>NC_134127.1:5539166-6268333 GCF_040939455.1 Microcebus murinus | reverse complement strand
TAGAAATCCATGTACATTCGAAGGATTGATTGCAAAGCATTAGTTTCATCAATACAAGCCCAACAGTTTAAGAGGAAGGTTGACTTAAATGTGGCACAGGGCTTGTCAGTTATGACATTTGAAAACCTAGTGGAATGCAAACAGGATGAAATAATTCTATTCTAAACTATTCTAGTCTATTCTATATTCTATTCTTCTCTCTCTCTCTCTCTCTTTCCTGCTCCCCACCTTAGTTCTAATGACAAGTTATAGTTTTTGACAACACACCAAGCCTTCCTTTCAGGTAAGTGATTTTTATGCCTGTTTCTCCTGCATCAAACTTCTTTTTAAAGAAAGAATTGCATGATGATCAGAAATGGCTACTTAAAAATAATTGACTATTGTTTTGATTTTAGTCACAAATACTGTACCTACTTTGAAATTGTTTGGATGCTATCCTTAAAAAAATCTAATTTTAGGAAAAAATAATTCACTGAGAAAAATCAATCTGTTGGGCCCATCGATTTGACTGAAAAAAAAAATCAACCTTCACTCTCCAGATGTGGGGTGACATTTTCAAAGTTTGACAAATGAGAATTTAGCCAAGTAAAGAGTGGATATTACTTTGTGATTTTTATTGCTGTTCAGGATCCCCCCCCACAAAAAAAAATCAACCAGTTCTACCCATCATGGCTAATGGCTGCAGAGAGGAAGGCCAATTGGTGGTACCAGCTAGAAATGGTATCCTGGGGTCCCTTCTTCATGTTCTATTGCAGAAGCCCATTATTCAAAAGAGGAAGTTTCTCCAATCACTACCCAAAAGAAATGTCTGAGTTTTAAATTTCATATGACCTCACTCATTTAAGCATGGGGCAAAATGTGGTGGAATGTGAGAATAATTTGAGAAGTACCAAATCAGTAGTTCTCATCACATATGAGAGCTGCAGTTTCATTTTTTTTAACTCAGCGAAGAGCTGTTGCTCTGAGGGTCCTTAATTGGTCTTCGGCACCATACTTACTTCAACGGAATAAATGTCAAAGATGTGTTCGTGGGTAGCGTTGAGGGTCATTAACTCTGACAGTTGCACCATGTCCTCATGATTATGTTTATCTTGATTAGCTCTGTATGTATAAATGTGGCCACACAGATATTCAGAGAAAAGTTCTGGCCTTGAGATTCAATAGTGAAAAACATGTCAGCCCATAATTGGTCAAATCCTGAGAATAAATATGCTAATGAAAAGCTCAATGTTTGAGTTATAAGGGTATAAAGAATTATCTACAGTTTTTTTTTTTTTTTTTTTTTTTTGGTGACAGTCTCGCTTTGTTGCCCAGGCTAGAGTGAGTGGCATGGCGTCAGCCTAGTTCACAGCAACCTCAAACTCCTGGGCTCAAGTGATCCTCCTGCCTCAGCCTCCCGAGTAGCTGGGACTACAGGCATGCATGCCCGGCACCACCATGCCCGGCTAATTTTTTCTATATATAAATTAGTTGGCCAATTAATTTCTATTTATAGTAGAGACGGGTCTCGATCTTGCTCAGGCTGGTTTCGAACTCCTGACCTCGAGTAATCCGCCCGCCTGGGCCTCCCAGAGTGCTAAGATTACAGGCGGGAGTCACCGCGCCCGGCCATATCTACAGTTTTAATAAAGCATTCATATCTACAAGTATTTTGATTTCCAACACCAATGGCGTAAAATGCAAAATGTGGTTTCTAAAGGTTTCTGTTATTCTGATCAGTATTCTCCTAGATAGAGGAAAAACAGGTTTAGCAACGTTGAGAAGCTTGAACCAGGGAACAGGGATGGGCAATGAACAGAGATAACGTCTCCAGCAGTTAGTTGCTCTTTCTGGGAAACTTAGAGAGAAAAAAGGGAAATGAATTTTTTTCTTAAAATAATTTTTAAAACTTTTCATTATTAGGGATACATAATAGTTGTATATATTTATAAGGCACATGAGATGTTTTGATACAGGCACATAGTGTGCAATTATCAAATCAGGGTAATCAGAGTATTCATCAGCACCGGCATTTATCATTTCTTTGTGTTAGGAGCATTCTAATTCCACTTTTTCAGTTATTTTAAAGTATACCTTAACTAACTGTTGAGTACAGTCACTTTGTTGTGCTATCAAATGCTGTTCATTCTATCTATCTAGCTAGCTATCTAAGTATATTTTTGTTCCCATTAACCATTCCCATTTTATCTTCCCTCCCTGCTAACCTTCCCAGCCTCTGGTAACCACTGCTCTACTCTCTGTCTCCATGAGGTCGATTGTTTAGGATTTAGCTCCCTCATGTGAGTTAGAACATGCAAGATTTGACTTTCTGTGCTTGACTTATTTCACATAACATAATGTTCTCCAGTTTCATCTATGTTGTTGCAAATGACAGGATTTCATTCTTCTCCTGTCTTTTTTTCTTTTTACTTATAACTGATTTTAATGAAGAACTGAAATAAAATTTAAGGGTGAGTATAGTAGCATTAATGTTATACATTTTAAAATAGCTAGAAGAAAATAATTTAAATGTTACCAGCACAAAGGAAAGACAAATATTTAAGGCTATGAACATTCCCATTATCTTGATCTGATTATGAATGTATAAAACAATCATATACACCCCCAAAATATGTACCTCTACCATGTATCAATTAAAAATTAAAAAAGAAGTTTTAATAAATTTCAAAGGTATGTTCATTGGTAATTCCTTCTCTGTGTTGTCTTGAAGTTCATCGAGCTTCTTCAGAACAGCTATTTTGAGTTCTCTGTTTGAAGGGTCACATATCTTCATCACTCCTAGATTGGTCATTGGTGCCTTACCTAGTTCCTTTGGCGAAGTCATGTTTTTCTGGATTTTTTTGATGCTGTGGATGTTTGTCAATGTCTGGGCATTGAAGAGTTAGGTATTTGTTCTCATCTTTGCATTCTGGGCTTGTTTGTACCCATACTTCTTGATAAAGCTTTCCAGATATTCAAAAGGATTTGGGTGTTGTGAGCTAAGCTTTTGGTCACTGCAGCTGTGATCAGCAATAGGGGTGCCCCAAGCCCAGTAGCACTGTGACTCTTGCAGACTTCTGGTGGTCCTACCTTGGTGGATATGGATAAGATATGTGAGAATTCCCCGGATTACCAGGCAGAGTGTCTTCCCCTACCCTCTGTACCAGGCTGCTGGAGTTGGGGGAGGCATCTCATGAGCATTCCCTCATGGCCACCAGAGCTGGGACTGCATCAGGTCACACCTGAAGCCAGCCCAGTCCCTGGCGTACCTGGCTACTGCAGATCTTTATTCCAGACCCAAGGGCTCTTTAGCCAGCAGGTGGTGAATCCTGTCAGGACCAGGTTCTTCCCTTCAGGGCAGCAGGTTCCCTTTTGGCCCAGGGTGGGTCTAGAAATGCCCTCCAGAAGCTAAAGCCTGGAATCAGAGGCTTCAGGAATCTTCTAGGTACTTTTCACTAAGGCTGAGCTAGTATCCAAGTTGTAAAACAAAGCCCTTTGTACTCTTCCCTTTCCTTTCCCCACAGGGAAGAAGACTCTTCCTGGGCCCTGGAGTTGGGGGAGGATGATACAGGTCATTGGCTTGGCCACCACCAGTGGTGTCTCACTGGGTCATGTGCACCCCAAGTCCACTGGCTCTGAGCCAGCACAGCTGCAGGGATTGCACAAGGACTGCAGTCTTTGTGATCTGACTGCCTTACAAATTTATACGAGGTCCCAAGCTGCTTTTGCCAGCTGGTGGTGGAGGTAGCTTGAAGTTAGGTTTCTACTGCGGGGGCAGAGGAGTCCCTTCTGGCCTGGGCTGGTCTAAATGCTCCCTCCATGGGTGCTGGCAGAATTCTGCCCCATGCTGTGTTTCCTGTGACAGGGTCGCCCTCAGTTCCAATACAAAGTCCCACAATCTCTTCACTCTCTCTGCCAGGCACATAAATTCTCTCTCTACCTGGCACTGGTGTGGCACTGCTAGGAAATGAGAGGGGTTACAGAGGCAATGCAAGACTCTTTTCTACCCTCTTTGATGTCTTTTTCCTTGATCCACACACACAAAAAAAATCAGATGCTGTGATCATCCTGACTTTGTGTTCTTATGAAGATGCATGGACAGTTTTTCAATTTGGTGTTCCTGCTGGAGAATCATCACTGGAGGGTTGTCTTTGGCCATCTCACTCTGCCTTCTTCTTCTGGAAATGAATTCTTTTCTTAAGAACTATATTGTTAAAAAAAGATACTGTACCACTATAAGAAGTTTAGTCTTACGCCATTGTTAGTTTCCTTGAGATCCGGGATTCCATTACGATACTGAATCTTAAATATGTTTACTAATGATCTGAGTTGAAAGAGGACAAAACAAGAAAGAATTAATATTTACTGCATATGCTGCCTGAAACCTTTAAAATAACAAACAGACTCTTACTGCTTTACCTTAGAATTGGCATGATCAGTATCTGACAGGTAAGGAGAAAGTAAGGCTTAGATGGGGGCTCCTGTAGCTTCCCCGTGGCAGAGCTAAGATGTGACACTGAGATGTCATTCCATGACACTGCAGTGAGCCAGTGGCTGATCATCGCCCACACCTGTGGTGAGACCATCTCAAGACCTTCGCTATCGTAACTGTGTGTGGAGTGAAAAATGAGAACATATTCTGCAGCAAATACGGGGGGAGGGAGGAATGTGTCCAGAGGAGAGGCATTCCTTAGCAGACTATGAAACTACCCAAGTTACAGTACGTAGGTCTAGGATTCTCCCAGACAGACAAACAGATGGTTAAATAATCCAATGGTCGTCTTTTGAAGCAAAAGTTTGCTACTGGACTGATTGTGGGCACAGTAGAAGGCTTCAAACCCTCCCAATATGGTTCTACTGTTATTCTTTTTAGTCTTTTAGTTCTGTAAGGCTCTGGGGCCAGCAAGAAATTAAAACTATCCCGGGGGTAATTTGTTCAGAAGAAAGCAAGGAACTAGAGTTAAGGCGCCAAATATCTTCAGTATGCATTAAAGCAGAAGAGCCGAGGAGGGAAGTGGAAATAAAAGGATTTCAAATACAAGCTAACTTCACAATTTTGTCCTTGTTAAAATGGACTACCTGATCATGTCAGAGAAGAAAACAAACATATTTGAATGTTATTGTCTTTCCCAGGTGATTTAATGTGTGTTCTGGACAGACTTTTCCAGACCTCTCGTCTGATAGCAGTGAATAAATAAATACCATCTTATCATTATGTTAAAATTCTCTGAGCAAGAGAAATTATTTCAAAACTGATAAAATCCTGAGGTCCATCAATGTCTTCTAGCTGAATTGCAAAAGTAGATGAAAGATCCAAGTATTAGTGATAGGTGACAGAATCTTTCTTTTCAGCCTTAGAAAAATGAGAAGAGAAGGAAAGGAGATAGTGCGGTTATCATGTTACCAATCGTGTCTCATGTAGAGAACACAGTCCTGCAACATGGATGTTAAGCGCCAGGATCAGAGGCAAGATTCATATATTCTGCAAAATGGCTTAGTTCAGTCATTCAGTGAATCAACACATTCCCTTAAGACACAGAACAGTTGGCAGATGAAGCAAGTTCTTTGTTGCTGTCTTTGCCTGTAGCACTCGTGGTAATCTTGTCAACAATGTGAGTGTAACAAATTGCATCTGCTTATTTTTGCTGTTTTCTAAAGGTGAGAGAAGATATTCAACTGGAGGTCCATCCTTTCTTCCTTGCTCAACCTAACAAATCTTTTTCTGTGTGGTTTTCAGATCAAAGCACTTATGGAAGGTCTTAGGCAATTGCAAAATGCGCTGGGCAAAGAAATTGGGTTTCTCAGAAGAAAGCATTGGTGAAAAACAAATAAATGAGCAGACAAAATAGGAATTTAGATTCCTTCAGATGGGCAAAGGGATTTGTTTTAGAATTTCTGCCTTTATATCACCTTTCCCTTTAAGCATGTGGACATAGTATGTATTTCAATTGAATGTTACATTAGGAATTCACTCCCACCTTACCCATGGCTGCTGAGGTCTCTGGCCAATTTTAAAAGACATACCACGTCTCTCAAAGCACAGCTTGCTTTTGGCCTCTAAATGTTGCAATAGGCATTAAGGGAAGCAAAGCAGGGTGGGGAAGAAGACAGGAGGTAAGAACATTTTAATCTGTCAGCAGGAAGTTTTTAATGATGTCTAGAGGTAAATGTAAAAGGTGAAAAATGTTGGGAAAAAGACATAAACACAGTAAAAGTAGGAATCAGTATGTCCAACAGGAGGCATCTCCAAAAAGTAGAGGGTGTGAATTTAGTAGTGCTAAGATGCCTTTTCGATCAAAAAGATGGCTCTTGGCCTTTGCCAGTAATTACAATGTGAGTTATTCCAGCAGGGTGGGGTGGTTTCTTCCACTCTTGCTAGACCATAGCATTTTTGGATCTGTCTGGAGGTTTTGAATGGTTTTGAGTATTCCTGGACACCCGAGAGACTCCCTGAGTAACGGTGGCTCACTGTGTCAGCAATTGCAATGTGCATGTGTGTGTGTGTGTGTGTGTGCACATCTGAGAGAGAAAATGCAAGGCCTAAAAGGGGCATTTCAGAATGCTATGCTTTGGAGATATGCAATTTGAAAATATTCCCCCAGGAATGTACTGATGCAGTACCCGGGCATTTTTCTCACAACCTCTTAAGAAATAGTGATCCATAGTTTTTAAATCTAGCATGCAGCGGAATCCTGAAGAGGGCTTGCTATAAAACACAGGTTGCTGGCCTCCATTCCCAGAGTTTCTGATTCCATAGTGTCAATGGAAAAGAAGCCAAATCATTTTAAAGAGATTTATTCTGAGCCAAATTGGAGGACCATGACCCGGAGCCACTCCCAAGAAGCCTTGAGCAAGTGGACTCACTGTGGCTGGGTTACAGTTTGGTTTTATACATTTCAGGGGGTAGAGGTAAAGTCATAAATCAATGATCAATAATCAATATGTGGGAGGCATACATTGGTTTGGCCCAAAAAGGTGGGCCATCATGAAGCAAGGGGACCTTATAGGTTATAGGTATGGGTAAAGATTCTTTGACTTGTAATGGGTTAAAGACAGGAAGCTTTGTTTAAAAGCTTGGAATGTTTTAAGATGAGCTGTTTATCAGAGATAAGCCACTGGACATATATTTGTTGTGTAAATTGAGGACCTGCAGGTTTGTCTTACATGCCCTGAGGCCTGTTAATGAGTTGCAAAGGATGTCCCCAAGCAGGGAGGGGGCATGATGAGGCATGTCTGACCTCCCTCCTCTGGTAGGCAATTTAGTTTTAGGATATCCCCTTGGCCAAGAGGGGGTCCATTCAGTCAGCTGGGGTGGGGGTGGGGGCCGAGCCTTAAGATTTTATTTCATTTCACAGTAGGTTTCAGGTGGCACCTAAGAACCCACATTTCTGTCAAGTTCACATAAGGTACCGATTCCACAGGGCTGAGAACCACACTGACCTAGGTCAATTGGATCATTACACTCTATTTTCTCTCTACATTTTATAGACGAGGAAACTGAAGTCTCAACACAGGAAGTGGCTCCAGGTGTTTAATTCTAGTTCCAGGCTCCCGGATGCACATTAAAGTGCTGTTTAGAAAGGAGATTGGTCCTACCAGGCATGTCCATCAGCCACAGCCAACCAGAGCGAGGGTCAAATGCACTCCAGTCCCAAGACACTGCCATGCCAGGACTTGATAAATAGTTCTTTCATACTGATGTTTTTCACCACAAATAGCTCTCTTTGGCATGCTAAAAAGTTTGTTATGTGTCCAGTTTTTTTTTTCCTCCATCTCATTTAAAATAAAGGTTTAATTTTTTTCATTTTCAAAATAGTATTTGTGCATGTTGAAAACACAGCAGCAGTATAAGGGAGACAGTAATAATCTTTATTTGACCACCCAGAAGTAATTATGATTGATAACTTAACCTCCAGATCTTTAAAGTTTTGTTTACTAGAGTTGTATAACATTGTTATTTTTTTCTCAATATTTTTTAAAAAGGTTTATTGATTCATATATTCATATGAATATATCAATATAACTCATATACCATATAATTCATCCATCTACAGTATATAATTCAACAGTTTTTCATGTATTCACAGAGTTGTGGAGGTATTACCACAACCAATTATTAATAAAATATTTTCATTAACCAAAAGAAACCTCATATGCTTAACAGTCACTCCCCTTCATTCCTCCAAACATTCTCCCAGCCCTGGGACACTAATAATCCACTACTTTCTGTCTCTATAGGTTTGCCTATTCTGGATGTTTTATGTAAGCAGAATCATACACTATGTTCCTTTGTGACTGGCTTCTTTCACTTACCATGACTTTCAAGATTCATCCATTTTAGCATATATCAGTACTTCACTACTTTTTTACTATTAAATAATAGTCCATTGCCTGGATATGCCACATTTTTATTTCTTCAGTTGATAGACATTTATATAGCTTTTATTTCTTGACTATTTGAATAATACTGCTTTAAACATTTATGTACAAGTTTTTGTAAGAATGTGTTTTCTATCCTCAAGTATATACCTAAGAGTGGAATTTCTGCAGCATAGTTACTCTATGCTTCACTGTTTGAGGAACTACCAATTTTCCAAAGTAGCTGCACCAGTGTATATTCCCACCAGCAATGAACGAGAGTTCTAATTTCTCCACATCCTTGCCAACACTTGTTATGATCTGGCTTTTGATAATAGGCATCGTAGTGGTTGTGAAGTAGTATGTCACTGAGGTTTGGATTTGCATTTCCTTAATGGCAAATGATGAGGCATCATTTCACCTGCATATTGACCCTTTCTATGTCACCTTTGGAGAAATTTCCATTCAGATTTTTTGCCCCTTTTCAAATTGGTTTATTTATCCTTTTATTATCGAGTTGTAGGAGTTCTTTACATATTCTGGATAGAATTCCCTTATCAGATACATGATTTGCAAACATCTTGTCCCATTCCATGGGTTGTCTTTTTACTTTGATAGGGGTCTACACTTTCTTTGAAGTGTACATTTTTTTTATTTTGATGGAGTCCCAGTTATCGTTCTCATCTGGTGTTTATAGTCCCACCTGAGAAATATAGACACATGAATGTCACCTCTCTGGGGAAAAATAACAAGGAGGGAAGAGGCAAGAACTATTACTCTAGTGCAGTGATTCTCAGACTTTAGCATGCATCAGAATCAACTGGAAGGATTGCTCCAGGCATTTATAACTTTTTATTTTGAAATAATTCTAAATTTATAGAAAAGTTGCAAAAATAGTTCCCATGGATTCTCCATCCAGCTTTCCCTACTCACAGTGCAGTTACCAATACCAGAAAACTAACATTGATTCAATGTATTAGTCATCTCAGACTGCCATTAACAAATACTTGGACTGGATGGCTTAAGTAACAGACATTTGTTTCTCACAGTTCTGGAGCCTGGAAATTTAAAGATCAAGGTTCTGGCAGGTTTGGCTCCTGGCAAGGGCTCACGTTCTGTCTTGCACATGCAACCTTGTTACTGTGTCCTTACATGGCAGAGACTGTGGGAGAAAGCTCTGATCTCATCTTTTGAGGCCACTGATCCTATCAAAGGAGGACCTCACTCTTATGACATCATTTAATATAACTTCCTAAAAGCCCTATCTCCAAATATTAATACAGTCATCCTGGGGGTTAGGGCTTCAACATATGAATTTGTTGGAACACAGTTCAGTCCATAGCATTCTGCCCCTTCCTCCCTCCTCCAAATTTATGATCTTATATACACTATATTTTCATTTCATTCTAACAGCCATAAATGTGTGAACTCATTCTAGCATCAACTCTAAAGTCCAAAATCTCATCTCTTCTAAATCAGATATGAGTGAGACTAGAGAGGTCTCTCCAGCTGTGAACTTGTGACACCAGACAAGTCACGTGCTTCTAAAAATACAACAATGAGCGGGCGCAGGATGAATGTTCCTCTTCTAAAAGGGAGAAATAGGAAAGAAGAGAAGGTGACAGGTCCTAAGCAACTCCAGGACTCAGTAAGGCAAATTCCATTAGATTTTAAGGCTTGGGAATAATCCTCTTTGGCTTGGGCTCTGTCCTCCAGGCCCACTGGAGTGGCAGCATGCCCCCCAACCCCCTAGGTCAGGGTCATTCTGACTCTAATGGGTTCAAATTTGGCAATCTCCATTTTCCTAAGAAAGTATCTATTTCATCTACGTCTTCAAGTTTTTTTGCATAGATGTCTGCAAAGTAGCATTTTATTTTTAATTAAAAAAATTTGTGTTCCCATTTATTATACATATTGTGATTTCTCCATCCCCCCCCCCCCCAGTTGACTAGTGGCTTGTCTATTCTTTTATTTTTTAAAGCAAATATTTGACTTGATTAACTCTATGGTTTTGCTATTTTCTATCTCATTGATTTCTACCTTTATTTCCTCCCTTGTTCTTTCTTTTGGTTTATTTAATCTTTTTTCTAGTTTATCTGGTACTTTATTCTTTCACTTCTACTAGTAAAAATGGTTAGTGCTATGAAGTTTATTCTGATTACTGCTTTAAATGTATTCTATAGATTTTGGTATGTTGTATTTTCATTTTTTAAAAAATCTGTAATGTTAGTATTATGGAAATGATGTAATCATTTAAAAAAATTTCCAGATATAAAGGCTATTTTATTTTATATTAATTTCTAATTTTTTGTACTGTAATCAGAGTGGTTTGAAATAGTTGTATGAAACTGATGTCTCAAAAAATCTAACATGTGGTTAATTCTTGTGAATGTTCCATGAGCATTTCAAAAGTTATACCCTCTATTACCACGATGTAGAGACCAACATAAATCCATAAGCTCTACCTGTTGATCATGTTGTTTATGTCTGTTTCTTTGATCACTTGGTCTGACTTGTACTGTGAATGATATGTTTGAGTCTATTTTTAATTGGTTCCTATCCATGTCTCCTTGCATCTATTGTAATTTTTGCTTCATAAAGATGGCTGTGTTAGCTGATGCTTAATTATTCATAAATTTTATATCTTTGTGAATTGTCAATTTACCATGAATAATGCCCTTGTCATTTGATTTGAATTCTACTTTAGTATCAGGATCATTTTCTTCATTTCTTTTCTTTCTGTTTGTCTAGTATATGTATTTTTAATCACTTATTTTTAAGCTTAATTTCTTTGTTTTAGGTATGGTTCTTATATCTAAAATATAGTTAGGATTTGTGAGTTAAATCAGAAACCTTTGAAAATTAATATGTGGGTTAAACTGTTATACTTTTATTGATAAGACTATTATGTTTGGTCTTAGATTTTGTAACTGCTCTATTATATTTCTAATGTTTTCTCCTCTATAATATTTGCCCTTCATCTTTAATTTTTTTTAAAAAAATTGGTATTTAGAATTTTTTTCATTTTTTTCTAGTGTTTACTTATATTTTAATACCCTTGGTCCATTGTTTTACCATTTAATATTTTGTTATATTTTTATTGATATACTTTACCTCTAACCTACCACCTAAACAGCAATTTTTTTATTCCTCTTTCTCTTATTTTCTACTTCGTCATAATATATAATATTGTAGGTTGGTCATCTACCTTCATCTCTACCTTCAAGTCTTAGGTGTCCATCAGTGGTTCTCAACAGGGGACAATCTGGCTTTCCAGTGGATATTTGGCAATATCTGGAGACATTTTTGGTGGGCAGTGGGGTGGGGTGGGGTGGGGGAGATAACACTGCAACTGCCAACTAGTGAATAAAGTCTAGGATGTTGCTAAACATCTTGTAATTTATAGGACAGCTCCCATAACAAAACAATTATTCTGCTTAAAATGGCAATGGCCCCAAAGTTGAAACCCTGATACACATCCTATTTTTTAAAGTGCTTACCATCAGACCTCTTACTGAAGTTTTCTTAGTCATCTCCTGGTTGACTAAAGCTCATCCTTTGTAGATGGTATGTGTGCAAGAGTCCCTACGTGTTGTATGATTCATGCCCTCAAATGCTTGAGTCTATTTAATTCCATTTGGAGTGTTGTATTATAGTTTTCTTCTGTTGCATGTTTGCTTTTTTCTGGGGAGGAAGGGGAATTCCACTTAATTGATGTGCGTTGAAATTGATTGTCTGACTTTTTATAATGCCTCTGTATGGATCTGTTAATTTTAATTAATTTTTCTGATATTGAGAGTGTATTACCAGAGTCCTAGTTCAATAGTTCCTCTCTTGTCAAATACTTTGGTGGATTTTTATTTGGTGGTTGAAGAAGGGTTGTGAAGTGTATGTTGGTTTCTTTTTGAGTTAAAAAACTTTCAAGTTTTTCTTCTTTGTTTTTTTCCCCCTATAATCAAAGGATACTTTTTTTTCTCTCTCCCAGAATCTATACATTTGAAGATTTAACCTTCAAACCGCACATACTTTTAAGTCCTTCCCATGTATCTGTGCTCTGATCTACCTGGATACTTCAGTAATTTTAAACTTAATGTAGACTTAGTCTCTTTAGATTGATCCAAGGCTCCTTCACTGACTTCCCTTTTCTCTCCTTCCTGAAGTTTTCCTTAGTTTTTCTTTGAATGCCAAAAACCCTGCTGTGGAGCAGGCTTGGGTAGGAACTTGAGAAACAGTGAATGGAGATTTGGTCATTTTTCTTTTTTTAATACAGTTATTTTGAAGTTTGGGCATTCTCTGTCTCTAAGTTATGCTGAAGGCATGGTTTGTGCAGACTTATCTTTCCCTTTTTATTATTCCATATTGTTTTCTGTGGGGTGGTGGTGGATATTTCTAGCAGGGAAATGGAAGATAGACAGCCACCACTGTGTTCATGCACCTGAGATTCCTAGAAGATTTATCGTAATATGCATTGAAATACTGATTCTTAAAACACTCCTAGAGTTTTTAATTCAGTAGGTCTGAAGTGGAGCCTGAGGATTCTGCATTTCTAACAAGTTCCCAGGTGATGTTTGATGCCACTAGTCTGGGGACCACACACTGAAAACCACTTTTCTGGTGTAAAACCAGCCTCTTAGAAAACTAAAACAAGAAAAATTATTATTTCCCATTACACCAATGGGTCCTAGGGAGAGATGATACTTAAGCTGGTTGCTTCCATCTGACATCGCTTCAGAAAAATAAAAGTATGGCCTGTCAAATTATCTTAGGAATTTCAGCTATGACATTACGGCAGTAAGAGATGAAGCCAAAGCTAAAACGGTAAGGAGAGGAGGAGTCATGGTTATGAGACCGTGGGGGTGATGAGGAGCTATCACAGCTCAAAGTTCCAGGGAAAAGACACACAGAGACAAGGGAAAGAAGTGGTAGCTGAGACAAGTACATATATTTCAAAACAATATGACAATTATGAAGAAAATAAAAGAGGGTTACATGATTAAACATGAAGTGGTAGAGATATAGGGTTGGGCAGTATAGTAGAGAGCTTGAGATTTGCATAAATAAAAAGGCTTCTCTGAGGAGGTGATATAAAGGCTTCTCTGAGGAGGCAATATTTGAGCCAAGTACCCAGTGCTGAGCAGAAGTCAGCCACGAAAAAAATCAAGGGATTAACAAAATATGGTATATTTATACCATGGAATTCAGCTATAAAGGATGATTTAATGCCTTTTGCAACAATTTGGATGGAACTGGAGACCACACTCCTAAGTGAAGTATCTCAAGAATGGAAAAACAAACACCACATGAGCTCACTATTAAATTGGAACAAACTAATAAGAATGCATGTGCACAGAGGGCAGTAAATCTCAAAGGAAATCAAGCAGAGAGGAGGGGGGGCAGAGGGGATGGGCAAAAACCTAACAGGTACAATGAACATTATCTGGGTGATGGGCACACTTTTAACCCCAACTCAAGCATTACAAAAGCAATCCATATAACCAAAAACATTTGTGCCCCCTTCATAGTTTGAAGTTAAAAAAACAATCAAGGGAAGAGATTTCCAGAGGAAATATCAAGTGTAGATGTACTCAAGTGGGAATGCAAATAACAAGAAAGGCAGCTTTGAATCTACACTTTTGTAGATCTTTTGACTAAAGGCCCAGACACCTCTTTTTCACCAGTTTGTTGACTGAAAAACACTGGTGTAGGACACCTAATGGACTGGCTTGGTTCATGTGCTCATCGTTAAATTAATTATTATGGCCAGGAGGCAGGGTCTGTAATCTAAAGAAGAGAGAAGGCATGAAAATGGCCCCTGGGGATGTGTTGGGAGCCAGGTGGCCACCCGTGTGTATTCCTTATGATTTTGTAGCCTTCATGCCACAATTGCAACCACCTTTAATAGTCCCAATTTACAAGGTATTTAAAAAAGCAGAACCAGCACATTAAGAATTCCAGGGTGGAAAGGGGGAGCATGGAAAGCAATCTGTAGTATCATATCCCATGTCTTAGTCTGTTTGTGCTGCTATAACCAAATACCTGAGACCGGGTAACTTATAAAAACAAATTTGTTTCCTCACAGTTCTGGAGGCTGGGAAGCTTGGTTGTCTGGTGAAGGCTGCATCCTCCAGAGGGAAGGAAGGCTTCGTCCTCACAAGGTGGAAGAGCTGTGCAGCATTAACTCTCTTTTATAAGGGCTTTAATCCCGTTCACAAGGGAGGAGCCCTCATGAAGAGGCCTATCACCTGTTGAAGGCCTCGCCTCTTAATACCATCATATTGGCAACACCTGTTTTCTAGGAAAAGCACAGATTCCTTGATGAGGTAACCTGGCCACCATCAATTTGTTCTTTGGAAGAATTTCTCTTGTCCATTATCTCTTATGGCTAATAAGGAGTGTTGAAGAGGGCTTTTCTATTAGGGGCCATCCCTCTTTATTGTTGGCAAAACTATAGAAACCCAGAGGTTGCTAGAAAAGAGGTAAAAGTTATAGACTGTAAAATGTGGTCCCAGCTGAGCCAATGGTTAGCCTAAGGGCTGAGAGAGGATATCGGCTATGCCTAGTTTACCTCTGATGTGGGGCCCAGTCCTATTAAATCAAACCTTGGTTTACCTAGGCAAAAGATATGACTGTAATAGTCTGTGGGAGATCATAGCAGTTGAAATCTGTGATACATAAAGAAGAGAATAGAAATATTTCTTAAATATTACTTTGCCACTATGGATTTACTATTCATGAATATTTTCTCTTTTCAGTCTGGTAATAGATTATGCCTGGTGACCAAAAACAAAAACAAAAACAAAAACAAAACTGTGTAAAGGGAATTTTTTTTTTCTAACCAAGTTTAATTGATCCTTCACTTACCATTCTATGGAGAAAAAAATGACCATCCCAGGATTTTATAAAAAGGAAGAGAGAAAATAATCTATAGAATTTGATTCTAATATGGATCTAATAGAGATATATATTTCTGGATGTTCTGTAAATAATATATAATGTGAAATTTATATATTTATATGTTTATATATAAAGTTAATCTAGTAATCCATACTAAGAAATAAGTAAATGTCAGTACTATGCTTCAGATGCCTAAAAATGTTTTCTTTCCAGGTGGTTATTTTATTCAGATGGTGGCCAGCAACTCTTAACACACTTCTATTATCTTTCTCTAGTCCAGTGATTTTCAAAAGTTTTAGATATTTTGTAATGAAATGCTACATGAACTCCAAATAAAGCCAACAAAGACATATTTTATTAGTATATTTCATATTTACAAATACTATTTAAGTTGAAATTTATAATGTAAAGCTAGTCAGTAAGCAGTCAATGTATTGGTCATCTCCAATGTGTGTTCATATAACACATTTGAGTGTGCCTATTTTCTTTTTGATTAAAGTTTTAAAATAGTTTGAAATAAAGTAAAAGAAGAGGTTAGAATACTTCATGGAATTTGAAAGCCACTGTCTAAGTTTCTGTCAAGCAGAGGCTATCCTGGTTTGAGCTTCCTCTCCATAAGAAAAATTGTCTTCCTATAGTTCCTTTAAGTGCCAAGTACTGCCAGAGCTATTAACTCACTCGCAGAAATTATCCTGGTTAGGTAAGTGACTCCAGAAGCCATCCATGGTTACGTGTCTAACAGATGCCCAGGAAACAATGATTGTAGGTTCTACCATGTTTCCCTCTGAGACACACGTCTTGGAAATTTGTCAGAATGGGGATTGCTGTTGTCCATTTCCCATCCCTGTAATCCTGTTAAATGTTAATTTATAAGGGAGTATATTCCATAACCTGTGTGAACAAACCCACATACCAATATTTATATGGGAAACTAGAACTCTGGGTGGTAGGTGGCGTAAGGAGATGGTTGAACAACCATTGAGAGAACGAAAAAACAAAACGCGAATAGCCTCCTAATCCCAAAAGACTTGGCCACTGCCTGGGCAAACATATTAGACAACTAAACACTTGAAATGTTTTTACTGTGTGATTTTTTTTTCCCCGAAAGTGGGTGATTGTAAAACTTGATTAATAAAATACAATAAAATACATGTTTTAAGACTGGCTTAAGTATTAGAACACCAGGATTAAGTCCAAAGTAGCTCTGTGACCATGGTAAACCATGTAATGTCTAAAAGCACTTCTCTTCACTCACATAACAAAAGGAATCATTTGAGACGTTTTTTAAAGATGCTAATTCGTGGGCTCCATCCCACACCAAACAAATAAGAATTTCTGAAGCCGAAGCCAGAGTTTGGTGTTTGATCTTTTTTTTTTTTTTCTACATGATTTGATGTTCACACTGGGCTGGAAATCTTTGCTCTGGATAGAATCTAGTTGGCCTCTAAAGCCCTCTTCATTAAGTCTCTTCTAATACTCTAGCTCAGTCTTTCTCAAACTCTAGTGTCCATTGGAATCACACATGGGGGCTTGTTATTAATGAAATACAGGCGTTGGGCCCCGTGCCCCACAATTTGCATACCTGACAAGTTTCCAGGTGATCCTGATGCTAGTGGTCTGGGACCAAACATTATGAATCACCGTTCTGGCCCTGAGCTCACTCAGGCCTATTCCATTAGATGTAAGTGGGCACACGCACATCCTACTTAGAAGTTCTTTGGCTTGTAAGCAACCTTTGGGATTATCTCCTAGATTCTTCATTTCACAGCTGAAATGAACTGAGACACAGAGAATTGGAACAATTGACAAGGTCGTGGTTAAACATTGTGTGGTTTGCAGAGTCACATTCCCTGATTACCAGCTCTGTATCGTTTCCAATGCCCAGGAGAAGGGAAAGAAAGAGGTTTTGCTCCTTAAAGAATTCAGGGATGACTATCTTACTGATAACTAATAAGTTAATGGTAGCTGCCATTTAATGAGTACCTAGTAGGTGTCAGACACTGTGCTCTAGATACATCCTCATAGTCGACACGAAAACATCCGGAGGCCTTGTATTAATGTATTGAATCTCCCCAACTTCTCCAGCGTGAGTAATATTGACATCCCTATCCAAGAGAAGAAAAGCCGAAGTGGAGGAAGTTAAATAACTTGTCCAAAGTCGCAGATTCAAACTCAGGCACTCCACCCAATGCTCCTCCTCTCTCTCATTTGATCCTCGTAACAACCTCACAAGATCATTATTATTATCCCTCCGTTTGCAGATTATTTGCAGATTATTACAGGGTCACAGAGTGCACGAGCCACTGCTAATAACGTACTTGCTCATAAAGTAGTGAAGATGGTGGCTGCAGCCGGGGCTAATCTCTGAATCCTGGCTTTTCCCACTAGGCCAACTCCTCAATCTGCGCACACACCCTTCAGGGTTACCGCCAGGCAGATTATGCCAAGCACGTGGAATCGGGCCAGCTAGACCTGTCGGCTTATCTTTGAGCAGAAGAGCCAGTATCTGGCCTTTCCATTTTCCAGTAGTCATTACGCTAGAAAGTGGTGTGAACAGAGCATTGTGGATAGATTCTTTTCCTCCTCCTGTTCATTAGCTTTGCTCATGGCCGCTTCCCGAGACACGTCTCCTCCTGTTCAGCTTCCGTTGACGCAGCTGGAGGGCGAGCCACGTTGACCCGATGACTTTGCTTCACAGGTTTTTGTCCTTGCTTAACTACAACTGGGCCTCTGCTAGTCACCAGCAGTGCGTGTTAGCTAAGTGGCAGCTGTATTCCTGGCACCGTGCTCAACATTACTGAGATGCAAAATGCTAAGACCGTGCCCATACCATCTTCACAGTCTTGTTTCCTGGTTGGGAAACAAAGAGAAATTAATAAACACAACTAGATGGGACAATAAAAATGAGGGAGTGAGATAATCTGTTAAAAAGTATCAGGTTTCCAGCATAGAACATGGGTGCAAAGGAGTCTGAAAACTGAAAGATGACACAGTTGGAGTTATCTTAAAAGCCTTCATGAATTTTCGTGAAATTGATGAAATAGCTGAAATAGATGATGTCAGTCATTATAACCTTTGAAAAAGAAAGCATATGAGGAGGGCAGGGGAAGAGGTCATTTGGGAAGAGAAAACAGGAGCATGGAGGGTAGACGTGGGCTAAGGCAGACACTACTGTGTGGGCACTAAGTAGGAGAAACTTACAAGATAAAAAGCATCAACATAGGCCAGTTGGGGGTGGCTCAGCCTGTAATCCTAGCACTCTGGGAGGCCGAGGCGGGTGACTCGCTCAAGGTCATGAGTTCGAAACCAGCCTGAGCAAGATAGAGACCCCTGTCTCTACTAAAAAATAGAAAGAAATTAATTGGCCAAGTAAAAATATATAGAAAAAATTAGCCGGGCATGGTGGTGCATGCCTGTAGTCCCAGCTACTCAGGAGATTGAGGCAGGAGGATCGCTTGAGCCCAGGAATTGGAGGTTGCTGTGAGCTAGGCTGACACCACAGCACTCTAGTCCGGGCTACAGAGTGAGACTCTGTCTCAAAAAAAAAGTATCAACACAGTAGGATGGGTGGCCCCACATCTTACTGCCATTCTGTGGAGAGGCATGTTTCATGTTTTTACAATAGGAGTTTGAGAAGGGTTTCACAAGCCCGAGAAAAACAGTCTGAACTCGGGCTGTCACTGCTTGTCAGGAGACGATGTTTTCTGTGTCTCTTGCATTTGTGCACATCTTGTAAAGTGGCATATCGACTGGCTTTTGTTCCAACTATCTTTTTAAGGATGTTTATGTAGCAAACAGCCTTGGAAAATATAGTGTGTCTCATTGGAACAAAAGGTGGATTTGATTAAAGCCTTGGAAGGTAAAGAGAGTATTTCCCCCCAGAGCAGAGGATAAACAAACTTATTCCCATTATAAAAGATTGGGTTCCCAAAGCTCTGGGTATCTCCCTTGGAATGCAATCCACTGCAGGTGAAGACAGCATCTGTCTCTTTTCACATCACCACGTAGGAATTAAGTCTATGGAAGCTATCAAGGGAACCAGAGCAAATGCTGTTACCCTGGCTAGTGCTATTGCTGTAACAAACTGTCCTTTGTCTCTGATTTCATGGCCCCATGTTTTCTGCCAGCATCCAGGAAAATGCAGCAAGCTCACTTGTTAGCTTGTAAGTGAAGCAAAATTTCAGACCCTTCACAGTTACAGAGGTCTGCGTCTATACAATCATGGAAGCAGTGACATTCACAGCCACTATGGTCACAGTCTAGGCAAGTTGTTAGAACATTGGCAGATTACTTGGGAGAAAGGGGGCAGGGCACATGATGCTGTGAAGGAAGAAGGGTAGCAGCTGGGCCATCTATGGCTCAGCCCTTCCTGCAGCCTTATGCAAACCTCAGATCCATTTGAGGATGGCAATAAAATGTCTCGGAGTCTTTGGCTGTAGGATTTGGCAGCTATAAGGGAGTTTAGCCCCTTTGGGATGATTTCCCTGAGAAAGACAGAATCCCACAGGAAAGCATAGGTAAGGCAGTGAATATGAAGAATGGGTTTCAGTGCTGGTGAAAGTGATCCATTGGAGAATGAGAGACTGTCTCAAAGAAATTTATATAAATTCCTGGAATCAGCCCCATTGTCCCAGAAAACTCTCTTATTCCTTATGTTGGAAGAAGGCAAGAATATTTGATATTTTTACCATGACAATGAGGCAGCAAAGTTCAGGGTTAAGTTGGACTCCTTAAAAAAAAAAAAATGGTGCTACTGGGCATAAGAATAGACATGGAGATGAATGGAATGGGTGACAATTCTAGAAATAAACCTTTATACTCATGGTCAGCTGATTTTCAACACAGATACCAAGACAAGTCAATAAAGGAAAGAACAGACTTTTCAACAAGTGCTGGGACAACAGGTATCTACCTGGAAAAGAATGGAGCTGGGCCCTTTCCTTATCCATAAACAAAAATTAACCCAAGATGGGTTAATATAGATTGAAATGTAAGAGCTAGAATTTTGAAACTCAAATGAAATCACAGAAGTAAATTTCTGTGACCTTGGGTTTGGCAAACACTTCTTAGATATGATATCAAAATCAAAAGCAGGGGAAAAAAAGATGAATTGGGTTTCATCAAAATTAAAATCATTTGTGCTTCAAAGGGCAGCATCAAGAAAATGAAAAGACAGCCTATATAAAGGGATAAAATATCTGCAAATCATGTATCAGATAAGGGAATTGCATCTAGAATATATAAGGAATGTCTACAACTTAATAATAAAAGATCAGTACTCTGATTAAAAATTGGGCAAAGGATATGAATAGATATATCTCTAAAGAAGATATGTAAGCACATAAATAAGCATGTGAAATGATGCTCAATATCATTACTTGGAAAATGCAAAACAAAACCACAATGAGATACCACTTTGCACCCTCTAGGATGTCTATAATCAAAATGACAGGTGATAACAAGGGTTGGTGAGGACATGGAGAAATTATAACCTTCATACATTGCTGATGGGGTCATAAAATGATGCAGCTTCAAAACAGTCTGGGAGCTCCTGTAAAAGTTAAACATTAAGTCACCATATGATCTAGCAACTCCATAGCTGGCTGTATGGCTGTCATAGTCTGTTCATGCTGCTGTAACAAAATACCACAGACTGGGTCATTTATAAAGCAGAGAAGTTTGTTTCTTACAGTTCTGGAGGCTGGGAAATCCAAGGTTACCGCACTGGCGTGTGTTGTCTGGTGAAGGTTATTTTCTCTGTGAAGATGGAGCCTGTCGTTGTGTTCTCACATGACGGAAGTGAGTGGGACAAAGGTGACCTCACATGGTGAAGAAAACAAAAGGACTAAAGGGCACAAATTCTGTGTCCTAACATGGCAGAAGGAACAAGGGGCAAAAAAGGGGCTGAATGCTGTGTGAAGGCCTTTGTCCCTTTCACAAGGCATCACCTAAATGGCTTTCTAAAGGCCCCACCTCTTAACACTGTCACAAGGGGGATTAAGTTTCAGCACCTGAACATTAGGAGACACTCAGACCTTAGCAATGCCCAGGAGAATTGAAGACACATGTCCACACAAAAACTTACACATCAATGTTCACAGTGGCCCTCTTCATAGTAGCTAAGAAGTAGAAATGACTGAAATGTCCACCACTTGATGAATGGATCAACAAAATGTGGTATTCATGTAATGGAACATTTGGCCATAAAAAGGAATGAAGCACTGAAACGTGATTTAACATCGATGAATCTTGCCAGGAGATTGGGGAGGGGGGGTGGTGGAACTGGGAGTCACTGATAACAAGCACATGGTTTCCTTTTGTGGCGATGGAAATGTCCTGGAATTAGATGGTAGTGATGGATGTACAACATTGTGAACATACTAAAAACCACTGAATCGTACACTTTAAAATGGGGAATTTTATGTTGTGTGAATTATATCTTGATAATAAAAAATTGCAAAAAAATATACATGGATAAACCTTGAAATCATTATGCTATGAGAAAGAAACCAGACTCAAAATGCCACATATTGTGTAATTCTGTTTATGTGAAATGTCCAGAATAGGCAAATCTGTAGAGACAGAAAGGAGATGAGTGGTTGCCAAGGGCTGGGCGTTGGGTGGCTATGGCAGTGAGTGGGTAGTGACTGCTGGTGTGTGTGTTTACGTTCTTTTTGAGGATGAAAAAAATGTTTCAAAGCTGATTGTGGTGATGATTGTACAACTCTGTGAATATATGAGAAACCATTGAATGTATACTTTAAAAAGGTGAGTTTTATGGCATGTTAATTATATCTCAGTGTAATTGTTACAAAAAGGACAACAGTTATATCTATGTAAGAAATAGAAAGTTATGTAGGACCCATAAATAATGAAATTGTTTAATAAATCTGTATATCTTATTATTTACCAAAGAAAAGAAAAGTTGCTGAAGTGCAAGTCGAACCCAAGTTCACCAAAACGTGCAAACCCTGTGGTTCTAGTTAGAAAGTAAAGTGGCTATGGCTATTAAGTCAAAGGGTTCCCCAAACTGAAATAGATGGTCTCTGATGGGTTAGAGAAATTGAAGTTTCGTTTGGTTGAAATCTAAGTCACCATCTTTTTCAACCCTGTGGAGGGAGGGGGAACCTGAATTCAACTCAGGGGTTTTGAGCAAGGTTGGTGGGCAAAAAAACAGAAAAACAAAAAACTAACATGACCTTATTGGTGGAGCCCTTCGGGCCAATTCAGTATACTGTTATTATTGTTTCTACACCTGAATGTGCAGGAGGAATTGATGTGTAATGTGATTTTATTTATATAAATGCCAGAAGGGATTATTCCAATCAGGAAGATTTGTGTGTACAGGAGTACCTGTACTTTTGGGGGTTCCTTAATTCTAGATTCCACTTTGAACTATTAATATAAGTCTCTATGACTTTTGACTTTTACCAACTGGACTCTCTGGCAGAGGGAGCCAGCCTCAGTCTGGAGGTGCCTCTGTTGAGTTTGGACTCCTTGCCTTCCTACTGAGAAGCTTGTGTTTGGGCTCTTGCAGAAACTGAACCCTTAATTCATAGAGGTTTTAATATTCTACAGACTGACATTTATATTTGGGAAGGATCAATTCGTACTTACTGCCTGACAAGGTGAGAGGGGCCCAACAAGATTTTCTTTTCCATTGAAAATGGTATATTCAAGAATGTAGATGGCCCCAGCAGTATCTCAGTTTTGCACAGAAAAATGACAGCTATTTCCTTTGGAGGGAACTCCACCCCTTACTCCATTGCCTGTAGCAAAGCTGCTGGATCAATGGGACCTCAACTCACAGAGATTGTCCTAAATGCTTGGGCCTGGTTAACTGATGATTTAGCGATGCTAACACCTGGTGGTGCCCACAGTCTGTCCACACTGTGGGCAGAAAACAAGGGTGTTCTCACAGCTCTGGCCAATGCCCACCTTTAGGAACTTAGTTAAATAATTTGTACTGATTCTTGAGCTGTTCCCAGTGGTCTAGCTGTTTGGCCTGCTACTTGGAACACCAGAGACTGGCAGATTAAAGATACTCTTTGCAGCAGACTGAAAGCAGTGTTTGTTTGGGACTGCTGCTGATGGAACCAAATGTGTCACTGACGCAGGTGCCCGTGGTGAGAGCCTGTTCTCTGGTGAGACCTGTTTTAAGCAGGCGGCTCCTGGAGCTCATACTGCACAAACTCACACATGGATGCCTGGGTCCTCGTCAGGCTGGATGTGGCCAGACATCGACCACCACAGACTGGGCACAGAGCACTCCATGTTGCTGGCGCTGGCCACACCGCTGTGGCCTTGGAAACCGATTGTGTTTTCAGATCATTTTCAGACTCAAAATGTGGGGCAGTGGTATGTATACTGCAACAACCACTCAACAACAGGCCGATCGTGGAGACATTTGACAGTCCTTCCACATTCCTTATCTTCTACAGGCACCTGGTATTACTGAGCCTGGAGTGGCCTCCTCAAAAGTCAACTCAAAACGATTTCTGACTCTACCTCTCTTAACTGCTCCACACCCGAGTGTGGCAGTTTGGTCACTGAATGCAGCTCTCTCCAAGGAGTGGTCATCTTCTCTCAGCCGCTGCCTAGGCAATGATCAGGACAAAAGGAGTAGGAAGTTATAGAGACCTATTTTGGAAATTTGATATTCCCTCCCTCATCATTCTTGGGAGGGATGCTTTTCTCTTTTCCCTAAGGACAGCCCCAGGCCAGTCCCACTGACGCATCCTCTGAGTGATGGAGCATCCAATGGGGGTCCTAGGAGACTCAAACTTAATTCTGGTTCAGGCTCTTGAATTATGGGTCCAAGACCATAACCATAATAACTCGTGGTTGGATGTACTGCTTGCAGAGTCTCCCCGTGAAGGCCCATGTTGACCAAAGTTGGGAGCCAAAATGAGTATCTGTAAAATTTACGAAAAGTCCTTTTCCTCTCTTGTACTAGGCTCTCTTAGAAGTTCTGAGTGTGTGTAAGAGATGGGCTCCATTTTGAGGCATTGGGATGAAAACATCTCAGCACATGGGGAGCGAAGACTTAGGCCCTGGGAGGGATGGCACGGGTGAGTGGTGGTGGATATTAATGATCTGTATCTCTCAGGGTTGCCCCCAGATCCTTCCTCATAAGGCCAAACACCCTGCTGTGGCTGTCCCAAACTATTACAAATCTTCTACATTTAACTGAGGGCTGGGCCTGCCATTCCTGACCAGACAGCTTTGACCATGATTTGGTCACCTTTCTCCATAACCTTACTGACAAGTCCATAAGCAACAGTAGGAGGTAGCCCCAGCTTCTATCTGCCATCACCTCCTGACATTGTCCCCACCCTGATCTTAGTCATCCCATGGGGCAGACGAATGCCACCGAGTGTGTGGTATGGATAAACAAGACAGATCAGACTGACCACCCTCTGGAAGTCTCTCCAAAAACAATTACTCAAACCGAGCTGGAAAATTTAAGTAAGGAACTGCCATGTGACTAGGGGGCCATGCTGGGGGTGCTGTTGAGTCTTGGCCACCAGACTGATGTAGGTTCCACTCGGCAGGCCATGAAATTGTAAACTTTTTCTAGTAGGACCCTGTGTGCTCTCAGGGTTACTACTTGGGAGAAAGCCAGATGGTTATCAACTTGCCTCCCTCCAAAAACCAGGGTGTCATGCACGTCATAGGTGATCATAAGAGACTGTCAAGTGTTTTAAGAAAATGCCTACACATATTTTGTAGCCCTCAGATGAACAGATGACTGACTGCAAGATCTCTCCAAATAAGGCAACCCTTGGATATTTGGAGGAACTTCCTGGAGAGATACCTGATTCATTATTTACACTCACCCTGTAGATAGTTATCCATAAGATGAACAGTTATCCATACGATAAGTGTCATCTAATTTAAAAAGTTGGTATAAAATTTGTCTCTGACATTAGCTGAAGTCATTCAGGACACAAGCTTTACCCTGGAAAGCATTCTGTTTATCCCCAATGCATTGGAAAAGGGCTGTTGTAGATGAAAAAATGCCCAGGTTTCCTCCTTATTGGCAAAGACAGAGCCTACACGAATGCTAATGCATCCTGCTGTGCCTGAGGAATTAACTCTCAGGTCAAGTGGAAAAGTCAACACAGAACTTGACTTTCTAAAGTCAAGTTCAACTGGCTGGGTGGGGGGAACCTGGGAGGCATGGCTGAGGTCACTGCTGTAGGTTGGCCTCATGCTGACGCTTGGAGTTCTGCAGATGGCCACTTTTATCACACACCACAAAAGACCAATTGAAGGGATGTGGTCCTAGCCTCTGCTGGTCAGATTAATCAAAGCAAGCACTGGAGTGGCATTCTCATAGGAGACTTTGCCAGAAGCAGGATGACCTAGAGATGAGAGGTGGATATTGTCAGGGGCCAATTCTCCATGGTCTCTAGCATTTCTGTACAACTTGTGAACCAAGACATTGACTTCCCTTTGTTCTAGACTTGCACAGCAAATATTCTTGGAAGGTTGAGAGAGTGTTTCCCTCTACAGCAAAGGATGGGTTTACTTACAGCCCGGAAAGGTAAGGTTACTGTCTCTCTCTGGAGCAAAGGGCAGGCATGCTTTCTGAACACTGTAAGAGATTCCAGTTCCCTAACCTCAGGGTTCCTCTCTTGGAATGGAAGTTCTTGCATGTGATGGTTTCATATGGCCCTCTTTGCATTACTGTGTTGAGGAACCAGGGTAAATGCTAATACTCTGGCACATGCTGTCACTGTGAGTAATAAATATCTTTTGTCTCTGACCCAGGAGTCTTGTGTTTTCCATTAGCATCCGTGCAACTGTGGCAGGCCAACTTGTTAGCTTGCAAGTAGAGAAAATTTCACAGTTCTCGATACTGTTCAGAGCAGTTACATACCAATATTAGAAATAACACTACTCATGCTAAAGACCATGTAAGATGCCGAGGCCTTAGCAGGTATCTCTCTTGCTGAGGGTAAGGGGAGGAAAAGGAAATTTGGGAGCAATGTACAGTGAATACATAGGGAAAACAGAATTCCACTGTCTATGTTAAGCTATCTCTAAAAGAGACTGACAAGAGGGAACTCATGAAGATTCTTATGTCAGAAAAAATATGATGAAAGCAGTCTGTTAGGTACATTAATCTGATAGTATCTTGTAAAATGGATTGTGAGTCAATAAAATAAATTCAAGCCAGCTGACATAATGAACACCTACTAGGTACCAAGCCACCATACCAGGTTCTACAAACAATGTGGTGATGAACAAGATGAGAAAAAAGAAATAGCTAATAATTTGATATAAAAAAATTCGCAAGAAATCATGATATGTGTTTGAACAAAGTAAGTGAAACAAGTTGTATAAATGCTATATAAATGAAGAGGTGATCGGAAATTTTGGAGAAAGAAAGTCAGGTGTGTTCGCTTTGTTTTCAGCGTGGCTTGCCACGTGTGAGGTCCACAGCTCTGGCTAGTCTGCAAGTTCAAATGGAAAGTTAGTGGGAGAGCTTCTCCTTTGAGAAGATCAAAGCAGAGACCCGAGAGAATATTCATTACAGGATCCACTAAACATCTCGAAGCCTTCATGGCACTGATCTGGATTCACCCACCTTAGCTTTTAGAGTTGGGATCACTCACCATCTGTTGAGGAAAACTATTGGACACAAAGAAAGAGCAGAAGATGATGGATTTAAAGGAAAAGAGGAGATATATAAAGAAAAGCATCCTTCATCTTATTACGCTTGGATCTACTTCTGTGCTTAAAGTTACAGACATAGACTCAGACACTAGATTCCTGCTTACGTCTCGGAAATTGTTCACAGCACACAAAGGTATCTCAGAATAATTCCTTTGCTAGCATTTGTCATGTTGGTTTTTCTTCTCAAGAACTTGTACATGTGGGATGTGTAAAGTAAGCCTATGATAAAGTGATTTTTTAAAAAAAGTTTATACTTTTGAATAAAGCACTTGATGAGGTGGCTTTATCTGCTAGAAACTCTTAAACTCACAATTTATAGTTTTATTCTAGCAATAAAGTCCTTTGGGACCACTTACAGGGTTGTTGTGAGGATAAACTGGAGTCAATATATATGAAAATCACTTGGTCAACAGTGAAATAGTAGACAAATTTAAGAACTTATTTACTTATTCATTCCAAGTCTTGCTCTAGAAAGAAGTGAAGGCCTATTATTTATATCTCTATTAGTAGGTGGTCATCTACATTTTGGCTGGGAGCAAAGCAACTCAGATACCATCTTTAAACATTTATTCTAACTATTCTCTCTCTTCCCAGAGTTCCCATGCTGGAAAAATCCTGTCAGATTCAGAGTATAGGTGTGCCTTAGGAAAGACTAAAAAAATATGTACTATACACACACACACATATATGTGTATAACATACATATATTGCTACTTTTTTCAGATACTATATTTATGTCTCACCATATTTAGAAAGGTAAAGCCACTAGAAAAATTAAAACAACCTTCAGAAATAATCATTGTTGACATTATTGTACATTCTTCATTTTTTCTAAGGATCATATACATTGAGAGCCTGCTTTTTAAAAATTTTTACTTGACTATTATGAGCATTTTGTCATGTTGACAAAATTCCTCTGAATCATACTTTTAAAATTATAAATTAATAGATAGTGGTTCCATTAGTGATAACCCCTTTGATTTACTTAATTATCATTATTTGTTTAGGTAGTTTAACATTTTTCACTTAATGAGTTAAATATACACCTACCACTTGATTCTACTGCTGAGATGTTTACCAAATACAAAGGAAACATGTGCCCATACAAAATCTTGTAGATGAATATTTATAGAAGCTTTATTTATAATACCCCAAACTGAAAATGACCTACATGTCTATCAGCAGATGAATGAATAAACAAATTGTGGCATATCTTTACAATGCAATACTACTTACAAAGGGACAAACTATAGGTACATATGCATGAATGAATCTCAAAGTCACAGACTGACAGAATCCAGAAATGAAATAACATGTGCTATATGATTTAATTTACATAAAATTATACAGAATACCAGTTGCCTATGGACCAAGGTTGAGGGAGGGATGATTCCAATGGGCTATGAGAAAACTCAAGGAGGTGATGGAAATGTTTGGCATCTTGATATTTCTGATTGTTTCATGGGTGGAAACATAAATTAAAATTCATTCAATTTGGTATGAAACAATGTGTTGTTATGTGATGATGATTAACTAAATTCATTAATCTATTTTTATAACACTCTGCTTCTTTGAATATGTTCCTAGAGGCAATACTCCTAGGGAAAATGGCATGAACTTTGTAGGACTTTGGGCACGTATTATAAAACTGCCCTTCAAATACATTTTACTATTTAGAGTCCCATGGGCAGTATAAGTGTACACTTGTTTTCTGGAAATAGGGAATCATTTTATACCAGGATGAGTTAAACTCACTTTGTAAACCTTATAATTCCTTCCTGGATAAATTAGTGGGCAAAGCAGAATCAATTCATTCCTAAATTGGACAGTGTCTGGTTCTAGGAATTAGTATTACCGAGATCAAAGACAAGAGAAATAATTCACATGCAGGACTATCTGTTATTTAACATTGGTCAGAACCAACCAAATAGAATCTTCTTTGAATTATCTAAATTGTTACCTAGCTCAAACTGCCGAATCTCTTGGGTAGAACAGGGACTCGAACACATCCTATAGCCCGGGAAGCTGGCCATGGAGATCAAGGTGGGAATTTCATTTGCACGGGGTCATAGCACGAGGCTGAGAATCAGAATCCGGGCTCATGGCCCAGCAGATCCCCGCAGGCTGTGAAATCCTAACTGCCCCCTCCATTGCTGACCTCACTTAATGTCACCAAAGTATTTGGGGCACTCAACCCACACCTCTGGGCTCTGCAGCAGCAATCTGATCTTTTGTTCCTGCAGAAGACACTGTACTGAAACTGCAAGGGGCTCTTGGCCTAGGTCCAGTTGCTTGCTGCACCAAGATCCAATTATTTAGACAATGAGGATTGCCAAGGAAGAAAGTAATTTTTCATTACGGAAGACATCTGTCGGGAGAACAGGAATTGGGTCTCAAATCTGTCTCCCTGACTAACAGAGATCATGGGCATTTTAAGGAGGGGCTGCGTGCATTGGGGCAGGTTGTGGTGTAGCTAACAAGGGGCTGGGGGCAGGTTGTGGGGCAAGGTGAGTGCTGGCGCCAGAAAGTCTGCCCAGGGGCCTTCAGCATCTCAGCCCCTTTGTCTTCCAGAAATTCTGTCATTTCTGGGAAACAACTCAGAAAGGTCATCAAACCCTACTGGCCTGAGAATCGAAAACATGAGAGGGAGAGGATTGTAAAAAACATATAGGGGTCTTTGAAATCTGATTACAACCCTTGTTCCAAATAATTTACTGTGTGATTTAGTGGAAGGAGCACAGGTGTTGGGGCTGGCTTCGAATATGTGACTTTGTACAAATTACTTCATTTCTGTGAGGCTGATTTGGGCAGTAAAATTTATCATGCAAGGTTTTTGTGAGGATTAAATGAAATCATACATGTAAAAATTTGCCACAATGCCTGGTACAATGCTAGGAAAATATTAGCTCCCTTCCCAATTAAAAAAATAAATAAAATAAAAAGGGAACATGTATAAGTCTTGTCTCCCAAAATAGATTGTTACTGTATTTTATGCTAATCTAATCTGTAGTCGGAAGGAAAATACGACATCTATGGAGATTTTTTGTAAAATATACAGTGCAGTCCATATCTAAAATGCCATTGTTACCTTCCCTTTCACCCCCTAGAACACCTCGATCAAAGCTATCTCCCCAGAAACAAACAGAAAGCCTGTAGTGGTTGATCGATAAAGAGCGAAATGAGCAAGTTCTCGAACACTTCCACTGATGCCAGGATGCCAAGCTACTTTATTTTACAAAAAAGAAAAGCCCTGGGCTAACTATGTCCACTGGATAATTACTGTGTTTGCTGGTTCCTGCTGTTGGCTGTGGTTTGGAGCCACTGTGAAAATCCTGGAATGGAGCCAGGCAGTTTTATTCAAGGAAGGAAGGTTGTTGGAGGAAATATATTCACAAAAGCAGTAATGGCCATGGTTCCTAACAAAGGGGAGACTTCAAGAAAACCAGGCTCACAAGAAAGAATTTTCTTACCCTTGATAACAAGGTCCATGTTGATAGCAACTGTGAATTTGGAGCAGCTGACGTGCTGTTAACAAAATGCTTACATGGACTGCAAAAGCTGGGAAGAAAACCAGATCGCCTTGTTTCCTAAGGAGCAATGAACATGCCGACACGCTCGCTCCCAACCTTATGACAGCTTGGGAAATCTCTGAAGTTACCTTGTACGTTTGGAAAGTGGGAAGCCAAAAAAAAAAAAAACAAAAAAAAACAAAAAAAAAAAAAAGAAAGAAAAGAAAAGAAAAGAAAAAAAGACAAAAAAGCAAAAAAGTCTTGGGAAACCATCCAAGTTTTAAAAACATCTCTCTTCATAGCCCTCCCGCTGTGATTTCAACTCTCTGCAAAGAAGGACAATCAATAGTTATTTTTAGATATTTAACACACCACGAGATTGGTAATTAACCAAGGCAATGTTTCTGAGACTAGTTGGTTTCTATAGAATATGACAGAACATTTGCATGAGGATTCTTCCCGCCCCAAAGCGAATGTTTGTTAGATCACTGTGTGCCTCTTAATCCCTGGTAGCCATGCACAAACGTCGTGTTTATCTGTCTTGCTCTAAATTGTTTCTGTACATTGTGCCCATCTCAGTATGACAGAAGGAGAGGGACAGGACCAGAAAACCTGGACAAGTGGAGTGGCTATGAGAAGGCAGCACAAGATCATTGCCTTCTTTTGGAATAAAAGGATAAAAGATGAAGTCAAATATAAAAGACTAAGAAATACACGGAGGAAAAAAAATAGATAATAATTGGTAAGCTGTTTGGATAGAAGGTGAAAGAAATATAAGATCATGTTATAGGCCATTACATTTAGGGACAGAAATACAAAAAAAGGGAGCCCTCAAGCAAGTCAGTCATGCTCATTTTATTCTAAACAAGCATATAGGAACTAGCAAAGATGATCATCCCGTGTTTAATAAGCAGCAAGCTGATTTCTAGTTCCCATCCTTTTTGAAGATGCAGTATTTTAGAGTAGTTTTTCTCTTCCCCACTGAGAGTGGGAGGTAGACTCTCCCAGCTCTGTGTTCTCTGCCGGAGCGACCCCATTTTCTTGTGATTGCAACATCCGTTTCAGAGGCGTGAGATCCATGGGAGAGGGATGCCAGGATATTAGCACATTGCGAACATCTGACCCCTGATTTGGGGAAATGATGAAAAATTAATGGGTGCAGATGTGCCCATCCTGCGGTGGACAGATGTTCACTTTACACACCATTTAGAATTCCCTGGTGTGTCTGACTACAGGATGATGAATACAACAGCTAAATGATACGGGGATCAGCAAAAGTGCTAGAAAAATAAAAGTTTATGCTAGAGCATGGCAATGCTGTTCTCCGTCATTTGGTCCAGGGATAATGGGGCACTTTGGAATGGAGACGGGCTTATCTTGGGCAGAGGAACGCTCAGACTGACTGGGAATATCCTCACTCATACAATGGTCTCATCAGAGGAATCACTTTGAAATGTCTGGCCAGAGTGTGGGGCAGGTAAAAGTCACGCGTTTAATTTGGTGACCGGTAGCTGCCTTCCACTGACGTTTATCAAATAATGTTATAGTCAGATTAGGCTGTGCTTTTTGGTATCTCACTTCCTGGATTTTTTCAGATATCATGGAATATCCTTTCCAGTAAACAGGTAATCAAATGTGTTTTTTCTTATATAAACTTACTGATTAATTTGTAATTTCCAATCAGGTAAAGCAATCTTCTGTGAAAGCATTTGTATCTGCTTTGTTTAAACCCAACCCAATAAAGGTTTGAAAATAAGGTATAACAATGAAGACCTCTGTCATTCAGTACCTATTTGGCAAATCCCTACGCTATGCCAAGGAATGTATTTTTTTTTCTTTTTATTTTTTTTTACAAATCGAAGATTCTTTAAACCCAGTCAAGGAATGTATTGAGGAGAACATAGTAATACGTAATATGCAACATACACTGTATTATGCATAACATAATATATATAATTATATAATATTATCCAAACTTTGTATTTTGGTGCATTTCATACTTTTAGCTACCGAGATTCTGTATGGATAGTGTTTGTACATTGCCTGGGTCTTCAACCCCCAGTTATTTAGCAGAATTTATGTAGCTATATGTGAAACGTGCTGAAAGAGAAATTAGAACAATAATCACAACGGTATTTTAGGGGGGAAAAGGAGACCAATATGCTCTGAAACATACAGAAATGGCTTTGTGGAAGAGGAATGGCAGAGGGAGAGAGAATGGGAGTGAAGGAAACTAGCAGTCTATGCGGACACAGCCTGAAAAAACCTCTGTAATTAAGAATAGCTGTTTGGGTATCTCAGGCAATGAGAGGCCATTGGGCTGTGAAGTAAAATAATAAAGCCAGTTTTAAGGAATCACTTCTCCAACTCAAACATAAATCTGTTGTTGTCATATTGAAGAAGGTACGCAGACTAAAGGAAGCATTCCATCACAGGCAGTCTGGGACATGACTGTGTCCCTGGACAAGACGATCATTTGAGTCTATCTCTAGTTTCCTGAGCTTTGCGTGCTGAGTTTGGATCATGAACTACATGTTCTACTTCACCCAAATAGGGCTCTTTTATATAGCAAGGTGGAATATTTGAGATGTCCCAAAAGGTCACTTTAGAAAAACCAAAGCATGGAAAATAGTATCTATGTTTAAAGGTTAAATAAAGAAAACATATTTGTCTGAAGAAAAGAAGCCTTGTTGGTGATATAATAATAGTTTTTAGGTCTTCTACTAAAACTAGAAAAGGATATATGTTTAAATCAAGTAATGCAGGGAGATGGATCAAAGTATAATAGAAATGTCATGGCTAAAGTTCAGAATCCTAGAATGTTATAAAAACAATATCTGGAATCTGTTAATTGGCATCCCTCTAACTGGGATCATTTATGAGCCATGCTGTCTAAAAACAGAGAAGAAGAATGAATTAAAGACTGTTTGGAGATTCCTTCCAGAAATGGATCTTATAAGGCTAAGGAGCAAGGGCATTCAGTGAAGCCTACATTATGGTTACTTCTTAAATGATCTCTTCTCACATCACATAATCTAAAGTTTTATCCCCTTTTATTCCTTTTTGCTAATATATCATAATGCCCTCATTTACTTTTCATAGTTATCATGGGTAATCTGTAATTATCCTATTTTATTTTGTTACTAAGCTAGTGCCTCTTCTCCCATAAGAAGGTATGATCCTGAAGGCAGGGACATGGGCCATTCCCTTCCCAGTGTATAATACATTGTTTAGTATGTAGTAGCTGCTCACTAAATATTTGTGGGGAATAACACTATACATGCTAATGCTAAAGTGTTGGGAGAAATGAAAGAGGATGGGATGAGAAAGCAGGATCCTCTCTTTTGCTTAGATTCTAAACTATTTACTTTGGAGAAGTCTTTTGGGAATTACTCCAATTTTCTGTGATGAGATGGGAGCAGGGTGGCAGCCAGTATGCTTCTGATTGAAAACTCAGGGGCCGTACCGGCTAGCCCTGAGTTTCTAGGCTTCTTGAAGATCATTAGGCATCTCCTGGGCTGATCCTTTTTGCTTGAGGAGTTGGCCGCCTTTCCTGAAATTATTATTTTTTTCCTCTTCTATTATGCTTGTCCGATGTGGCACTTATACTTTAATGCCTGATAGATAAAATGGTCTCTGCCAGTCTGCACTTCTCATGCCTGGAGAAAGTTTTACTGCTTCATAAAATCCTGTAATGCCCCAGTGTTTAAAAAAGATCTATCACTCCATCAGTTGGTCTTTATGGGCTCTGTGTACATTTTTTTTGCAATGCAAGGTTGGTTCCTGAAGCAAAAAAGGGACAGAGATAAATGGACGTGTGTGTGCTAACGAATGTCGGGAATCCAGCTCAATTTATACCGAGGTGGTATTAAATAGCTAAAGCAAATTGTAGAATATCTTACAGGCAATTACCATTAAGCACCGCGAAGAAACTGCAAATATAAGATTTCCTTTATATAAGTGGTTACAGGAAGGTAACTATTTTATTTGCTGGTTTGGGCTGCAGGATCTTGACGGTCACTGTGTTCCACTTTTCTCCCTCCCAGCGGACATTCAGAGACCTGATGCCTGTTGAGTTTAGTCAGTGGACAAGGGACGTTGGGCATGACCTTCTTCCTGCCACCTGTTCTATGCCCCACAGCGCTGGGTGGCCTATAGAAGCTTTTAAAAGCATCTTTTTAAGGTGTTCTTTTCTTTTCTTTTTTATTTCAGGATATTATGGGGGTACAAACGTTTTGGTTACATTTTGTGACTTTGCCACATCCAAACCATGATTTAAGCTGAAGGGAGACAGGCTGAATTTCAGGCATGAAATGTATTTCTCTAATCTGTCGTCTTTGCAGTGTGTTAGCCACAAGCTGAAGATTTCTGTCAAGGGTATGTTCATGCACATGTGCTCTGTGTGTGTGTGTGACCATGCACATAGACGTGTGTGCACCGGGGCTGTGTCTGTACGTGTGCAGGTGAGCCCGAGTGGCCCAGCGTGAAGGTGTGCTATCCGCAGTGTGGGCGGTCTCAAGTTGCTTCTTCTCTCAGAGGTGTGGCTGAGTGAGTCACCGCCCGTGGGCGTGGGGAGTCAGTCACTCTCCCATTATCCCAGGCACCTGCAGGGAGAATAAGGAAACATCACCCGTCCCGTGGCCAGGGAGGTGGGGACGACCTGATTACCTGGTGGTGGGCGCCTGGACCGAACAGGCAGGTAGCTGCTGCCTGCTCCCTACCTCTCTACGACTTTGCACCCGAACCTTATTTTCAGAAGCTTTCAGCAGAGTAAATGAGCATCTGTTTCCGCACTGCTGAACAATTTGTTGTGTTATGTTCAGAAAGTATTTACTAAGTAGTTTATTTATGCTCTGTGTGCTTTGTTAACAACTATGATGGATGCACATATAGCAACAGTCACCCAAAATGGGAGCTGATGCAAGGACACTTGGGTAATTCAAGCCAAGTAATGCAGACAAATAACACAGAAAGCTGGCAGGCGGGATCGCAGGGGCTCCTCCAAGGATGTACCCTTTGAAATCTGAGCCATGGCATGAACTTCTGCATCTCTAAAGCTCGCCAGTGTAGACTGGGCCAATGCATAAGGAAAACCCACTGCTTGGGGGGATCAAAAAACAAAGCAGAAAATGCAAACACCTGCCACCATAAGAGTTTATTTTTTAAATTATTTGAAATTATATTTGAAATTATTTTTGAAAACATTTTTATTTTAAAGTCAGAGATCTGATTTTAAAAAGGAAAGAAGTCATGGTCTGTTGGTATGAGAAAGAGTGTGTGTAGCGGGGAGAAAGTATAAAAAAATGCTGCTTTATGTATTTCTCAGGGTTATTGCATCAAGAAATATAATATGCGTCCATGGACTTTGTAAAGTGTGTTGTGCTTTTCATCATGCGTTAGGCATTAGGAGTTCAGACTCGAGTGACAGATGGGAAGTCGACTCAGGTATCAGTGACGCGTCCCTTCCCGGGAGCATGCGTGGCAACTGCTTGGCCCCGATGCTTTTCACCCCATGCTCTTCCTACTCCCAGGCACTGACCAGTAAAAATTAGAGATCCAATAACAGATGACTTTTATTATTATTTTTTCCACATTATTGGCATTGAAATTCTAATCAATACCTAATCAAACCTAATTCCAATCAAAGCAGTATCACACCCCCAGCTGAGCTCATGCTAAAATGTTACAGAATCAATGGCATTGAAATAAAAGCATTAATTCACAGGCATATAGGAACAATCTAGCAATGATGATGAAAAGCAAGAAGCACGTGCTGTAATCTTTACACCCAACTATTGGGGTGTGGGGAGGGCTTTTCCTCACCTGTGTGGAATGAGTTCCATTAATGAGCTCCATTCTGGTTGCTATATGTCAAGGAAGATATGACACAGCTGGAGTGTCAGTCCTTGCCTGAGGACCAGCTGTCAGAGAGCAGGATCAGAAATCTGCTGTCTAGAGTCAGTAAGTGCTGAGACTGCCATCCTTTTACAATGGAGTCTGATTAATCTGTCGCCTGGGCAGAGCCCAGGTATACCTCCTCTATTCCCCATGGAGGGAGAGCAATCTCTGTGCCTGCCTATCTGTCCTGGCTCCTGGCTTGTACGATGGCTCCCTTGAGTGGCGAAAGCCTAGCTCAGCCCCTTGACTTGAGTCTTCTCTTCCCTCTCTGCAAGGGATAGCTCTTGCTCACAGCACCTTGAGCCCAACTCGGGGCACAGCTTTATTTTAAAATATTTTCTACGTAACAAGATGGTCCTTTTCTGCATTCCAATTTTTTTTCCCTTGAATTCATGATGGGTAGACACTGAACAATTTGTTGTTTAAAAGCTGCAAGAGAATGCTCTGCTTCGTCAAATGTGGAGGCTTGAATTTTTATTTTCTGCATTATTAAAAGGCTCATTTATTATAGAGGTCCCCTAAACAGAGACTCTGCTAAAACCGTGATGTTTAAGAATTCTGATCCTAAAGGAAAGACAGAAAATTGGTTATCTGGGGGAGATGATGTTCTTTTGGGAGAGGCTTATTAATGCAAACTGGAGGGTGAGGGGGAAATGGACGCCTCACTCCTGTTCTCTTTCTGGTCCATTCAACTGGGTTGGGAGCTCTATGATTAAGTGACAAGGTCTGTTGATTGTAAAGCTATGAGGAAATTTGCGGGTTTCTATTCTTAAGCGAAGCTTCTTTGGCAGGCAACCAAATGTGACTCAGAGTTAGAAGGCTGCTCCCTCTGCTTCTGCACAGAGCTCAGCTCTGCTTTGGTTCCCTGAGAAATGGCCACTTTGGGAAGTGACACAGCGAGTGTTACAGCGACTGAGTGGGGAAAGAACCCAGCGGCACGCTGCAGCCGGAGAATCCGCCTTTATTTTGCTGGGGGGCTCAGAAAGGCATGCCACCAAATTCTGAGCACTGTTTCCTTGTCCTTCTCCAGTTTTATACATTTCTTGGGGTTACACACAACCAATCAGCTATGAGCTCCAGGGGTTATCCAATCAGCGGTGGGATTCAAAAGCGACCAATCAGTAGCAGGATTGAGAGAGCACCCAACCAGCAGTGAGCGTACGTATATCCAATCGGCAGCGGGCTATGCATACAGTTGCACCTGCTCTGGGGCCCCGGGGACTTTCCCCGGCAGAAGGATCACCAGACTGTACCACTGCCTCACGCGTTGCGGTTCTCATGGTCATCCCTCTGGGAAGTGGAGAAGGGGAGAACTCACGGGATGTGACAAGCGAGAACCAAAGGAGAAGAGGGCCTGTGTCATGTGGTGCTGGTAGCTAAATGATTGGTCTTTGGGCACATGTGAGGTTCCATTTTGGGACCTACTGGGGGAAAAAACTGACACTTATTGGAGAGGATAAATGTCATACTATTTGAATGCTTCTGGGCCAAGAGAACTTGAGTTGCACCCAGAGACACAATTCTGTCACCTAGTTGATAAAGAACGATTGCAGCTGTTTGGTGGATCCTGCTGCTCCTTAGATAGGACACTTAGGTTATCAGCACTGAGCTTTATCTTCCTGGAGCCTGCTTTGGGCACTAGTTGGGTCTGCTAATAAGCACTTCTATGGGATTAATTGCTGAAACCACAGGGCAAACATAGTCCCTTCTCTGGGGTCAAAGCCTATAGATTTATTATATACAAAATTGGTGAGAAAATCTGAAATACTCGAGAGATTATAGCTTTGGGATATGCCATGTAATGGGAGATAAAGGGTGAAGAGCCTTAAGTATAAAAGGCAAGGCAAACGGCAATATAATAACTTATCTGTGAAAAAGAAAAGTGTGTAGATAAGATGGGCATGTTTACCAAAGCATAGGCTAAAAGAATCAGAGGGCTTCGTTAAAAGGTTTTGAAAAAGCCATGTAACAGAAAACAGCCAATGAACATTTTATTAGCATCTCAACATTGAAAGTAATATATAACTTGTTAAACTTTTTATAGAGCTTTTAGCCATTATTATTTTTGCAGTTTTGAAAATATATTTTGAATTTTTTGAGATGGTGAGTTAGTGCAGAAGGGTATAGTCTGGGGATATCCATAACTTCTGAAATTGATGCCACAGACAATGAGCACTTTCCCTCCACGTCGTGCCTGGTGCCATTGTCCCAGACACAATCTTGGTTGCATAAACCATAAGACGAACTAGAGTTAGGGTGCACAATTGTTTTAGTTTTTTTCAGCAACATTTTAATAATTCATGAACTTGACCATGGTCTTTCAAATAGCAAAAGTATTAACTTTTTTATGAGTCAAGGGTGTCGCAACAAACTAAAGCCCCGTAGAGTTGACCCAAAACATACTGGCTGTAGTAATTCAACGGGTTAATTTCTCAAATATGCTTCTAAATGTCCTAGAAATACACATGATTAGTTTATTAAAATTTCTGAATTTCGATCCAACACACATCTATGGAGTCCCCCAGTATTTTCCAGGCCTATGCTAGGTACTTAAATTTAGAGTCGAATAGGATGGGGCCCTGCTTATAGTCTCTGAATCTAGAGAAAATGTTCAGAACTGTCTTTGTTTCCCCTTTGAGCAAGCTTTCTCATCTTCTCTCAAGAGACCTAGGAGTATAAAGTTGACATTACAGATTCCTGAGACAATCTTATTAAATGCCTCGCCTCCAGTGCCCAGTCTACTCTTCAAGAAACGTTTCTGCCATTGCTTCACGAGGCCTTTCCAGCTCTAGGGCCTAAGTTGCTATCAGTGCTGCCTAAAGTATATCAGCTGGGCTGTGTCCCTGTCTGGAGTAGGGCAGAGCAGGGGGAGTTTGAGATACGGGGAAGAGGACAGAGTAAGGGAAATTGTTCCCTTTCAAAATAGAACGGAAGGAAGGACAGAGGAGGGGAGGGAAGAAAGAGACAAACAAGAAAAAGGCAAACAAGCTCTATCTTCTGTACACTGTACATATCTTGGGTATTTGCAAGTCATATTTAATGGGAATAACCTTGAGGTCTTTCTATGTTTTTAAGCAAAAGTCAATTTAGATGATGACCCTAAAACTGAGTATGTCTAAATTAGAAAAGTAATCTAATGTCATGACTAGGAAATACTGACAATGTTGGTACAGTTAAATTGGTATTTAAATTGTTATGAAGGTATTTTCTAGTTTAACACAGTAACTGCCATGTGAGTTGTATTTAACTCATGCTAGTTTTGAGCCTGGCGCCTCGTGAAGCATATGTAACTCACACATCTCTTCACCTTGCGAACCATGTGAACTATTTTTCAAGTTGCATGTAACTCATGCACAGAAAACAATAAAAAATAACAAATTTTTCATGAAATTAGAAAGGATTGTTTTTCAAAGTTTTTATTCAATTTTCATAATAAAACACTGTGGCCCCAAGGAAAAAACATTTTTTCCTCCTAACGTGGCAGTCAATGTATTAAAATATACTAGCAGGAAATGTATATTTACAGCTGAGACTAGAATACATAAAAGGAAGTTCTGCCAAGATTCTGGTAAAAACTAGTTAGCATCCTGAATCTCGATTAAGACCCAAAAGGTATCAGGAATTTAATAACATTGAACCATCTATATTTTTAAAATCAGATACTCTTGTGTTATAAATGGAAAAATTATTATTAACACAAGAGGAGACTGGTGAACTTGGAAAGTGGTCATAGAGGTGACAGCTGATTAACCATTCCTGAGATCTTGGTACTAGTTCTAATATGTAAATTATTGAGACAATAGCAGAAAGTCCCCATTGGCTCTCAGGGTGTAATAACTTGTCTAACAAAGGAAGAAGGTGAATTTCTGTAGTTAATATGGTATTCAAGCCTTGGAAGGAAATGGGACAGCCCTAGAGAGTATTTTCTAGATAGATTGAATGGAGAGTTCACAATGTTATCTCTGAGTAATTCCTAGAGCCCCTACCAGCTCTAAGCTCTGGGTGGTAGTATGTGATACTCCCTATTTTAACACTGAAGAAATGTGCACCCTTAGAACAGCTGTCCGTGAAAGAGCTCCTAGCACCAGTTCAGGGCCTTTTGAACTCAACTTTGTTGCCTTCTCACGCCCAGTCTGGGTGCACAAGACTCACCCACACATGATGAAAATTATTTTTTTTGAGAATCAGCTTAAAATTCCATTATAGTTGGATGAAGAAGGCAACTGGGGGCCAAGTACGTCTCAGTAAAAGGAATTTTTGACATATTACACATATACCCATTTCCTCTGTTTCGGAAGAAGTGTGGAGATGGATTCTGTGCAAGCCAAGAGACTCAAGGTGTCCTATTTGGATGTAAAGTCACAATCTCTCACTCCTTCTTCCATGGCCACTTTAGAAGAAAAGTCATGGCAGCCCAGGCATATGTGTGAATGCCTAGGTTTTTGATTGAGATAAACCTTCTTGAGTTCCTACTCCAAACTTAGTGAATCTGAGTGATTTGCTTAACTTACTAAGGCTCAGCTTGCCTGTCTCTAAAACAAGATTCATACTACCTCCCTTACAGAAATGTTGTGAAGATTAAATAGCATATGTGAAACCCTGGAATAAATGACTGACATATTGTATAAAAATTCAATAAATGATAGCTCCTGTCCCTCCTTGCCTAATGTGAAACAAATATTAATTGCCTGGAGGATATTTTTTTTAAAAAACAAATTGATCCTTTATCACAGGAGAAGCCAGTTTTCACACAAATGTTCTTACACACAATTGTTGGTACCACAGGCTAATTTAGGAAAAAAACGAGGATCCATGGGACCCATAAGGATATGTTCATGAGCTTTGTCACTAAATACAGTGAGGGCACAACCATGCCTTGCCCAGCAGGGGCCCAGGACTCAGGCCAGAAACCACTCAAAGCATGCCAGTGCTGGCGTATTTTGCTAAAAGGGCTCAATCAACATTAATCCTTGAATATCACTTATAGAGTTTATGGGGAAGAAAATGTGATTAATCCATACAAAAAAGAAAAAAAAAAATAACCCCATTTCTGAACTGAGGAAAAAAATTCCTTTGAGCATAAACAGATTGCACTATTTATACATGAAATATTTTCTGCATCTATAAACTTACCATGCTCAAGTATTCTAATTAATTGTGGTGGTTGCCAGGGAAACCAAACTAACTCAATTATAGGTCTGCGGGAAGGTGCAGTGTATTTATGACTATAAGCAGGTAGTTTTCTGTGCAAAAACTAAAACGGAGCAGATGCTTAAAGACTTTAAATGTTCTACAGAACACAGTGTTATCTAGATAGATTTCCTTAAAAAAAGCTCTTGGTTTTCTTTCTTCATAACAAGTTGGTTTGGGAACATGGACAGTGAATGTGATAGATTATGAAGAGATAACACGGTCTACAATAAAATTATAGGAAATGACTGAATTAGGAGCTTATGAGTTCCACGGAGAGAGAGTCATAATTCTATATACCATTTCTGTTTGGCTACCTTCTTCTCTAAATACATAAAATCTAAAAAATTACAAGAAATAAGATGGAAACAGCTGTCAGGGGAAAAAATAATGAAAAAACATAAAACCAGTAAGGTTAGCCAGAGTAACTGTTAGAGGAAATTATAGGAAATTGATGACATTTGGCTAGAGGTTACAGGATGTCCACATCTGCTTTTATAACAACCCCTCTTCCCATGAAAATCCTAAAAAAGTATATATAAAGAACTAGCAGCAAATGAGATCAATGGAGGATGAAGGGGAAAGTTTGATCAAGTTTGAGAATGTTTCTAACACGTCATTTTCATTAAGTAATTTTAATTACTAACATTAAGTAATTATAATCACTAAACCCTATTGTTTTATTTTTATAACTCAGATGACCCTGGTATTTCCTTGCTACATTATTACACTATTAAAATCTATTACTGGAGTTGTTAAGAACTACAAACAATGTAAAATTGTTTTCCAGAAACATTATAATCATATATATCATATAAAAAAATACTGCTTTTCTGAAGTCCAGACCTACCATCTGCTCATCCATCCATCCAACCCATTTATTTAATTAAAAATTATTTATTGAGGTCCTTCTCTGGGCTTATTCCTGTGCTAGATCTTGGCTATACAATAATGAATAGAATTTCTACCCTTAGTGAATTTATAATATGACTAGGGAGACAAATCATAAACTCATAATCACAGGAACAAATGTTTAATAAATTCCTACTTTGGGATTAGGTCTTGGAACAGCTTGACAGGAACTCAAAGCTTAGTCTATTTTTCTCCATAAAAAATCCATCCTCTGGGTGAATCGTCATCATTAATTTCATAGTCTATAGTAATGTTCCTTGCTTTCAACTCTACTTTTTTTATATTATTGATCTGCTCTAGTTATCTTTCGGTTAATGTTACAATCTTTCTGTTTCATTTTTTTAAAATTTAAGGTATATCTCTTATAAGTAGAACGTAACTGAATATATTCTAAAGTCCATTCTGGTAATCTAGTTTCTAATAGGAATACTTAATTTAACTTAATTACTATGTATTAATACTTGGTTTTAATTATACTGTCTGCTATTTATTTTCTTTTTATCTCACCTATTGTATATTTCTTTTTATTTTTTATATTTTTTGAGACAGAGTCTCACTCTGTGGCCTGGGCTAGAGTGCTGTGGCATCAACCTAGCTCACAACAACCTCAAAGTCCTGGCTCAAGTGATCCTTCTGCCTCAGTCTCCTGAGTAGCTGGGACTATAGGCATGCACCACCATGCCCGGGAGAATTTTTCTATATTTGGTAGAGACGGGGTCTCGCTCTTGCTTAGTCTGATCTAGAACTCCTGAGCTTAAACGATCCCCCGGCCTTGGCCTCCCAGAGTTCTAGGATTACAGGTGTGAGCCACTGCTCCTGGCCTACCTATTGTATTTCTTTTCCTCTCTTTCTCACATCTTTTTTGGATCAATTAGTATTTTTATTATTATTGAATTTTCCCAGTCTATATTAGTTTGCAAGTTATACCTTTTTAATTCTTCATTTTGTGTTATTCTAGAGATGACAGAATGAAACCATAGCTTATTCAAGTTTGGTATAAATTGAAATATTTGCCACTTTCCACACAATACAAGACGTAATAACACAATTCCCTTTATTCTTCTTACCTCTTGTGCAATTTTGTCATTTTGTATTCCAACTATATTCTAACCCAAAAGACTGACTTCATATGATCAGTATTTCTGTATATTTATTCTTCCAGTTCTTCACTTTTCCTGAATTTCCTGGGAGCGTTTTCCTCTAGTGTGAATTACTCATTTTAATAGTTATTTCAGTGCAAGTCCGCTAGTGAAAAAAAGCCCTTGGTTTGGTTTTGGGTTGTTTGAAAACACTTTTTTTTCCCCCTTTCTTTTTTTCGTATTCATGAGCGATGTTTTTCCTGGACATAGAATTCTATGTTGGCAGTTACTCTCCCCCTATGCCATCCTCCTCAATACTCCTTTTCATTGCTTCTGTCTCCCATTATATTGTTGCTTCTCTAAAGAATATATGTAATTTTTTTCCCTTTGGCTCTTTATGAGATTTTTTTCTTTTGTCTTTGGTCTTCAGAAATTCTACTATGATACAGCTAGATTTGGTTTGTTTGTAATTGACTTGCTTGAGCATATAGAGCATTTTTTGCTTTGGTGGTCTGATTTTTTAAAAAATAAATTTTGTAAAAATCTTGGTCAATATATTGTTTTTCTCTCTTCTTTCCTCTGCAATTATATATATATCATAGCTTTTCACTGTGTCCTATACGTCTCTTATATTCTTTCCTTTTTTTCTAGTGTTTTTATTCTGAGTTTACTCTTTGATTCTTCTGTTGTGTCCAATCTTTTTAAACCCATTTATTAAGTTATAAATTATTGTTTTTTTCAGATCTAGGAGTTTCATTTGGCTTCCTATAGATTTCCAGTTTTCTGGTGAAATTCTCCATCTTGTCTTCTATTATCTTGAACATATTAATAACAGTTATTTTATATCTTGCACCTGGTAACTGTAATTCCTGGATCACCTAAGAATCTGCTTGTACTGGATATTTTCTGACCTTCTTTCCCATTATTAGGTACTTCCTCTTGGCACACCTTATACTTTTTGATTAAATATCAGTATTATCATAGAAAAGCATGTAGATATTTTGAGGATCTTATTCAGGTTGTCATTTTCAAGAGAAGATTTACTTTTTTGGGGGGGACAGGCAATTAGAGGTTAGGTCTCAACTGTTTCTAGTTTGGATTTTAGAATTTTGTGACACTAAATAAGTCTAGTTTTGGTGGTTCTTATCCCTAAACTATTGCCCTCCTGGGTCTTATATAGTAGTCTGAGGTATTTAATAGGGACCCTCCAACTTGGTGGGCCCTGAAGTATATTCTTGTTATTTCATTCCCATGAGATTGCCAAAAGTTCTGCTAAATTTCCTAATCTCTTAGCCACTGATTTCTCCTGGGGTTCTCTTTTGTCCTGGATTATTGACAAATGCCTTGAAGGGGAAAAAAAAATATCACTTGTCTCAATAGTCTTCTCTCTGGAACCCCAAGCCTTCAGTTCCTGGCTGCTACAGTAATGTCACAAATGCCTTCAGAGACAGCTTTTAAAAATTGTCCAGCTTTTCTGGTTTTTGTCAGATGGACTGTTGGTTTGCAACAAGCTTCTCCATTACCAGAAGGAAAAAAAAAATTTCTTCATTATTTTTATTGCCCTAAAATCTCCACATTTATTTAAGCTTCAATAACAGGTCAGAACCACATGCAATTTTTCCTACCTCTTTGTTTTTCCCCTACTATGTGTTGTTTTCTTCAAGGGGAGCCGTAATTTCTACTGTGTTTTTTGTTTCATCAGAATTTCTTATTCATTGCTGGGTGCGGTGGCTCACGCCTTTCTTTAATCCTAGCACTCTGGGAGGCTGAGGCCAGAGGATTACTTGAGGTCAGGAGTTTGAGACCAGCCTGAGCAAGAGTGAGATCCCATCTCTAATAAAAATAAAAAAAAAATTAGCTGGATGTCTGTGGTGGGTGCCTGTAGTCCCAGCACGCAGGAGGCTGAGGCAGGAGGACCGCTTGAGTCCAGGACTTTGAGGTTGCAGTGAACTATGATGACGCCACTGCACTCTACCTGCAGTGACAGAGCAAGACTTTGTCTCAAAAATAAATAAATTAATTAAATAAATAAATAAAAATAAAAAAGAATTTATCATTCATTAATCTGTTGGCCAAAATATTTTTGTCAGTTTTTATTTAGCCCCTCAGTAGGAGGCTTTTTGATGATCTCCATAGTGAGACAGTTTATTGAACGGAACAATAATTTTGCTTCTAGCTTTTATGTGGATGAATCTTTTATACAAAGTCATTCGATAACTATTTCTGTTGCTCTTCCCTGTAAGGTACCATTAGCCTGGAACACCTTAGCTATACATCTGCTGCACCCAGACAGACTGTTGTGGACCGTGCAAGACTATCTTTGAAAAATGCCTGAATCTACCCACTTGCAGGAAAGTTTTCCATTGTGCAGCGGAAGCACCTGAAAAACAAATAAATTGCTCAAGAAGGAAAATAAAAAAATGAGTGTTAGCCACTTCTGTGTTGGCTGCCTCTCTAGGTCCTCCAGGGGGTTTCTCTGGTGACTTGGAGAGAGACAAAATGAATCCTAGACGTTGCTGGTGTGCTGTGAGACAAGAGAGTGGTTATGAGATACTCCCTGTTCTAAGAATAGCATTTGGAGAGGACTGTATTCTACGCAGTTGGACCGACCTGGCTTGACAGCACATTACATAGTGCCTCTGACAGCTCCAAGGATTGGAAAATGGAATTGCAACTATCAGGCATCAAGTTATGTTTTAACATTTAGTTATAAAGGCCATGTCATGCCCTCAGAGATGCAGCAGGAGTATTAGGCCTGACATTTTGAATTTCAAATGCAAATTGGAAAGTCCAATCCAAACTAGGAAAGGACAGTGTGTGTAGAGTGACTAAGTTCAGTATTCAGAAATGGCTCCTGGGTTAGGCTAATCAAGTCTCCCAAAGGCTCTTGTTTTACTCTATCACCCACGTAAATGAAGAAAAATTTCAATTAATGCATCTGATTAATATCTGAAGAGTGCCACTTGGATATCTTAATTGCCAAAGAGGTTATTGATAAGATCTATCCACATGGCATAAGCTAATTAGGCCACACTAATATAGTTTGTTTCTCAAATAGATTATTTCACAGATTTTTTTCTTTTTTTTTTTTTTTTTTTACTAATGGTATTCCAAACCTCCCAGCAATGCTGCCCATATTAAATAGATTTATATTTTTCAAAGCCCTTAACCTGTTATCACCATTTTTCAGAGTAGTTAAGTGATTTGCACTAAATCACATTTTGAGGAATTAATAGAGCTGAGACTAGCACTTGGTCGTCTGATTTCCATTTCGTTGCTGCTGTTCCTACTTCAGCACGCCACATGACTGCATGCCACACACAAAATAGTTACGATGAGAAATGGAGAAGACATACAGGTTAGTTGAAACATGAGTCTCTTTTTTTTTTTTTGTTTAATAGCACAGGTGTAAGAGTGGGAGGTAAGGATTGGCCAAGAGGTGCAGGCTTTAACAGTAGGCCAAAGCCCTTAGACAGCTGTTATGCCCTCAATGATATTTCTAAAACACAAATGTGATACAATTCCTTTTCCACTTAAAATCCTTTAATAGCTCCTCCCTGCCTAGCACGAAGTCCAACTTGTCTAGCAAGCTCACCATCGCTTGTCCACCTCTCTTTTGCTTCTTATGCTTCGCTGAATGTTTCGTGCCTTCTCTACATCTGGGTCAGCAACTTTGCTGGCCACTCTACTTATAAAACTCTCTGTCCCTCTTGCCCTTTGCCTGAATTCCTTCTCATTCATCGGGTTTCCGATGTTGCCGCCTCCTCTAAGAAATATTTCCTGTGTCCAGATCTAAAGTATATTCACCTCCTGTGTTTTCAGGCACCCAGAACTTGTCTTATCAGAAGCATTACAACAGGCATGGTGATTGTCTAACCGGTGGTCTTTATTATCCATCATTCTCTACGCACCATGTGTGCAGGATCCCCGTCTATCTTGTTCTTCATTTTATTTCTGGCATTCAGCACCTTGCCTGGCACATAATAGGTACTTTATCTGAAGAATGAATGAATAGAAACATCCTAAGACTTTGAAAAAGCCTTTCAATGGGCAAAGGCCTTCACAAGGACAAATGTCATGTTGATTTATTATTTTACCAGCCATTTTGTATTCATTATCTCTCACCTAGTGCTATTTTTATGGCAAAAAGCCACACAAGCTCTTACGATAGATTGTCCTAACATTTCGCCAATGTTCTGTGTCCCTCCCTGAGTGTACCCACCTGCTCTGTTGAAGTCAGGTATGGTCACGTGGCTTCCTTTACCAGTGAAATGAGAACAGACATGGTAAGTGTGACTTTGCACAGCCACTTCTTGAACAGCTCACGTTGGTTTGCCATTAACTGATGATTGATACGTTTCAAAAACTGTTCTTTTAACTGAGGTACGGTAAAACAGAGCCCTGGGTCACTTGAGCTGGTCACGTAGCATGAGAGATAAATAGAAATGTGTGTGATGGTAAAGCACTGAGATTCTTGTGTGTGTCTTACCATACTGTACTCTAGTCTGTCCTTACTGGTAGAAACCCATCAACCTAGTTCAAAGGAAGGAGAGTTTCGTGAACGAATTCAACAGGGAATTTTAGGCGCATCCCAGATTGGAAAGGAGAACACTTAGGTTTCAAAAGTCAGGAACTAAGGCCACTGTATTCATATCCTAGGAGCCGCATAGTCTCTCCATCTCTGCTTCTTTCTACTTACCTGACACTTTTTCTTCCCCCTATAATAAATTTTATAGACTTACTAATCATAAATGTGGCCCAATGGGGATCATCTATAGCCTTTATCTCTGTATGATCTTCCAGCTCAGAACCCTACCAACTGCCACCTCTTACTGAGCCTCTTGATTTATATATATATATATATATTTTATTTCAGCATATAATGGGGGTACGAATGTTAAGGTTACGTATATTGCCCTTGCCCCCCCGTCCCCCTTGAGTCAGCGCTTCGAGCATGACCATCCCCCAGATGGTGTGCCTGGCATTCATTATGTATGTATATACCTATTCCCTACTCCCCCCTCCCATCTGCCCAACACCCGATGAGTGTTATTCCTATATGTCCACTTACATGTTGATCAGTGAAACCAATCTGCTAGTGAGTACAAATGGTGCTTGTTTTTCCATTCTTGAGATATTTCACTTTGTAGAATGGGTTCCAGCTCTATCCAGGAAAATATAAGAGGTGCTACATCACCATTGTTTCTTATGGCTGAATAGTACTCCACGGTATACATATATCATATTTTATTAATCCACTCTTGTATTGATGGGCACTTGGGTTGTTTCCACATCTTTGCAATTGTGAATTGTGCTGCTATATACATTCGAGTGCAGGTGTCTTTTTTACAGAGTGTCTTTTGTTCTTTTGGGTAGATGCCCAGTAGTGGGATTGCTGGATCAAATAGTAGGTAGATCTACTTGTGTCACTTTAATGTATCTCCATATTGTTGTCCACAGAGGTTGCACTAGTTTGCAGACCCACCAGCAGTGTAGGAGTGTTCCTATCTCTCCACATCCATGCCAGCGTTTATTGTTTGGGGACTTTTTGATAGGCCATTCTTACTGGAGATAAGTGATATCTCATTGCAATTTTGATTTGCATTTCCCTGATGATTAGAGATATTGAGCATTTTTTCATATGTTTGTTGGCCATTATTCTGTCTTCTTTTGGAAAGTTTCTGTTCATGTTCTTTGCCCACTTTTTGATAGGGTTGTTTGATTTTTCTTGCTGATATTCCTGAGTTCTAAATAGATTCTAGTTATCAGCCACTTAGATGTGTAGCATATGAAAATTTTTTCCCATTCTGTAGGTTGTCTGTTTGCTCTCTTGACAGTTTCTTTAGCTGTGTAGAAGCTTTTTGATCAGGTCCCATTTATTTATTTTTGTTGATGCTGTGATTGCCTTTCGGGTCTTCTTCATAAATTTTTTGCCTAGGCCAATGTCTAGAAGAGTATTTCCAATGTTTTCCTCTAGAATTCTAATAGTTTCATACCTTAGGTTTAAGTCTGTTACCCAGTGTGAGTTGATTTTGTGAGAGGTGAAAGTTGTGGATTGTTTCAGCCTTCTACCTGTGGCTATCCAGTTTTCCCAGCGCCATTTATTGAATAAGGATTTGTTTCCCCAGTGTATGTTTTTGTCTGCTCTGTCGAAGATGAGATGGCTATTTGAGGATGGTTTTATATATGGGTTCTCGGTTCTGTTCCACTGGTCACTGTCCCTATTCTTGTGCCAATACTAAGCTGATTTAATTAATACAGCTTTATAGTACAGTTTGAAGTATGGCAAATTGATACTTCCATTTTGTTTTTATTGCCTAGGATTGCTTTTGCTATACGCGAGGTCTTCTCTGGTTCTACATGAAGCGTAAAATTATTTTTTCTATATCTATGTGAGGTGAACGTGATAACCTCTACACTATGGAAACTTGTATTTTTTTCTGTCTGCGAAAAATGATGTTGGTATTTGAATAGGAGTTGCATTGAATCTGTAGATCACTTTGGGTAGCATAGACATTTTAACAATGTTGATTCTGCTGACCCACAAGCATAGTATGGATTTCCATCTGTTTATGTCCTCTGTTATTTCCTTCCTCAATGTTTCATAGTTCTCCCTGTAGAGGTCTCTCACCTCCTTAGGTAAATATATTCCTAGGTACTTGATTTTCCTTGTTGCCATTATTGAGAGATATATTGATAATTCTAGTGCTTCTTTCAAACCAGATCACAAACTAGATGTCACTGGCTAGTCAGTGTTACTGGTTACTGGCCTCAGATTTGTCAAATCAGTTATGCCTCTATGCCAGTATGTTGGGGAGGGTGGTAGTAGTTGAGTCACAAGCCATGTGGCACAAAACATAGCTGTTTGAGACAGAAAAGACTAAGCAGTAGGATTTAGTGTCTTTAAAAACTATATAGACACAACAAGTATCTTAAAATAAGTCAGTTTGCCACCAGTGGTTTTATGAAGCAAGTTTTATCAGTAGTATCTCATCAGCATTATTACCAAACTAAAAATTATGAAACTAAGACCAGCAGAGTAATTTGGTTAAAATTACATACTAATAAGTGAAGAATAGAAGGAATTTAAAATTTAAACCTTGATATGTTTAGCTGACCCCAAATTTCATGCTCTGCAATATACCAAATCATCTCAAAGATCTGAACTGTCCCTGTCCCCATCAGTAAAGTAAGAATAACCCCATAGCACAAATAAAATGAGATAAAATAAAAATTATTTGAAGGTGTGACAGATGGGTTGTTTATTATAAAGGACAACAGTGCATACTGAAGAGGAAGAAGGATTTTAGAGCCTCAAAAAGGTTTTCTCCCTGACCCATTTTTTTCCAATATTTTGTTGTTTACAAAAATTTAAATTTGTATAGAATTTTAGAGTGAACAGCACATATCTACCATACAGATTCTATAATTTATATTTTGCTATATTACTTATCACATAGCTATGTATCTATCCATCAATCCATCTTATTTTTACAAATTAATTTAAAATTTTACATTGACAAATAATAATTGTCCATATTCGTGGGGTACACAGTGATGTTTTGATACATGTAATGTACAGTGATCAGATCAGGGTAATTAGCATATCCAACATCTCACACATTTATCATTTCTTTGTGTTGGGCACATTCAGTATCCTCATTCTAGCTATTCCAAAAGATATTATATATATTGACGCTAGACATCCTACAGTGGTATAGAACACTAGAACTTATTCCTTATCTAGCTGTATTTTGTATCCTTTAACAATTCTCTTCCTTCTCCCATTCCGTGGACCCTTGCCAGCCTCTAGTATTCTCTGTGCTACTCTTTACCCATCTTATTTTTGATGCATTTTTAAGTGAATTGCAGGTATTAATATGCTTCTTTCAGCAAACCTTCCCCTTAAGTATGAATTACAGCTCAATATTTTTGTTTCATTTAGAAAAAAATTATATACAGCGAAATGCATAAATTTAAATGTACTACTGGGTAAGTTTTCACTAATGCATAAATCTTTGTCACCCATCTCCTTCACAAGATCATCATCATTGGTCAGAAAGTTCCCTCATGCCCTTCCACAGATAGTCATCACTCTCACATCCCCTACGGTCAACCACTATTTTGGCGTTTCCTTCCAGAAATGGAGTTGGCCAGTTGTACAACTTCATGCAAATGGAATACCACAGTACCCACTCTGCTCTGTGAGTCTTCTTACACTCAGATGACGTTTCTGAAATGCAGCCATGTTGGTGTTTGTATCAGCAATTTATTCCTTTTTTACTGAGCAAGAAGTCTGGAAGCTCTGAATTAGACAATACCTTCATTTTATGTTTCTTCTACTTATCTGTGGTGTGATCTTGAACAATAACTTGCTTGAATCTTACGTGCTTTATCAGTGGTCTGGGGAGAATGCTATCTGCAGAGTGGTTATCTGATATCTACTTGCAAAGTTGTAATATTCCATTGAATCAATATATCACAGTTTACCCATTCTCCTACTGATAGACACCTAGGCTTTTCCCATTTGGGGTTATTATGAATTCGCCTCTTATTAACACTCTTGTTCAAGTCTTTTTATGAATATTTGTTTTCATTTTTCTTGAGTAAACACCTAAGGAGTGAAATTATTGAGTCATAGGGTGGGTGGATGTTTAGTTTTATAAGAAATTGCCAGATCTTTTTCCAAAGTAATTTTGCCATTTTAGACTCTCACCAATGATGTATGAAAGTTTTCGTTTTTCTGGATTCTTACTAACATTTGGTGTTTTCAGCCTCTTTAATTTTAGCTCTTTTGGTGGGTGTATAATGCTGTCTCATTGTGGTTTCAATTTGCATTTCTCTGATGACTAATGATGTCGAGGACTTCTTTCATGTGCTTCTTGGCTATTTGTATATCTTTCTTTGTGAAGTATTTATTCCAATCTTTTGCCCATTTTTTTTTAACTGAGTGGTTTGTCTTTTGGCTATTGAGTTGTAAGAGTTTTTTTTTTTTTTAAATATGTCCTAGATATTAAATGTTTGTCAGATATATGTTTTGCTAACATCTTCTCCTAGTTTGCTTATTCATTATCTAAATGATGTATTTCAATGAAGAATCTTACATTTCGATGAGCTCTAACTTATCATTTTTGCTTTTATAGTTATTGCTTTCTGTGTTCTAAGAAGCCTTTGACTTCCCCAAGTTGTAAAACTATTCTCCTACATTTTCTTAAAGAAACTTTGCAGTTTTAGCTTGCATGTTTAGATCTGGGATCTATCTCAAATTGATTATAGTCTATGGTATGAAGTAGTGAGTCACTTTTTTCCACGCAAACATTCAGTTTTTGCAGCATCATTTGTTGAAAAGACTTCCATTCTGTCTTAGATTGCTTCAGCTCCTCTGTGAAAAATCAAATAGTCCTTCAAATATGGGTCTATTGCTGGGCTCTATTCTCTTCCACTGGTTAATTTGTCAATCCTTCAGCCAGTACAACACCGTCTTGACCACTACAGTTTTATGGTAAGTCTTGAAGTCAAGTTGTGTATGTCTTGTGACTTTGTTCTTTTCAAGATTGCTTGAGATATTGTAAATCCCTTTTTATCCTTTGTAGGCCAAATATTACCCCCCAAAGATATCTACATCCTAGTCCCTGGAGCGTGTAAGTTTTACCTTATTTGGAAAATAGGTCTTTGTGAATGTGATTCAGTTAAGGATCTTGAGATGGGAAGATTTTTCCAGATTCTCCATGTGGGCTCTAGTGCCATAACATGCATTCTTTATAAGGAGGAGGCAGGGGAAGATTTGACATATAGAGGAAAGGGCCATTTGAAGACACACTCAGAGATAGGAATGGCACAGCCACCAACTGAGGAATGCTGGCATGTGTCAGAAGCTGGAAAGGCAAGGAACAGATGCTCTTCTGCCTATTATGGGGAATATGGCCCTGTCAAACCTTGGTTTCAGCCCAGTGATCCTGATTTTGGACCTCTGCCCTCTGGGACTGAGAGAGAATGTTTCTGTGGTTTTAAGCACCTACTTTATGGTAATTTGTCATATTAACTACAGGAAACTAAGACACATTCCCCTCCTATAACTTTTAACTATGTGATACATTTGCAAATAGCATGTAAAGTATTACACAGACAGGTAGACTCCAGGAAAATAAATTCTTATTGCAAGGCATTATTGAATAGAGGAATATATAAAAACTTTGGCGTTTGACCAGTAGTTTTTGATCATGTCTATGCATCAGAGTCTCTTGGCAGCAATTAACAAACACCTGAGCCTGCCCCCCCCCCCATCGTCAATGACTTAAAACAGTTTAGTGGGGTCTGGTGCAAAGGTCTTTGCTGCTCAAAGTCTGTCCTGTGACCACCACCAGCACTGGCGTCACCTGGGACATGGTTAGAAATGCAGAATCTTGGGTCCTGCCCTAGATCATAAATTTGCATTTCTCCAAGATCCCCAGGTGATGTGTGTGTGCAGCAAACACCGAGAAATATTGGCATGGTTATCTCGATGAGCAGTAAGGGTTGGGAAATACTAACTTAGACAAATAGCTTCGTTTTTATGGTTCTTCCACTTATCAACAGTATGATTAGGACAATAACTCATGTAAATCTTAGGGGTTTTATCTGGGGTATGGGGAGGACAACGCCTACTTTGTAGAGTTATTATGAGAGTCAGATGTGATAATTAGTGGAGCTGGGCCTTGGCATAAATGCGTGTTTCCATAGGCAAGTGCGTGTCTATATGGGCACACGTGCAGTGACACCCAAATTAATAGCTCCCCAAACTAAGTGGTTCTAGAGCTGTCTTGTATCATTACCCAATTCTGTAGAGAATGTAGAGAAAATAACCTGTTACGGTCTAAAGAGAATAGATGGAACAGTTAGATGAGGTAAGGGGTGTGGCGGGCTGCATGCAGAGGGGGGAAATGGGGTTTTGAGTCAGTCTTGAGGTTCAAGAGAAGTGAGAAAGGTATATTTCTTTGTTGTTTACAGTCAAGATTCACTGAGATGGAGAAGGACAATACAATAGTGTCACCGATTCAGAGATTCCAGGAGTTCATAGAAAGGATAAAAAATGACCAAGTAACCTGGCAGGGGATTTACTGGGAATCAGCGAACATCCATGGGGTGAATAGTGACTACAACACTGAGAGCTCTCTGCTGATAAAGACTGGCAGAGTGGGAATCCCAGATCCCAGGGTAGCAGGCGAAAGGTAGCGTGTGTGAGTTGTGAGAAGGAAATGGAAGGAAGCAGAAATATATCACAGACCCCAAGAGCTCAGGGTTTAAAGAAGAGAGAGATACACTGCACAGCCATGAAACTCAGAGGAAAACAAAACAACACTCCCAGCATGCCCATAGCAAATGCACGGTCATCAGGGAACAAGAGCAGAACCTCCACATTCAAAATCAACATAGATTTCTCTGGAATTCTCCTCTAGTCCTGTATTATGCAGTTGCCCTCCAGATCTGCAGAACTCACAGTTGATCCTCCAGAATTGGGCCTTAGTCCTTCCAGTGACTGGTTCCTCTTACCTAGCCTCCTTGTTCCATCACCAATTACACTTTCTTTATAGATACGGGTATTCTTTTCTTTCTTTTTCTTTTTTAAAGCTCCTTTAAAATAAAGGCTCAGTGATGGCAAAAGAAACCTCTTTCACAAGTAGAAAATCCAAGTTTTAGAAGACAGAAAGCTGAGACCATTTGCACTATACTCTAAACCAGGTGTCCTCAAACTACGTGCAGGCCACCTAGCACATTTATTCGGCCCTCGGGGTGCTTTTGCCGCCGCCGCTGCCTGTCCTGCTTAGCAGCCGACTCATCCCGGGCCCACAGTGCGCACTCTCCAACCGTCTGAGGGACAGTGAGCTGGTCCCCTGTTTAAAAAGTTTGAGGACCCGCTCTAAACATTCTGAGTGATGTCCTTTGTGTGTTTTCTACTTCGTCTTCTTCGGGGTAGCGACACATTGGTGTGGTTACGAGTTCCTATGTGCTGTAGGCACCTTCCCCAAAGTGCCACCTGATAAAGGCATTCTTCCCCCAGATGTGCCTTTTTCTCATCAGCAGTCACGATGCTATTCTTAGCCAGGGCTGGCTTTTATCTTTCCGCAGCATGGCTGTTGCTTCAGTTCCATTCATTTGGCTTTGCTTCCATTTGTTTTTCTTTTAAAAAAGACTCATCTCAAAAAATTTCCAAAGAGGCCTCTAGTACATTTCAATGCTATTTCTTCCAGTCACCTAAATAGAACAGGCCAAAGAATATAGCCTTTAGACATTCTCTTAAAGGTTAGTATTTGATTTGGGGAAATCAGTCTGAACTGTAGTGGTTTAAGGTAAAAAAAAAAAAAAAGAAAAGAAAAAAATCCAGACCTTCTAAGGATTGAACATTTTTATTTTAAAAAGGAGTCAGTGATACATAGGCAATGGGAACATAGAGTTATTGATCACAAAATTTCTAGCATAAATAAAATTTATCTTCTGCAGCAAATGTATGCTAATGTCAAAATAATGTTTTTTGTTCTAGCCTATCCCTTAAGAAACTGCAGGTGACAGAGAGTAAAAGCAGATGTAGAGGACGTTTCCATCTTCCTTTCTGGACTTACTCTCTAATCTGGACTTCCCTGCTTTGCGCTTGAGCCCTGACTGTGGGGACTCTTTGGGGAGGCTTCCTTGTCCTCTGACTTGCGCTGGGTTTGGCCAACGGCAGGCATCAGCAGGAGATATAAAAGCAAGAGGAGGCTGGGGGCTGGGTATTTATTCTCCAGCTGTTTTTCCTACTGGTCACCTCTGGTTGTCCGCGTTCCACTACTGAAGGCCACGATCTCTGCGGGGCAGCTTTGTCCTACAGCTGCTCCTCTCATATTCTGCCATCTGATTGCCTCCCTTGCTCCTTTAGGTGCAGGGATAACACCTGCTGTTCCTGGCCCCTGGGTTTTGCACCATCCTTACTGGCCACCTTCAACCCTGCTGTATTTATTTTATAAATAGCCCCTGGTTTAAACCTACCTAAGTTTCTCTATTTCATTTTTCCATCTGTTTCTTACTGGGGCCTGTCTGACTGATTCAGAAGAGTTTAGCTTCATGAATTCATTAGCTCATTCATTCATTCATTCATTCATTCATTCATTCCTTCCTTTACTCAGCAAGTATTGAATATCTACTACATGTGATGTGCTAGCCTGGGCCTCAGGAATAAAAACATTGCAAAAAACAGCAAGGAAATCTCTGTCCTCAAGGATCTTCAGTCTAGTTAGGGAAGACTGACAACACATAAAACAAGTAGGTAAACTACAGCATGTTAGAGGGTGGAAAGTGCTCTGAAGATGAGATAAAAGGGGGAACAGGGACAGGAAGGAAGCCTGCCTGGAGGAAAGAGCAGGATTGCTCAGAGAAGGTCTTACTCAGGAGGTGATGCAGTTAATAATCTATAGGAGAGGAGAGCAAAAACAAAGCAGATATGCAGGAGGGAGCATTTCAGGCTGAGGAAATTGCAACTGCAAAGGCCTTAAGGCAGGGAAGTGCGCGTCCGCTTCAGGACAGCATGGCTGGAATGAACAGAGGGGAGGAGAGTTCTGGGGGATGACTCAGAGAGCTGAGGGGATGGCGGGATGTACAGGGCAGAGCGGCCATTAGAAGACTTTGACTTCTGCCCTGAGTCGGTCAGGGAGCCACTGGAAGGTTCCAAGCAGATGAAAACAGGATGAAACTTGTGTTTTGGGAGGATTACTCTGGATGCTGTATTGAGAACAGGGTGTAAGGACGTGAAAATTTAGGGTCAGGGAGAACAATTAGGAGGCTACCAAATAAGCAAGTGGAGAGAAGTGGGGGCTTGGAGCAGGGAGGCGGCAGAGGAGAAGATGAGACGTGGTCAGCCTCTAAATAGGCTCTGAAAAGAGCACTCAGTAGACTCAATGAGAGACCGGATGTCGTAAGTGAATGAGTACATTCTAGGGCTTTTAGACTGAGAAAATGGAAAGATGGAGTAACCACTCATGGAGTTGGGAAGGACTGTAGGAGGAGGAGGTTTGGGACTGAAGGACTGGACTTTAGGTTTGAGCAGATTAAGTTTAAGATGCCTACTAGACATTCAAGAGTAGATGTTGCAATGAATACATGAGTCTGGAGTTCAGAGGAAAGTTGTGCACAAAAAATACAAATATGGTAGTCATTAGCCTTTGTATTATATTGGGGGACCACCAGGCAGCATGAATTTATCAAGAGAGGGAAGCCTTAGTCCCAGGACTGAGTCCTGGGGTGCTCCACCAAGAAGACAGTATAAGGATGAGGAAACAAAGAAAGAGCATCCAATGAGGTGGCAGAGCCTCCAGGACAGTATGAAATCCTGCAAGCCAAGGGAATACAGTGTTTGAAAAAAGAGAGGGAGATTGTATCAAATGCTCCTGAGCTACAACATAAGGATTCAGAATTGTCTGCTGGACTCAGTAACATGGTGGTCATAGGTAACCTTCAGAAGAGTAGTTTCCATAGGGTGGGGAAGGTAAGAGTCTTATGGGAGTAGGCTCAAGAGGGAATATGAAGGGATGAATGGAGGAAAGAATGTAGACAACTCTTTTGAGGATCTTTGCTTAAAAGAAGAGCAGGAAATGGGGCAGAGTCTGGATGATAAAATGGTACCAGGAGGGAAGAACAGCATCACGTTTGTGTGCAGGAGGAGGATATCTAATAGAGAGGTAGGCGGCACAGTATTGTGCATGGGAGTGAAGAAAGAATTTCTGGAGCAATGTCCTTGAGGAAAGAGGGGCTGGAATAAATTCTTACTTGTGTAGGAAGCAGCGCTTGCCAGGAAACGAATGGGATGCAGAATAATAGGCGTAGTGCAGGCAGGTGAGTAGATGAGGTGGGTGGTGGGAGTACATGGAAGTTCTATTCTTACTGCTTGTACTTTCTCATTAAAAGTAAAGAGAAGGGTTGTCATCTGGAAATGGGAATGGAGAGGAGGTGTTGGAGACATGAGAAGAGAAGGGAAGTTATGTCTAAAAGAGTGAGATGAACACACGCGCAAAGTCAATACAGTAAGATTTCTGGGCAGCATTAAGGGCCCATTTGAGGTTAGTGATCACGAGTCTAAAGTGAGAGCAGGAAGCATTGCTGTGTATGTTTCTCCAGCCTTCAACAACGGCATGGATATTAACATGGAATGAGAATGGAACACTAATCAGGGGTGGTTTAGCAGTGTCATAGGTTATATGCCCTGGGACATAGACATTTGCATGCATGCGGTTTTGTGGGGAAGACTCTTGTGAGAAACTTCTAAGAGAGGAGGGAAATGGATTTCAGAGAAGGAGGAATGGAACTGATCCTTGGTATGGCTTTTCAGAGAAGAACCCTAGGACTCTGGAACTGGAATGACCCTGGAAAGATGGCCTAGCTGAGGAAAGGGGCAGAGAGCCTCTGCACTGGATCTAAACCAGCCATGAGGTATGGGCTTCCTCTAGGGATGAGGGAAGCTTTGGGTAAGGTGGGTCCCTTGGGCTGAGGGCAGTGCTGGGAAGGGTGTCAGCTGTGAGTCATCAGCTGTCGCATTCTGGTAGCTGGGAAGATGATCACTTCAGTGCTAGAAAGATAAGCTGGGAGGAGCACCACAGCTTTCATACAGTCCTCCCCTCATGCCACTCAAACCTGTTGGCCTGGTATAATAAGGTCTTGCCATCTGAGAGCTCTCCTCTGGGATTCCAGATGGTCTTTTTTTCTGGGGAAACCAATAAGAGGATGATGGGCAGGATGGACTACAGTCTCTGTTGCTACAGCTGGTCTTGGGGCCACAACTGATACACATGGTCATTTCTCTATTACCCATTTTAGACTAACTGTCCTTGACCAGCACCTCTGTTAGTCCAGATGGCTAATCTAGGAGGTATTCAAACCCTAGTCCACTGGGAATCTGAGCTCCTGGTCACCATGTCCCTCATGGACCATGGCCACTGCACTTGTTCACTTCCTGTGAAGAGTTGTCAAGACAATACCGAGGCAGAAACACCCCAAGGGGATCCCCAATGGTTCCTATGTTCATGCTCTTGTGTAATCTCCTCCCTAAGAACATGAGTGGGACTATGATGTGCTTTTAACCAGTAAAATATGGCAGAGGTGATGGCTGTTACTAGTGTGACTACATTACAACATGTAAAACTCTGAATCACTGGTGGACTCTTCTTGGTCTCCTGCTAGCCTTGGCAATCCAAACTTCTGCATCCTGAGCCATCCATGGGCATACGGTGGAGAACTATGTGGATGGCTTCTAGTAGCTGAGTGAAGGTTCTGGCTGATAAGCAAAAAACAAACCAAAATAAAAACAAACTCAAGCTCTCAGTACCACATGTACAACACAATAAATTCTGCCAACAACCTTAGCGATCTTGGAAGCTCATTCTTCTCCAGTCAAACAAGGGGAGAACACAGCCTTTAACAGAAAGAAGTGGTCCACATCTGTAGCCCAGAATATTCAGGAAATCTGGACATTCGATATTTTCAAATGCCTCTGTGTTGCCATTGCAAGCCTCAGAGTCACATTTCTTCACACTCAAGGGCCTAGGCTCGGTGCAGCCAACTGCCAGGTTGAGTTCTGCCAGGTTTCAGAATTTGACCTTATACGGCAGCTGCAGAAGATGAAGACTTTTTGCATGTTGCCAAGGAAGCTCTCACTGGTGATTAACTGCTGTTGGCCTTTCCTTGTCTTTTCACAATGCTTTAATAACTCCTGGCAACAGCCATCCAATTCTATAGTTCTTGTAAATTAGTTATTAGTAAATTTTCCTAAACCTCTCAAATCCCCGAGACATGGTACCTTCCTCCATGGGTGTCCCATTGCAGTTTACAACAGATGGCAATTTTAACAATCACACCACTGCAACATGCCAGGAGTTGTCACAACTCCACCTCTCACTAGTGTTCTTGTCCTCATAGCCAGCTTAGAGACAGATGATCCAATTCTACAATCTGACTTCAGAATTTGCTCTTTAGCACCACTCTTCATGCTAACTAAGTCTCATTCCCTGCCGAACAGACTCTGAGATGGATATTTGTATGCAGGTGTTTTCTAGGGCGGCAGTGTGGGGAGTACCTGCAAAGGAGTAAGGCGGTAGGTAGGACCAGGCAGAGGGAGATGCCAAAATGCCCTATGGTTGCCACAGAGCATGGCCCTTAGCTAATCCCACTGGGAGAACAGAGTTAAAATAGCCCTGAAGAAATGTCCTTAATGGAGGCAAAAAAACCAAAGCTGGGTCTTTGTCCCTCAGCATCAGCCACTTAAGATGTAAGTTGTCCCTGAAGAGGAGGTGCAATCTTGGGCAAGTCAGCTTTGCTTGGTGGAGGGCAATTCCTAGGGAGGAGACTCAATTGTGGGCCAACCAATAGTCTTAGCATTGGGGCAACTGAATGCACTACAGCAAAAAGGTGATGCTAGAGAGGGTAAGATAGCTAAGAAAGACCATGGAATTTTAGATGGGCGAGGAGGAAAAAGAGGATATAAAGAGTGAAGAGGGTCAATGGACTGTAGGTCTGAAAGATTTCAACTGATTGTTGGAGTTGGAGAACCAGAGGCAATAAGCTAAAAAAATAAAAGACAGTATTTGGAGAGTAGGATGATTATAATTGAGATTTTGCAAAGCTTCATTCTCAGATCCTTACTTATGACCATTTATTCTAAAGATTGAATCACTCCATCACAAAGCCTCGACATATATCAAATTACTTGCCAAATGAAAGCTTTTCTACATATGCCAGCGTATAATTATATTAGAATTGTATATTTTGAAACACACCCACATATACAGTTGCAACAGTGTGAAGGCTAACAGTCATTTTTGCTCGAGGGCTGGTGACAAATTACATTGAAAAGTTTGGTGATAACTAGTTCAGCAGTTTTCAAATTATCTCAGTAGAAATAAATGGTGTTTTTGCATCAGAAGCAGCTATCACCATTTTCCCCCCAAATCTAGTTAAAAAGTGGATATTAAAACACAAGTAATCAAATATTCTACTTTGTCTATACTTCAAAAGCCAATTTTCTTACCTTCTAACCTCTGAAATCCTTTTAATCACAATTGAAATGCAGGGCTCCTTGACAAGGAAAGCTTTGGAAAAGAAACTGAAGTTTGTAAACTTCAAATGCCAAATAAAAGTTGGCAGGTTTTTAAACTCCAGCTAGAATACCCTTCACTAGGAACTTCCAATTTTTCACTCGTTTCCAGAAGAAACTTTCCATCCTTCAGTAAATTTTGAAGGCCGCCACAATAATTCAGGATGAAATGGCTACTTGCACAGAGATAGGAGGCAATGATTCGAGCTTTCATCAAAATGAGAGACTAAAAAGAATATTTGAACTATTCCTTCCCTAGGGAAACATGTTTCCTATAGTTTAATAAATTTTTATTTGAAAAAATTCTGCCTCTAATTCCTCAGCTGTACAATCATACATTGCATAACGACATCTTGGTCAACTACAGCCCACATGTACGGCGGTGGTCCTATAAGAATTATAATGAAGTATTTTTACTGTGCCTTTTCTATGTTTAGATACACAGATACTTAGCATTGTGTTATAACTGCCTACAGAATTCAGTACAGTAACACGTTGTACAGATATGTAGCCTGGGAGCAATAGGCATATAGTCTAAGTGTGTGGTGGGCTCTGCCATCTAAGTGTGCATAAGTTCACTCGAATGGATGTCCACACAATGACAAAAATCACCTAAGGATACATTTCTCAGATTGTATCCCTATTATTAAGCAATGGCTATGCTTGTATAAACACACACTTGTGGGCCGGGCGCTGTGGCTCACGCCTGTAATCCTAGCTCTTGGGAGGCCGAGGCGGGCGGATTGCTCAAGGTCAGGAGTTCAAAACCAGCCTGAGCAAGAGCGAGACCCCGTCTCTACTATAAATAGAAAAGAAATTAATTGGCCAACTGATATATATATAAAAAAAAAAAATCAGCCGGGCATGGTGGCGCATGCCTGTAGTCCCAGCTACTCGGGAGGCTGAGGCAGAAGGATCACTCAAGCCCAGGAGTTTGAGGTTGCTGTGAGCTAGGCTGACGCCACGGCACTCACTCTAGCCTGGGCAACAGAGTGAGACTCTGTCTCAAAAAAAAAAAAAAAAAAAAAAAAAAAAACCACACACTTGTGTATATGAGCAGCTGTGTTCTAAATACAATCAGTTAAACCCCAATTGCTTGACTTTTTTTCAGAGCCCGGTGAATATTTTTTCTTAATATTCATAGTTGATTTTTCTCTTAGTGCAGTGCAGAGATTGTGTACTTCATAGATTCGGGCCCACGTGCCATGACCAGAAAGGACAGCCAATCTTACAAACGTATTTGAGTACTGAGTAGGTAAGAGGAATTAAAAAAAAAAAAAAGAAGAATGAATCTGTACAAACAGACATCCTATAATTGAAAAACCATTCAAATAAGCAGGTTAATTATTCTAGATCAATTGTTTCATCTTATCTGAAGATGGCATTCTCATTCTACTGTTTCTCTCATTCTCATCTGCTTTCACAGAGTTTTAAGACAATTTGCCAAAAGATGGTTGAGTGGCTTGCGTCAGTGTGAGTAGCCAATTGGAGGACCCTTGAGAGGCCTTCAAAAGTGCTTTTGCACCTTCTCCCACTGTGTATGATAGAATGTTCGAAGACTATTCCGATTTTTTAATGGAATCTGATTAAACCAACATATGGAAGATATTTTTCATGAAAAATTGAGTGGCATACAAGATAAAAAAGAAACTACACATTGATTTTGTTTTCATAGAAGAAAGACAAACTTGTATCCAGTCAGGGAGCACTAAAATCTATAAAGAACATTTTCTACAACTCCCCAGATGAGATCATAATTGAGGAAAGGGTACACATGGGCTTCTACTGTATTGTTCTAATTATTTAAAATATATTAAAAAGAAATATATTACATTATTAATGTAGTATTTCACAGAGCTTGGTGGGGGCTACATAAATGTTCATTATAACGTTTCCATTTCTGTATGTTTGCAATATTTCATAATAAAATATTACAAGAAGACGCTTATGTAAAGAATTATAATATTAGGTTGAATTGTATGGAATTGTTTGCAACTGTGTTTGACCCATGAAACATGGCAATTTCATATGTTTCAACCTAATAACATAGATATTTGAAATATTCCTTCTCTACTACTGCTCTTGGAATGCATTTTTCCTGGGACCCAATCTTTTGGTTAGTGTGATCCAAAAAAGGGAAATGTGTTTACAAGGTTACTATTATTATTTACAAGGTTATTATTCCAGAAATACAGGTTGTCTAGTATCATATTTATTTTTTAACCTGTAATATATATCTATATTACTTGAAATAGGAAATCGCATAAGTACACGTTAACCCTGCTCCTTAATATCAATGTGGAATACTAAGGGTGTAGGTTCCAATATGGACTTAAGCATTTTAGGCTAGGCTATCCACCAAAAAGTTCAAATGGAAAGCATGTGTAGCATATGGCAGGCTGAAAAATGTCCCTCTAAAAGATGTCCCGGTCCTAATCTCCAAGCCCTGTGAACATGGCACCTTACAGGGCAAAAGGGACTTTGCGGATGTGGTTCAGTTAAGGTCGGGAGATTGTCCTGAGTTATCTGGGTGGGGCCAAGAGAATCTCATAAGACGGAGACAGGAGGGCCCAAATCAGAGAAGGTTGTGTGACAATGGACGTGGTGGGAGACAAGGAGATGTGACAAAGGAAGTGGAGGGCAGAGTGGCATGGGGCCTCGGGCCAAGGAGCACAAGCAACATCCAGACACCCCAGAGAAGGCACAGAGACGCGCTCTGCCCTGGGCCCCCAGAAGTAGCGCAGTCCTGGCCACCCGCTCTAGACTTCTGACCTCCCCAACTGTAATAAAATAAATTTGTGATCTTTTAAGTCACTAAGTTTGTGGCAGTTTGTGTAGCAGGAACAGGAAATTAATACAAAGTATTAAACTAAAGGATAGCATTTCTATTCCCCATTTCCATTGCCTATTTAGACTTCATGAGCCCAGTGGTATATAATACATGTTGAAAAGTCTATTTATGTTTTTATTAGACCCATTTCTAGAAGTATAGAGTTTAAAGGTATCTTAAAGTTCTTTCAAATCAATATACCTCCTAATGCTTGATTTTCTCCATCCTGGTACATGGATGATGACAAAAAAATCCAAAAATGCCTGAGTAACTCTATGAAAAATAGCTTTTTCTCTGTGAGTTTCCCACTGATTTTAGTTCTACATTCTAAGACTATGCTGAACAAGGCTCATTCACATTTCACAGTTTATTTCAGGAAAATGTTGGAAGACCACTAGCTACTGGAATCTTCCTTTTTGTGATAGAGAAGTTCCTCTCCTCTATAGTGCCACAGAGAACACTGTGGTTTTCTGGCTCAACACCATTCTTCATTTTCCCCCAGTTTTGTTTACATATAGAGCCGCAGCATATTTGAGAATTCCCCAGTCCCTGGAAATGAGTCATGATTGTCCCAAGCTGGTCATGGTAGCTCTCTATTCCCTGGTATCACAGATTATTCTAGGATAGGTATGTGGTCTGTTCTGACAATGGCACATGTTGGGTATTCTGCTATTTTATCCCTATTATAAAAAATAAAGGCCCACAAAGAGAAAGTTTTGTCCTGATTTGGACTTGGCTGTGTGAAATGACAATACAGCAGCCATCTTGCAACCGTGAGGGAGCAGCCCACAGCACCAAAGGCAAAAAGCTGAGGATAATGAAGCACAATGACAGAATGGGTTCTTGGTGACATCACTGAACAACCAAACCCTTTCTTGAACTATCAACTTCTTGTCTTTGAAGACAATAAAATACCATTATTGTCTTAGCTTGGGCTGCTATAACAAAATACTATAGACCGGGTGGCTTAAACAATAGAAACTTATTTTCTCATAGTTTTGGAGGCTGAAAGCTTAAGATCAGGGTGCCGGCATGCTCAGGTTCTGATGTGGACCCTCTTCCTGGCTTGCAGCCTTCTAGCTGGGTCCTCATAAGGTAAAGACAGAGAGCTCCAGTTTCTTCCTCTTCTCATGAGGACATTAATCGCATCATGAGGACTCTACCCTCATGACCTAATCTATACCTAATTACCTCTCAAAGTCCCCCAACTGCAAATACCAATACATTGAGGGGTTAGGGCTTCAACATATGAATTTTGGGGGAACACAAACATTCAGTCCTTACAATTCTTCAAGCCACTTTTAACTGAGTGTTTTCTTACCAAAAGAATCCCCTTAACTCTTAGATTTCTACCCCAGTTCCTTCAATATTCTTAATAAAATTGTGTGCAAAACTTTACACAGCCTTGGTTAATTTCATTTTTCTTCTTACATTTTATCTATATCTCTTTTAAGAGTGAGGGCATGAATGGAAGTCCTTGGTCCAGGGTAAGTCTGACAACACAATAGAATCACATTATGCCATCGTTCACTTTAGATTCACAGTTCTATTCAGATTATGTTTTCACTTTTTTTTTTTTTTTTCAATAGCCTCAGCTCTTAGTTAACTCCAAATAAGTTCACCATTGGTTCTCCAGAATTTGCTAAGATACAACTTATCTGTTCCACAATTATACAGTTGACTTTTAGGACCCAAATGTATTAGTCCTGTTGATCTTGGGACTATTTGATGTCTTTTTTAGATTCATCCTACATTATAGTATATTTGAATATGCTTAAATTTTGATTGAAATTTTTCTAAATATGCAATTTCCTCATCAGCCTCTGATGATCCACAGATGTGATGAATGAGAACTGTTTGGTTTTTTAAAATAAAGCCATTGTAGAAGACAGATCTTTGTGTTATTCCTTGAGAATTCTTCCTTCAAGTTCATATGGTCCAATCATTCAACTGGTTACAAATTTAAATAACAGAAGAAGAATTTCCATTAGACTAATTACTTTTAAAGCAGAGATCAGAATTTATTCACCTTTGCCAGGGGTGGGGAATTAGAGGACCTGGGTTCTGATAAGGACCATCAGTTTGTTTAATGCATTGGTCCTCAACCCTGCCTGTGTATCAGCACACCCAATGAAGTCTTTATAAAATACCAGTGTATCACCCAGTCCAGCTGAATCAGAAACTTTATTAGGTCCAGACCCTGATATATTCAAAAAGCTCTTCAGTTAATTTTAATGTACTGCTTTAGTTTCAAACCATGGATTTATTGAATAAATATTGCATGAATCTGGCTCAAAGTCTTTTATCATTTCCATAAGGTAACCATGCACTAGATATATTTTGCCATTTTTCCTTCATTGTATATTGTTTTTATTTATAATACATGTAAATGTCTGCTTCTCATGTTACATGCTAAGTTATTTAGGAACTTACCATAGTTTGTTTTATGTAATGAAGAGTACAGATTCTTCCATATAGTGGCCACTCAACACAGGCTTATATAGAACTAAAGAATGATATGTATGAGCAAGGATTAGAAGTGATTTGCCCGTTCTTGGAAAGGATCACCTGAATGCTATACTTTTTAACTATAGATTTTCATAATAATATGCTATTTTTAGAATTTATTTCCTTATTGGTTTTTTGGATGCCTCCCCTCCTGGTTTTTTTTTTTTTTTTTTTTTTTTTTTTGCTTAGTTGTTTGCTAGCTTTTCCAGAGAGATCAGAGAGATTAGTCAGTATTTGGCAGAGGGACTTTTGAAGATAGAGAATTTCACCATGTGTTTGCCATATGTATGCCTGGTGTTTATATAGTGTATATTCTGTTTAAGAGTAAAGATTATACACTTATATGAATGCTTCTTGGCCACAGCAATTGTGCATATCAGTCAGTGTATTTGAAGGGGCACAGGCAGGTAAGAAATGCTATAGGAAAATATCAGAATGCTACAGTGACTTACAGTAGGAGAAGTATAGAATGAATGTTTTTTCCAGCAATTGAGTTGTAATAGTTGATGACCTGCTTGTTTTCTGTATTTTGTTGTTACTGACCAGAACATCTTCTGATTACAATGCTTAGATGTTCTTGAATAGATAACCTGACCAGAAAATGTGGAGTAAAGAAACTTCCGTATAATCATGACAACTGACAATTGTCCTTATGTCAGTACCAAATAAGTTCTCGACTTAGAGGGCTTATTTTGGCACCTGTTAAGGAATGTGATGCCATTGAGTTTGATTTATTGGATTTATATACTGAGAGATTTTTATTTTACCAAAAAATCCCAGAATAATAATGTTGGAAGATACCTTTTAACTTCTCTGATCCTCATTTTCCTCAACAAAATGAAGGAATTCAACCAGATGAGGGAACTTTGTCATACACTTGCTTAAAAGCAGTGTCACAATTAAATCTGGGTTTTTAGATTTTCTTTCCATCTACATTATCTGGCTTGCTTCAGGGAAAGAGAACAGATCTTACTTACAAGGACACATATAAGGCTCTGTTTGGTTTATAAAACCCTCTTATGATGCCATATTAAGATATCTCTCTTTTCCTACTTTAACTCAGTTTGACACTTAACTTATAAGATTCTTGAATATATCTTTCTCCCCAACACCACAATTCATGTTTTACAAATCAATTCACTCCCACTGACAGGGCTTTGCTTCTTCTATTGCCAGGTTTACTATGCACATCAACACTAAAATTTTAGTGGTTTCTTGAATGACATGTTTTGGGATCATCGGTTGGAGCTAAAACCATCACAATCTTCATTCATAAGTTTCACTAGACACAATAAACAGCCAAGCAACTTAAAAAAAAAAAAAAAGTCACTATCAAGATGATTTCTGAGCTTTCAACAAGCTTAGTAAGAAAAGTTACAATTATTCAGTACAAAACATATGTATTAAATAAAATTTTCATGCCTTTTTCAAATGATGTTATATTAAACAGAAGTAAAGTGCTGACGCATCTGATTTGAGTGGAGGGCATATTCTTCTTGAAGGCAGCATCACACAGCGGAGAGACCAAGGAATTTGAGGTCAGACAGGACTTTAGGAATTAAACCCTGATACCGCCACTCTCCAGCTACATGACATTGAGATCATCGTTGCCTGACTTTTCTAAACTTCACTTTCCTCATCTGTGAATTGAGGATAATAATACCAGGATTAGTTTTTAAAGTTAAAAGACTATGGGAAAAGGTACTATGCATATAAAAGTCACACAATTAATGTTTCTTGAGAAAGCTGATCGATTCATACTGACCATAACCAACATCCAGGATCTCAGCTAACACCAAGTTCTGGTAAGATTGCATGTGGCTTCTATGAATGCCATTATTTTGCTGGGAACATCAATCCTGGGGATGTTCTTGGCAAAATAATGGCTTTTTTTTTTTTTTTTGCCCATTGAAAAGTTCAAAGAAGAAGTTGTTCTGATTTCAACTTACACATTTCTCAGAAACAATGTCTTCTCTTAAGCCGCGAAGAATGACGTTGTGACTCCACCACAGCCACTCAAAGAATTATGTGTAAATCTTCTAAAATGGTTACAACTATTGACTCCTTTTGGGAGTAAAATAAGAAAAAGGCCATTGGTAATTAATGGCAAAATGAGGATTAAGTGAAGGAGAGCATGCATCAAGTACCTCTTTCATATTTGCTGCCCACATTTAACTTTCCATAAATCAGCTTTATTCTTTGGGTCCCACAGTCAATGGAGAACGAATAATGCAATATTACTAACATGTTGAATGGTTCATGATCTATAATCATGGCAGCGATCTTGGATTCCCATGTTTGCTTTAAATCAAGGACAGTTCCCTATGTGGTCCACCTACTTCTGGAACTATTCCCTGTCTGCTCTTCTGTCAGCGTCTCAGCGGATAGAAATTGAAGAACTGCTAACTCCATAGAATTCACATGTAGGATTCCTGCCAGATCAACCTTCTGTGACAGAGAAGAGGCAGAGGAAGGATTAGCAAGTGCTCTCCAAGGCCTAGTCCTCTTTCCATGAAACTAGGCTGAGTACAGATGTATTCTGTGTTTAAGAAAGGAGAAAAGAACGCATCTACTTAAGAATTATATGACATTCTCACAATGATAGCCAACTCAGCCAATATGTTCAGTAACTGTTTATGATGGGGTTACTTGAAGATTGGCAGAGGGAGACAGCCTACATTTCCCCAATTGTTGGCTTAGTATACAAGAGGATATACATCAGCCCCAGGGCTTTTCTATGCTGGTTAAGAGTTAGAATTCTAGGCAAGTCCAAGCCATGGACAAGAATTTCAGTTACTGTACAGAGGAGGAAATCCTTAGCTCTCTCTTCTGCTCTCACTTTTTTTGGAGGGGCTATGAAGAATAAAATAAATATATATTACTGAAAGAGTCACATGCCAAAGATTTATGTTTCTAGCCAAGGACTGGTGACGAGGACCAGGTTTACCCTCCTGCCTGAAACAACCCAAAAAATGAACATAATATATGACATAACAGCTTCCCACTGGAAAAGTTTCCAGGCCAAGGTACTAGAGGGGGAAATCCAGGTAGTGCTTGGGAGAATCCTGAATTGCAGAGCTGCAAGTCTGGCACAACCAAAGAAACTAGAGTCCACAAGACAGGAGATAATTACATAGAAAAATAACCCCAGAGAGCTGCAGAGAGGTTCTCCAAATATTTAGTAGAGTACTAATAAAAACATGTGTTTCAGAAAACTACTCAAGTCTGGGGAAAGAAGTACCTGATATGATTAGAAATAACAGTACCTGGCACTCATGCAGAGCCAGAAATGGTGCCTATTTCAATATCCAGATTGGAAAGCTCCTAATTCACAAGGCATTGAGGGGTCCACCCTCAGTAATGGTGCATAATTAGCCCTATATTGAATACCACTCTGGTTCAGTCTTATAAATCTTAAAATCAAAACAGAAAGGATCACAGTGATTCCAAGAAAATTAGATACATTTTAGAGCAAAGCATAATCATTTTGTAGGAATAAAAAAAATATCTAGGATATAAAAATATGCAGGTAAAATGTGCGGCATCTGGATTCCAATAAAAAATTGCCAGGCATGCAAAGAAGCGGAAGATAAAAAAAGATATAAAATATCAAGAGAGAAACCAATCAATCAAAACCAACCTAGAACACACACATGTGCTCAACTTAGCAGAAAAGAATATTAAAACAGTTATTATAATTGTATTCCATATGTTCAAAAAGTTGAGTAGATACAACAAATACCCGTATCAAATTTCTAGATTGAAAATTTCAATATGTGAGATGAAAAATAAACAAGATAGAACTAATGGTTTCTCGGGCATTGCATAAGAAATATTAGAAAACTTAAAGACACAGTAACAGAAATTATTGAAACTAAAACACACAGGGAAAAGAGAAAAAAAAATGATAAGAAGGCATCAGTTAGCTGTTGACAACTTCAAACAGCCTATATATGTAAAGTCCCCCAAGGAGAGAATAGGGAGTGAATGGGCAAGCAAAAAAAAAAAAAAAAGAAATAATTAAAGGAAGAATGGCTAATGTTTTTAAATTTTTATGAGAACTCTAGACTAACATATCTAAGAAGGCCAGGCATAGTGGCTCACACCTATAACCCTAGCACTCTGGGAAGCTAAGGTGGGAGGATCCCTTGAGCTCAGGAGTTCAAGACCATCTTGAACAAGAATGAAACCCTGTCTCTACTAAAAATAGAAAAATTAGCCAGGCGTGGTAGCGCGTGCCTCTAGTCCCAGCTACTCAGGAGGCTGAGGCAAGAGGATTGCTTGAGCCCAGGATTTTGAGGTTGCTGTGAGCTATAATGATACCACTGTACTCTACCCTGGGCAAAATAGCAGGACTCTGTCTCAAAAAAAAAGAGAAAAATCCAAATCCAAGAAGCTTAATGAATAGGAAGTACAAGAAATATACATAAAAGAATACCAAGACAGATCATAACCTATTAGCATAAAACCAGTGACAAAGAGAAATAGCTTAAAAGGATCCAGAGAGGGGGAAAGAAGTTACATATAGAGTAACAGACATAAGCATGACAGCAGATTTCTCACTGGAAACAGTGTCTGTGAGATGACAGTGAAGCAATGTCTGGAAGGAAGGCAGGAAGGCAGGAAGGAAAGAAGGAAGGAAGGCAGGAAGGCAGGAAAGCAGGCAGGAAGGAAGGCAGGCAGGAAGGAAACAAGGGGCAGGTAGAGAGATAGAAGAAAGAAAAGAAAGAAAGAAAAGAAAGAAAGAAAAGAAAGAAAGAAATCCTCCAACCTAGAATTGTACACCAGCACAATTTTCATTAAAAAATAATGGCAAAACAAACATTTTTTAGCCATACAAAAGATGAAAGGATTTACCACAAGCAGACTACTCCTGTAAGATATTTTAAAGGAAGTACTTTAGGCAGAAGGAAAATGATAGGCAATAGAAATACGGGATTTACATAAAGAAATGAAGAACACTGGAAATGGTAATTACATGGGTTAATAGAAAATATTATTATTTAAATATATTTAAAAGAATTTTAAACTGTTTAAAGGAAATAACATACAATAACATATAATGTATAATATATAGTTTATAATTTATGTAAACTTAAAATATATAACCACAATAGTGCAATAGTAAAAGAGGAGAAATGGAAGTATGTAGTTGTGAGGTTCTTATACTATGGGTGAAGTGCTGCAATATCACTTGATGGTAGACTGTGATACATTAACAATGTATACTAGAAACCTCATAAAGCCACTAAAGTAAAAAAAAAAAGTTATAGCTAAGAAGCCAACAACAGAGATAAAATAATTTTTAAATATTCAAAAGGAGACAGATGAAAGGGGGGAAATGGAACAAAGAACAGATGGGATGAACAAGAAGCAAATAGCAAGATGTTATATTTAACTCATCCATATAATCAAACACAATCAATATAAATGGTCTAAATACCCAAATTAAAAGGTAACTATTGTTGGTCTAGATAAAAGAGGCAAGACTCAATTCTTTGCTGCCTAAAAAGAAATACAACTCAAATATAAAAACACAAATAGTGTAAAAGTAAAGGATAGATCCTAACACTAATAAAATAAGGAGGAGTGGTTATATTAATATCAAGCAAAGCAAATATCAGAGCCAATAATATTATCAGGGACAAAAAAGTTTATTTCATAAAGATAAAGGAGTTAATTCATCAATATGACATAATTTTTAAATAGCTGAAGTCATACAAAGTATGCTTTCTGGCCAAAATGGAATTAAATTATAAATCAATCATAGAAGTAGTGTCTCCATTCTAAAAATCATATGGAACTGCAGAGTATTGAGAACTGCTAAGACAACTTTGTGAAAGAAAAGCAAAGATTGAGAACTAACACTACCTGGTTTTAAGGGTTTTTATATACCTATAGTAATCAAAACAAAGTGGTATTGTAAAAATAGACACCTACGTCAACAAAATGGAATAGAGAGTTGAGAGATAGATCCATGCATATATGCATAACTAATTTTCAACCCAGGTACAAAAGTGATTCAGTGGAAAAAGGAATGTCTTTTCAACACACAATGCTGAAACAACTGGATATCCAGATGCAAATAAATAAAGAAAATAAAAAGAAAGAAAAAAGATAAAAAACAAAAAGAACATTCATTCATATTTCACACTATATATAAAAAACTTAACTAAAAATGGATCCTAAACCAAGATATAAGACCAAAACCTCTAAAATTCTAGAAGAAAGCATGGAAGAAAATTTTTATACCTTGTGTTAGCAAAGATTTTTTTATACATTACACCAAACACATGATCCATAAAATGAAAAGTTTACATATTAGATTTCATAAAAAGTAAAAACCTCTGCTTTGTCAAAGACATCATTAATAGAATGAAAAAAAAAATAAACAAGGCACACAGTGGAAAAATGTTTGATGAATATTTGCAAAACATATATTTGATGGGCTTGTATCTGAAATACATAAAGAATTTTTAAAACGTAATAAGGAAACAAAAGCCCAATTACAAGAGAGGCAAAAGATGTGAACGGATATATCCCCAAGGAAGACAGAGAACTGGCAAATAATCACAGGAAACATCATTAGTCTTTTGGGAAATGTAAATTAAAATCACAATGAGATAGCGTCAGATGTCTATCAGAATGTCTAACATTATAGACTGATCATATTAAACGTTAGCAACAGTGTGAAAGAACTAGAACCCTTACACACTGCTGGTGGAAATGTAAAACAGTATAATCACTTTGGGAAGTTAGGCATTTTCTTTAAAAAATTAAGTATATACTATAATATTACCAGCCATTTCTAGGTATTTCCCTAAGAAAAATAAAAGCATATGTTCATAGCAGCTTGATTTGTAATAGACAAAAACTAGAAACAACCCAATGTCCATTAACATGTGAATTTTAGATAAATGATGGTATCTACATACAACAGAATACTACTCAATAACAAGAAATGAATTGCAAATACATGCAACATGGATGAATTTTAAAATAATTACACTAAATGAATGAAGCTGGGCAAAAAGAGTGTACATATACATGTAGATAGATACAGTATCAATCCACTTACATAAAATTCTAGAAAATAAACACCATGGTGTGTGGTGTTGGATATACATTCATATGTCTGGATATATATTCATTATATGGTGGTAGTTTCATGAGTATATACATATGTCAAAATTTATCAAATTATACATTTTAAATATAAGCACTTAATTTGTGTTAATTAGGAAAAAAACCTTAAAACTAAAAAAACCCACAAACACGTTTAGGCATTTATCCTTTTTATCCCAAAGGATAAATACCTAAACACTATAACAATATTATCAAGTTATATTTCTACAGTGCTTTTCATCATATAACGCACACAGAGACTCACAAAATTTTCATATAATCTTCATAATAAATCAATGAGACTATGTGCATCGTTTCCAACTCCTTCTCCCATTTTAAATCTCATAGATACACACAAACTTAGAAATAAGATATCCCCTGAGACGTATCTTTGAAGTAAATATGTGACAGACCGTGCATGGTAGCTCATACTATATAATCCCAGCACTCTGGGAGGCTGAGGTAGGAGGATCACTTGAGGCCAGGAGTTTGAGACTAGTGTGGGCAACATAGCAAGGCCCCGTCTGTACAAAAGCATAAGAAAAATTAGCCAGGCCTGGTGGTACATGCCTCTAGTCCCAGCTACTTGGAAGACTGAGACAGGAAGATCGCTTGAGGCCAGGAGCTCGAAGTTACAGTGAACTACAATTGCACCACTACACTCCTGCCTGGGTGACAGAGTGACATCCTATCATTAAAAAAATTAAAATGATGGAAAAAAAACAAAAAACATACTAGATCAAAGAAAGGTATGTATAATGCCCATTCAGAGTCTAAAATGTTTCCAGATAGCAACACCTGGTTTCAATTTAAAATGATCAACTTGATTGAATTTATTAAGGAAAGAATATGCCAAACCCTTTATGAAGGGATTTGGCCACCAACAGAAGCCTAGACAAATGAGCACCATCGAGTCACCTTTGTCGGTGACCACTAAGGGCTATCCAGAAGAGAAAGTGCCCCCGAACGTGACCCAGCCAATCTTTGTGGATATGTATCCCTGCTATGAGACTGGGCTCTTAGGTCTGAGTGTGTTGTACCCAAATGTCTAAAATCAGATAATTAAATGTTCCGCATACATTTATACAGAAAGTACCCTTCTAATAGTAGGGTCCAGTTTCCCCTGGACCCTGCCTTTAGGGGCAGTGTGCTGGTCGGAGGATTCCAACGCCCATTGATAGCTATAATTTTCATTTAAGATCAAGTCTAGGCCTTCAGGAGGTACACCTTAGTCTCTGTGTGCACGGCTAACACGTGGCCTCCCTGGAAAGAACGAGGCGTTCTCTTTGAGCTGAGAGATCACATAGCTGAGCCTGCACGATGGTGACTGAGAGCAAGACTTTGTCACACTTGTAACATTACAACTCAGTGGGGACCTTGCTGTGGCCTTGCTGTGGCTGTCAGCCTTTTCTATAAAAAAAATGTTTTTGGTTGGCCGGGCGTGGTGGCTCATGCCTGTAATCCTAGCACTCTGGAAGGCCGAAGCGGGTGGATTGCTCGAGGTCAGGAGTTCGAAACCAGCCTGAGTGAGACCCCATCTCTACTAAAAATAGAAAGAAATTAATTGACCAACTAAAATATACATATACAAAAAATTAGCCGGGCATGGTGGCGCATGCCTGTAGTCCCGGCTACTTGGGAGGCTGAGGCAGGAGGATCGCTTGAGCCCAGGAGTGTGTGGTTGCTGTGAGCTAGGCTGACGCCATGGCACTCACTCTAGCCTGGGCAACAAAGTGAGACTCTGTCTCAAAAAGAAAAAAAAAATGTTTTTGCATATTTTCCTCTTCTTTTACTACTTCTACAATTAGGAATGTTATAACCAGTTTCCCAGATGACAAAACTGAAGCTCAGTGATGTCGTATTAATCTTTCCTGCTCAAGGCTACCAAACCGGTAAACAACAAAGCTTAGAATCCTGGCCAGGACTTCTGACTCCAAGTCCAAATCTCTGTTTCTTCCTGGAAATAAAATGTGGTCAATATAAAGAGACTTAACTTGGTGATACGGGCAAGGTCTCTGTAGGTGCCACTAGAAGGCCTGAGGGTGGTCACGGGGTGAGGAAGATGCAGTAGGGAGAAATAGTTCTTAAAACGCAGCTACTACATAACATGAAGATACTAATATTTGAGCCTTAAGGTGTCAGCCTAAATCCTGCTTTTCTAACTCACAGTAAACACCCATTGCCAAGATCTTCATGGCATTTATTGATCTATTTGGAGTCAATAGATCTCTGCTTTGACCTGGGAATAACATCTGTGCACGTGTGTGTTCTGTCTGTCCCATGTAGGGTGTGATGAGGTGAGCAGACGTGATTCTCTTTAGACGTTGTTGGTAATTTGAAACGATTTTATTCCAGCAGCAAATGCTGGGAATGACTCTGTGTCTCACCAGCATGGTTAAGTCTCAGGGCTGGGAGTCTCAGGCTTAGTTCAGCAGCTAGTTCCATTATAGGGCACCACACGTGACTGGCTGTCTTGGAAGGCCTGCAGAGCCCAGCTCAGGTATTCAGGAGATTTCAGCCAGGATGGCTCATATGGGAAAATGGGGGAGGCATTTTTTTTTTTTTTCATGATGTGATAGCTGAAGGAATTAAAAATGACAGAGCTAATCTGTTGTTGGGATCAGTATGGCCGTTGGTTATTTCTACACATTTGAGGATGACAGCCCCCCCCCCCCACTGTCTTCTTCCCAAGCAAAGAGTCAGCGTTCGCCTCTCTTGCTAAATAAAAAGCTCTCTACAGATCTATAGTCAACCCACTGTCCATGGGGGGTGTGGGGCTTGTACTTTGTAAGGAAGTGAGAACTAGAATTTCAAAGTCTTTAGGATAAGTGAAGAATCAACCTTCAAAATGATTGGCATCTACAGTTGGATTAAGGGGGTAAATTCCTCAAGGGCAAGAACTATATGCTTTTCATTTTGTATCATAAAACAGTACCTTGCTCATAGTAGGTGCTCAGTAAAGATTCTTAGTATTTCACCGAAGCATGATTTCAAAAGGGAAGCCAAAGCAGAATTCAGGGTTGTAATAATTTTGTTTCATGAATTTGTTGCAACACTCAGTCTCACATCCCTGCTATTCAGTGTCTATGGGGCTGTTGAATTTACAATGGTAAGCTTGCTCTTGGTGGTTATATTTATTTATTTATTTATTTTAAATTTTCATTAAGATATATATTTTTATTTTATTATTATTATTTTTAAAATTTATTTCATCATATTATGGAGGTACAAATATTGTTAGGGTTACAAATATTGCCCCTGCCCCCCCACCCTCCCCCCATGTGTCCAATCCCCCGGTGGTGTGCACCACACACGTTATGGAAGCACACACCCCTTTCCTCCTCCCCCTACCACTGTCCACCACCCAATAAAAAGTTTTGTTTTGATTTTTTTTTTGACATTTTGGTTACATTGTATACCTTTGCCTCTCCCTAAGAAGGGTTAGAGTTATGCCCTTCCCTTCCAAAATACTCGATTGGTGGCTATATTTATGCATATTTATTTGTATTATATTTTATTTATATATTTAAAATATTTTTATTGATATAAATACATTCATATATTAATGTATACACATTGATTTATATAATATTTATAAAGCAATAAGGGAAGAAGCACAAATGAAAGAAGAAATCTGTCGTGGGAGGATTGTTTATGGTCAAAATTAATTTCTGACTTATCAATAGGCCTGGAAGATTATGCAACAATTCCTAACTACCTGAATTGGCTTTGTCTTTAAGAACATACAAGTGGGTCTCTAGACATTGGCTTTATTTCAAAATTTTGTAAAATATACAAACAAAACTTAAATCCTTAGGCTTCTTAACCATTTGGCTTAGATACTGCATATATTATCTGACTATTATTTTTATCAGAGACTTGTCCTTATATTTGTATCATTTTTCATAATATTTTAGCATTGTGGTTAAACTGATACCTTTTTAATAATAAAGATTATCAGAAAAGTTGAACATTATCTGAACACTCATGTTCTCATGTTTTTGTGTTCTTAAACTGATTATTACTGTTAGTTATAATAATATATGAGCTATGATCAGTGGTCCCCAACCTTTTTGGCACGAGGGACTGGCTTCGTGGAAGACAATTTTTCCACAGACTGCGGTGGGGGGAAGCAGAGCTCAGCCCTCCAGTTCCTAAGTTTCACGGAAAACAATTTGTCCACAGACAGGCAGATATGGGTGGTTCGGTGGTAGGGCTCTGCAGCTCAGTCCCTAACAGGCGACGAACTGGAACTGATCCATGGCCTGGGGGTTGGGCACCACAGTACTATGTGATTAAATTACACATGGGTGTACATGACCCTAACATTTTGTTATATTCCAAAGTGCTTATAAATTGTTAAGTCACTTGTGATGCTTTAAATAATGATCATATTAAAATATACATGAATGGTACACATATTTGCACAGGTGCATATAATAGGTCTATATGCATATATTTGATATTTACTTTGAAAAAGTTAATCTGTAAGAATTAATGATTTGAGAATTGCTATGAAATTTTGAATATGGGATTCCATGGACATAGAATAATTTATAAAGAATAAAGTAGCTTACGAAGCAGCAACTTATTTTTCTAGGGCTTCAGGGACAGACAGAGAAGGCAAACTTATTATATAATATTTTTGATTCTGTGCTTGGTGTTAGCTAATAGCAATGAATATTCAAGTTTGCTGAAAAGTGAAGGACATGTATCAGGTGTTTTTGTACATATACTGTCACTTGGAAACACAAATAATCTCTGAAAATAATGTGCTGAAGGCTTTTAGTTAATAATTTTTCTCTGCATTAATCCATCAATCAATACATTTATCAAACACCAGCTATGTGGAAACTATTATGTGAATCAAAACACAAAGAAATAAAAGGCACATTATCTGTCCTTACAGAGATTATGGTTTATTTGGGGAAACATGTTTATGAAGCACTTTTTTGTTTTGCACTTCCCTATAGAAGGTATGGTGGTGGGTGTTATGATAGCTATAAAAAAGATTAAAACCCAAGCCTCAACAAGAGGTGCACTGTTTAGTAGAGGGGAAAAAACAAGCATATAAACACATTGAATGACAGAGCAAAGTATGAAATATATTATAAAAGAGGCTAAATAAAGTGTTTCAGAATTTGAAAGGCAAAGAGTGCAGGTGTGATGCCAGGGGCTTCATTGAGCAGGTAGCCTTTCGAATAAAATTTGACAGACATAAAATAGCAATTGCTTTCTAGTCACCTTCGATATTTCTAAGACACCAGAGAGAGTTTGACACCTTCTCCATTTCTCTTAGCAGTTATAATTCCAGATGGCTCAGTAGAGAAGCATGATAGAATGTGATGTGTACATGTGTGTGCGTGCGTGGAGAAATGTGGCCTTATAGGATATCTACGGATGACACCTACTTCTGCGATCTCTTCTGTGTCCATCACTTTAAATAACCACCCATATATTATATTAATGACCACCTGACCTGCCCCGTTTCTTGAGCCCAGATCTCTTCTCTGAGCTCCTTGCCCTACAAAGTCAACTGCCTATGCCGATTTAATACATTCCTTTGGATATTTTTAAAGGCATCTCGGATTCAATATGTCTATAACTAAACTCCTACTCTCCGCCCCACCCATCACCCCAATCCTGGTGGCAGGAGTCATTAGTGCTGGTTCTGGATCTCTTCTTTCTGGTAAGATTCTACTTCTCCATGTGCTTGAAGTTCAGGGTGGTGATATGACTTGCTATGGTCAAGGAGATATGAGTAAAAGTGATAATGTATTACTCCCAAGTATAATCTTTTAAGAGTTGCTATGAAATTTGTCATATTCTATTCACAATCCCCCTCCCATCCTCAGATCAGTTTCTGATTTTGTAAAGTGTTCCACAAAAACATCTTCTTCTTTTTGCACGTCCTCTGTTAAAGTGTTTACATTGAACTGTAGCCCACGGCAAATATTAAAATACTAGAAAACACCTGTGAATAATTTGTTGGAAAGTATTTGAATAACATCACTTCAGATCTCCTAGAAAGCTCAATAATGCTACTCAGAATTATGTGTCAAAACTGCCCATTTAAGGACCTTGTATCCAAAAAAAAATTTTTTTTGAGCATCATTCATAAGATTTGTATAAAGTATGCTATGTGCATACATTTATTAATCATTTTTATTTGTAAGAACAACTCGTCCTTGTCAGCAGACAGGGCAACAGATACAAACTTAGGATGTGACAAGAACCACAGTGAGCCTGACTGGTTGGGTTGTGACCACTTCTCTCCTGGTGCTCCTGTCCTGTTCCTAAAAGTATTGACCTTAACCTTCCACTCTGCATGTGTCAGCATTTCCTGCTCTGACTTGTCACTTGGCAGATTCCATCAAACCAGCAGTCTCTATGTTGGTCGTTGAGCTTTAATTTTGTTTTGCTATTTTTTCCTGTTTTTTTCTGAGCTTTTGGCTGATTTTTCTTATGACAGAGAAATACAGAAAGGAAATCCTACATGGAAATACTAATTCTTGCAAAAGTCTCCTTCGATCCAGTCTGACTCTCCTTCAACTCTGAATCATATCATACTCAGAGTTATTGTCTAAAAATGCAAGCTGATGAGCGCTTTCCCTTCTTTAAATGTCTTTAATGGTTTTACCATTGCTCTTAGGATAAGACTAAATTCTTAAAATGGAGAAGGCACCTGCAAACCTCTCTGCTCTCTTAGCTCTCAGCTTCTGCATTCCACTTGAGATACTTGGGTCCCCTTAAAGTTCCATGGTCTTTCTCCCCCAGGGCTTTTGCACATACTATTTCCTACATCTGAAAATCTTCAGCACAACTCATCCTTCTCATGTCAGCTCAAATGACATTTCTTTAATTGGCTTGCCTACCTCAAGTCTATGTTAGGTTTCTTTAACTACTCTCTAGAGCTGTCTTCTTCCTTGTAAAACACTTAGCTCAATTCATAATTATACAACAATATGTGTGGGCTTATCTGATTAATGTCTGTCTCTGTATTTTATAAGTTCCATGGAAGCAAAACTATGTCTCTTTTTGCCCTCCAATGTATCTCAGATGTCTAATGGTATGCATAGTATGCAGCAGGCATTTAAATACATATGTTGACTCTTACATAAAAAAAATCATGGATAACAGGAAGAAGCAGGATATGATATATGTAAAATTTATAGTCCCTGTCAATCATGGTTTTAAAAAAAGGATATTCTGTAATCAATATTTAACAATATAATCATGTACCAGGTCCTATGATATTTCCTGGCATATAAGAATAAAAACCCAACAACAAAATCCCTATCCCACTGGGGCTTATATATCCTCATGGGAGAAGGCATCAGTGTTCAAAATTAGTAAGTATATATAATCTTCTAGATGGTGATAAGTGCTATGGAGAAAAATAAATCAGGCAGGAAGGATAGCAAGGTTTTTGCAGGTGGAAATCACACTTTTATAAAGGTTGCCAAGGAAGCCTCACTACAGTTGACAAACGTCAAGACGTCTTGGAGAGGAGCATCCAGGCAGGAGCTAGAGGTAGGAGAATGCCTGGGGTGTTTAAGGAACAACAAGAAAAGCACCATAGCTGGAGGGGACAGAATGAAAAAGACAGTAGGAGAAGATGGGTTTAGCGGTGATAAGGGGTGAAGACTGTGTAGGACTTGTGGCTTCTACTCTAAGTAAGATATGAAACCAGTGAATTGTTTTGAAAGAGTTTTTGACACGACCCAACTTGTAATTTTACATGATAATATTGACTGCTTTGTTGAGAGCAGGTGGTAATGGGTTAGGGATGTGAGCAGGAAGATTAGGAGGCTATTACAATAATCTCAGTAATAGTTCATGATTAATGGTACGAGGATCAGAGTGGTGGCAGAGGAGGTGAGAAGTAGTTAGATTCTGGAGATATTTTGAAGTTAAACCAATAGGATTTGCTTCTGGATGGGATGTGAACTGTGAGAAAAAGGGAAGAATCAAGAATGACTCCACAGTTGTAAGTCTAACTCAATGGATGGAGGAAGGTGCCATTATCTGGAGTGTGTGTAGGGAGGGATGTTGTGAAACTGTGGGTTTGGACTCGGGGAGATCAGGACTCTAGGACAGGACTTGTTAAATCTGAGATGGCTGGGATGAATTTAAGCGAAAGTGTTGAGTAGGATAATAGGATAAGTCTTAAGCTTGGGGAGCAGAATGGGCCCAGACATACTAATTTGGGAGTTACCAGTGTAAAGACTGTCTCCATAGCCATGATATGAGATGATGTTTCCAAGAGAGTGACTCACATTAAAAGAAAAAAAATGTCTAAGGACTGAGAATTGAGTATTTTAATAACAGGGATTGTGTAGAAGAGAAAACCAGCAAGGAGGACTGAGTGGTGGCCTAAGAAATGGGAGAGGAATCTGGAAAGTGACTGCAGGTCTTGACAACACAGTGGTCTAACTTTGTGTTGATCCTAGTTAGCTGGAAAAGAAGCAGTCTCTGATCAAGTGCACAGGCCACTTGTTGATTTCTGCTGATGGAAGCTTCCATGCTGACAGAGGAGTGGTAGTACTTGAGTACGTGAAATTCCCACTTGACTCCTAACAATGGGAAGAAAAGCTGCCTTTTGAGTTCTGTTAGTTTACCTTTTAGTTTGGGGAATGAAGAAAGCAGTTAGGATACTGAGTCTTGAACAAAAAACTCTTATCATTGGCACTGGCTGGGGACATCATGCTACCACAGTGGTACAGGTTTAAATTTTCATTCTAGTTACCCTCTCTTAAACTACTTTGTGTGATCACCATATGTGTTAGCATATTTAATAATTTTCTATCACTTTCAGATATTATTTTTCAGATGATTTTTGATAGACTATGATCATCTATTTGATCCCATCTTAAAGTGAGAATGAGGTATAGTAATTATCTCTCCTTTGGTTAAGGATAAAATTTTAGATTATTCCAGAGGCATGATGATATTAGCCTCTAGCTGTTAAAAATAGGGCCAAAGATGGTTTAACACGTGGCTCTGCACCATGGTAAACCATCAACCTCAGCCAAACTCACTAGTCTTCCTTAGGACTCTGCAGAAACTAGCGGTAAGCTAGGTTCAAATCGTGATCCTGACACTTATATTTGAGCAACCTTGGGAAAGTCACTTAATATCTCTCTGCCTTGGTCATACTTTTAAAAAATACAACAGCACCTCTTTCGTAGATTTATTTGCAGATTATATGTGAAATCACCCAGCACAAAGCATGTACTCAACAAGGTTGGATATATGTAGGGGTGAGGTCAGTCTGACCATGCTTGTGTTAAAGAAGAAATAATAAAGAGAATCAGGTTGAAATTTAGAAGAGCTAAAAAGTAAAGAGACAGACAGAAAAAGTGAAGAGTATTTAATTCTGTGCTTTCAGAGCCGGTCACTTCCTGCACGCTACCGCATTCAGGCAGTCAGCAAGGTAGGAAAACTGGATGGAGGATGGGCATGAAGGGTGCCATCCCAAAGGAAATATTTCTAATTGGAAATAAGAAAAATAGTCATGACAACTAAGCCTACCTTCATTTCATAATTTCTCCATTTTGCATATGCTATTGTCCTCATTTTACACATGACAAAAGTAAAAGTGTTTGACTTAATCAAGGTCACACAGGGAAAAATCAGTGGAAGTGGCTGTAGAATCTAGGAAGGGCTTACAATGTTTCTTTCAGAGCTGGTTTTTTTTTTTTTTTAAAGAATGTCATTACAAGGAGAAGAATGCAAAGTTGAGTCATGACAACTGAAGAAGCACAACCGTTTAGGAATATATAAACATTTCTTGTAGAACAGTCACTGAAAATATGTTAAGATCACAAGGCCATCTTTAGCTGGCAGCAAAACAACAGCAAAAATCATTTAGAGAAAGGGTACAGTAACCATCAAGGACTGCATTATGATTAACACCTATTTGCCTCTGCCCGAAGAATGTAGCTGTGAGAAGAAAGAGCTCAGAGTAAACGAAAATGTATCTTAGTCACAATCAAATGAAATGTTTTGGGCCTGGAGCCAAAAAAAAAAATTCTGTGATTTGAATTATTTTCAGGTTCCTAAAATTAACTTGCTCATTTTTAATTTTTTCCTCCTGTATCCATAGACATCTATAAAATGAAGGCTTTTGACCAAATAATCTCTATATCCCTTTCTAATTCTTAAACTTTAGGATTCTATTCAGTATTTTAGTTAAAGGAGGAAGAGAGACTTGAACTTTTAGTAGGAAATTTCTATCTCATTAGAAAGATAAAATAACATGTCTTTGACTTATAATTCTCCATATAACATAGTTTTCTCTGTGTATTTTATGGTTAGCATCTCAGTAAGAAAAGATTTCAAAAAATTCATTTCAGGCCGGATGGATGTAGAAGGATTGTAAACATAGAAAACATAACATGTACTCTCAGAATCCTAATCCTAGGTTGGAAATATTCTTAAGCATGTTGTAAAATTCGGAACTAATGAGTGTTTCTACATCATCAGAATCGCCAAAACTCATCATCTTGAATGGTCTGTTTAATTTGGCTATTCTAATGGTTGGTTTGGGGTGAGAAGCAGCTGACTGTGTTGTAGAATTAATCAATCCACTGACTACATCAAACGTATAAATGTAAATACACTTTGAATACATCTTGGATGGAGGCTTAAAGTCATCTAATTATTTAACACCAATATGTGCTATTCTCTAGATATAAAAATAGTCAAGGACAAATTCATCCTGTGAAATGCTAGGCCTTGGGTCTTCTCAATTTCGTGCCACCCTGGCAAAATATCTTATCCTTTATAGCAGGCATCCTCAAACTATGGCCCGCAGACCACATGCGGGTGTTTTTGCCAGTTTGTTTTTTCACTTCAAAATAAGATATGTGCAGTGTGCATAGGAATTTGTTCATAGTTTTTTTTTAAACTATAGTCTGGCCCTCCAATGGTCTGAAGGACAGGGAACTGGCCCCCTGTTTAAAAATTTTGAGAACCCCTGCTTTATAGACTATACTATAACCCTATCAAGCTACAGGAAATTGAGGAAAATAAAATATGTTCATAGGATTCCCATTACTAAGGCAAGAGTGAAGTGTGTTGTTGATAATGTCACCAGGTTAATTAAGAATTGAAAGTAATAAGAAAATAGAAACTTTAAATATTCTGACACCACTGAAAACAGATTTATCAGATGCTGGTTCAACAATACAGAATAATCTTAATGTGACAAGTTTTCTAATTTAATGCCAAGATATTACTACTTTGTATAAATCATTTAAGTTCTCTGGGACTCAATTTCTCATCTGTAAAAGAAGTTTGGATTGAATTAATCATCCTCAGACAATAGGGAACATAGTAATTGTGAATAGTTATTGGACACTATGTGTCGGGAATTATTCTGAGTGCTTTTGCATTTGCAAAATTCATTGAGTCTTTAAAAGAACCATATGAGTTAGCTACTCATAATACCATTCCTAGTTTTGGAGATTATAAAATGGAGGTGGCTTGGATGGGGCAAGATGGCTGACTGGAGACATCGCTTGCCAGACTGTCCTACAGAGGAGGGAGGACTTGGGATAGGGGACGCAGTGCAGGTGAATTTCAGTGAAAGAAGAGCCAGAGCCTGCTGGGGACCTCATGGAGGAAAATTAAAGCAGAGAAGGAACAGGATAATGGGAAAAAAGATATTGGTGAGGACCAAACCCAGGGAGGCTCAGAGCCCTGCAAAGGGGTGAGGGTGGGGGAAATCCTTTTCACCCTCTCACAATCCTATAGTGCTCAGTGGTCTACCAAGTTACTGGGAAGCTTTCCCACCCCCACAAACCCAAGCATTGTGGCAACCACAGAACTCCGGGGAGGACTTGCGTGACCTCGGAGCTTGGACACTCCATGTGGGGTTCCCTCCAAGGACAGTGACCAGAGAGGCTGGGGAGCAGGCTTCCTTCCATTCAGACTCTTCCCTCTCCTGCCTTCTCCCGCCCACTGCAACACGGACAGTAGTTTGAGCCAAAAATTTGGCAAGCGGCCCCCTCTCCCCAGCTGGCATGTCCTGCACTCTGAAGTTTCCACAGAGACCGGGGCCCATGCCTCTCCCCTTGGGGACTTGCAGGGGACCCAGGGTGCCCCATCTGGGAGCTCCCTACCTGCTGGCATTTGTGGAGACAGACGACAATGGGTGTGTCCATGCAGGTTGGATCCCATGTCCCTAGGACTGGAGTGGGTCACTGGGGTAGGGAGAGTTTAGGAACTGGATTTGAGAGGTGACGGAGCCCACGTGGGTGGAACTGAGGGGGAAACCTGTGGGGGTGCAAGACCTGGCAAACCGAGGAAGTGTCCATACCCCCACAGGAAAGCCCCACCGTCTGACTAGGGGCCAGTGGGGAAGACCCCAGCCCGTGGCACCAGGGCACCTGAGTGGAGCACACTCAGGGCCTGAGGGCACAGGCAACACAAGAGGGCAGGACCTCACTCCCCAGTGAGCAGTTCCATGGCAAAAACAAAAATTAATACATGGGAATTAATTAATCTAAAGAGCTTCTGCGCAGCTAAGGAAACAATCAACAGAGCAAATAGACAACTTACAGAATGGGAGAAAATATTCACAAGCTTCACATCCAAAAAAGGGATATTAACCAGAATTTACAAGGAACTGAAGCAAATAAGCAAGAACAAAACAGACATCCCCATTAAAAAGTATGCAAAAGACATGAACAGAAGCTTCTCAAAAGAAGAAAGACAAATGGCAAATAAACATATGAAAAAATGCTCAACATCACTAATCATCAGGCAAATACAAATTAAAACCACGATGAGATATCATCTTACCCCAGTTAGAATGGTATGTATGAAAAATTCCAAAAACAGCAGCGGGTGGCATGGATGCAGAGAGAAAGAAATGCTTACACACTGCTGGTGGGACTGCAAATTATTACAACCTCTATGGAAAACTATATGAAGATTCCTCAAAGAACTAAAAGTAGACCAACCATTTGATCCAGCAATCCCGCTACTGGGTATTTACCCAAAGGAAAAAAAAAAAAAAGGACTTTTCATCAAAAAGATACCTTCACTTGAATGTTTATGACAGCACAATTCACAATTGCAAAGATATGGAATTAACTCAAGTGCCCATCAATTCATGAGTAGATTAATAAAATATGGCATATTTTACTCAGCCATAAAAAAGATGGATTAATACCTTTTACAATAATATGGATGGAAGTAGAGACCATTCTCCTAAGTGAAGCTTCTCAAGAATGGAAAAACAAACACCATGTGTACTCACTATTAAATTGGAACTAACTGCTGGGCACATATGTGTACAGTGAGAAGTAAAACTCAGTGCAAATCTACCAGGAAGGAGTGGTGAGGAGGGGAAGAGCAGAAACCTACCTAACAGCTACTACGAACTCTATTTTGGTGGCAGTCACGCCTTTAGCTGTGACTCAAGCATTACAAAAGTGATCCATGTAACCCAAAACATTTGTATGCCCTTAATATTTTGAAATAAAAAAATAAAATAAAACCTACTTATAGAGAGTTTTAGTAATTTGCTTAAGACTACGTAGTTATTGAGTAGTAAAACTGGGATTTGAAGTCGGATCATCTGGTATCAGAGTCCATGGTCTTAAGCACATTGCAATACTGCTTATTTTTTAATTGACATTTATACTATATTCTCTTCCCTCACTTGACAACATTACCTATGGTAGCGAAAGAATAACCACCCCTCTCACCCAAAGATATCCATGTCCTATTCCATGAAACTTGTAAATATGTTACCTTACGTTGTAAAAGAGACTTCGCAAATGTGTTTAAATCAAGGATCTTAAAATGGGCAGATTATCGTGGACCATCCATGTTGGCCCAATGTAAGTATAAAGGTTCTTATGTAACAGGGGAGGCAGGAGTGTCAGATTCTAAAAAGGAGAGTTCCAAGCATGACTGCTGGAAGGAAGGCACAAACCAAGAAACGCAGGTGGACAGCCTCTGGAAGCTAGAGAAGGCAAGGACAGATTTTTCCCTAAAGTATCCAGAAGAATGCAATAAGGCTAATACCCTGATATTAGCTCCACGAGACTCATTTCAGATTGACGGATAGAACTGTAAAATAATAGGTTTATGTTGTTTTAAGCCACTAAATTTATGATAACTTGTTACAGCAGCAATAGGAAACTAATACACTACCAGGGTGAGTTTCTGTTAATGACTGGTATGTTACTCAGTTATGCTGGGGTGAAAAGAAAAGTCATAAATCCATAGATTTGACAATCTCTGAGGTCCTTTTAGCTCTCAGATCATATACATATACATGATATGTATTCTGTGGCTCCATGTGATAAATTCCTATTATAACAGGTAGCCTTTAAGATGTCATTTTATTAATGATTCTGATAAAAACAAGAGCAACAGATTCTAATTATATCTGTGAAATAATACAGTAAAATCACAGTAAAATTAAGTGACATTGATTTATAAGGTGACTATTTTTTATATTATTGTATATATTCTGCAAAATTATTTAAAACATTTAATTAACAAAGAGTTCAACATAGAGAAAGAGTTTACTGCGTTTTGTGAGCAAAAATAAGCAGCATCTATTTGAGTTTATTTATGAATGAAAGAAACTCTGGACTAGAGTCAGATGCTATTAGATGACAGTCTTAATACAACATGTGAATGTATTTGAGAATACCTTTTTTTTTTTTATTTCGGCATATTATGGGGGTACAGATTTTAAAGTTTCAATAAATGCCCTTCCCCCCCTCCCCCCACAAGTCTGAGTCTCCAGCGTGACCATCCCTCAGATGGTGCGCCTATCACTCGTTATGTATGTATATACCCGCCCCCCCCACCCCCCCTCCCTAATACCCTATTACTGTAGTACCTATGTGTCCACTTAGGTGCTACTCAGTTAATACCAGTTTGCTGGAGAATATATCTGGTGCTTGTTTTTCCATTCTTGGGATACTTCACTTAGTAATATGGGTTCCAGCTCTAACCAGGAAAATATAAGATGTGCTATATCACCATTGTTTCTTAGAGCTGAATAGTACTCCATGGTATACATATACCACATTTTATTAATCCATTCTTGAATTGATGGGCACTTGGGCTGTTTTCACTGCAAACTAGTTCAACCTCTGTGGAAAGCAATATGGAGATACCTTAAAGCGATACAAGTGAATCTACCATTTGATCCAGCAATCCCATTGCTGGGCATCTACCCAAATGATCCAATGACACTCTACAAAAAAGACACCTGCACTCGAATGTTCATAGCAGTACAATTCATAATCGCAAGGCTGTGGAGAATACCTTTTTTAAAAATATTTCCTTGCTCCAAGAAGACTCAGTCACCAGCCCTATTATTCTTGATTCAGTAGTTAGGATTTATGTGCACAGATACGTCTTTAACAACCTAAGAAAGTTGACTGGAACCAAACAGATGTGCATGGTATCAAAGGTGAGGTAAGGGAGAGACAGAGAAGCTGATTGAGCCATTTCAATCTATATCGTCCCTAAGCAAAATCTGAGTCATGATATAATAAGGAGATTAATTTAGAAAAAAGTAGAACATTATGTTAAATTCACAGAAGCAAAATATATCTATGTGCATAATTCTTTGTATAATCATTTGATGAGCTTCTCTAACATTCCAAAATATCAGAAAATTTAGAGCTATTCTTATGACAGTATTTAGCTGACATAACTGATTTTGATATCATCTTATACTTAGGTTGAGTATGAAGGGATTTTTCTTACCTTCAGGGATATCAGAAGCAGGTTCAGAAATGAACTAATTGGCAGACACTTTGAGAGGTACTTGCTCAGGAGCATATAAATTACAGTGTTTTATAATGCCTTATACAACACTGAAATAATTTAGAGAGTATCATGGCAAGAAGCTAAATCTCAGTGGAGCTTTTACAATTTTTTTAATATCTTAGGATTCCAGTCTATGTGGAAAAGTGGATTCCATTTCCCAAAGAGAATATAATAACTGTGTGAGTATTAGAACAGAGTTGCTTGTGTAGCTCAGCTGGTTTTTCCTGGAACTTATTACTATACAAATCAAAAATGATTGTATGCATTTTATAAAAACATCGTGTTTTCCTGAAGTAGCATCTTCCATCAGATGTGTGGGGTTAGGAAGTTCATTTCAGTGGGCTAACAGTTGTTTACGAAACATGAATTTATAAAGTGCATGTTACATAACTGCAAAGGAGCAAAAGAGTGGTCCAAAAAAAAAAAAAAAAAAACGGAAGTGAATTTATTTTTTTAAGGATCTGTTTAGACAAGGAAGGCATGAATATATGAACACGATGGAGAAAAATGGAGCACACAAACAAGTATATAGTAATGCAACCTGGGCTGTGGCCATGAGTGTTGAGGAAAGTTAAAGCAAGAAGCTCGAATGGAAGTCTCAGTCAGTGAGGACAGGCTCCTGAAGGAGGAAGGTCTCCAGTGGCTAGGCTATGGGGTTCATTCAGGATTTGGATGATCTGAGGAGAGAAAGATGAGCATCCCAGGCAAATGAGGATGAAAAAAACCAATGGACAGACATGTACTGAATGATGCCTATGGCTCAAAAATAGTGCTAGGTGCTAACAATGCATCAGTGAGTAAAACAATAAAAAAATCCCTCCCCAGAGTTTACATTCTGTAAAAGTAGCAAAATGATGATAAACGCTATGGAGAAAATAAAGCAGAAAAGATGACTTGGCACTGTTTGGGGAGCAGCTTTAAATAAGGCAATTAGGGTAGGTCTCACTTAGAACACGATGTGGGCGAGAGACTGGAAGAAAGTGGGGGAGCAAACACGTGGGCATCTAAGAGTGGAGCATTCTGGCTGGAGGGTCAGGCCCTGCCGTGGAATCATGCCTGGTGTGTTTGAACAAGCACGGCAGGGAAATGAGCTGCAGCAGGGTGAGCAAGAGAATTGTAGGAGACGGGGTCCGAGGAGGGACAAAAGCCAGACAGTGTAGCGCCCCCTGGGTCACCTCAGGGACTCAGGCTTTTACTCCGAGTGAAATCAGGAGACACTGGAGAACTGAAACAGAGGAATGGCATGAAGTGGCTTGTGTTTAACAGGATCGCCCTGGATCACGTGCTGAGAGCAGGCCGTGTGGGGCAAGAGAGGAAGAGGGACCAGGGGTGGGCAATGAGGAAGCCGCTGCACTCACCCAGGAGACAGGAAGTGGTGTGTGCGCCACAGTGGCGGGTGTGGAGCTTCCGAAAAGTGGTCCATGGATTCGTTTTGCAGGTATAACCAACAGATTTTTCTGGCAGATTGAAAGTGTGAGGAGAGAGGAAGGGAGAGAGAAAGAAAGAAAGGGGGAATAAAATAGAGAGGGAGAGAGATGAGCGAGAATGAATCCCAAACAACTGGAAAGAGGGAGCTGCCATGAGCTGGAGTGGGGAGAACTGTGTGTGGGAAGAGCGAGTGTGAGGTACAGATCAAATGGGGGGCTCAGGGATCTACTCATTACAGATCAACTGCTGATCCCTGTTAGACACTGGCGTGGAGATGTGGTTGGCGATGAGTCTCTAGTTGAGGGAAGAGTTACACGAGGGAGATATAAATGCACATTGTACTTAAAGCCTTGGGGTTGTGTAAGGTCACCAAGGGACTGAGTATGACAAAAAAGGGGCTCAAGCCTCCAACTCTAGGACACTCTAATGTGTTGGGGTTAGAGAGATGAGGAGAAGATGTACATGAGCTTGAAAGCAAGCAGCTAGTTAGGGGCAGAAGAAAAGCAGGGAGAATGTGGTGTTCTGGAAGCCAAAGGAATAAACTGTTTCAAGAAGAAAAAGACATCAAATGTGTCCAATGTGACCGACAGGTTAAGTAAGAAGAGCACTGAGAATTTTTCATCAGATTTAGCTTATGCAGAACTTATTGGTAGCTGAAAGACTTGGCAAATTCTCATTATACAAATGCAGCCATCGCTGTCCTATGCCATATCTCCCTGGGGGTATAATTGGGTTTTAATATCATTAAGAAAAGTTTCCGGCTTCTGGTGGTTTAAACATATGACCACCAATGTTTTATATACTCACCTTCAGAAGGTGGGGCTTTATACTCTTTCTCTTGAATGGGGGTTGGGTTTAATAACTTTCTCCTAACTTATGTGACTAGAGTGAAAACCGTGATGTCAGCTAGGACACAAATAAGCTGTGGCTTCCTCTTGGACTTAACTGCAACCTCATGCCATACTGTGAGCCAGAACCACCCAGGTAAGCCACTGCCAAAGTTCTGACCCACAGAAACTGTGAGAGAACAAATGTTTAATGCTTTAAGACACCAAATTTTGACATAACTTGGAAACAGATAACTAATACAGATGTTGGTTCCTGGAAGTGAGGTACTGTAGAAAATACCTAAAAAGTGGAATAGCTTTGGGACTAAGTAATATGCAGAAATTAGAGAGAATTTGAGGAGAGTGAAAGTTAACATACCTTGAAACCGTTAGTAGAAGTCAGGACTTTTGAGAAGACTGTCAGTGAGGCTCAAAGGAAAGTGAGAAATATCTTATTGGAAACTGGAGGAAAGGGATCCTTGTTTCGCGGTTGCAAGTAGATTAGCAACATCGTCACCTGTAATAATATGGAAAGTGGAAAATGTGCGTAATAAACTGAGTGGACGAGCTAAGGTAATTTCTAGGCAGAATGCTGATTTTGCTGCTAAGTTTCTTCTTTCTGTTGATATCAATATCTTGAGAGGTGAGAGATAATGGGAGGTCTGCTAAATAAAAAGGTGCTAGCATTTCTGGTTTTAAAGATTCTCAGCCTCTTCAAGAGGCAAAAGATGCTAAAATTAAGAAATGGTTTCTGGGCAAATATCAAATCAAGGGCTCTGCCAGATCTAATGATGAAGAGTAAGGTGTAGTCATACAACCTCATTACATTAAGACATCAGAAAGACCAATGGTAGTGCCTGAGAATATACTTTGTCAGATAAAAGGCCTTTAAAAGATCTGTATGTCTAAAATATCCCCTCAAGCAAGCATTATGGCTCCTAGGAAGCTTAAGGATAGGTATTGTCCCTTAGAAGAAGTCCTAGAGAAGAGCTTATCCTGATTTGTAGGTGTAGATTTGTCTAATGAATTAGATCCTAATAGTATTCACAGGAGACCCACAAAGTTTTTAAAAGAATTGTATCAGCAGAAATACTTCCAGCCTGGACCAAAGAGGACAGAGACAGTACTAAATAAATAGAGGTCTTTAGACGCCCCCAAAATTCTACTGACTCAGAAGACTATTCAGCTACAAACATAAGACATCTTTCATGAAAAAGGAAGGATGGCTCAGAAAGCAGAAACAAAACCAGGACCAAGAGCCATGAAGAATTATTTTCATACCTTTTGAGTCCCAATCAAGAAGCAACCCATGCCAGAGTAGACTTGAGAGTGGATATAAACCAGTGATTCTTACGTATCTTCCATATGCACTTATTTGAACAGGAGTGCCTGTAGTGTTATCTTGTGCCTATCCCATCATTAAATATAGGGTATGGGGAGGGAGCAAGAACTTGCCTTTAGTTCACAGGTCTTCACATCAAGAGAAAATACATCTGAGAAGCTTCATTCACATCTCAATCACATTTATATGATTTCATGTTAAAACTGCATTGGGCTTCTTGGGAGGGGGTGAATGTATTTTGCATGTGGGGGAAATATAAATAAGCTGTGGCCGCAGTATGAATTGTGGTGATTTTACAATGTGTCTATGGACTTTTTGATACCTCTTTGCCCGGGATGTAAAGCTCATGCCCTTGAGTATGAGCTGAACTTAGTGAGTCATACCTAATGAACAGAGCATGGTGGAAGTGACAGAGTGTGACTTCTGAGATGAGGACACAAAAGGCATGTGGCTTCCTCCAAGCGACCGCCCTATTGGATCGCTTACCTGGGGAAACCCAATTGCCATATCTTAAAAACACTCAAGCATCTCTACGTAGTGAGGGATCACGGCCTCCAGCCAAACTCTGAGTTTGGAAGCAGATCGTCCAGTTCTAGCCAAGACTTTCGATGGCTGAAGCCTCAATCGACACTTTATTGCCACCTCATGGAAACAGTGAGCCAGAACCGCTGAAATTCATCATCTGCAGAAACTACGGGATAACAAACGTTTTTGTTTTATGCCACAGAGGAGTTTTAGGGCAAATTGCTATATAGCAAGAGAGAAGCAATACAAGGCTCATCACCCTGCAGCAGAATCCTTGGGACCCCAGCCCCCAAATTCTCCTTTCTGGTTCTCGAGATTAGCGGTAGGGGTGTGTGTGCGCATGCATGGGAGGGGGTGGAGCAAAAGCCGGGGGCTCACGAATGACACTGTCCCCCATGCCTCCACCTGCCTTTCCTCTTCTGGTCACGGGAGGCCTTACCTTCTGCAGCACCCTGCTCGCTACTGCCACAGTGACAGTCTTTTATCTTGTGCCAACTCTCAGCATGCTGTGCGGGAGAAGGGTTCCTCCTCCTCACCTGTGCTACGGTCTGTCAGTAAAGCCACAAAAGAGAACTTTTTCTTTAAAACGTATTTAGTGTCTAGCCAGGCCTCTAAGATTGTCTCCCTTTCATTTGCCTGCTTTGGGTTTCAGCCTCTGTTTTTCTAGGAAGCTGACGCTGGTTTATGAAGGGCCAGCCTGGAGGATGATCTAAGAGACAACACAGAGCGATGTGCTCAGCACCTCCTCTGCCTCTGACTGCCACGCGCTGCCTGAATCTGGGGCCTGTGTACCCTCCTTCTGAGTCTGCCGGCTCATCTTCAAGCTCAATGCCTGTACGTTAGGATCATGATGGTAAAGATAGATCTTTAAACTTTAAGAACTTAATAAATAGATTTTATTTGATTGATGTGACCTAAAATATCTTACTAGATGATTTCTTCATAAGATAAAGCTTAGCATTGTCATAATGTCATTTATAATGATATAAAATGTTGTTCCTCAATAGAAACTGCCCGAAAGGAACCGTAGTAGACCTTTTGGAGTTCAGAGTTTCATGTGATATGATCTCCAAGCAATATGAGCAAAATGACAACCCTTTAATTCTCCTGGTCCAAATGACCACAAGTGGCTCCTTATACACATTTGGCTGAGCTTAGGGTTACTTGGCTTGGCCATCGTGACCACCAAGGATTATGCTATGGGTTGAAATTCAGCCACAGTCACCCATAGAGACTTCCCAGAAGTCTGTGAAGTGGCTTGGCATGAAAAGCCTACTCAGTGTGGATGGTCTACACTGCACTATGACTAAATTTTCCAAGACAGGATTTAGTTTTATCTGTTAATTCTGAAACACGCAGAGAGACGACAGAGTGCCAAAGGACAGCAAAGATTCAGGAAGAAAGTCAAAAGCAGAACAGTGGATTGTGGAGAAGAACATTTGGAAACTACACAGTAGAATGAGAGCAGAGAGCAGGGTCAGGGGAAAGATGGACTGTGAGAGCTCTGTGGGGCTCTGTGGTGTCCGCAAGTTCTAGTTGTCTATGAGGCTTTATGGTGCTACAGATGAGCCCAGACTCCCTTCTTATTTCCCACATGGCTTTATACGAAAACCTATCACCAGAGATAATCTGACCATTGGGTTATTTTAGATGACACGGATCAAGCACAGCAATCTCAGTTCTTTCTTAGGGATGGCCATTAGTCCCATTATGTCCACTCATCATCCCACAAGATCTCTTGGAACTCATAAGAATGACCCATGGCTGGTCAACCCTCGACCTCTGGGGTTATTAGTTATTACTTTGAAATTCTGAGTTTTGTAGGCACGACACCTAAGAAGAAATCTTGGAAACAGTGAATTTTCAGGTAGGGTGTGGAGCCAGGGATTTGAGTCCATCAGCCTGGGGTGGAAGGCAGGTGGAGGAAGGAGGGAGCTGAGTGGTACAAGCGCAAACGTTTGTCAGAGGCCAGCAATGGCCGACATCTGCTTTGACTTACCACGGGAGGTGATGGAGAGTTATTTCATTCCAACTAGGAAGGAGGAAATAGGCAATTAAAGCACATGGCTGGTCTGGGAAGAGAAATAACAACTGCCAAATTAATTCATTTGCTTAGGGAATAAGGGACACTGGTGAGTCACTGGCTTCGAGGAGGGCTTGCTTTGTTGTAAGGAGGCAATTTCAAGACCCAGGGTTGAAGACACGAGCCTGGGAGAATAACTGCACTCCTCCTTTGCTGTTGCTTCCTAAACTTCCTGGGTCTCCAGCTTTCCCTGAGCAGTCTGCTATCATAGAAGTGCTCCTGGCCTGTTCTAAGTGTCACCTGTCTTTGAGGTACAATGCTGGCATGCTCAAATTAGGCCAGTGCCATGGAAAGAATATTCTTAAACTCAGATACTAAAAAAGAGGCTGCATTTCTCATTGTTTTCTTTTCCTTCAGCCATGACTCCAGAGTGCATGTTGAATAATAACTATGCAAGAAATTACCAGCATGAGTCAGCCTTATTACAGAAGAACAGTTCATTGCTAATGTATTTAACTCAAGTTCGTCTTGTTCTAATGAATTAACTGCACTTAAGTGGCCTGCAGCTGAGGACTTGTTTGGGGAAAATGGCTTGGATACAAATCCCATTTGTAATCACCCCTTTAAAACATTTAATACTTGTACCAATATTTAAATCAAGGATTCTTTCCAATTCCATTGTCAGAACATCTTAAACGAATATAAACAACTTGTGATTTTTTTTTTTTTTTTTTGCGATGGCAATATGCAATGCATTAAGATGACCATTAGGGATAAGAAAAATAAATGCAAAAGGCCTCTGTAATTGGGATCTTTTTTTCCCTTTAGGCTGTGACTGCTGTGTTTCTGTGCAGCTTAATTACTTTGCCTGAGAAAATTCCAGCTGATGACTATATCTACAAGGCATGAAATCACATTGTAGATCAGCTCTAAATCCTGTGAAGTCAAACAACCGTTATTTGATTTATCCGCAGTTTGGAGAAAGGAGATACACATGTCGAAAGTGATTCTTTGGAGTTAATATCGGAAATGCCAGAAGATCATCTAATATGCAGTTCATCATGTAGTGATTTGAGCAGCATTTGGGAGCCTCATGTCACTTCATTGAAGGAACACCAATAAATAAACTCTGCTTAAAGTGCTTTGCCTATGAGCTAACAATGTCGGTGGCGTCTAGAGAGAGCTAAAGTCACTCTAAGAACCAACCTGCAGTAACTTCCTTTGGTCAGGGAGCACGGACAGTTCTTGATTGCAATATCCTGGTTTTCAGAGGGCTCAGCCCGGGCTACACTGACCTTGAGCATGAAAGGACTCACTTGCCATGACTCTGAAGTTTTAATAAGACATAGAATCATAGATGCTGTTCAAAATTGGCCAAGACTTTAACGGAACATTGTACCAATTTTAACTTCAGTGTGTTAAAAGAGAGTCTGGAAATTGGATAGAGTCCAGGGAGCAAAACAAGAGAGATGAGTAAATGGTAGGAAAATAATTGTTCCTAGAAAAGTCTAAAGGGATGAAGACTTTTTATTTCTGAGGAATATGGGTGCTGGAGAGTTCTTTAAAAATCATCTTCCTTTCCATGGAAAAGTACTATAAAGTTAGATTGAAAAGCTATACACATAGTATATAATATATACAATGAGATGTGTACTTGGCTGCTGTCCTGATATACATTTTATATATATAACTGTTTATATATCTGTATATATATATTTCAATAGAGCACAAGGAAGACATCTCTGGTCTGAAGTTTTTCAAATGCAGGAAAAGGCCACTGAGAGTGATAAAGATTTCTTTTCCACCCCTATTCTTTAAAAATCACTGTTCTCAGAAGCAATCACTGGGACATTGCCACCCTTAACTTTTGTTCTTATTTCAGTGTTGGTGCAATTTCCCCCAGACATGTATTCCTGTCCCCTATCAAAGGCTTATTAACTGTGATAATTTTTTTCCTAATCCTATCTGGGGAACTTTTTTTTTTTTTCCTACTGATTTTTCATCCACTTATTAAGTTTAAAACATCTGATGTAGTTTTATTAAGTATGACACCCTGATATTCTGCATAACTACTCTTAGTCCAGAATCATGCATTTCTGAACAACAATATCCTTCATTTTACACACTGAAAACTAGCTAAAGAAGTATCTTTAACGTGTTGGTTCAACTAACTTTCATTTCTGACTGCTCTTGCCATGGAGATGGATACACAGGCTGTAAAAGTATTAGTGGTTAATTCTGCCTACCTCACATAATTGAATTCTCACGTAGGTAAAGGTCTTTTGACAAGACCATTATATAATGTAATTAGTCAAATAGCTTTTATAAATGGAGAAGGGAAGGAATTAATTTATCTCTTTGAATGAAAGATATGTCAAGATCTCTCTGAATAAAGGGCATTTATCTGCCTGTCTCTATAAATGACATTTATTAAATGAATGAATGAGTGGGCTGTGTTTTAGATATACAAATTGACTTCAAATTATATACAATGGTGAAAGTTCATAGTGGCTATTGTCCAAATTTCTACCTTTTCTCAGTGGGTCACCAGGGTGTTTTGAGTTCAATAAAGACATTTTTTTTCCATCTTGAATTGGTAATCAACTTCACCTTCCCTCTCCCCATAACTGTGAGCCCCAGCAGTCAAGGATATATGCCTACCATCGAAAAATCACTCTATAGCAGTCACTCAAGTATGATTCAATAAATAATGAATCAAGACTCCCACTGTATCTCCTGTGCCTTATTGAATCACTGCACACTTTAAATTGCTCTGCGGTGTGTTTAACAAATCTTTAACCATGTCCCAAAGTATTACTCATAATTTAGTCTGAAACACTTGGCAATTTCATAAAGTTTTGCATTCTGGTTCCAAAGAGAACCTTTAGAACAAAACTGAAATGTAAGAAGTGTTTTATGTAAGTAGAAGTGATGTGAATTCATACATTACTAAACGTTTTTCCACTTCTTTCCATTTAACTGTTAATGCTTTCTTCCTTCATGGCCATTAATTTTTGTTGTAGCCAGCAGATATTAAGCCCCTCCCTGCTCATTGATAATGAAGCCTATAGATCTGATAGAATAAAAGAAAATAGAAGATGCTTTTAGACAGACCTAGTAGGTGTCCTGGAATGTTCGAATGTTGCTGTTAATAACCTTGCGGGGGTAGAATTCAGAAAGGGAAGTGAATTATGCTGCCATTGCTGGCTCGCTATGTAAGCTTTCCCATCCTGGTGGGAAAGATAAATTATTCTGGGGAAGAGGGTAAATGCCAGAAGCCATTATGAAATCATGTTTGTCCATCAAAGCAGCCACTGAGTTGACTCTGTCCTCCCCTTCCTTGTCCCTGTTTTTCTTTCTACCACCTTCTTTTCCATTCTCAGCCCTGACTCTTCAACAAACTTCACATCTCTCGCCTCCCTCCTAGCCCAGCTTCCTTTCCCGAGGTGTTGGCGGTCAGCATTCCCGGCCCCTTCACTGGACGCACCTGTTTCTTTTGTTTCTGCTCCAAGCAAACGGGTTGACTAAAGAGGAGTAGGAGTAATGAGAATTAAGGCTGAGATCCGTCCCATTGTTCTATATCCATCTACTGCACAGCTTGCTTCTCGTGCTCTAATCTACAATCTTAATTTAGAAACCATCTCATGTTTGTCTCTGTGAATAAAAGTTTAAGGCAGAAAGTAATATTTGAAAACTTTTCAAAATAGAATTTTACATGCAACTTATAAAAACACTTTAGTCTCTTAACATAAGGTGGTATATTTAACGTAGTCTATTAGTGCTTGATTGTTACATAACAACTTCCATTTATTATCTTACACTTTCCATTTCCAGGGGTCAGGAGTCTGGGCATGGCTTAGGTGGGTCTTCTGCTCAGGATCTCAGAAGGCTGCAGCCAAGGTGTCCGCCAGGCCTGGGGTCTCACTGAGGCTTGGTGTCCTCTTCCAAGCTCCTGTGGTTGTAGGAGCAGAGCCCTCAGCTCCTAGAGGCCACACCCCTCTTGGAAATTTGCAAGAAGGCTCTTGGTTCTTAAAGGCCAGCAGGACAGCATTTCTCTGATCTTTCCCATCTCTGACCTTAAGACCTTCTTTTAACGGCTCACCTGACAAGGTCAGGCCCACTGAGAATAATCTCCTTATTGATTAACTCAAAGTTAACTGATTAGGGGCTTTAAATAGATCTGCAAACTCCCTCATCTATGGCATTCAACATAAGCATGGGAAATTACATCCTATACTGTTGTATAGGTCTATTGGTCAGGAGCAAGTTACTGGTTCTACCTACCCTCAAGGGAGTGGGGAATTCTACTAGGGTGTGGATCACAGGGTGGGGATAGGGGTCATTTGAGAATTCTGCTAATCACAAGTAGAAATATCAATTTAGCCATCCTTGCAGTAATTACCCCTTCCTAAAAAAGGCATACCAAATTTTTCTAGCATCAACATCATCCCAATTGACTTCAATGTCTATGTCCACAACTACTGTGTTTCCCTGAAAATAAGACCTACCCATAAAAGAAGCCCTAGCAGGATTTCTAAGTGTTTGCACAATAGAAGCCCTACCTGGAAAATAAGACCTAGTGATGGGCATGACTACGCAGCGTATCTGCACAACGCATGCATTTCGTGGTGGAGCGGTAAGAAAACAAGCAGCCCTTCTCATCTGCCCTATGAGAGCTCCATTGCTTGACATGAGAGATTGAGGCCAATGGTTCTACAGGAAATAGAGTCGTAAAAAATTCAGGATGGAATTCGGGGTTTGGAGAGTTATGATGATGTTCCAGAAGACGACGACTTAACTATATTTGAATAAATGTAGATTGTTGTACCGTACTTAAAAAAAAAAAAAACACATCCCCTGAAAATAAGCCCTAGGGTGTCTTTTTGAGGAAAAATGCATATAAGACCCTGTCTTATTTTCAGGGAAACACGGTACTCCAACATACTATCTTCACATTTCTGTCATTTATTCAACTCTAAAGACTTCCCGTGAGTACCACTCAAGCTGTACGCTTTCCTTGTCCTACTCCTCATCATCAACCAGAAATCAGAACTCTACCAAATCAGAAAACTTAAGTGAAACTACCCTACTCCCAAACCTCAAACTCTTGTCCATCATGTTCTTCATGTCCCGGCTCCACCTGCATCTACTGGTTCAATAAATACACAGGGGCAAGGGCCCCATGAGCGCTCTGTTGTCTGTCAGATTGTCAGCCACCTCCTTGCTTGTTCATTTCCCTAACCGGCCTAGACTACCCAGTTTACTACCTCAACCACTCTCTCACCAACCTTCTCAATTATCTGAACCCCATGGTATTTCCACGGCACCTCTAGGCTGCATAGCACTGGTGGAGAAATCAGCCAACTGTGCCATTTGGAGTCATTGCAACTCATAGTAGGCAACACTCTTAATTACCTTAAGGCATTAACTTTTATTTGTTCTCTTCCTTACTACCCTCAGAGACTCCACGTCTTTGGCATTTCGTTCAAGTCTCCAACCCAACTCCCGTATCCTTTATTCCATAGAAAGTTGAAGCATTCACAGCCTGATCTTTCCACCATTTACAAAGTCTATCCTTACCTGTGTACACTTATTGACCTGCACGTCCTCTAAGATTGTTAATCATCCTCTTTCTCCTCAATACAGTCAACCTTCCTTCCATTTTTAATCTTTATCTTCTTCCTATGAATATTTTATCTACTAAATGAGAATACAACACTTCCCCCCCCTCCCAATCTGGACCTTCTACCATAGCTTCAGTTCATCCCTCATCACCACTCATTGAGTCTATGTGAAATAACCTCTTAACTGGTCTCCCTGTATTTGCCATTGCCAGAATACAGAATATAAACTGAAAATATCATGTCACTATGCCACTGCTTAAAAGACCTTTGATAATTCTACTTTGTTTATAAAATAGAAGTACATGATCTTAGAGCAGAATACAGGGCTTTCCAAATAAATATCTCACCTAATACTCAACCAGTCCTGTACTGTCCCTGTCTATTCTACTGCTGCTGAGCCTCACCCTTCAGGTTCAATTTTGTGGGAGATTGTGATATTTGTGCAAAATATTTATTGCTCTTATTTGTTAAAGGATAATACTTTGCTAGTCTTTTATGTTAGGCTTGGTCATATGACTTTCTTTAGCCAATAAAATGTGGATGAAAAGTGTCAATTGCCACTTCAATTCTTGCCACTTCAAGAATTAAGTGTCACTGAATCATTTAACTATTCCTTTCTTTTCCCCTCCCTGTGAGGCTGACACAGCCCAAATATGGGCTGCTCTTTCAGTAAAGAGAATGTGGATCACAGCTGCAGCTAATGAACAAAAAACATTAGCAAAAGTGAGAAATACACCTTTGTTGTAAGTCATTAAAATATGGTAATTGTTACTGTAGCACAATCCAGCAAAATCTGACTAATATGAAAGTTGATGCTTCCATAAGGAAATCTATTAATAAATTATGTGGCTTTGGCTTCTAGGTCAGGTATGGAGGTTGATGAAATTGAGGAAACATGTTTTGTCACTATTCTCCCAGATTCCATTCTGTGAAACTGTCACGTATAGTAACTCAGAAGTCAAGTAATGTATCTAATGAACTTGTGGCATTAGGAAAATAAAGAGGGAAAAAGAACATTGGTAACATGGTTGCTATCGGCCACATTTGACAAAGTACTCTAGAAAAAAGATGAGCTCAGAAAAGAAACCTCTGATTTGCATAGAATTGAAAGGAAAACAGAAAATCCAGAAATTCTGCTATGAGCAGAGTTTGAAGATATGTCTGATTGTCATTTGCAACTAGTAAGGTATAAATCTAGGTCTATGGATGCCAAGAACCAATTAAAACTCAGCCAGATGAGATGATCTGAATTAAGGGTGTGGCTAACAAACTTCCGGTTAACATTTCTGAATTGATAAGGAGAACAGAGTTAATCCTGGGCTCCAAAGATGTTGCAGATAGGAAGCGGGAGTAGAAAGCCATTGAGCCTCTGAAGGGCACATGCTCCAGTGTCATCCTCAGATGCAGCCAATCACAATAAAATAAAGAGAAATGGCCTCCCAAAGAGTAGAGCCTAGGATCATACAGGGTGATGAACTCGAGATCTACTCTCAGGTGGTAGATCTCTTGGGCCCCATCAAGAGACACTTCAGATCTCCAGCGTGGGGACCTACAATCATGTCTGCTCCATGAAATTATTGGATTGCTACTGACAGTTACTGTTGAATGCTTCCTTTCTTCGCCTTTCTAAATGAGAGAGTCTGTTTCAGTTATAATCTTCCTGTTCCACTCTTACATATTGGCTATATGAGCAAATATAATTTATCTTTTTAGTACACCGGTCACTGTGTCAAGAAGAGCCACATGCAAATTTGATACAGAAACTATGTAGAGATGCTAGATTTTGAGGTTGAATGGGATTTCTGAGTTGTCTCCCTAGGCAAAAGGAAGAGGGAATGAACTTAGTGTACAGAAGGGAAGAATATTTGTCACCAAGATGCTGGTACTTTATTTGTTTGAAATATTTGCTATTACTCCTTGTAGGATGACTATACTTTCATGCTTCATTGAAATCAGTCTCGGCCATATGGACTTTCTTTGGCCAGTGAAATATGAAAGGAAATGACTTCTGTAATTTTCCCAGGCAGCTTTAAGAGCCACTGTGTCATTTGGCTATTTTCTTCTTCCCACTCCCTGGAGGCAGATACATCTTAGGTGGGTTCTGCTTTTCTAGCCTGGGGCTTGGAATGAAAACAATTGGAAGGCAAGACATAGTCAAATGCAATAGACATTAATGTGAGCAAAGCAAACACATGGAAAACAAACCTATGTTGAGATTTCAGAATTTGTTACAGGAGAATTAGTGAAAGCTGACTTCTATATCCTGTCTTCACTTTGGTGCTTTCTCTGTCTGCAACTATTATCGTTCTATTATTCTTTGTCTGTTTATTTCACATATATTGTTTAAGACTTAACTCATTTATAAAGCTATCTTTGAACTCCCAGACAAGGAGAAAAGCCCCTGTAGGCTACTATAGCACCTATGTATACCTTAAATTTTAAACCTACCAAATGATATGAAGATCATCAATTATGCAAAATCAGAAAAAATGGTCTTAATCTTCATAGAACTACTGTAAAATAGCACGGGGGCTGTGATGGTTTTGTGATGAATCAAGGTAGTTAGGCTAAGCTGCATTTTGCAGAATTTTCTTTCTTGCATGTTTCCTGCCAGGGTGGGCAAGATCCTTGGAGAGTGTGGAAGGCAGAAGGGAAGCGGCAGCCACCTGCAGCCCTTGCATGTGCTGAACCGCTGGCTTGCCTTACTGGCATAAGCAGCAGCTGGATCTGGAATTTTCTACTTTCCCCTGGATTTTCCTTCAACTTCTTTGACTCCTGGACCAGGTGTGTGTGCATGTATGGGTGGGAGGTGTTTAGCTCTGTGAGAGAAAGTCTTGGCTTCTGTAAGATAACTGTATCACCAAAATCAGAGGCAACAAGGACAGACGGGGTTTCATTTGGTCTTATGGGTTCCAGCCTGTTTGCAATCTTCCCTTCCTGCATGTCTGTCCCTTGGACTTCGAACTCTGGCATCAGACTCAGAGATAACATTCTTCTAGAGACTTGACTACTTACCCTGCTCCCCAGATTTTGAAAGCCAATTTGCTATAACAAATATATGCACATCTATAATCATACATATGTATATGTGTGCATATGTTTATAAATATATATTTACACACACACACACACACACACACACACACACACGCACATATAATGGCCTGGGTTGGTTTGGGAAGTATTAAATACTCAAGGAACTAAAAAAAAGGTTGGGGGGCAGAGAATAAAGCAAAACGAAGATGCATTTATGTAGAGCTCTGTAAGAGGCAGCCCATGAAGAGGTTTGTAAAATGTGTTAAGGATTTTGGTCTTTCTTTTAAGACCAATAGGAAAACATAAAAGTGTTTTAACCAGGAGGTCAATGTGATCATAGTTATTTTTTAAAAAGTCACTATGTTGCAAGATGGAGAACTGACTGGACAGCACAAGGCATGCAGGTAGAAGAATTAGGTGGCTTTTGAGGTTACCCACTGAAGTGGTAGGAGTAGGCTAGCCAAGTTCCTGGTAGTGGAGATGAAGGATGTTGGATATTTCAAAGATAATTAAGAGGTGTGGTTGACAGAATTCAGTGGTGGTTTTCCTGTGGAGGACAGAGGAAAAGGAGGTGAGAAGAAAGGATTCTGGTTTTTCAGCTATGTAACAGGATGAATGGTGGTGCCACTGATTGAGATGACTATGAGTGAACAATAAATATTTATACACGATGATGAGTTTGAGCTGCCCTTAAGTCATCCAAATGAAGTTAACAAATAAGCAGCTACGTTCCAGGCACTGTATCAGTTAGTCAGGGTTCAACCAGAGCAGCAGAACCAGTAGAAAATATATCTAGATTATACAAGTTATGTCATCTGTCTATAATGTACCTCGTCCATCCCCCACAACCTAGTTAACCTCTGTTCTTTCTTTGAAAATCAGGCCAATTACTACTTTTGATTGTTAGACAGGTAACATATCAAACTTTGAAAAAAGTGAGAAATTCACATTACTGTCCCCTTCCAATGTAGAATGACATCGCAAAATTATTCTTTATGAAATTTTTCATAAAGTTCCTTAAAGAGTTAATGCTTTATTTAGATTTAAATTCAGATTTGCATGTAACTCCCTTAAAATTTGGCCAGTGTTTATTATGACACATTCATGTAGAAACTTTTTATGGAAGGAAATTTAAGGAATTGAGGTTAGAGATTAAAAACCACATAATTAATGATATGCATAATACTTTAACATGAACAAAAGGATTGATGATTTGTGTTTTCCTACATTTGTATAAGCTACTTGAAGGGAAGAACTTTATTTTGTTACTTACCTCTGTGTTCTGAAAGTAACTAGTACCTTGTTTTGCACATAATAGATGTTCAATAAGTGTTTGTTTCAATTACAATGTGTATCACAATCTATATTTGCCTTTATTTATTTGCTTGTGGGTTCATTTGTGGCCTCCTACGCATAGAAGGTAATTTTCATGAAGGAAGCTTGTCTGCCTTGTTTACTGCTATAGCATCAGTTATTTTGAACAGTGTCTGACACTTAACAGATATTGGAATAAATAACATATATAAAAATATCTGACATATAAAAAATGCTCAACAAATTGAAAAATAAATTTTGGGATATATGCAAGTTCAAAGTGAGGAAGAACTCAGTTAATTTCCTTTCAAATTAGCTTTGTAGGGACCAAGGGAAAACTTAGCCTTCAACCTTCGAAGGTTCACTGAAAATCAACTCACAAAAGGTAGATTCATAGGAGAAAAGACATACACATTTACTTGGTCATAGTTTATGCAATATGGGAACCTTTGGAATGAAGATCCAAAGATATAGGTGAAACTGTCCATTTTTGTGCTTAGATTCAACAAAGTACAGACAGCTGTGGAGAAATATAATTAGACAATAAGGACATGATCTGATGTTAACAGACTGAGTGGGGAATCCCAGCCAGGCCTGTCTGTCTAGATTCTTCTTGGCCTTTCTGAGCAGCATCCTTCCTTCTGGGTGTGGGGCAGGACCCTCTCTGGAGTGAGAGTCTTATGACCTACAATCAAACAAGGTAGGTCAGAGAATTTCTTTATGGACAGATTTTACAAAGTAAGGCTGTGGGGGTTGGAAGTTAGAGTATTATTTTTAGATTTTATGGCTGGCTTTAGGGAAAAGGGGTTCTGGTTTCTCTGATCTTATCTGGGGAAAAAGGATTCTAGTTTCTATAGCATTGGGGGAGTAGCATTGGGGGAGAATGAGGGGCCAGAGGTAGAAGGGCAGGACAGAGTCATAGAGAAACTTTTACTTCTGAGGCTTCACTTTGGGGTATCATTTCCTAAGCTCCAACAGCTTTTCCTCCCATTTATGGAGAAGAAAATTCCATACGAGAAGAGCATATTTGAAAACTCGAGACACATCTATCAGCAAAGTTCCATAGACATCCCTATTTTTCTCTCTGGCTTTTTTTTTTTTTTTTTTGAAATCTAATGCAGCATAAAAAAATATGTCTTGTGGAATGACACAAAGCATTATCCAAAGCACAGGGGGTGTCTTAGAAGGTAGGTTTAGTCATATTGTAATATGATTACACTGTTTTGAAGTTTCATTACTTTTTCATCTGAATGAATATGAAACCTAGAATATTAATACAATGAAGATTGGCAGTTGATGACCCTACAGAGGCTGCTCCAAGTTGCTGATAAAACACAGACTGTGATACCCCCAAATCTCAGAGTCATTTGTAGGTGTCTTCTCTGTAATCAGGATTTGCAAGTGAGGCTGTCTAAGCTGCTCTTTGGCTATTGTTATTCAACACCATCACCTACCATTGTCTGTGATCTTAAATGGGCTGTCTCATCAATCAAACTTCCCCATCCTATACTGGAAGTACCTGAGGATCAACAAGGCATATAAAATTCTCACTTTTCTCAGTCCTTGAGACGGTGTTGCTTCAGACATGATGAGAGTCCCTCCCTTCCCCACTACCCCCCATGACAATCTATAGCCCATTCTGCATCTGACTTTTGCAAATATCTCCCCTCAGATATAATGAGGCCCCCTGGGGTTGAAAGGTGAAAAGGGGTTCTGAGGAATGGCATTTCTTTTTTTTTTTTTTTTTTTTTTTTGATGCCTTGGTGCCTGAGTGCCATGTGGAAGATTTAATACCAACTCTATTCCTCTGACGCGTATGACAATATAATATCCTCTAATTGCATCTGTTATGTCTTTGTACAAGGAGGAAAAATATTCTTTACAGCAGGACTACAAAATTACACACATTACAACTGAATATTGAGGTATTAAAATAGGCTTTCCTTGCTTGTTAGGGAAAAGAAGAAATGGAAAATGGTTTTTGTTTTTATTAGGTGTTTCATATACCACGGGACTGAAGGAGGTGAATTTGGTAATTTTACAGGTGCTTTAAAATATGTGGCCCGTGGATATTTGATAGGCATACCTCAGCATGCTGATACAAAAGTGCCTTCAAGTAAACAATGGATAAATCCATGTTTTGTCATTTTTAGTGATATTAAGGAGAAAGTTAAAGGATGATTGAGTTGCTTTTTTAATTAAAAACCAACATCTGTTTGGCTTTTTACCACTTTTAGCCATCCAAAGTTGACCAGAGTTGTGAGTGATCCATGTAGTATTGACTTCATGGCATTTTGTAAGAACATGAGACTCTCTGGCTTCACGTCTGCCCAAATGTGATCATTTTCATCACAAAGATCAGAGCTGTGCCAGGCGCCCATGGCCACTAAGGAAACAAAAGCCAAATGCAACTGAAGGTGGCTCCCAGTCACCAAAAAATAAAGCCACATGTTAAGCATCCCCCTGTCTTCCCACCATGGTATGACTCATTTTCTTTATCCCTGCATTTAAAGAATTCATCATTTTCAGTAACCAAAAATGGCACAGATCAACTGATAAATAGCAAATGCTTGCTTTTTTCTTTTATGCAAATACAAATGGCTGCCATGTTCATGAGACATGTCCTTCGTTCCTGCTGGAATAGCGTGTAATAACCCAATAACTCATTCTTGCCCAGTTTTCTATGTGGAAAGGCAGGTGACAGCACTCCACTTGTATCTAGATGCCCAAAGTAGAATTTTATCGCCCTAATTAACAAACCCAGTTAGGGCAGTACTTCCACATCCCATTTTCTTTCCCCAACAAGGCACCTAACATTGTGTGCCTTATATAAAAATCTACTTAGTGGTATCTTTGAATAAAGAATAAATTGCACAGCACACAACACACACATGCTGCACACACGCAATATAAATAATAACTTAGCAGAAACAGCTGCTTCTCACTTTGTCATTAAGTTCATTACCAGCCTTAGAATTACACACAAATGCACAACATAGAAGGAGGAAATACAGTTCTGTTTATTTATAGTCTCTTGGTCCCAGCAGAATTTATTGGGAATAGTATATGCAGAGCTCTGTACATATTTCTCTTGAGCTTAATAGGAAGCATCAGGAGGGACAAAGTGACAGAAATGTAAAATGTAACAAGTTCTACACGTTATAATGAAAACCATGGTTCTGAGTCTGTGATGGGTGAGAACACCAATTAATACTCAGAGAAACAGAGGACAATGACTTCACCCATCCTCAGTCCTTTCATTCATCTTTCTTGGCCATAACTAAAAAAATGATTAAATAGAGCAAATTAAGAGCTTTCACACTCAGAACCCATAACTCACCCTGTTACATAGTCCATTGTAAATCACTGGAAAAATAATTGTTCTCTTTCTATTCACAACTGTATCTATGATGTCTAAAAGGAAACTCGGTGTCATTGTGTAAAACCCTTTCGTGTTTTCCCTTGGCCTCAAAACTAAAAGTACGTCTTTTGTATGGTGTACAAGGCCTTTCTAATACACGTTCCTAGCTGAATCCACCTCTCTGCTGTTGACTTTGCTGCAGTATAAAATAAGCCCAAAGAATGAAGTTCAGGCTTCAAGTGTCTCCTGCTATGACAAGGCCCAGACAAAACAATGAAGTAAACTCATTATGTCGACCTAAGTACGTCCCTGGTGTCTTCTCTCCTTCCAGAATCCCACTTTAGATATTTTTCGTATCACTGTGTTCACTTGCTCAAAGTCCTCACTCTCAGCTGTCAATTTATTACAATGACAAGGGAATAAAAGAATCAGACACTTTTTAGAGCCAGAGAAATTAGAGACTATGGGGACCCTCATTTTCAGATGAAGTTACTGACGTTGAGCCAATGACAGCTCGTCACACAGTAAACAGGAGAAAACGATGTCGCCTGACCCCACCACCAATGCGGTGTCTGTTAAACCACAGTCACATGCGGCCCCGTGTGACAGCAGGGACAAATGTTCCTACCAATTTTGCTAAGTCAAAAGGATTTAGCATTTAGTTTTGTTCTTTTCTGGACCTTTGGTCTGACTGAGAACATCTGTATTAGTCTTCGGAATGTTAAAGTGTCCCAATCTCTGCTAATAAAGTCTTCTACTGCCCATCAGCGGTGCCATTTAATCAACCAATATATAACAAAGCCTACTGGAAGGTGTGCTAGGTACTGAAAATAAACAAGGAAATTGTACCCGTTGTACTCTGAGATAGAAGGATAAGAAATGTCTTAGATAAGTTTGGGGCTAAGGGGTAGGGAACTGAAAGAATCCATATCTGACGGAATCTGTTGTATTGGTATTTTTTCAATAGGAAATACGTGGTCTTATGTTGAGCATAAGATACAGTGGCAGGTTTGAGTGAAGAGGAGAGTCTGTTTTGAAGAATGAGGAAGAGTACCTTAGGTATTAAGGGTGAATTAAAGGATTACCAAGCAGAGCCAAGATTCTATCTCTGCTCTCAACCTTGAAACAATAAGAGGAAAAGAACTTTGTCATTAAGGTCTATTACACTGACATTGTAAGTCCAAGTACATTGCTAAAGTGAGTCCAATGTATAGTCGTGTAACAAAGGAATTTTTTAAGAGCTTCGGAAAGTACATTGAAATGTTTAGTCATGAGTTAGTCATTCAAGTCATAAGCATATGAGAACGGAAATAAAATTCAGAGGGTTTATCATGAAGTAGAAGAAAAAGGATTCAAGGGTCTATAAATCAATAAGTGCTTCAAGAAAAGATTCAGAAGAAATTAAGAAAGGAGTGTGATAGAAGGATAGGTAATTGTGGTCTAAGAGAGGTGGATTTTTCAAGTTCAAGATGATGACAAATTATGGCTTTGAGAATGGCTCACTGAAGTGGAGTAATGGTGAAATACATTTAAAGAGAAGAATTCAAAAATTGTACAACAGGGTACTGAATAGGCTATTAATGTGAACTGGGTATACATTCAGAGCATTAGGAACACAATGAGTGGCTTGGAAGTTGGTGGATGTCAGCTAGGAGGATAAGAAGAAAGTACATTTATTATTTATTTATAAATTTATATATATAATATTTATTATCAGGTACCTAGTCCTAATGACTAGGATATCAGATGAAAGAGAGCTTACTTTGCAGTAATAAACAAGTGAATACATGAACACCATATTTTAAGGTAGTGACAACTGCTATAAAAAATAAAGCAAGGTCATAAAATAAAGAATGATTAGATGAGAGACACGCTGGAAAAGTAAGACCTCCTTAAGGAGGTGACATTTGAGCAGAGGCATGAGAAGAAGTTAGTTATGCTAAGATCTAGGGGAAAACATTCTAGGCCAACGTAAAATGTGTTCGAGATGCCAGAGACAGGAAAGGGTTTGATGTGTTTAAGAGGGAAGACAGCAGGGTGGCTAAAATGTGAGGACAGGGTGGCTAAAATGATGCAGAGACAGACAGGAGGTAAGGTCAGAGAAGGAGTTAGGGTCAGACCTCTGGGTCATTGCTGTCCATGAGAAGGAATTTAAATGCCATTCTAGGAACAATCATAAGCCATTAGCGGCTTCCAGTAGATGCAATTAACATCAAAGTGGCAAGGATTATTAAACAGAAGTGAAAAGCCACAGTCTTGCAATGACAGAGGAGAGCCCAGAGAATCCTGTGCCCTCGTCAGTCCATGACATCATCAGGGAGGGAAAAATGGGAAGAAATGCAGACACACAGGTGGATTAAGAGGCCATATCACTTCCTTGCAGCATTCTTTGATGGAGGGTGTGTTGAACAATCAGTCAGGTGTGAGGTGGTAAATTAGGACAATGAACCAAACTAGATGCAACAACCCAGCCTTTGTTCACTGACTGCAATGGCACCAGCGGAGCAGGAGGCACCAGCTCCTGAGCTCTCCCTTTTTCCCTGAGAGCAGCACCGGGCAAGAGTTGGGTGCACGCAGCACAGATGAAGAACGTATCTCACTACTCAGGAGCCTCAACAAAAGGTTCAGCCTCATTATAGACCCAGGGGCTGCAAGGAGGAAAATGAGGAAGGTCTGGGAACGGAAAGGTACTGAGTCAAAGTGGAGAGTAGCACCTTAGGAATGTAGATACTGTACATGGGCACGGCTAGGCTGAGGCACGGGTGGGTGTGGGTAGCTGCATCCTTGTCTGTAAATCTCTCCAAAACACTACGATTGCACCAAGTCTGAACTAGGAGGGCAGCTTCTCCCCACCAGGCCTGAGAAACAAAGCCTGGTTGGGCCTGAAAGATCACAAAGGATTTTGTCCTGGAGCAGGAATCCTTGGAGATAAACCTATTGTTAAGGTGGGAAGGTAGGAGGAATATTCTGGGAAAAACCTGAGATGTGAGAGTGTGAAGAGAGGAAGGAGACATCTAATGATATATTGATGTGATGATAGCTCTGAAATGTACCCTTTTTGGGAAGAAAAGAAGAGCTGTTTATATCAAACTGGTCTACTGGGAATACTTATTTATACTCTCTGTGATAACCTCAATACATTTCTAGCTTTCGAGAAAGGGACTTCATCTTTGATTCTCTGGCATTAGCCCAATTCATGAAAAATGCTCAATTCACAATCAATGAATAAATTAAATCAATGAATGAATCAAGGAACTTTGGTCTCAGTAACACTGCTCAACAGAGCAGCCTTTGAAGTGGTATTAGCAAGGTTACAAAGTCAAATGTCTTTAAGAACCAGGCAGGCAGGTAAGGAAAATGTGTAGGACGTGAGGATGGGAATAGTGGTGAACATTAGGAATCCATGACCTGCCTAATGTCATTAAGATACAACAAAAACAACAATAAAAGCAATACTGTACTAACGAAAAAAGACAGTTTTACTGACCTTGTCTTTCTGGAGGCTGCCACTGTGGAACTCATGAACCTAAAGCTCTCTATTGTTCTAAGAACAGTAGAGAAATAAGGACTACTAACATCCCAAGGCACACCAAGCTTTTTGTTTACTCATCAATTTCTCATTCATTCATTCAACTAATATTTGTTGAGTGTCTACTGCAGGTCAAGTACTATTTAAAATGCTGGAGAGATCAAACACCAAATAGAAAGAAATCCCCACCCTAACAGAGGGTTACATTCTAGACATGCAAGACAGAAAACTAACAAAACAAATACCACAGTGTGCTAGGTGTTGATGAGAGAATGGAGAAAAATAAAGCTCAGAAGGACAGAGAGGGAAAATGGGGAAGGGAAGGTAGAAGAGTTTTCCATCTTAAATACAGTGGTCAGAGAAGAGCTCGTGGAGCAGGTGCCCCTGGAGAAAGGGGCTGGGTAGGAGAGTGCACCAGCACAGGGATGGACGGTGTGTGGCATTTGAAGGTGGAAGAGCGAGTGGAGTGTTTGAGCAGCAGACGGCAGGCCAGTGTGACGGGAGCCAATGAGGGCTGGAGAAGCAGCAGAGGACCTTAGAGAGCCAGGAGGAGGTCAGGCCTCGTGTGGCTTCGGGGGGCTGTCGTGAGCCCTTTGGCTTTTGACCTAAGAGGGATGGGAAGGTACTGGAGGCTTTCTGAGCAGAGATGATGAGGTCTGATCCGTGTTTGAGACAGGGTTATTCTGGCTCGAAGTAACAGACTGATGGGGACAAAAGTGGTAGCAGAGATACTGGTGATGGAGCTATTAGAATAATCCAAACAAGAGATGACTGTTTTGGATTGTGGTCGAGGCACTAAGACATGTTCAAGGAGGGAAAAGCCTGAGAGGCATCTGGCTTTATAACAACCCACTCTTGTGGGAATGAATCCATTCCTAAGAGAACTAACCCAGTCGCTGGAGAGTGAGAATGGCACCAAGCCACTCATGGGGACTCCGCACCCATCGTATGCACGGCTCCTGCCAGGGCCCGCCTCCCAATACCGCCACATTGTGGACCCAATTTCAACATGAGTTTCGGTCACACCACATCCAAGCGTAGCAGTAAGGTAAGAGTATTAATAATATGTACTGAGCATAGAAGAGAAGGTATGGCAGCTTTTGTCTCTTACCCCAAACCTCCCACTCCCCAGATGAACAGCGATATAAAATGACATATGCTATATTCAAAGACATAGGCGATGCTTTGCTATTTGTAGGCACGGGAACACTCGCTTCAAGGTGAAGGGTAAAGGACACTGTTTTTATCCTTGCTTTTCAGAATATTATGGATCACTGGATAGAACAAAGTGTGCCGAGATAAGAATTCTGGAAAAGAAGTCAAGAGATCTGGATTCTGGTGCTGACTGTCTGACATTGCACAAATTATTTCTCATCTTGGGCCACATACAAAAAATTAAAAAAAAAAGAGAGAACTAGATAACTTCCAAGATCCTTCAGCTTTAAAAATATGAAACTAAGCTAGAGTTTGGCCACTCGCAAAGGTAACTCACACATTTCAACAGGAGACTCGTGAACCCGTGTGTGTTTGATAAACCACTGGCTACTGTGTTGGTGCCAGCAACGGAAACATTTTAGAAGACAGGCGGATGTTTGCTTTGCTCAAATTTAACCACAGAGGTTTTCCCTTAGTCTACCCACACTGCTGGGGCCGGCTCCACTCCTGTTCCTCTTGGATGCTTGCTCTCGGTAAAGATCAGGTGGTGAGAGAATTTGTCCTCGTATTCCAGAGTCCCGGCAGCAGCCACAGACTTACCAAAGGAGGTGACTCTGCCAACTCTCACCCTTGGGAAAACAGGCTCAGAAACGTTTACTGGTCAACATCGGTGCTTTCATAATCTATAGGGACTAATCTGCCTTCTCTCCTTCTCCTCCTCAAAAAACAAAATCAAACAAAACAAAACCCTGCTGTCAGGAATTGGTGACTAAGTGTCACCATGTTTACCAAAAAGACCAGGCAGAGTCCTACCTGCTAGCTGTGCTTAGGAATCAACTGCTCTTGCTGCCAAGAGGAGGTCTGGGCTGTGGCTGAGGCTCACTGGGATTGCAAATGGGACAGTAAAATGTTTGGATATTAGCAGATTATGCTAAGATGAATCAAACATCAAAACAACAGTGCTTCATGTCACACCTTTTTGGCAGCTGTCCTCGACCTTTCTGGCACCAGGGATGGGGTTCACGGAAAACAGTTTTCTCACGGAGGTGGTAGGAGGGGGCAGAGCTTATGCAGTGATGCGGGCCATGAGGAGCGGCTGTAAATACAGATGAAGTTTCGCTCGCTCACCCACTGCTCACCTCCTGCTATGCAGCCCGGTTTCATGATGGAAGATGTTTTTTCCATGGATCTGGGGGAGAAGTGGAAGCAGAGCTCAGGCAGTGAGGTACAGCCCGGTTCCCGACAGGCCATGGACCACTACTGGTCCACAGTCAGGGCTTGGGGACCGCAGATATTTTGCATTCTTCCAAACTTTGATTATTTATATTCTATCATTTAATAGCTCCCAAAACTATGCTCAAGAGAAGCACAGGCAGATAGTAGCCCATTTTACAGATGAAAAAAACCTATGCTTTGAGATCCGACCTAAGAGCACCCAGATTGGCTAGGTTATAAAAGGCAAGCTGTTCTAACAAGCCCTTAAGTCCAAGTAGCTTAACAAATAAAAAAATTCACTTTGTGCAGAGCCCAATGTACCTATGTTTGCAATCAGGGAGAAGCATTCTGTGTGGTCATTCAGGGACCCAGCACCTTTCCATCTTGTAGCTGTCCCCTTCTCCAAGTGATCTCTACAATCCCTTCTTATTCAGCCAGTAGATACAAAAAAAAAGTCACTTTTATGGGTCAGGCATAGTGGTGGCAAATGTCACCTTCACCCAAGCTTCCTTGGCTAGCACTCTGCAGCACAGTCACACTGAGCAGCAAAGGAGGCAGCCACCTGTAGGCTACCTTGTGCCCAGAAGGAAAATGAGACCAGTTTTGGCAAGCACATAGCAATCTCTGCCACGCCAGTGACAGATCGCAGGTGAAGCCACCGTTCAGGCACTCTGTACATTACACTACTTTGCCTTAGCTAGCAGTTACTCCTCATCCTAATTTTAGATTTATTTTGTTCAATTTCTCAGCATAGGGAACATCCCTAGAAGAGAAGGCATATTCATAAGTTCCATTTATTTCACCATCCACCAAGTCATTCTAAAAGTCACTGCTTCTCTCAAGAGGATTTAAGAAACAGCCAGATAACGGAGAAGCAAAATGAGTTTTGACCATATCTGGGAATTCGAATGCTGACAGGGACACCTCAATGCCATGAGTTTGTCATTACTCTATTAAGCTTTGTGATGATGATTTAACACGAATTCTCGCAAGGTATTTTGCCCACTTCTGTGATTTGTAGATAGGAGGTCTAGTAGGCGAGAGGAATAAAAGCCCCCCTTGGCCATTTCAACCCCCGAACCACTTTCTGCCAGGGATGCACAAATGCAGTCCCAGAGCACCTGTTCCCCCCCTTTCTCACCTTTCCTGGTTTGCACGCTCCCTGCAGGCCTCCAGAACCGGAGTGCTTCCTCCCTGGGCTGCTCATCAGGGTTCCAGTTTCTGGTCTCATACAGGTGTGTGTGATTCTGCCCAAGACTTTCTCTAAAAAGAACTTTCTCCTCATTTGTGACTTGGCCAACTTCTTGCTTCCTTTTCTCTGGCTTTTAAAGAGCCCTGGGACTCAAAGCATGAAAGTAGGGCATGCAGATGAGAAAAGGGAGAGCAAGCCAGAGGGGAGACGTTCACACATACATCATATGTAATTTTTAGGAGGAAACATCATCTTGTCTCTACCATAGGGTGTGACCATTTTAATTTTCACTAGCCTTGGGCACCTGGCAAGTGATTCCCTGCAAAGTCAGATAAGATTTAAGGATTTTGGCCTTTTCCTTTTCGCTTCAGAGCCCCGAGTCTTGCCCTGGCATTTAGTCTGTTATTAGGTAAAGGGGGACAGAACATGTCCCCCTGTCACTCTGTGCAAAGCAAAGCAAAGTGCGTCTCTGCTCTTGGGACTCTGCTTTTTATGGGTCTGTCAGGCTGTTTCGGTTTTGATGGAATTAAATGACAACATTGTTCCTAAGTTACTACTTTTTGAAACAACAGTCTCAAATCCTTTTCATTATTTTTTTCATAAGTTCTAGGATTTAGTTCTCTTGTTGCTGCAGCCTCTTACATTCAAATAACATTTACTGTAAAACTTCCATCAAATTTTCAGAACATATTTATTATTTTTAACCTGCTAGGTTGCCATGCAGGGGCTGGATCAAGAAAAGTATCAGTACTCCCAGGTGGGCTGCAATTTTACCATTTACTCTCTCACCCCAAATTAGCTTCACACCAGCCTTCTGAACACCGAGAGGTTAAACAATCCATTCGTTTTCATCTTGGCACTTAAAGGGAAGCCTGTTGCTTCCTTCCTGCTGTCTTTTCCTAACTGGCTAGAGACAGATTGGTGAAGCAGGCAAAATTTGTCATTGGTCTTCTTCTTAGAGCTACTTCCTCCGCTGTGGTAAAGGCCAACAGGTGTCTTTGAGTTGTTCAGACTTCTTGCCACAACTTATTTCTCAATTCCCTCGAACTCCACCTGCCTTCTTCCTAAAATGCCAATTTTCTTGCATGTACAGGCAGTGACTGAGCCCTGCTCTATGCCAGGCATCTTGCTTTGTGCTAGATGTATAGAGATGATTAAGTATCATTCCTTACTGTGAAGACCTGAAAGTCGAGGAAGAGGAAGGGCAGACTCCAGAACAATTATGTGCCAGGAATCAGGAGCAGATGTCAGTCAAGGTGCTGTGGTAGCCAGGACACCCAACTCCGCTGGGGGGCCTGGAGCAGGTATTCTAGAAGAAAGACAGCTAAGCTGGGCACTTAGAGATGAGGAGGAGAAGCCGAAAAGGACGTGCGTGATGAGGGAACAGCATGTGGAAGGTTATATACAAAGAGGATAAAGTACTCGAGGGAGAAATGTAAAACCCTATCTTCTAACAAAGCCCACTCAATGGAATACATTTTCTTTCCTACAGACTGGTGGCTCTCAATATTATTTCACAGCCCAGGCACATCTGAGAGATACATGTGCTATCCTTGGTAACAGTAACTCTGTGATTTGCAGCAACTCAGAGGGTATCTGCATCTCTGCAGGAAGAAATATCATGGGGTAGAGTCTAGAAAAATCCTCAGGGGTGATTTTGACAACTGTGATTAAGAATCACAGGCACAGATGCTCCCAGGGACTGGTGACCACTGTGTCTTATTTTCCCTGATAAATTTATAATTAAAAGACCCCCAATATTATAAAATAGAAATAAAAGTTTTCAAAACAATAAAAAGTATTTTTCAAGAAGTAGAGGAATAAGTAGTTTTCTCATACTGTTTAACATACACCCTTACAAATAAACAATGTCTCTATTATTCGCTGTTGCTATGCAGAATGTTTTTTAAAAAAGATTTACCTCCAAAATTCATTCTTTTTGATAGCACTGTAGCTAAAACTGTAGCATGAATGATGAGAATTAGAAATCTTTTAAAACAAGTTATTATATTTCTAATGAAGTAATAGATAAAGGAGAAACAATGTTCTACAGGATTTAGCTTGATATCATTCTCCATTGAAATGAGGATTTTCTCTCATTTGCTTTAACTCTGAATTAAAAAAAAAATGCACCTTTCCCAGGAGATTCATTACCATATGGAAGAGTCAGGGCATAGGGAATAGTCGGAGTAGGACAGATAAAGATGTTCCAAAACATGAAGGTCTCTGGAACAGTCCTTTTTTATGTTGTCTCATGGCAAGATGAGTGTAGGAGCTACAAAGTGATCAGACGGTAAATTTAGAGCCAATAAAAAGGAGACACTTCACAGAGCATGTAGTTTGCTTCTGGGAATCTGACACAGAAGGTCAAGGAATTAAATACTGGAGTAGGATTTATACTAGAGCTGACTGTTTTTATGGCCAATACAACATTTATTGGTATGCTAAGATAAAGTTAATCAAGTCTTGTGCTGCGTGGTGGAGAGGCAAAGATTACCTCTCAAGAGTTAGGAAGAGATCTCTGGCAAACACCGCAGCATATACACTTGCATGATCATTTAGTTTTCCCTCTTCTCTGAAGGTTATTAGAAGTTCAGACAATATTTGATGAACATCTGGGCTTTTAAGAAAAATTGAAATCCACCCTGAAGTTGTCACATTTTGAGGGGGTTGCATTGGTCTCAGGCATTTTTTATTTCGAAGCAATTTTTCACAAGGTAAAGCTTAAGTCCAAATTCTGTATCTAATTCTTTGTGTAAGGGAAAGGCAATATCCCAACTTATCTTCTTGATTTCTTTTTTATCTTTAAAATTGGGTGCCATACATTTTAGGAGTAGATGGATGGTTAGATTAAGCTAAGATTTATAATCTATGGCCCTTAAACTGTCATCGTCTGTCTAGTTCTCAATTACCAATAACCGTCTTAGAGTGTAAAGTGTGATGTCAGGCTGACCATCTGCAATAGCCTTAGGTCAGTGTTTGAGCAAGGCACTATCAATTTATGGTTTGGATTTTCACAAGGAGAGAAAATAAAGTATCACCACATGGTTAATTAGTAATTATTTTCAGGCCAACATTTCAAAGTTTGGTTTAACCGGGTTAGACACCATGGTGAAGGTGGAAGGGGTGTAGGACAGCCACTAATGAGCAGCTTAATGTCACAGGAAAAATAATCAGGGTTCAAATCCTGGCTCTGACACTTAATTTCTGAGTGACCTTGGCCAGTCTTTCAACCTCTCTTAATCTCAGTCTCTTCCTCTATAAAGTGGGGATGTTAAAATTTATCTTAAAAAATAAAAATAGATAGAAAGTTAAAAAAAAAAAGCTGCCTTGCAATATTAAAGATTAGACTTAATCAATTGTTCTCAACTGGGACAGTTCCACCCCCTGGGGCCATCTGACAATGTCTAGGAACATTCTGGTTGTCACAAATGCTATTAATATCTGAACAAATGCTATTAAACTCTGATAGGCGGAGGCCAGGGATGACACTAAACATACTGCCATGCGCAGAACAGGCTCCCGCCCCCACCCCAACAAGGAATCATCTGGACCAAAATGTCAATAGTGTTCTGAGTTTGAAAAACCCTGAACTTGACTTATACCAAGTTATTAGAATCATACGTGCCAGAAATAAAGAATGGTAGCTGTTATCGGCTCAATGGCGTCCCCTGAAATTCATACGTTGAATCCCTAGTTCCCAGCACCTCAGAATGGAATCATATATAGAGACAAGGTCTTTAAAGAGGTAATTAAGTTAAAATGAGGCCTTTAGGGTGGGCTGTAATCCAAGATGACGGATGCCCTTAGAAGGAGAGATGATTAGCACACAGACAGAGACATCGGAGTGCTTAAGCACAAAGACCACGTGTGTGGACACAGCAAGCCATGGAGAGAGGCCTCAGGAGAAAATAAAAACAAACAAAAAAAACCTGCTCATGCCTTGATCTCGAACTTCCAGCCTCCAGAAATGGGAGGAAATAGATTTCTGTTATTTACGCCACCCAGTCTGTGGTTTTATTGTAGCAGCCCTGGCAAAGTAATATAGTAACTGCTATTATTATCATTAAAAAGTATTTGATTTTGAAAAAGATCACCACAAAACACAGAACAAATATACCAACTCTTTATTGGTATTCTAACGGCCTAAAGCTCTGTTCAAAAAAGAGTAACTTGAGATGGTAAAAGCAAATTTAAAAAAAAGAGAGAGAGAGAAAGAAATGCTTAGCCCACAGATACGGCAACATTCAGTATTAGTAGAGACCAGAGTAGTAGGAATTCATCCAAACAGAATTTATACAGGTAGTGCTGTTTGAGCATTTATTTATATTACTTGAGCCCAAGCTGATCAGAATCTGATGCTAAGAACCTTCTAGGTATCTGCTGAAGTTGCAGATCCTGGGCGAGATCTGCATAGAGCAGAAAGCCAGCAAAGGAATATTTTTACTAAAAGCTGATTTTTTGGCCCCAAGCACTGGGTGGAACCCAGTCCTGACACCCGGCTGGACATCTGGGCAGGAGTCCTCCTGTGCGTTGCTGTTCTACGGCACCCCACCAACATTAGACGTCTTTGAGTTCTTCCTCTCTAACACACACCTTCATCTGGAAGGCCAAGGTCATGATCCGCTCAGGAAGACAAGCAGCAAGAAAAGACACAGCAAGGGAAACAGCATTGCTCCTGAAGCCCAGAGTGGAGCTTGTCTGATCAGTGTTTCCCTAAACAGCCCCCGCCCCTCCCTCCAGGTCATTCCTCAACTTGTTCTCTCCTAGAGGAACTTAATCTCTCAGGTATAAGGGGGGGAGAATGTCACTAACGATTAGTGAACATTAGGTGATGTTTTTATGAGGATGAGGCATTGCTGCTGTCACCATGCGCTTGTACTTAATTAGAGGGAAGTGATAATTATGTTAATCCACAGTTCAAGAAGAGAACATAAAACTCTGGCAGGTCTCACTCCCATTTTACTGGAGACAAAGACTAGAGACCACTAAGGATAATTCCAAGGCTAACTGCATGGCAATTGAAGAGAATGTTAGCAAGGCAACCCCTTCGGTAAGTGCATGCAATGTTCATATTCTTATTAAAAACTGACTCTTTGAAAACTGGAAGAGGTAGCCTTTGGTTCTAGCAGGCAGAGGCCAGCACAGCAGGCTGGCTGACTTTCAGCCCTGTGAGCCCCCTCCTCCAGATGTCCCTGTGCAGTGAATCAGAATGTTGGATTATTTTATATCCAAGGGTACTTACAAGTTTAACACTCCCAGTTTCTAAGTGCCGAAATTGAGGTCTAGAAAAGTGATGTACCAACAGCAAACAACTATTAGTCATGCAAGGGGCCTCAGGATGCAAAGCAGTTACCTTGGAGGATCGTCCTCCAGTTACCTTAGAGGATCCTCCTTCTCAGGGGAGAATCAAGATACAGGGAACCATTAAAATCACACATCTATTCTAGAACATTCCTTGCCTCTTTATTCACATCTTCTTAATTATATCTACCTGTCCCCAGTCTCTAGTATATTGATGATTAGATTTAGAAATGTTTTCACTATGTCATAAATCTATAGTATAGATTACTATTTGGGTTTTACTTAAGAAGGCTAAAATGTTCAGTTTTAGTCTTGACAAAATCCAGGAACTCTCAACTGTTCTTTTAATTAGAGAAAACTGGAATAAATTAAACTGATGCAGTAATAAAGTCTAATAAGATTTTGAACAGAGAGGAAGAAAGCTGTTAGAATTTGATAACAGAATTCAACAAAATTGAAACTATGAAAATAGAGAAATATATGAAATAAGAGTAAAAAATATAAAGATTTTGGGTCACACAAATCCTGGTTCAAGACAGACCTTGTCTGCTTATTATTTATGATCTTAGACAAGTTATTTAGTTTCTCTGTTTCTTCAACTCTAAAAGGGAAACTTTCTGGATTCTTATAAAAATTGGTGAAAACCCGAAAGTTACCTAGCACATAGTATGTACCATTGAGTAGTGAGGTGGATTGTGAAAATGGCCCTTTTTGTAGTCACATCCTTCACAAGGTCACTTGGCACTTGTCACTCCCTTCCATCAAACCCGAGAGTGTTTTCCTACAGGGCGAATTGAGCCAAGGCTTGTTACTTGCTTGGGGCTGATAGATATTACATTGGTTTCAAGTCAAGGCCACTGCTTCCTTTCTTGGACTTTTGTGACCACATGTAAGCATACTTGGGCTAGTCTGTTGGAAGATGAGAGCAATGTGGCCCAGTGTCACCAGCCCCCCACCTGGCAGACACACAGCCCCTAGTAGACCTGCCTACTTACACATCAATGCATTGACTGCAAATGGTGCCAGGCCAAGGCCAGAAGAACTACACGATGAAACCAGCTTAAACTGCCAACCCACAGATGGATGAACTAAATAAATGGATGTTGTTTTAACCACCAAGTTTTGGGATCATCACTGATATAGCAATAAGTAGTAATTGTGTTGTGCCATTTAAACTGTCATGGACATTACCTTAAGTTTAAGCAACCCTGGGCTTCATAATTTCCCCAAATACACCAGAGGCATCAATTTTCTTTTCCAGAGTCCAGAAACACCCTCACTCAAAATTCTTAATTTGGCTCTGAAAGCACTGGTTTTGTCCAGATGTCAGGAAGTACCTTCAATAAACTACTGCAGCAAAGAGCAGGTACAGATGACAACAAAATAGACTGGAAGTCTAGCTTGTTTCTTGAAAAAAAAATAGCACTTTTAGAAAAGACATTAAGAAGGATCTGAAGGAGTAGGTGAATTACTGTAGAATGATCTGGTAACACCCTATAGCTTTTAGTTATTAATAACATACTCATTTTCTCTCCCTCCCTCTCCCTCTGGCCCTCCACCCCCCAAAAAAACTCTTCCTCCCTACGACAGCTTCTCCAAGGGCAGTCAATAGACAACTGTACTCTTTGTCCTTCTTCTCCAGAAAACAGCATCAGCCTCAGGCCACCCGCTGTCCCCAGAACGCTTGCTGTTTAATCCTAGTGTCGGAAACAAATCTGTTTACCCCACTCAACACTGACCTCTGCGTCTTCAGATGAGTTCTGACAGAGCACAGCTCGGCCCCCGTCCCAGAATGAGGCTCCACGAGGAAGGCGTGCCGTGGTCCCCACGCCAGATGTCTGCTGATGGGCAGACCAGGCTTGGTTTGCAAACAGATGGAGATGGAGTCTCCCAGAAGCGGTTCGCTTTGGCTCTCCCTGGGAGACAAGGGTCCGGACATCACAGCGGATTAGAAAACCGGGTCACATGTGACGGGGACTTGAACAGAGGAACTGTAGCTTTTTATATCTGCGTTTATCGATTTTTTTTTTTCCTGCAGAAATAGCTTTCAAGACAGCAGGCATAAGGAAGTTTGGCAAAATAAAGTTTCTTATTTCTTTTCAGCAAATTGCTCCTGGATATATCTTTGGCTGGATGCCAGGCCGAAGACACCTGCCAGTTTCACCTTAGGTTTTGATAAAGAAATTGAATTATGAAAGACAGTCTGGTATTGTATAGCAGCATCTCAAACTCAAATCTGAGTAATTCACAGAAGGAGGGCCAAAGAGAGCTTTTTTCCCCTCCAATTATTCTATGTAGTTATGAAGATTTCATTAAAAATTAAATTATATTTACTTCGAGGGGGAAAAATATAAAATAACCAGAGAATTAAAGCATTTAAGATATTGAACAGACCTTAAAGATCCTAGAATTTTACAGATTAAGAGACTAAGGTCCAAATAGTTCAATATGCAGAGCAAGTACATTTCTCCCCCAAAGCAGGTAAATTTAGAGATCTGGGGTTGGCCAAAGTTCAACATGCAACTATTTTCTAAGAGAAACTGGCAAATGCATTTCCAATTTAGCATCTAAATTTTCTCCCCTGACCAGCTTTTCATTTCTAGCAACAACACCTGAATAGTCTTTACGATCTGAATACCTTATTCTAAATTAACTAATAATATATTCACTGCAGGCACCAACCCTCTGCCCCATGAAATCAATTTTACACATAAATGTTTGTATGTGTCTCTCTAATGCCTCCCGTCACAAAGTTGAAATTCTTCAATTAATAGAATAACTTCTCTAGGATTTCTGATATTGTCATTTCCTTAAACTCTATGTAATGTTATTATATATGATAGTTTTCTTCCAAATGCATAGACTGAGCACAGAATGGTTGTAGGATTAGGATTTTTTCCTGAACGGATCCTCAAGTTCCTTTCTATGAGGCCTTGTGTGATATGGCCTGTGCCTGCATCATTGACCTACCTTGTCATTATATTCTAGCAACTCTGGCCGTATTTCAATGTCCAGAGTCTGCCAAGCTCAAGACTCAGGGCCTTTGCACCTGCTACGGTATTTCTGCAGCCTACAGACAAAGTTCTTCCCCATCCACATTAGTAGACTGGCTTCTGATCGTTCCTCCGCTATCAGCTCACATGTCCCTGCCTTAGAGTGGCCTTCTCGGACAGCCCCCGTAAATCTCCCTTGTTCAGTCCCTTCTATGATGGCAACCTGTTGTTTTGCTTTTTTGTCCATAAAATGGTGGTTCCAAACCTGGAGCGATTTTGCACCCTAGAATACATTTGGCAACATCTGGAGATATTTTTGGTTGTCACAATAGTGGGGAGGGGAGAGCTTGCTGTTGACATCTTGGTGCTGCTGCTAAACATCCTGCAATGCACAGGACAGACCCCACGGCAAAGCATTAACATCATCTGTCCCCAAATATCAGTAGTGCTGAGGTTGGGAAACTGACTTAAAACAATGTTAAATTATTTGATTCCTTTGCTAATTCTCTTATTTATATTATCCTGCTAAATTTCAAGCTGAAAGAGGGCAAAAGCAATGCCTTTCTTTTTTACTTTTTACATTTTTAATGATATATCATAGTTGTACATATTTTGAGGATGCATGTGATATTTTGATACATTTTTTTTTGTATGCAACATGTCATGCTCAAATCAGGGTAACTGGGATATCCATCACCTCAAATATTTATCCTTTCTTTGTATTGGGAATATTACAATTCTTATAGCTATTTTGAAATATACAATAAATTAGTTAGCTATTAATTTTCCTGTTAGAATGTATTCCTTCCATTGAACTGTATTTTTGTGTCCCGTAACCAACTTCTCTTCATCTCCTTTTCCCTTTTTCCCGTTCCAGCCTGTGGTAACCACCATTCTACTTTCTACCTCCATGAGAGCCACTTTTTAGCTCCCACAAGAGTAAGAACATGTGATATTTGGTGCCTGGCTTATTTCACTTGACATAATGATCTCGAGTGACTATTTGCCATTGTATACTTCACACCTCATCCAGCACATGGAATGTAGCAGGCAGTTAATGAGTACTTGTTGAAGGAAAGCATGATCCTGCCACATTCAAAGACAAAGCTACTGCTGACAGCCTTTAGAACTGAAAAAACAGGAAAAGGCCATAGAGAAAAGGTATATTTCAAATTTAGTAGAAGGCAGTATCCTATGAGGCATTAATGAAATAATTTTTTCTCATTAAAATTAAGAAGTTTTCCTATGGGTTGGATACATAATTTGTTCTGGTCAGAGTAGGCAAGCGGATGAAATGGTAAGTAGATCTGACCCATGTCCTTAAATGGTTTTTGAACATGTACCCCAATAAGTGCACAGATATTTATTCACAAGTTACATGCACATAATACTGGCATTAGCCTACATCCTAAGGAACAATATTCAATTAGGTTGGAGTTTATAGAGAGCACACCCAAGGGGCATTCATTGACAGTGGATGTAAATCCACATTCCAAAAGATTTTCCTGATACTTTCTAAAAATGCTGCTAACTTCTTGTGAGTGCCCATACATTGCCATTGTTTTCCCCTTGTAAAACTTACAAATAGAATATGCAAGAAAGGTAGAGTATCTCGATCACGTTTTTTTGTTGTTGTTTTCCTTTGCCCTTTGCATTATTATCTTTAATCAGTGGCATTTTTTTTTTTTTTGTCAAGAATATATTAAGCCAGCTCTACATTTTGGAGGGTCAGTTTTAGTTAAATCTAGACAATCTAATTTATAAATCCACTTACCTGGGCACGTGTGAACTGTACGATATCCCAGCAGCCTAAAAGCAAACGAGGACACCACCACTAGTCTGTGTGGCAAAGCCAGTGTTCCTTCTTCTAGGCCTCTTGCACACACTGTGTGTGACATGTGACACCCTGAAAGGAGGAAAAAATGAAAGTGTGCCAATGTGATTTCACATATAATGTAATTTCAACCCTGGATAAAAAAAAAAAAAAACATTAAAGGAAGTTCTGATATTTCTTTCCTATCCTCCAGAGAATCATCTTCTGTAATCCGGGATGTGTATACACCTTGCCTTGGGCATCGCTGACTCAGAGGACAGGCATGGTGACCAGTGTGCTCCTGGACCCAGGACTGAGTTCCTTAGGGAGCAGAGTTCAAAGACAGCACGGCCCTGGGGTTCATGTGGGTACTTCACAACATGAAGTTCATGTCTTTTGAGCTGGTTGAGGGTAAGGAGAACGACCTGTTACTTTCTGAGGCTGTGGAATCTGGCCCCTGAGGACCTCAATTAACACTTCTTAAATGAATAAACACAAGGCCACACAGAGAACAAAGGTGTCCTGAAACAGCCCCATCCATGATAGAAAAAGGAGCAAAGCTGTCTCAAGTAAGGGTAGTAAAACACAGTGGGATGATCATCAGACTTGAGATGCGAGCAGGAGGAGCTGGATACTATCCATGGCCAGCAACTTTGAGGCCTGTTAAGTACGTACTCAAATAACAAAAAACACAAATCAGTAGAGGAGGAGACCAGAGAGAAGCCCCATAGCTTTTTTCTGCTTCTGCCTCTTTCTATCTACCTATCTCTGCCTGTATACGTGATTTCTATAAGTCTAACTGATACCAACTCACATAGGAAAGGAGGGAAATATTTTAAAAGCACTAACTTCTTTAGGAAGTGCCAGAACTATGATTTAACAAAATAACACACAAAAGAAATCGTAAAATCATAAGTAGAAGCCTTGTAATTTCCACTAAATCCTGGCCTCTAAATACTTTCACTTCTTGAATTACTTCTGTCTTCTTAATTAAAATAATGAACCAATAATTAAGTTCTTGCTATCTTAAGAGTAAATAAACCAATGAACATCTGACTCCTGGTTCAGAGTTTAAGTCTTGGGGAAGATGGGCCCGTGAGGCCAGAGCTGCTTTGGATCCACCAGAGCAGGGCCAGGGACAATAAGAGAGCCCAGACTAAGTCATAAGACGGGAAGACTATGGGTGGCAACATCACATTCTTCTTTCTGACGTGGTCCCTTGAGATTCTGACTTTTTGTGGCTGTTGTTGTGAGAAGTCTCATCAAAAATCCAGCACAATCATGTTACAGTTGAGAACATGACTGGTCCACCAGCCATGGCCATCCTAAAGGGAGCATGTGATCTCGTAAACAACCTGTTCTAGGGTCAGCATGGGAGAAGTGGGATCAGGCAGCCGCTGCCACTTCACCTTTGCAACTGGTACCTCCACATGAGCCTGGTGTAACGAGGGCTCGGCGTGACAGGCCAGTATTGATGAGACTGGGAAGGATGGGACAAGACGCTCTCACTATCCAAGGCCATTCAGGAACTTACACAAACCATTAAATATATTAGCATTTTAAGTACCCTACAATACTGCTTTTTTCCTCTTTGTTCGTAAATATTTCCTATTTTCTCTTTGCTCAAGTTTCAAGAATAAAGAGCTCCTTTTATAATATATTTTAAGCCAGAATCTCTTTGACCTTGAGGACATAACCCAGCCTGTGAAGGTGCTATGGTGGTGCCCTTCCAGGTGCTCGACTGTAATTGTGACAGAGTGACTACCCTTTAGTACCAGAACAGATCCGTCACGGCACTGGTTATGCCCCTTGGTGCTGCACACACATACAGGCATTGTTCTCAATGATCTGATGGGAAATGATGAGTCCAGTTGGTAACACCTGTGCTATGTGCAAAAGACTTAGTCTTGATCAATGAAGTATCCACAGATGTTCTGAAATTCAGTACTCAGCAGGTGATTCCCATTATCTGCCACAAATAGAAATGGTCATGCACAAGAGAGATCATTAAAATATATAAAAGATATAATTCAGTGAACTACCCCTTGGAGGAATCAGAATGTGTGTGTTGAAGGAGGGAAGGGAGAAAGGAGAGTATAAGGTAGAAATTCTTAAATATAAGGAAATGACAGCAATTTCTGTCTTAACCTCCTCAGCTCCGGTTGCTAAGTTACCATGACATACCACTGTGTGTGCTTCTCAGTTTTTGGTCTTGGACCTGACAGTTTGATTAATTCTCTAGAGTGCAAAATGTGCACACTGAATATTTAAAAATTACACATGCATGCACACACACACACACACACACACACCCACTCACCCGGCACCCCATTATTGCTTCTGATTTATAAAATCTGTTTTATAATTAAATTGACATATGTAGGTGGAAACCTAAAATGACACTTCATTTTGAGGAGAGAAAATCCTCTACTATGTGATATTTCTTGAAATTTTTCTTTACTATTCTACAATTCATTCTTCCCTAATAGCAGGCATTTCTTCCCCTTAATGTGTTCATTTAACCCTTGACTTCATGCCTAAGAAATATGAAAAAATAAGGCAAGTGTCATTTAATAGTTGTCCTTGCTTTTCTTTCTTCTGTATGTCTTATTTGCTGTGTGACTGAGTTCAGAGGTGTCCATAAATATTACTCTAAGCTGGTAACTGGTGGGCTCTGGGTTGTCAGAGGTATCTATAAGGGAATTTGTCAGTGTCTGCTAGCAAAACCAGCCAGGCTCAACATCCCAGGCACTGCATTAAAGATAATATAAAAAAATATTTAAAAATGTATACCAAAGAGTGGTTTCCAAGCCATGCTGTTGTCTTGTTCTTTAGCATTTTGGTGCAGTGTTTCTATATTCAAAAGACATATTGCATTCCTCTCCCAGTCTGTGTGTGGATTTTGCAAACAAAAGTGACAACTTCAAATTCTTGTCACTAAAACAAAATGATGGTTTTTCTTTCTTTTTTTTTTTTTTTAAATTGTGTATAAATTTAAGGGAGACGTGTGCAGTTCTGCTACATGGATATATTTCTCGGTGGTGAAGTCTGGACTTTAAGTGTAACCATTACCTGAATAATGTACATTGTACCCATTAAGTAATTTCTCATCCCTCACCCCCCTCCCACCTTCCCACCTTTCTGAGTCTCTAATGTGTATTATCCCACATTCTATGTCCATGTGCATACACAAACTTGAGTTTTTATAACATCAATAAGAAAGGATTCATAGCAACAGGTATACAACACATGAGTAAATCAGACAAAGCTATTACAGATGCTGAATGGAACTTAGCTTTGCCACTGTGTCTGCATTGCTATCCAAGGTCTGGCAGATGACCTCCAGAAAGCAGCTAGAGAAGTTAGAATCCACAGTTCTTCGATTCAGGTAACAAAGAGAAATCTGGCTGGTTTAGTCTTTGTTTGACTATGCTGGTTCAGATTTATGCATAGTCGGGATATGGTCGCCCTTCTGATGGCTGCTCTGAGCATGTGACGCAGTCTTTACTCCAACTGCTAACAGATAGGGAGGGGTTGGCAAACTCTGATATGGTTTTTAAGACTATATATTTGCCTGCATCCATTGTTTTTCCTCATTCCTCCTACTGCAATAACTAAAAAGTTCCTTCCAGTTATCAGAATCCAATTTCTTGTTTGTGTGCTAGAGCCTGTTCCTTCTCAACCTCCCAGGAATATCACTCTTAACAGACAGACTCTCTCTGGGTTGCACCATTAGTCTCTTTCACTCTTCCTGCATCACTATGATCAGTAGACAAACACAGGCTAGAATCTCCCATATTTTAAAAACTTCCTTTAATTGCTTGTCTTCTTTAAGATATGGTCCCATTCCTGTGCCCCCTTGAAAGCCAGAACTCTTGAAATATTGTCGGAACTCTTGCATAATTGTCAATACATGCTCTATCCTACCTGCTCAATTGCCATTCATGATTTTATCTTGCTTCATTTAAAATTAATTTTTACTTTGACCTTTTTATCAACTTTCTTTCATCCTCCTCCAACTCCCACCCCCATTCCAAAGAAATTGCACTTGTCAAGATCACTAATGACTTTTGTGATTATGACGTCTGAAGACATAACATCTTCTTCAACTCTCAGCAGCTCCAACACAAAGGCTGCTCCCTTCCTCTTGGCTTTTGCATGACTACACTGCACCAGTTTTCCTTTCACCATATTGTTTTCTCCTCTTTAGTAGCACTTGCAGGCCATGCCTCTTCCACCAAACTTCTAAATGTTGGTTCCTTACCATCTCTTTTTGGATGATATGTTTTACTCATATGTCTTTCTCTCTCTCTCTTTCTCTATCTATCTATCTCTATATATGTTTTATATATGTTTTATGTAAAACATATATATATGTTTTACAGTCATATTCTATGACTGTAAAAGTTTTATCTCTAGTAGTCCAGACATCTGGAATGAACTCTAGGCACATACTCAACTACATGTTGGACCCATTGACTTCCCCAAAGCATCATGTTCAAACATAAACTCTTGCTTTCTCTTTCCCCTATAAAACCTTCTTTAACTGGACATGCTCCTGTAGTCCCAGGTACTTGGGAGGCTGAAGCAGGAGGACTGCCTGAGTCTAGGTGTTTGAGGCTTTAGTGCTCCATGATTGCATCTGTGAATAGCCACTGTGCTCCAGCCTGGGCAACATAGCAAGACCCCGTCTCAAAGAACAAAACTAGACAAAACATCCTCTTCCTCTCACAGTCTTCCACATCTTAGCAAAAGATATTGTTGTCCACTCAGGTGCTCAAGCAAGAATGCTAAAGGTATCCCTGATTGCTTTTTGTACTTTATATCCTACATCCAAACTCGTGAAAGCCCTCTTAATCCTACCTCCAGAATAGATTTCAAATGTGTCCACTTCTGGTGTGGATATAGTAATAACCTAAAAGGTCTTCCTGCTTCCACTCTTGCTCCATATCCCCAGTCCATTCCCTACTCCAGAATCACATTTTTGAAATAGATCACATTATGTAAAATGTCATGTTATTCCCTATTTAAAATTCTTCAATGGCTTTACACAGTACTTAGAATTTATTCCATGTTCCTTACTTTCAAAATCTGCATGTTTTGGTCTATGCTGAAGGAAATCAAAATATTTTCCACCAAAATATATTTCTCTGACATATTTTGAGAGGACTGCTCAGAGAGCCAGCACACAGAAGTAACCCTGCAAAGCTGTCGTCTGGGGGGTGGGTGGAATTTGTATCTGCAGAGAATCCGCATGGATGCAGCCAGACCTTCCCCTGTCTGGATCTAGGAAAGATTAACTGACAGTCTGACACTTTCGAGTCTGCAAGAAACATTTACTATCTATTCTCTCTGGAGGCTGCTACCTGTGAGGTTTCACCTGTGTAACAAGACCACCTTTGCTAGTCAGGCCTCACCTTCCCCTTTGCCATAACCTGTTTTGCCAAGATCCAAGCCCATTCTTTCTGTAACCTCGAGATGGTACATAAGCTTCTACGTTAGAGGGTTGGATAGTCACTCTGTGATTCTCCCCATGTACACGTTGATGAATTGTGTATGCCTTTTCTCCAATGAATCTGCCTTTTTATGAGCTGATTTTTTAGCGAACCTTTGGAAGGTGAAGGGGAAGTTTCCCTTGGCCCCCCGCAATGCCTACCTCTCCAAACCTCATTATTTGACTACATTCCCACCATCCTCCAATCACTCACTTGGTTTCTACTTTAGAGCCTTTCACCTTGCAATTCTGCATGAGACACAGATTCTCTTCCTCACACCATGTCATAAAAGTGGTCGTGCCTCACTTTTCTCAATTTAAACAGAGGAATTTCTAGCCACCTTATTTACATTAATAACCTCTGCATTCTCTACTATAACTCACAGTTTACTCTCTTCGTAGTGAGGAACACAACTTTTATAAATATTGCTTTCTTTGCTCATCAACCTGTTCACTGGCTTTCCTGTCATTCGACTATGTGTTATGAAGGCAATGACTATGTGTCTCTTATTAGTATACCTCCAGTGCCTAACACAGAGCCTGGTAAAATATTTGCTGACCAAATGAATGAATAAATTATTGCTGTCACAAACAGACACGGGGAATACTGAAGGCATATGGAGTGACATGAATCAGCTAGGGAAAATGAGCTTTTGTTAAACAGTGAGCCCCTCTTGGAGTCCCTGAGAGTTGCTAAGGCAACACTCAGTTATCACTTATGATCGTGAATATGGGCCCACTTTCCTTTGAAGGGAGAGGTGCATCACTAGGGCAAAGAGCATCTGTACCAACACATGCATTTGCTTAACCAGACTTGGACCACTATGCGTGGCAACGTGAAAGATGTCTAATTTGCCTCCTACTCAACCTCATCTTATCATTGAGAAAATGCAGCAAAGTAAGCAAATTTTCAAATGTACAAAAGAATGTTCTAAATCCTTGACTCTAGGGCAGGGGTCCTCAAACTTTTTAAACAGGGGACCAGTTCACTGTCCCTCAGACCCTTGGAGGGCCGTTGGAGAGTGCAGCGCACATTCCACACATGCGCACTGTGGGCCCCGGACCAGTTGGCTGCTAAGCGGGACAGGCAGCGGTAGCAAAAACACCCGGGGGCCAGATAAATGTCCTCGGCGGGCCGCATGTGGCCCGAGGGCCGTAGTTTGAGGGTGCCTCTTCTACAGCATGCCAAATTTAATGAGGAATTCCCACGTACCATAGGTTACATGAAGTGGTGAGGCAGAATGACAAGGCCACACAGAGAAAAGTTGGTAGGGTGTTCAATTCATCAAATCCTTATATACTCATAGCTCAGAGAAGAGAGGTCTTAAAATTTTCAAAGGGAAGAAACCAAACTTCTATTGAGCAGGGCTGATTCAACACTCCTCTTATCCCTTCTTTTGACATGATTCTACCAAATATTTTTAACTATGAAATATAATTGACAGCTATAATGGAGAGTGGGTAGTGCTTTATAAGTCAGATCTCAAGTTTTTATTTTATTTATTCATTTATTTATTTTTCACCCCCACAATGTTCCTCACAACCCTAAGATGTGAATCTCCCCCTCCCCCAAACCCTGGTGGGCACTACCACCATCTGAGCACCATAGTTTTAATCAGTCAGCACCAATTTGATGGCGAGTAGATGTGGAGCCCGTTTTCTTGATCTTGTGTCACCTCACTTTGGATAACAAGCTTAAGCTTAATCCAAACCTCAAGTTTTTAAACAGAAAGGGCTGAAATTTGCAGGGGTTGCACTTAGGGAGCTATAATTTTTCACTTGTCAATCCTGATAAGTGGAGAACCACAGATGCGTCAAATTGTACAGATTAAAGTCTGCTCCTAATAGGAAGATAACCAAGTAAAACAGAAAAGATTGTTCAGGCCAGCCATTCTAAATAAAAGGCTATAATGCACTGGAAATTGGGTTTGGGTCTGTGTACCTTATAGCACTCCTTCTTGTGATCTAGAAGGAGGAGTCAGAAAGCAATCAATAAGCAGAACCAATCAGTATCCCCCCCCCCTTTGGTGAATGGATCTGCCTTCCCTAAAGAAGGAAGGAAGCAATGGGGGAAGGAAGGAAAAGCAAACAAGATAGAGTCCATGCAAATATTCTGTAATGTAAATGAGAACTTTAGCTGCAGAAGATAAAAGCATTTCCAAATAGAATTCATAAGTGGATACAGAGGTAAATTTCACAGAGTATACTCCCAAGAAAATTCATAAAATTAGACTTCAAAATAAGGGATGAGAGTTGACAAAAAATAACAGAACACTGAAATTTAAAAAGTGCTGGCTGAAAGACAGGCAGAAATAAAAAGAGAACTGAAAGAGATAGAGCAAGACTGCACCACAAGTGACAGCACAATAGGATAATTAAATTGGTATTAATTGCAACAAGGAGCCAAATCAGCACTGGGTTGTATTGAATTGTGGGTGACATATTGTAGACATTCTTCTAGAATGTGGAGAGAACAGAAATTGTAAGAGTGAGCATTGTTATGGAATACAGAGATTGGAGATTTAAGATGCAGATAACTGATGTTCAATAAGAAGATAACAGAACATATGAAAGAGAAGAAATAAAATAAAGGCATAATCAAAGTAAATTTTTTCAAGCTCAAAAGAGATTTAAAACTGAACATCAAAATAGTAAAGGAAACCAAAAATATAATATTTCACTCCAAAATGTACTTCTTTGACATATTTTGAGATGACTATTCAAAGGGCCTGCAAAAACACAAATAGTTCTGCAAAGCTGTCTTTTGTGGGGGAGATTTGCATCTGTAGAGAAAATACAATGAAGTAAACAACAGGTGCAAACAGGCTTTCTCAGAGCCCTCTCTTGTCCAGATCTAGGAAAGATTAACTGAGAGTATAACACCTTTAAATGTCTGACAGAGAGACATTTACCAGCTACCATTTATTCCTTTTGAGGGCTTCTACCTGTGAGGTTTCATCTGCATAACTGCCTTTGCTCCAAGTCTTTCCTGCTCTTCTCTCCCTCCCATAACTTGTCTCTCCAAGCTCCAAGCCCCTACCTGTAATCCTAGCACTCTGGGAGGCTGAGGCGGATTGCTCAAGGTCAGGAGTTCAAAACCAGCCCGACCAAGAGGGAGACCCGTCTCTACTATAAATAGAAAGAAATTAATTGGCCAACTAATATATATAGAAAAAAAATGAGCCGGGCATGGTGCTGCATGTGCCTGTAGTCCCAGCTACTCAGGAGGCTGAGGCAGCAGGATTGCTTGAGGCCAGGAGTGTGAGGTTGCTGTGAGCTAGGCTGATGCCACGGCACTCACTCTAGCCTGGGCAACAAAGCGAGACTCTGTCTCAAAAATAAAATAAAATAAAAAAGAAGGTATAAAAGTGTCATCCATCTGGCCATTTCTTTGAGTTTTTCATATTTGTATGACTCCTGTGCACGTATGCATATTAATAAACTCTGTATGCCTTGTCCTGTTAATCTATTATCAATTTGTTTTATAGAATCCTACAATCAAAGCTTCAAAGTAAAAGGTTAAATTTCCCTTCAATAGCTACCAAATAAAATTAACAAAATGAGATGTACAGGTAAATACATGCTTGCAAAAGTATCAAACTTAGAGGAGAAAAGCAACCAGCACACCCCCTCCCCACATACCGTGTTTCCTTAAAAATAAGACCTACCCATAAAATAAGCCCTAGCAGGATTTCTAAGCATTTGCGCAATATAAGCCCTACCCTGAAAATAAGACCTAGTGATGGGCGTGGCTACGCAGCGTATCTGCACAACCCTTGCATTTTGTCGCGGAGTGGTAAAGAAGATGAGCAGCCCTTCTCATCTGCCCCATCGTGACAGCTACTATCTCAGAGGTCACCGGAGAGGTGTGGGCAGCCCCACCAACAAGGTCGGCTCCCCGTCAGGTCCGGGCCATCCTGTGCGTGCTGCGAGCTGAGGCTTTGAGGGGCAAGTCTCCTCAGTGAAGTGAGGAGCGGGATGCTCTGCTTTAGGTATTGTGTGTCCCCGGGGGGCAGAAGGAAAGCTGTGGCTGCCATTTTCGTCAGCACTGTGGGCCTCTCTCACCCCCCACAGACACCAGGGGACAGAGGAAAAGCTTCAGCAAGCAGTCTCCCACTGAGCCCAGAGAGATCATCTCTGCTCCACTGTGCAGACTGGACCCAGTGCTCGCTGGATCTCTGACAAATAAGCCAGCCCTGCTCATTTAATGAGAGCTCTATTGCTCCACATGAGAGATTGGGGCCAATGGTTCTAAAGGAAATAGAGTCGCAAGACATTCAGGATGGAATTTGGGGTTTGGAGAGTGATGATGATGTTCCGGAAGACGACGACTTCACTATATTTGAATAAATGTAGATTGTTGTACCGTACTTAAAAAAAAAAAAAAAATTCCCTGAAAATAAGCCCTAGGGTTTCTTCTTGAGGAAAAATAAATATGAGACCCTGTCTTATTTTCGGGGAAACACGGTACACACTAGTTTTTCCTTTCCCAGACAAACTTACCTGCTATCACGATCAGCTTCTCTCATTTGCATTCTCTTTTCATCCACTAACGTGATCTTTGAACTCTAGTTTTCATCAGGAAATGAGGGGGGAGGGAGGAAAAGGGAGGTGGAAAGCAGGAGGAGGCTAGATAGGCGGAAAAGGAGGGGAAGAGACACTTGGAAAGACTTTCTGAAGTGAGAAATCCCTCCCTGCTGCCGGCCTCCATCTTGGTTTGCCAACCAGTCAGCAGAGCCCATGGGGGCCCTGGCGTGATGACGTCATCACACGGCGCCCAGCTGGGTCGCGCTGCAGGTGGGAGGAGGGCGCACCTGCCCCAGGAGGTGTAGCAGGCTCTTCCCTGGATCCAGTACTTGCCTTATGAACCAGGAACCAGAGAGGCTGAAAGTTTTAGGCACAGAGAGTTTAAGGACCTATATACCCTCTTACTGTCCCCAGCCTCAAAGAGTGGAAAGGTAACTGACAAATTTGAGTTTCTAAGTAAGCAAGAAGTAGAATGTAGGGAAGGTCATCTTATGGTGGAGACCATAAGATGGTCTCCAAAAAAAAAACAGAATTTTTTTTTTTTTTGAGATAAGGTCTCGCTCTGTCACCTCTGCTACAGTGCAGTGGCATCATCATAGATCACTAGAACCTCAAATTCCTCAAACTCAAGCTATCCTTCTGCCTCAGCCTCCCAAGTAGCTGGGACTACAGGCAGGAGCCACCACAGCCAGCTAATTTTTCTTTTCTTTTTTTTTTTTTGTAGAGATAAGGTCTGGCTCTTGCTCAGACTAATCTTGAATCTCTAGCCTCAAGTAATCCTTCCGCCTCAGCCTCCCAAAGTGCTAGGATTACAGGAGTGAGCCACCGTCCCCGGCCCAGAAACCAGAATTCTGATAGAACAAAGCCTGGAGTGCCCATGAGGCCACAGACAACTTTGATCCTCCCACCTTGCAGGCATGGTGACAGCTTCACAGGCAGGCACTGCGGTGCTCTTTGCAAACCAGAGTCCAAGGTCGGGATGGCCCCTGAGGGATTGTATTACAGATCAAGGCATTAGCTCCAGCTGGCTGCGATGAGCAGGAACTGAAAGGATCTTCAGATCAACACAGGCCTTGCTACAGGAGCACCTGGTAGGTGCAATTAAGGCAGGGACTGTAGAGGCAAAGGAAGAGCAGAACCAGAGATGGAAAGGTCTGTCATGGAAGGCATAAGACTTCCTCCGTATGAATGTAGACTTGCTATAAAGACCCCCCACCCTCACTCCTGACCCAGAGTGGCTCTGATGCCTGGAATGCATCTTAAGGGATAGTTTCCTGTACTTTCTAGTGTCACCCAGTCCAGCTGAGCCACCTCTATTTTGATTAACCTGTCTTGAGGCTGTGGGGGAAAGTGCCAAGTGCCGGTTTGGCTGCTAAGGCACTGGGAGCATAAACCTGGCTACTAAAAGAAAGAAGAGGCCGGGCGTGGTGGCTCATGCCTGTCATCCTAGCACTCTGGGAGGACGAGGCAGGTGGATTGCTCGAGGTCAGGAGTTCGAAACCAGCCTGAGCAAGAGCGAGACCCCATGTCTATTATAAATAGAAAGAAATTAATTGGCCAACTAATATATATAGAAAAACTTAGCCGGGCATGGTGGCGCATGCCTGTAGTCCCAGCTACTTGGGAGGCTGAGGCAGAAGGATTGCCTGAGCCCAGGAGTTTGAGGTTGCTGTGAGCTAGGCTGACGCCAGGGCACTCACTCTAGCCTGGGCAACAAAGTAAGACTGTCTCAAAAAAAAAAAAAAGAGAAAAGGCAACATCTGCTGGAGTAGCCAAAATCGGGAAGATGGGGAGACACTCAAGCCAACAGAGCAAAAAGCTCAGGAACCTGAACAGTCAAGGACTGGGTGTGAGCTGTGGTGTTTGTCAAAATTGACATTTAATTTTTCAAATCACTGTTGGTGCCTAATCACTTAAATTATTAATTTATTCTGTTTTCTTTTTTTAAAAAAAGATTGTAACATATTTATCTTGTTGGTAGGTCTAGGGGTGGGGTGGGAATATGTTCAAGGGGGTGATATTTTTGCTGTGGTGACACATGGCACAGGCCTGGAGTTTGCAGGTCTCTTTTGACTGTGGTGTTGGAGCAGGACAATAATAAAGTCCATTAGAAACGCAAAAAAAAAAAAAAAAAAAAAAAAAAAAAAAAAAAAAAAAAAAAAAAAGCTTCTTCAGAAAGAATGGAAACACCAAGCAGGGAGCGTGAGAAGACCTTAGGAAATAAATCAATGAACCATCCTATAAAGAGGAAAACTCCTTTTATATCTAAGCCTGACAAATGCAATTGATCTCATCTTTAAGAAATTGACAATCCCTTCATTAGATAGAACTCTAGGGTGAAGCAAAACTCTAGTACTTTACTTTTACAGTACTCTCGTGCACCAGTCAAATATGGTGGTGAAAAAATAGCTCCAGTCCTATGCTCTGAGGAAGAGGAAGCTGGGAAAGAGGAGAAGGAAGAAGAAAGAGTGAAGCCAAAGTGACAGTTCCATTGGTAATCCAAGGGGACAGAGCAATTTAGACCACCCAAGAAATCTGAAAGGAAAAATAACCAAAAGCAAGAAGATTTCAGATCTGTACTCCCAGCCAAGAGAAACGGAGGAAAATCCAATTCCTTCAAGCAGGGGAGAGTTGATTGGGAAAGTTAAAAACAAGGTGAGAGAGTGCATGAAACAGAACTCCATTTCTCTCTCATTGTCCTAGAACATTCTAGAGCTGTCCTATCCAGTAAGGTAACTCACATGTAGTTATTTAACTTTGAATCAATTAATTAATTAAAAGTAAAATTAATTTGTAGTAGCCACTTTTTAAGTATTCGGTAGGTACATGTGGTGGATCACTACTGAAGCTAATGTATGGGACAGCACAGATAGAGGACCTTTCTATCTTCATAGAAAATTGTTTTGAACAGCCCTGTTCTAGAGCAAATCACACCTATCTCTAGACAAGAAAAATTAAAATACTGCATAAATACAGGCAAGGGGAAAATAAAGTAAGTGTGAAGGAACAATGATTACCCTGACCTCAGTCTTCTCACACAAAAACCTGAGCATCAGAAGATAAGAAAGTTTACCTGAAATCTGGAAGAATAATTGTCCCATGAACATGATCAGAAAGTATACTGCTCACATGCATGTATTTTACTGTGGAGAAAAATCTTTAAACATGTCTTCTGGATAACTTAGAGATAAATAAAAACAAAAACTCAAGAATGGAAAAATTGTGGTATAAAAGCTGTGGTAAGCTTTGAAACTAGTTAAATATAGCATTATGAATAAACACTTATTGTAAATATGGATCACATAAAAATTAAAATATTAGAAATAATTCTTGACAAAGAAGATATATAATGTAAACAAAATTAGTGCCTATGCTCTGGTTCTGCAGTCTCAGATTTTTAAAAAAGTGTTTGTTGGGAATTGGTGGCAAGGGTGCAGGGAGAGTAAAACTGTGCTTTTCTCCCTAATTTCATATAAGTGGGAACCAGTAAATTATTTCCTTTGTTACACTTATGTATTGAGAAAGTTTGTGATTCTAAATATCTAAGATTATGTCTCACTAAGACACAATATATATTTTCTATCTTATTAGGGAAATAGAACAAAGAAAGTAAAGGACTTTCATAAAATATCATATAATGAAAGAAACAGAAGAAAACATACAAACAAAAAACATGAGAAATATATATGGCATGTCTCCATTTAGAGGCTACAGGTTCATATTAGGTAAAACAACCAAAATGCAAAATGTATAGTTTTTACTAGAAATAGTTTTTACTAGAATTTCAATAAAAGGTTAAAAATTGGGCAAAACTATGCTAGGTAATACCAACAGAAAGAACATCTTGGGCACTGCCACATGAATCAAAATAGAAATCAATTCCAAAAAGCAATAAGTGGACAATGATGGTAATTTTATTTTAAATGAAAAATCCACAATTCTGATATAACAGTTATGAACCTTGATGCACCAAATAATATATAATGTAAATATATTCAATGAATATTTTTAAATATGCAAGGAAAATTTGACAAAACAATAGCAGTCAAGGATTTTCTAAGACATCTTTTAGTTTTTAACAGCTCATTTAAGGGAAAAGAATAAATGAAAGAATGACTAATTCATTCATGTGCAAGTATTTCTTGAGTATGTCTGGCATCCTGCCAGGATCTAATGATACAATAGTGAAAAGGGCAGATATAGTACTTGTACTTTCAAGGTTAGTGTATATGGGAGAGCTTATTCATAAAAATGCATCTTTTCACTTATATATCAGGGCATATCTTCTTATATATTACTTAGAAATAAATTTGACAATTCACATACATTATGTGAATAAAACTACAAAAAATTCATAAACCATGATATGTATAAATGACTAGATATATTTCTGTAAGAGAAGACTCAATATTGGAAAGATATCAGTTCTTACTACATTATTCTGTACTTTTAAGAAAGTGAAAAGTATCAATAGCATTTGGGGGGTTTGGGAGATATTGGCAGGTTTATTTTAAAGTTCACCTAAGAACAAATTGATGAGAAGAGTGAATGAAAACAGCATTTAAATCTTGTTGTGATAACAGGCATCAATGCCCCCAGGCAAAGACCCCAGTGAAGCACCTATAGTTGAACAAGTTGAGTTTATTACACATCATATCATGGGTGATTGTACACCCTGGGGAATGATGGGGCACCTTGCTAAGTATAAATATTTGTTCGACACCTATTTATTGAAAGGTCATTATTTGCCAGGCAGTATTCAGGCAGTATTAATCTACATACTTCCGATAACACATTAACAAATGCTCCGTGTATAAAATATGTTATATAAAACAGGTTAGCAAAAGAGACTTTTCCTGCTATCTGGGGGTTTGGCCTTAAGAAGCTGTGAAAAAATACTTGCTATATATCTGCACAGGATGTACAAAGATTTTGGAAGACGGGTTTCATGACACCTAGCTTATCAATTGTCTCCAGTTTTCATAAAATAAGGCTAAGAATTTATTAAAAAGTTCAATATTGGCAAAGAGTATATCCTTAGAGAGTTGTCTGAGTTCTTAAGGTGGGAGGGGTAGTGGCTCAGGGAAAGCTTTCAAAGCAATTGACGTGTCCACTGGAATTTGGGGCATTCAGTGAGTAATGACTGACACCCATAAAAATTTAAAAGTTAGCAATAAGCCAGTGTGAACTCTTATTACACAGTGAGAAGACAGAGGCTCTACTAGGAGCAAGCTGAACTTTCGCTGATAGCTGGGGCAAGGGCATGTGGTATCTGTGGGACAGATGGGGAGTCTGCAGAAGGAAACCATACTTTACTCTTCGAGTCCAATTTTCTCCCTTTCTTCTGTCTTGACTAGTTTAGTGAAGGTCTAATGACTTGGTACTAGGTCCCAAGCAGTTCCCACATCCTACTGCCCATCTTCGAAATAATATGGAACTCCCACTTCTGGCCCAAATGGAATAACAGTGCTTGGATTTGCCTTCTTGCCTGAAACAACCAAACACCAGGCAAAATAAATAAAATCATAGTTTTTAAAGCATTAGATGTCAATTAATAAAGGGCAATGATCCACGAGAGATAGGGAAATAGATGAGGTGAGCTTTATAATTGCCCCTGCTTACTGCCTAGAGATTTTCCAGGCCAAGATGAACAGTGGGGGAACCCAGCTAGAACCTGCCAATTTTCCTGAGCAAAAGCCACAGAGCTAGGCGTCCAAGGAAGCCAAGTAGTTGGGGTTCATAGGGCAGAGTAACAGAGAGAGAGAGATTCAGGGAAAGGAAGCTTTATAAATCGTTAGAAGATCCCTCTCTAGTATTCAGCTGAGATCTGATCAGCTTATGTATGTGAAACTGATTAAGTTCAATGAAACAAGTTCTCCCCCTGCACTACCCCCCCCCCCAAATTAGAGGCAATATTATCCATACATCAGCCAGGGCCAACAATCATTTCTTTTCCCAGCAAGCTTCCTAAAAGGGTCTTTCCTAAGTAGTGGAGCAAAATTAGCCCTAGACTCAAAAAGATCATCTCAGAACAAAGTTCAACATATTTATAGAAATACAAAAATATCCAGCACCCAATAAGGCAACAATTACAAACTCTGGCATTGAATAAGAAATTACCAGGCATGGAAAGTACCAGAACAATATGATGGATAATGAAGATAAAAGTCATTCAATCGGAACTGATCCAGAAATCACACTAATGATAGAATTAGTAGAAAGGGACATTAAACCAATCATTGTCATGTTCTTCTGTATGTTCAAGAAGCTAGAAGAAAGATTGGGCATGGTAAGTAGAGTCTTGTTAGATGTAAAACATACAAACACAAAACCCCCAAAACAAACAAACAAACAAACAAACAAACCAAATGAAAATTCTAGAGGTGAAAATTATAATGCACAGAAAGAAAAATAAATACACTAGATGATCAACAGAATGAGAATACAAATCCCAGACTAGGAGAAAATATTTGCAAAAGACATATCTAATAAACAGCTGTAATCCAAAAGATGCAAAGAATGCTTAAAACTCAATAGTTAGAAAACAATCCAATTTAAAAATCTGCAAAAGATCTGCATAGATATACCTCACCAAAGGAGACATGCATCATATATCATTAGGGAATTGCACATTTAAAATATAAGATTACACTACAACACTGATTAGAATGGCCAAAATCTAAGACACTGAACAAAATTCTGATGAGAATCTGAGCAACAGGAACTCTCATGCAGTGTTTTTGGGAATGTAAATGGTACAATTACTTTGGATGCCAGTTTTACAGTTTCTTACGAAACTAAGCATCCTCTTACCTTATGATCCAGCAATCATGCCTCTTTGGATTTACCCAAATGAATTGAGAACTTATGTCTGCACAAAATCCTGCATACAGAAGTTTATAGCTACTTTATTCATAATTGTCAAAACCTGGAAGCAGCTAACATGTCCTTCAGTAAGTGAACCTATAAACTGCGGTATATCCATACGGTGGAATATTAATCGGAGCTAAAAAAAAAAAAAAAAGCCATGGCAGAGATGGAGAAACCATAAATGTATAATGCTAAGTAAAAGAGGTCAGTCTGAAAAAGTTAAATACTGCTTGATTCCAAAATATATGACATTCTGGAAAGGCAAAACCATGGAGACAGGAAAAAGATCAGTGGTTTCCACAGGCTTTGGGGAGGCGGACAGATGGGGACAAACAGGTGGAGCACAGGGGGTCTTAGAGCCTGTATGACACTATCATGGTGGATACATGTCATCATACATTTGTCAAAACACATATTGGTAGAATGTACAACACAAAGAGTGAACCCTAAGGCAAACTGTGGACTATGGTTGATAATGAAGTGCCCGTGTTGGTTTATCAGCTGTAACAACTGCCCCACACGGAGGGGGGTGAGGATATTGATGGTGGAGAAAGCTGTATGGGAGGGGAGGGAACATGTTGGAACCCTCTGCACTTTTCACTCAATTTTGCTGTGAACTTAAAACTGCTTTTAAAAAAATAAAGTCTGTTCATTTAAAAAACATACTGCATGAGATTAACCACTTACTAGACATTGCAGAAGAAACAGGAAACTTGAAGACATAGCAATATAAACTATTAAAAATGGACCACAGATAGGAAAAAAAAAAGACTGAAACAATATATGCAGAACTTCAGTGAACCTATGATCAATATTATCGACTAACTTGACCTATTTTATATTTATAGAATAAACAACTGAAAGTGTATGTCCTTTTTAAGTATACCTAAAACATTTACCCAGATAGACCATATTCATATCCATGAAATAATTCTAAATAAATTAAAAAAGGATTCAAGATAGACAAAGTATCTTGTGTAGCCATGATGGAATTAAACTAAAAATGAATAGCAGAAAATCACTAGCTGTATCTCCAAAGATTTGGAAGGTAAATAATATATTTCTAAATATCCCACAAATCGAAGAAGAAATTGAACAGGAAATTTAAAAGTATTTTTGAACCGAATGAAAATAAAAACACAGCATATCAAACTTTATAGGATTCACCTAAAGCAGTACTTAGAGGGAAATTTATAGACCTAAAGATTGATGTTAGTACAGAAGAAAGATCTAAAATCAATGGCCTCAGCTTCCACCTTAAAAAACTGGAAAACAAAGGGCAAATAAAACCCGAAGTAAGAAGAAGAAGAAGAAAGGAAATAATAAAGATAAGAGAAGAGATAAATGAAATAAAAACCAGAAAAGCAGCAAAGAAAATCAAAGTAACCAAAAGATGGTTGAGAAAAATCAATAAACTTGTAGTCAGATGAGTCAGGAAAACAAAAAAGAAGACAAAAATTACCAATATCTGGAATGAGAAACATAACATTACTGTAGTTGGTACTGACATTAGAAAGATAATAATAGGCTATCATGAGAAACCAAAAGAACAACTTAAATGTAAAGACATCAGCTAACAACGCTCACTCAAGAAGAGATAGATAGCCCGAATAACTTTATGTCTACTATAGTAATGGATTTGTCTTAAATGCCCTCTACAAAAAACCAAACAAACGAGCAAATCTATAGGCCCAGGTGGCTTCCCTGGGAAATTCACAATGGAATGTGATTCACTCATAAAAAGAAATGAAGTACTGACGCACATTAAAGCACGGATGGCCACAAAAACATCATGCTATGTGGAAGAAGCCAGATTAAAAAGATCACATATTAATGGCGACCATATAAAAAGTCACGTACCAATTACATAAAGTATCCAGAATAGGTAAATCCTTAGAGACAGAAGGCAGACTGGTGGTTACCACGGGTTGGAGGATGAGGAGGGATGGGAGCAACTGCTTACCTGGTACGGGGTTTTCTTTTGGAGTAAAGGAGACACCTGCACTCGAATGTTTATAGCAGCACAATTCACAATTGCAGAGTTGTGGAAACAACTCAAGGGCCTGTCAATCCATGAGTGGATTAATAAAATGTGGTATATGTACACCATGGAGTACTACTCAGCTTTAAGAAACAACGGTGATATAGCACCTCTGGTATTTTCCTGGCTAGAGCTGGAACCCACTCTACCAGGTGAAGTATCCCAAGAATGGAAAAATAGGCACCACATGTACTCACCAGCAAATTGGTTTCACTGATCAACACCTAAGTGGACATATAGGAATAACATTTATCGGGCATCAGGCAGATGGGAGGGAGGAGGGGGTGGATATATACACACATAATGAGTGTGATGTGCACCATCTGGGGGATGGACATGCTTGAAGCTCTGACTCAAGGTGGGGGGCAAGGGCAACATACCTAACCTAAACATTTGTACCCCCATAATATGCTGAAATAAAAAAAAAAGAAAAGAAAGATCGAGTGAACAAAAGTGATGAAATATAAAAGATGTACATAAAATCAATGTGGTAGATTTAAAAACAAAAAAAAAAGATGTTTAGGAACCAGGTAGAAGTAGTGGTTATTCACATTGTGAATATACTAAATGCCACCAAATTTTCTTCTTAAAATGGCTAATTTTATGTTATATGAACTTTGCCTAAAAATAAAAGGCTGGCAGGGGGACTTACAGAATTTAAATAATAGAAAAAAGTGGTACCATTTATAATACCATCATAATATGAAATAATAATAAATCTGACAAAATATGCACAAGGCCTAAGCACTGAAAACTATAAGCATTGCTGAGAGAAATTAAAGAGCTAAATGTTCATGTTCCATGGATTAGGAGTCTCAATAATTTCAAGATGTCAAATATTTTCCAAGTTGATCTGTAAATTCAATGCAATGCCAATGACAGCCTTATTTTCTTTGTAGAAATTGAGAAGCTGATTCTAAAATTCAGAGGCAAAATCTAGAATAGCCAAATAATACAGAAAAAAAAAAGTTGGAAAGCTTATAGTACTAGACTTCAAACTTATAAAGCTAGTCGGTGTGACACTGCCTTCAAGATTGACAAATTGACCCACGGAACAGAATAAAGAACTCAGAAATAGACCAAGATATATTTGGTCAATTGATTTTTTGACAAAGTTGCCAAGGCAATTCAGTGGAGAAAAGATAGTATTTTCTATTAAATGGCACTGGAATAATTAGATGTCTATATCCAAAAATAAATTAATTAAAAGGCAACTTTAATCCATATTTCACATTATATATTTATATATATATATATATATTTATAAAACTTCATATGGACTATAGACCTAAATATAAAACTTAAATCTATACTGATAGATAAAACCATAGAAGAATATTTTTTTGTGACCCTGGGTTTGGCAGAGATTTCTTAGCTATAACAGCAAAAGGAGAATCTGGAAGGAAAAAAAAAATGATAAATTGGACACCACAAAAATTAAGAACTTTTTCTCTTTAAATGAAAGTGTTGAGATAATAATAAAATGAGTTACAGATTGGAGAAAATATTTGTAAATCACACATCTAAGAAACAACTTGAATCCAGAAAATGTAAAAAACTCTCAAACTTCAATAAGGGGGAAAAAAAACCCAATAAACAATGAGAAAAATTTGAACAGACACTTCATCAAGGAATGTTTAAAGATGGTAAAAAGGCAAATGAAAATATACTCAGCATTGTTAATCATAAGGGGAGAACAAATGTAAACCACATGAGGTATTACCACACATCCATTAGAGTGCCCCAAATTAAAAAGGTTGATTATATCAAGTGTTTGTAAGGATGTGAAGCAACTAGAACTTTCTTACACTGTTTTCGGGAATGTAACAGTTTGGCATTTTCTTAAAATAGTAAACATATGTACTATGTTTTCCAGCCATTTCACTATTGGGTATGAAATAAAACATAAATACATCCAAAATCTTGTACATAAACAAGCAGCTTATTTGTAATAACCTGAAATTGGAAACAACCTGAATGTCCATCAACAATGAATTCATAAACAAATGGTGCATATCCATTTATGTATATACCACGTATAGATGTATTCACACACAAACATATTCATGATAAAATAAAGAATAAACACTCATGATACTCATAACAGTTGCAGTCCATTTCTGTAACTGATCACATTGTCCCAGCTTGTATTTATAACTAATTTCTTTCACTACCATTCTGTGTTGCCTTTGCCCTCAGAAAGCACCTCAGCTGGTTGTGGTTCTTTTGACAGGGTGACCCTCACCTTCATTCCTGCAGGGTCTGGGCCATTTGTGCTATTACCTAAACTGGATTGCTGTAGTTTTTTCTATTGACTTTACTCACAAGACATGATAATACTAAGAGACACCCTAAGGAATCTCCTGTATTCCAGACATACTCTTCCTTACCTCCATTTGTCAATTGATTCAGAGGCATGAGGAAGTCCAAGTAGCTGGGTGGCAGTCATAACTTCCAGTTTAATGGAATCATTGTTGTGTCCCTTGGCAGAAACATTCCTCCCCTTGGAACCAAGATCTATAGGTCAGCAGAGCTACAGTTGCGGGGGCAAAAAGCAAAGATGTAATTGATGGCTCAATAGGGGTAATAGTGAGCGGTGTCAATTCTATTTCTATCTCTTAATTCCTGGACTCATGAGTCCTGGCTATGGGACAAACAGCACCACATAATGAATGCTGATTCAGAGCGTATGCAGCATCCTGGAAAAACTCGTCCTAGCCCTGCAATATATTGCTACCTAGCTGGTGCTCTACCTGAGTCTCCAAAAGCATATTCCATTATTATATCAAACCAGCTGTTTCAGGATGATGGGCAACATGGTAAGATCAATGAATTTCATGAGCACGGACCCATTTTTATTTACCACGAAGTGTGTTTCTTGATCAGAAGCGGTGCTATGTGCGATAACAAGATGGTAAATAAGGTATTTTCTAATTCCAGAAATGGTATTTTTGGCAGAAGAATTGCATTCCAGGGAGGCAAATCCGTTTCTAGAGTTAAGTATTCATTCTAATAAGAATGAAACACTTCCCCTTCCATGGTGGAAACAATCCCATGTAATCGACCTGCCATTCAGGTAGCCGGCTGATCAACCCAGGGAATAAAGCCATATCAGGGACTATTTCGGCTTCCAGTTGATTATACTTTCAGCAATGGCTGCAGCCAGTTCAGCCTTGGTGGAGCGGAAGCCCGTGTTGCCGAGCCCATGCACAGCCTCTGTCCCTGCCACCATGGCTGCTTTGCCCATGAGCCCTCTAGACAACCTCAGGGGTGGTGGCGGGAAGAAACTGGTATCCACAGAACAGTTCATCCTATCTGCTTGATTATTAAAATATTCTTCTGTTGAAGTCATTGTTTGGTGTGCATCACTTGGAACATAAATATCTTCGCACTTTTTGTCCATTAGGGAGGTCTATCCACATACCTCTTCCACAAATTCCCTTATCATCAATTTTCCAGTCATGTTCATTCCAAGTCCCTGACCGTGTCCAGCCAAACCATGGCCACAGCCCATGCATCAGTATATAGCTGCATGTCTGCCCATCTCTCCTTCTAAGCAAAGGACACGACCAGATGAACTGCCTGAAGTCCTGCCCACTGGGAGGATTTTCCTTCACTACTGTCCTTCAGGGATGTCCCAGGTAAGGGCTGTAGTGCTGCAGCTGTTGGCTGCAGCTGGTGCCTGCCTGTTGTACAAAACCATCTGTAAACCAGGCCTGAGTTTTCTTCCTCTGTCAACTGGTTGTAGGGAACTCATGAGACCACAGGTGCATGCTGGGAGCGAGAAGGTAGTGTGGCAAGAGCAAGGACCATAAGCATTTGGGCCACTTCTTTCTGTACTTTACCTATGCCTTCAGGCCTGATTGAGGCTGATCTCATACATACAACTTCCATTTGATGATAGAGTGCTACTGTGCATACCCAAACTCCATGGCTCGGTGGATCAGATAACACGCAGTTCGTGAGGCTCAGGTTGCACAGTGACTTGGGGGCCCATGGTTAGGCAGTTAGTCTCTACTGAGGCCCAGGAGCAGGATAAAGCTGTTTCTCAAATGGAGAGTAGTTCTCCACAGAGGACAGCAAGACTTTGCTTCAAAAACCCTAAGGGCTTGTTCTGTGACTCATTTTTAGGAGCCTGTAAAAGGCTCCAAATAGCAATCCTTCCTGCGATTAACAATTCCAGCCCATTGACTCTGCTGGATTATACGATCCAAGTGGAAAAGCTGCCAGCATGGCAGCCCAAACCTGTCACAGAACCTCCTCTTGTTCTAAGCCCCACATAAAACTAGCGCAATTTCAAGCCACTCAGTCAATGGGTTGGAGTAGCACACTCAAATGAGAAATAGATTGTCTCCAAAATCCAAAGAGGCCCCACTAGGCTTGTGGCTCTTTATTAGTTACAGGAGGGGCAAAATGCAACAACTTGTTCTTCACTTTAGAAAGGGTCTCTCCACATGCCCCACACCACTGGACCCTTAAAAATTTCACTGAAGCAGAAGGCCCCTGAATTTTTTCAGATTTGTTTTCTACCCTTAATGCAGATGTTTTACCAATAGGTCTAGAGTAGTTGCTACTTCTTGCTTACTAAGTCCAATTGGCATAATGTCAGCAATGTAATGGACCAGTATGATGCCTGGTGGAAAACAAAGGTGGTCAAGTTACCTGTGCCTGGTTAATGACATAGATCTGGAGAATTGATACACCCTTGTGGAAGGAAATTAAAGGTATATCGTTGGCCTTGCCAGTTGGAAGCAAATTGCTTCTAGTGGTCTTTACTAACAGGTATGGGGAAAAAATGCATTTGTTAGATTAATAGCCACATACCAGGTACCAGGGGATGTGGTACATTGCTCAAGCAATGACACCAATTCTAGTACAGCAGCTGCTGCAATGGAGTCACCACATGGTTAAGCACCTGGTCAAGTTTACAATAATCCACTATCATTTTCCAAGATCCATCTGTCTTCCACACAGGCTAAATAGGTGAGTTGAATAGGAATGTCATGGGAGTCACTTATCCCTGCATTCTTCTAGTTTTGATGGTGGCACTAATTTTCCGTGATCCTTCTGGGGATGTGATATTGCTTCTGGTTTATTTTTTTTTCTAGATAGAGGAAATTCTAGTGGCTTCCAGTTGGCCTTTCCCACTGTAATAGCTCTCACCCCACAGGTCAGGGGAGCCAATGTGAAAATTCTGCAAGTTGTTGAGTATCTCTATTCAATTACACATTCCACGTCTGGGGAAATAGCCGCAGGATGGGTTCAGGGGCCCACTGGGCCCACTGTGAGATGGACATGAACCAAAACTTCATTGATCATCTTAGCTCCTTAAGCTTCTACTCTGGCTGGTAGACCACAGAGATGTTTTGGGTTTCTTGGAACTAGTGTGAGTTCAGGGCCAATGTTCAGTGGTCCCTGAAAGGTATGGTTTTTAATAGAATCTTTTAAGTGATTTACACAGCACTTGGGCTGGGAATTCAAATCCTGAGCTCACCCTTTTCTTTTCCCACTTTTTTTCCAATTAAATTAGGAGCAATCAGCCAGTGTCACTATACTCATGAGTTTGACAAAAATGTTCAAAGGTATCCCATATGTAGACATCTGGAGCCTTGTTTATAAGTATTTGATTAGGAGTAACCGATGGTGATATTCCATGTATCTCTATTGCCACATCATGCCACAAACTGTCAGTACCATCTTGGTGTCTTTAAATCCAATCTAACCTATTTATTTTGGGATTCCAGCAATTTCAGAACCAATTCATAAAACTCATCCTTAAGATTCTCTTCTTTTATAACCACTCTTGGCCAAAATATGTATTCATCAGGGTTCTGCAAAGAAATAGAACCAATAGGATGGGTGGTGTGTGTGTATGTGTGTGTGTGTGTGTGTTGTGTGTGTGTGTGTGTGTGTGTATGTGTGTGTGAAGAGAGAGAGTGAGAAAGAGAGAGAGAGAGTGAGAAAGAGAGAGAGAGTGAGAAAGAGAGAGAGAGAGACTGAGATTTTAAGGAATTGACTCACACAATTGTGGAGGCTGAGAATTCTAAAATCTGCAGGGTAGGCCAACAGGTTTGAGTCACAGGGAAAAATTGATATTACTTGAGTCCATAGGTAGTCTGCTGGCAGAATTCCCCCTTCCATGGGAGAGGTGAATCTTTTTCTATTTAGGACTTCAACGGATTTGTTGAGTCCCACCCACATTATGAAGCATAATCTGCTTTAGTCAAAGTCTACTGATTTAAATATTATTCTCACATAAAAATACCTTCACCGAAACAAGTAGAATAATGTACGATCAAATATCTGGGTACCATGGCCTAGCCAAGTTGACACATAAAATTAATCTTCATAGAGGTCTCTGTGAGAACCTAATATTTTGCTTATCGTGTTGGAGGTAGTAAATGCAAAGGCATGTTGCTCAAATAAGCTGATTTTCTAGATGTATAGTGCATGTTTACAGGGAAGCACTTTATGTGTATTTTGAAGCAAATTACTTTTCTTCTTAAAAAAATGAAACCAATGTGCATTTCTTAGTTGCTTTTGTTTCTTTTTAAGTGGAGGTTTCTATCACAAATCTAAATACATACTCGAGAAATCCAAATTCATGCTCCAGAAATCCAAAATAGAAACTTGTTTTTTGTTTCATTTTCCAAGGAAGGTTTAGAAAAACAGTTATAATTATGCCGGCCTTTATTTCTCTCACTGTTATCCATACCACATGCTGAATCTTGTGATTTTTTTAGTAAGATACGTTATTAAATTTTTCCACTTACAGAGAAGGGATGGTGGTAGATGTTTTTAACTGTGCCAAATCTCATTTTCCCAAATCTCAGTGACAAGTTAAATTAAAAAAAGTTTTTTTCCCCACTTAACTTTTGATTTGCTGAGTATGTGAATATACCAATGACTTTTGTGGAAGAAAACCCGCCATACTGATTTGAAATGACCATTTGATATCTTTACTGCTTTGGCTAATTCAGTGTACCTCTTGGTCTACACTTTCTGGGGTTGTCTCGGGTTTATCTTTGCTTTCTTAGCTGCTACTATTTGTCTTTCTGACTCCAAGACCTAAGGCAGTGATTTGTGATCTCTCTTAACCACGAATATTTGGTTGTTCCTCATATCTAGAAGGTAACACAGAGTATGGATAACAATGATTTTTTATAGTAATTTTGTATTAAATTTACTATATTGAGATAATTACAGATTTGCATCCAGTTGTAAAAAAATAAATACAGAGAGTTCCCAGGTATCCTTTACTCAGTTTCCACTCTAATAATAATATATTGAAAAACCACAGTACAACATTATAACCAAGATACAGGCATGGATTCAGTTAAGACGTGGAACATTCTTATCACTAATAACCTCCTTAGCCACTGGCAGCCACTGGTCTGATCTCCATTTCTATAATTTTGGCATTTTAAGAATATTGTATAATGGAATTGTACAGTATATAGCCTTTGAGATTGGCTTGTTTTGGTCAGCACAATTCTCTAGAGATTTAATTATTATGTGTAACAATTTGTTCTTTTATTTCTGAGTTCTATTTCTTGGCATGGATATATCAATCACAATGTGTTTAAATATTCACTCATTGAAGGACATTATCATTGTTTCCAGTTTGAGACTAAAGCTGCTTCAACTTTGTGTATAAGTTTTTGCATGATGATACACTTTCATTTCTCTGAGATCAATTCCCAGAAGTGAAAGTGCTGGTTTGTATGGTAGTTGGAAATTTAGTTTTTTAAAGAAATTGCCAAATTATTCTTCAGAGTGGTCATACCATTTTACATATATTGCCATCAGCAATATATGAGTGACATAGTTCCTCCACATCTTCACCAGCATTTGGCCAGGGTGACAGAGCAAGACTCTGTCTCTAATAAATAAATAAAATTGTCTAACATATATAACATAATCAAGTGGAATTATCCCTGGCATGCAAGAATTATTCAACATATGCAAATAAATAAATGTGATACATCACATTAATAGAATGAAGGTTAAAAGCATTATAATCTCAATACAGAAAAATAATTTGACAAAATTAAAAATTCTACATACTTTCATTATAAAAATCTTTCAACCAAATAGGTGTAGAAGGAATGCACCTCAATATAATAAAGGGCATATATGATAAGCTCACACCTAACATCATACTCCAGTGTGACAAGTTGAAAGCTTTTTCTCTGAGAAGAGTGACAATACAAGGATGCCAACGTTTACCACTTCTATTTAACATACTGTTGGAAGTACTAGCCAGGGCAATTAGATAAGTAAAATAAATAAAAGACATCCAACTGGAAAGGAAGAAGTTAAATTATCTGTTTGCAAGTGGCATGATATTATATATAGAACACCATAAAGACTCCACACACACACAAAATAAAACCTGTTAGAATTAATAAATGAATTTAGTAAATTTGCAGAATACAAAATCAATATACAAAAAAATTCAGTCGTTTTTATATACTAACAATAAACTATCTGAAAAGGAAATTAAGAAGATGATGCTATTTACAAGAACATTAATAAGAATAAAATAATTAGGAATAAATGTTTTTGTGACAAGGTCTCACTCTTTTGCCCTGGTTAGAGTGCAGTGGTGTCATCATAGCCTACTGCAACCTCAAATTCCTGGGCTCTAGTGATCTTTCTACCTCAGCCTCCCCAACAGCTTAGATTGCAGGCATGTAGACCACATCTGGTCAATTTTTCTATTTTTTGTAGAGAAGGAGTCTTGATCAGGGTGGTCTCAAACTTCTGACCTCAAGCAATTCTCCTTTATCAGCTTCCCAAAGTGCTAGGATTACAGGCGTGAGCCACCATGACTGGTCAGGAATAAATTTAACCCAGGAGGTAAAAGATATGTATGCTAAAAACTATAAAACATTGATGAAATAAATTGAAGAAAATAAAAATAAATGAAAAGGTGTCCTGTGTGCATAGATCAGAATAGTTAACATTTTTAAAGTGGCCATACTATCCAGAGCAATCACAGATTCAATGTAACATCTATTGAAATTTCAATGACATGCTTTTCAGAAATAGAAAAGAAAATCCTAAAATTCATGTGGAATCACAAAAGGCCCTAAATAATAAAGGCTATTTTAGGCAAGAACAAAACTGGAGGCCTCAAAGCCTGTGATTTCAAAATATATCACAAAGCTACTGTAATCAAAACAGATGGTGACAGCATAAAAACAGACATATAAATCAATGAACAGAATAGAGAACCCAGAACTCAATCCATGCTTTTCTGGTCAACTGACCTTCAATATGGATGTCAAGAACATACAACAGGGAAAGGACATCTCTTCAATAAATGGAGTTGGAAAAATTGGATATCTACATGAAGATGAATGAAACTGGACCTTTATCTCATACCATATACCAACATCAACTCAAAATGGATTAAAGACTTAAACATAAACTAACCTGAAATCATAAAACTACTAGAAGAAAATATGACATTGGTTGACAATGATTTTTTGGATACAACACCAAAAGTACAGGCAACAAAAGCAAAACTAGACAAATGGCATCACATCAAACTAAAAAGCTTTTGAAAAGAAAAGGAAAGAATTAACAGAGTGAAGAGACAACCCACAGAATGAGAGAGAATTTTTGCAAACCATATATCTGATCAGTGATTAATATCTAAAATACCTAAGGTACTCAAACAGCTCAATAGCAAGAAAACAAATAACCTGACTAGAAAATGGGCAAAGAATCTGCACAGATATTTCTCAAGATATACAAATAGCCAACAGGTACATAGAAAAATGTTCAAAATGACTAATTATCAGAGAAAAGCAAATTAAAACCACAATTAGATATTTCCTCACACCTGTTAGAATAGCTATTACTAAAAAGGCAAAAGATATAACAAACATTGGTTAAAATGTGGAGGAAAGGGAACCATGGTACAGTGTTGGTGGGGATGTAAATTAGTATAGTTATTATGGAAAACAGCATAGAGGCTCCTAAAAAATTGGATAAAGAATATGTGATGTGTGTGTGTATACATGCATACAATGGAATATTGTTGAGCATTAAAAAAGAAGAAAATCTTGCCATTTGTGATAATATGGATGAACCTAGGGATATTATGCTAAGTGAAATACACTAAATACAAAAAGACAAATAGTGTATGGTATTTCTATGTAGAATCTAAACAAGTCAAACTCATGAGAGCAGGGAGTAAAAGGGTAGTTTCCATGTGCTGGAAGATGAGGGAAATGGAGTGATGTTGGTCAAAGGATACAAAGTTTCTGTTATGTAAAATGAATGAGTTCTGAAACTCTAATATACAACATGGGGGAGCCAATCAAAATTTCAAAAGCAATCCCCACCACCATAATCCCAAATGTTGATCACAAGAAATTTAAAAAATCCCTAAAGTTTAAGATCCCCCAAATCCCAATTCTGAAACATCAAAATCCTGAAAATTGATTCCGGAAAAAATAATTTAAAGAAATTCTTTAGATGATATTTGCTTACATTCTAAAAAGTGGATTTATTTGAGAAGCACATAAAAACATGACAGAACACTTCATAGGCCCCTTTACACAAGAAAATAGGCAATAATAACATACATATTTTTGTAAGCATAAACAATCAGGAATACTAAGGAAAGTTGGATGGGTTTAATACTTATAAGCACACCTATTTCATAAAAAAGGTCAAAAGCAAAATACATAAATGCGTATCATTATAGTGGGTAATTGTGTGCTCCCAACTTTACGATTGTAGTCATGGAATACTGTGATGATGAACAACTTGTCTTTTGACAACATTGATCAAAAATCATGAGGAGTTATGACTACATCATCACTGCACCAGGCACCCAAGGAGCCAAGATCTCAAGAAATTCTATCTTTCACAAATGGCAGATGTACAAAAAGGGTATCTCTCCATTTACTGAGAAAGTTTCAATGTTTTTACCTGCATGCACCATGCTTGCATACAAAGTCAACATTGCAATAATACACTTTCATAGAGTCACATTTGCAAAAAAATGCATAAAACAAATTAGAGCTCTTTTAAAGTCTTTATACAATTAATACCTTCAGCATTAAAAATAACCAAAAGATAAATACGCAGTGTAACGAATTGTAAAAAATAATGCTGACAATTTAAAATAGATGAAAAATTAAGGAAAAAACTAAAAAGAAAATCTGACTTATGAAAAAGTGTATTACAAGGATAGGTTATGGGGAATTGCACGGAAAATAGTTCATAAGAGCTGGCCTACTTTTACAATCATTAACTATATTTTGAAGTCTTGTATCACAATGAATAGCTGCTTTTTTTTTCTCTTAGGACGTGGCTCTCCTCAGAGACTCTGTTCACATTCATTTTCTATGGGGTGCTAATTCTTTTGAAATTCTTCTATGATTCACTATACAGCAAGATAAGCGTTCCCTGTTAAATTTTCCCGTCTTCTGTGCCATGCTTCTGTATTGTTTTGGGTACATAAGAATCCATTGCTCATGCACTCATATATAGAGCACAGATTTTGTGGAAACAATACTTGTGATTGAACAGCAACACCATTGCCTAAGTGTCTTCTTATTCTACCGTGCACATAATTATTTTTGAACCAGTCAGTAGCTTTGTTGGCTTCTTTAGGCAAATGTGGCTTTAATTCATAAAGATTGAAAGCTCCTGGACTGTCATCATTTGGCAGGAATGCCAATGCAGGCAAATGATGCATTTTTAAACTGAGGTTTTCAATAATGTTGCCATATTATGTGGCCAATTCACTCATCTCAACGTTCTGCCAAAGGCATTGGGCTGAATAGTAAAGAAACAAAATTTATTGATAACACATTAAAATTGACTTTTATTAATAGACGCCTTGATCTTGCCTAATTTTAAATCTTTCATTATGGTTTGGGGATTCTGAAATCCATTTTCTTCTGCATAAAGACAATAACAAGGTTAATAGTTCTACCTAACATGATGTAATTAACCTTTGTGAGTTTTGGGATTTTAGTTGTTAGGAATTTCAGACTTTTGGGAAAGAGACTTCAAGGATTTCGATCTTTTGGGGATTTGAACATTCAGGATTATGGCATCTGGGTTGTGTCTTTCAGTATTATGATCCAAACCCATAACATGGTGACTACACTTACTAATACTGTCTTATACACTTGAAATTTGCTAAAAAGAGATCTGAAGTAGTCTCACCACAAAGAGCAGTATTTCTGTGCGGTGATGGGTATGTTAACTAGATTGCTTGTGGTAATTTTTACAACATATCTATACATCAAAGCATCACGTTGTACACCTTGAATAGAAACAAATTTTGTCAATTATAACTTAATAAAGCTGGAGAAAGCATTTTCTCCACATACATTTAGACCCATATCACACATTGTTATAATTTTGCTTCAATGGTGAAGTGTAACTTAGGAAACTCAAAAAAGAAGAAAAACATGGTATTTAGGTGCGGATTTACTTTTTCCATTGTTTCTCTTACTGATATTCCAAGATATGAGTCTTTGACTCTCTCTCTAAGATTAGACAACCTGTATCTGAAGCCTCCAAAGTAGAGAAGTCTTCATGCCAGATTTTCCAGCTAGGAATAGAATCTTTTTTGTTCGTTTTTGCATTTTCTCTGTTTATGACTAGAAATCTCTCATCTTCACCAAATGTGTTTCTGCACCTTTGCCTAAGTAGAGTTTCAAATATTTGGTGAAGACGAAATTGTAAGCAAATTCCTGATGCTATCTGGATTGTCTATGAGAGGTGGAAATGGAGACTTTGTGTAACTGTTTTTCTCCATTGTTCAGGAGAGAATCCAAGTTTTAATGTACTTAGAGCTTATATAATTTGAGGAACACCCTGTCAGAAAATAAATTAAAAAATAGATATTAAAGTTTATATTTATTTAGAATTAGGAAAGATATAACAAACTTAATCACAATAATCATTGTCTTTATCAATAATTGTTTTTTTAATCTACCAGAGTTGATAAACATCTGTTTTCTATGAATAAGAGTTTGAAAAAGTTTCTCTCTCTCTCTTTTTTTTTTTTTGCTTCACAATTTATTATTATTAATATCATATAAACTTTTTGGTAGTATAGACACATTTTTTAAAACTTCCATCAAGTTTCTTTCATTTATGAGCTATTACAGATATACTTGTTGCTATTTGTAGTATTTCTATAGTTTTGTAGTTTACAATAATAGGAATTCAGGTAAATTCTATTTTGCATGAGAGCATGCAAAACCAAAAATATATGGTGCTTTTTATAATTTTATATGTTGCATTATTGAGTACATTTCTGATTTGACTAGACATTGATAGAAACTAAGTTTTCTGCTTGTAACTTTACTTTTCTAAGTGACTAAAAGGACTTTCATGCAGATGAGCTTCTGGCTATGTATTTGCAAACCTTGTTTTTCCTCTGCTACTCACAGATTTCCTGTGCCAGGTATTGTAGAACACATTTATATTGTGATACAGCCTCTATTTCTGCACTGTAGGTGCCACTGTGGTGCTTGAGTGAGCAAAGTGGCTAGAGATAGAATTCCCGAAGCCATTTTTTTTTTTATGGAATAGCTAACAGTAAGTTAACTTTACTTAGAAATGATTATAAACCACATAAATATATCCCGATATGCCCAAAATAAATAAATGCCCAATCCAACATTCTTTGAGCCACATCCCACAAAATAGTCACAGCCACTTTGATTCTACTCATTCTAAGAGAAAATGTGATAGAGGGAAAGTCACAAAGAGCCATTTGTCAGAGTTTCTTGAATTTACAAACACACATGACCTTGTGCACACATTTCTTGGGCTCCAATCAGAACCCTGGAAGGAGCTTCTACAGACGAGAGGTGCTGCAGCTTAAGTTGCATGAATTTATAGTAAATTCATCTTTGCCACCATCAAAATTTACCATTGTAATCTTTTTAAATGTTCCATTCTGTGGCATTAAGTACACTCATATTGTTGTGCAACCATCACCATGACAGATGAATGAATAAACAAAATGTTGTGTGTGTGTGTGTGTACACAATGGAATATTTTTCAGTGTTGTGTGTGTGTGTGTATACACAATGGAATATTTTTCAGTGTTGTGTGTGTGTGTATACACAATGGAATACACACATATATATACAATGGAATATTTTTCAGTCTTCATGAGGAATGACATTTTGACACATGCCATAACATGGATAAACCTTGATGACATTATACTAAGTGACATAAGCCAGTCACCAAAGGACAAATACTGTATGCTTCTTCTTATATGAGCTTCCTAGAGTAGAAAGGGGCAGAATTTGAATCTGGGAAGATAAAAACTTTTGGAGGTGGACGGTGGTGATGATAGTTGCACAACAATATAAATGTACTTGATGCCACAGTACTGTATGCTTAAAAATGGTTAAAATGGTAAGTTACATATATTTTACTACAAAAAAGTACCAACAAATTTATAAAAGCCTAGTCAAATTGAGAGCAGTTATTATTAATGTTGTTAATAATTTCTAAATAGATGAAAATGTCAAGCCACAGAGAGGTTGGATATCTTGTACAATATTATATAATTAATGAGTAGAGGGACTAAGCCTCAAATTCATGTTTTCTGATAAAAAAAAATCAGTGTTTTTCCCCCTAGAAATACAAATCATTTTATAAATCTACCCCTGGGCCCAGAATAATCCCAGGTTTATCATCTCTGAGGTCGCTGCATAAGGCAGCGGATGGTTAGATGAAGAAAATCAAATCTGTTTCCATGAATAAGTAATGTGTTTGTAAAGAACTTGCTAATTGGTAAAATCCATAATCCTCAAAGGTAACTGTTAATGATTTGATGCATAGTATTTGTTTCTAATTAAACTGTATTGTTAGTTTCCTGGTATGAGTGTGATCGTGTTTGTTCTCAGTGTTGAGATCTGCAATTCTGGGTGTCTCTTCCATCATTGCCAAAAGTGCAGAAACAGAGGAATGAATTGCCCTTGCATTTTTGCTGCCTTTTAACTTTAATTATGTGTAAGAGAGAACACATTTATCCCAATGCGTGTGTTTGTGTATGTGTGTGTGTGTAAAGAGAGAGAGAAATGAGAGAGGGGTGAGTACATGGGCCTTGGACTGCATCTGGCTCGAAGAAAGTTGACAAATGATCACAGCAAGAAAGAAACATAAGGAAACAGATTACGTTTTTCTTTCACTTATGAAGGAATATATTTTCTGAGTTTAATTGTAAATTTGTGTGCTGTTGATCGGTACCAGGGCTATAAGGCGTTGGCTGGGTTGCTGGGTGGGTCTCCACCAGCCAATTACCCGTGGGAAAACCTCATGCTTTCCTTTGACAAAAGACATGACACAACCTAAGGCAAAATATTCTAATTGTAATAAAACTGTCCTTGTTAGGGATTGATTTACACATCTATTGTTAAAATCGCTAAATGTTTTTCCTTCGTGCAGATATAACCTTGAGTATGAACTTCAGCTCTGATACCGAGCAACTTAATCAGGCAAAATAGTTAGACAAGAAGGAGACCAGGTCAAGTCAAATCAGTTAGCAATATGGACACCACTTGGGAGAACTTGTCAATGAATACTTAGGCAAATCAACTTTGAGTAACGTATTTAGTGACTTGGTGTCTTTTAAGGATCTCAGCCTCAGTTCCTTAGGCCAGACAGGCATGGACTAGGGTCTAGAGATCAGACAGATTTCAGGGTTAAGCAGGACTGAGTCCTCATTTTATTCAAATGTTGATACCCACAGTTACTCTTAAGGTCAGGGACTTTATTATTTTTTCTCTCTAGTCTCAGATCCAAATGGACACTCAATATACATTTGGAAGCAAAGAGTAGGAACTTAACTTTAAAGCTGAGATATGTGTTAATGTTGGGATGGAAAATCTATGCAGGTCAAGTCATGCCAAGCAATAGACAGATACAAATAAATAGGCAGGTGGCATATCTGAAGGCTTAGAATGAATACTGAGGAAATTAAAGTTCAGGGACAAAATCAAGTTGCTGGTCTACAGGAGTTCAAGGTGCCAACTTAATCATCATAACTGGGGAGCATGTGAAGAATCCAGATCCAGTTATTGGGAACCTCATCACCAAGATCAAAAAGACTCAATATTAAGACTGACCTTGAGGTTGAACTATTGAGTCACTGCCAACTTAAGCATTCTCCTATGCCCCTCATTTGGGGTAAAGATTGGTCCCAGAGTCTGAATAGAAGCTTGTTCTCTTGGCGAGATTTATGTAATCACTTTGAGGTTATAATCGCAGGTGTAGAGAGCTGGATGAAAGTGACATAGGCCAGAGAAGGAAAATGAAGACATACGTTCTAAGGTGATTTAAGTTTGTTGCAATTTTTAAATTTCCAGGTTTTTAAGCATGATGCGCTGCCTTTCCAGGTTGCTTGTTTTCAGATGTTAAATGAGATGGGGGAGGGAGTTTTCAGCTTTAGGGAGCCTACTTTAGAGACTTAGGGACCACATTTATCTAGAAAAAAATCTTCCAATAATAATTTGAAAAATTGAGAATGTCTGGATGCCTATTTTCTTGAGTGGACTCTTAATTTTCCCTGCCTTCCCTGGAGTGCTTACTTAGCTCTGCCCCAAATGCCTATTCTCATGTCTTCCAGCTTGCCTTTGCAAGTTTCAGCAGTGAACATAAGCCACTGAACTGGTGGGTATTTATCCAGATTTGGAATGTGAACATGTGGAGGTTTGCTCCCAAGTCCCTTTCCCTGAAATCTTTTCTGGGCACTGATTTGGGTTGAACACACAAAGTACAGATTGGCTCTTGGGGCAGAGACGCCAGGCTGAGGCTGCTAAAAGATTTAGTGTCGAGTATTTCAGAATCCCTGAGATTTGTTGCAGAATTGTTCTAGCCCTTTCCACTGGGATGCTATGATTTATAATTGCCCGATAGACAAAAGTGTTTAACTCTGTTCAATTAATTGATTGAACAATTTTCTTTCTGCTTTGTGCTCACACCTGCTCTTGATCAAAGCTGGTTCACATTCTGCTCTTGGCTATTGCATGACGCCATATTAATGGTTTATTGGTTCCACTGTGCCTATAATGCAGCAGAGTTTATGATGTTTAATAAAATGACATGTCTAAATACTCTCTTGGCTTCAGATTGTCTTTTTATCAAATTAATATCACGACGTGGGTTTTCCTTGTACTTCAGAATTGCAGATTTCTGTGAAAGTCTGCCACACAAGACTTTAAATGCTCTGATGGTATTCTTGCAATATATGAGAGGGGAAAAAATACTTTCTTGCTAATTGGTGTTCTTGGCCCATATGCTCCAGGCAGCTAGAGAGCTCCAGTAGAATTCCCTTGGGAGGGAGGACCTAGATGAATGAAGAAACTTTTAGGCATGTTCCGTGTTTCCTCTACCTTGAAATCAGGTACTTCTAGGGGAAAATGCAGAATGCTTCACCCTAAGGAGTACTGAGGAAGGTGAAGACTTATTTTCAAAACCAAGGAGGGCAGTTTCTGTGATTGGGATATGGTTTGTTTGGCCCTGTCAAGTCTTAGGTTGAAATTTGATCCTTAGGGTTGGAGGTGGGGCCAATTGGGAGGTGTTTTGGTCATGGGTGGATCCTTTGCCAATAGCCTGGTGCAATCTTTGCAGTGATGAATGGGTTTTCACTCTATCAGTTCCTGTGAGACTTCCCTAGAGAGCTGGTTGTTAACAAGAGCCCAGCACCTTCTCCCCATCCCTTTCTCTCTCACTTCCTCTCTCACCTGTGATCTGCACACACCAGCTCCCCTTCGCCTTCTGCCATGAGAGGAAGTGGCCTGAGGCCCTCCTGGAAGCAGATGCTGGCACCGTGCTTCTTGTACAGCCTGCAGAACTGTGAGCCAAATAATCTTCTTTTCTTTATAAACAACCCATCCCTCAGGTGTTCCTTTATAGCAACACAAATAGACTAAGACACCAGTAATAAACCAATGAAAGTACAAAGCAAAAAGAAGTCCCATGGTAGCTGAGTTAGGTTGGAATATCTTCTCTTAGGGTTTTTACTAGAAGTCACTCAAGAGGTGGGAATCTCCACTTATCAAGTTTATACTCTTTAACACTATTCTGTTCTGCATCTAGTAATACCAACTCTTATTGAAGTCTTTCTCTAGACCCTATATCATGTTAAGAGTTAAAAACGTGGGTTCTGGAACCAGGCTACTTGAGTTAAAGTTCAAATAACAGATCTCAGGTAAGCGAAGCCACAGATTCCTCTGCAAATTGGGTACAATATCTAGTCTAGGTTGTTGTGAGGTTTAAATGAGCTAAAGTTAGTAAAGCTCTTAGCATAGTACTTCACCTTTAAAAATACTCTGCACCTGAGAGCCAATCAAGCTTAGCTAGATTGGAGAGATTGCTGTGGTTGTTTGTTTGCTTGCTAGATTAATTAATTGATTCATGTATTTACTTGTGATGCTAAAAATAGAAGTGTGCATTGAACCCAGCAATGGAGGGTGACAGTTGACAATTAAGTGATGGTAATGAAAGCCCAACTGGAAAGGAAACTGGGAGATTTAGGATGGTTCCAGAGAAAGCAGAACATGTGATCAAGGGTCTTAGCAACTAAGTGGAGAAGAGAAATAGGGTCTTCATTGCGGAGCAATATAAACTGAAGTATAGGCATTTGCCTTTTAGTCTTAAGGTGGGGCATATTTAGGTATGTGTCATACTGATGAGAACGATCTAGACCAATGCATTTCCTCCAAACACTACCTGACAATAGCGGTTCATGATACAAACATTTTGCAGTGTCTTCTCTCGTGCTGAGTATTCAAATGAAAAATGAAATTTATTTAACGAGTGAAAAATGGTATACTAATGACTCTTACATTGTAATCATTTCCTTATCTGTGAGGCTCAATTTATTTTTGTATTTGTTAGACATGTATCACTGTATCGAAAATTGTGCACGTTCTTTGCTTTTGTATGGTGGCTATTGAGTTTTTTTATTCCTTTTTTTAATGCACTCTTTAAGGATTTGGAGGGGGTTTTTTTTGCCACTTTTGGCATTTTTTGTTTAGTTCATTTATGTAAGTATCAATGTATTTGAGAGGAATGCATTAACAATATACATCTTGTGTAGCCAATCCATCTATAGGTCATATATCGCATTCCACTAATTGCATTATAAATATAAAGTTCTTCTGCATGATTTGGCTAAATAAATTGTCTTCTATACATACAAAAATATACTCTGCAAATATTAGCAGTTATTATCATAATAAGATTAAGATGTAGATATCTTAACCCTGTTTTATAGATAAAAGGTACGGTAACTAGTAAATAGAAGGGAGGGAGGAATTAATATATAGCAGCGGAAGTTTCCTTGGTGACTGATTAGGTCACATTAATTGTTCAGCACATGTTGCCAACTAGGTTATGTGGCCAAAGATTACATTCCTAACCTTAGCAAAAAGCCATGAAAATCTGTGCTTGAGGGAGAAGGGAGATTAGGTCATCATCAGTGGAAAAACAAACTATGCAAAGCAAAGACTGTGCTAATGAGAATTATGTTCATCTACAAAGAACTTCATGCTTTTAAACTGTAAGAATATAATGGCAAAACAAACAACCAAAAGAAGAGCGCGGATAATGTCAAGCACTCGCTTTTCCTTCTTTCTGGAGTATTCTTACCCTTGCTCTCCAAATGACCGATTCTTATTTATGTGTAGCTTAAATGTCACCTCATCAAACTGGTCTTATCTGACTTTCTTTTTAAAGTTTACCTCCCCTTTTCAGTGACTCCATTAGTCCACACGGTGCCTTTGGGCAAATAGAAAAAACAAGCAACACTTTCTCAAAATTTCTTACATCTGTCAGAAAATGATCTTAATATACCAATTTGTTTGAACGAGACACTTTACTGCCATCTGCCGGAAAATTTTTGCAATAAATATATACAAATCTGCAATGTAGATGACATAAATGGCGCCTCCATGCGTGACTGCACCCAATACTCCTACAACATTAACCCTTTTGCACGGTGCCCGGTTCATTTCATTCACAGGATTTATTGCATGCTGAAATTATTCATTGATTATTTATGTCTTGCTTATGTCTTTTCCTATATCACTTCAGAAGATCTAGGTGGGCAGAGACCATGTCTATCTTATTCACTGCTATATCCTCGCTACCCCAAACTGTGCTATTCCATCGAGGGTACTCAAAATATATTTGTTAAATGAATGAATAAATGATAATATAAATGCTTATACTGTTTAATCTTTTGGTCCGACTTATCCATTCATGTAGCCGAATGTGGTGTAGAGTAGGAAATATGATTTAAAGCCCAGTTGGTCGTAACAGTATAAACCATGGTGTCTTCTATGGAGAAGAAAATTGATAACTCTGTGTTGATGGAAATGGAAAGCATTTTTCCAGGATCTGCAAGGATTATGTATCAAACAAAACATGAGTCTTGCCATCATACAATTAAGATCTAGCATGAATGGTCAAAATAACTACTTAATTATTTTCTGTTCTCAGGATAAGAATGGGGATATTGGAAAACTGTAATTATAAGAGTAGTTTTAAATTCTTGCTTTCATGGGAATTTGGTTTTGGAAGACAAGACTCACAGCATTTTGAGCTTACCCTTTGGCCTTGAATAGGGCTTCTCACATTTTTGGAGTTTCAGTGTATTCATTTATAAAATAAGATATTTGGATGAGAACTCTCAACATTTTTTTAAATTAAATACCAACATGGCCTCCACACACACCCTGAGTTGAGAACCCTGCTCGAGAATGTCTCTATAAGACCTCTTTAGACCATAATCCATAATAGTCTCTGATCATTTTGCATCTGTTAAAAGGGAAGTGATGTTGCATGTTTTTCTCCATCTTGTTATGAACTTGGTAGATATTATGGGATGATATGGTGGTGTATGCTAAGCAATCTTGGGCTTCTATGGCTAATTTAACTAACACAGTAATTTCCAGTCCAGATCTGTCGATTACGTCAAATAAGAGTATTGGCCTCCTTTTCCGTGTGACATTAATGAAACGATCAACTCATGCCTAGATGAGTAAAAGATGATTGTAAATTTATAATTTGAAGCCTGGAGAGCTACATTAGTCAGGATGTACTGAGAAAACCGTATTTAGAGAATTCAGAACAAAAAGACGTAAACGCAGGGAATTGGTTGTATAGATGATAGAATAGAGGACTTGAGAGTGGCAGTAAGGCCAGCCAGAAGGAAGTTAGGAAGAAAAGAGGCAGGGGGAGGGGTGTTACTAGAGCCAAGGATTCGTAGGTCCCAGCAGAAGCTTCAAAACCATGATGGATTTGTTAGGTGGAAGTTGGAATCACTGCTTCATTGCATTTGCTTCTAAAGATGCTGCCTGAGGGAGAAAGGGAAGGGGAGACATAACCTAGATATTTATTCTCTTCTTCCTCCCCTTCAGTCTTCTGCCAGGCTCTCCCCTTGACTGAACACACCTGGAAACAAGCCTTCTGCATTCTTTGGAGTCTAGAGCAGAGCAGGAGAGACACAACCAATGTATCTGAGGGCAAACAGGGCTGGGGCTGGCACAAATGTCTCATAGCCACTGTCTGATAAAGCAGCACCCAGCATACAAGAAATTCATAGAGAATAGACTTTGTCTACCTAGAGCAAAGTGTGCTTCCCTAAGTTATCATTGTTTTGTGATTAAATCTGGCATGAGAGCTAGATAATCAAACATATAAACCTTGATATATGACCCATTTTGACTATTACAGTGATTAAAATGGCCGAATCCTTGTACATTCAGCTCAATCAATTGCTGCAGGGCCAATCACTTCAGAGGGTTAAAAATGTGAAATTGACCGTGCCATAGTCAATTCATACCATCATATAGACCTGATGTATATTTGGATGAGTGGTAACCATCTGAAAGATAAAAAAAAATATTCAAAATGACCTTGAAAATGCTTCGGTGGATAGATGGAGTTCAATAGTGACAAACATAACATTGAACTGTGCACAGAAAGAAAAAAAATGAAGCCCAAACAGGAAGTGTTATAAATAAAACATCTTATTATAACAGTGGAAAGGAAGTGGCATTTGCTTAACCTAACAAGAAATTAACATACAAGGCACTATAGTAATTTATGAACTATCATTTCTTTGAACAAAAATTGAAATATGAGAATTGGACCAAATAGGCCTGGAATACTACTTTGCCTTGGCTTCATGTTCAGCTGGTGAAATTTTACCTAGCTTTTGGGGTATATTTCAGTACCATACTCCCATGGCTTTCTTTCTCCCCACCCTCAATTGGAAGTTATCCTACGGCAATTTATTTGTATTTAATCTTAGGACATTTATTATATCAGAACTTTAATGCTATTATGGGCTTGTGATCTCTTATATTCTGTTAACTTCTTGAGTAAAGAAATTGGGGTAATTCACTTTGGCATCTATCACACTGTTAGTGCAGTGAGTTCTCCATAAATTTTTGCTTAATTCCCTATAGGATTTTATGTTCATCATTCATTCATTCCATAGGTATTTAAACATTTACGGTTGTCCTCACACTAGACACTCCTACATGGAGTGTTGGGATGACTTTTAGCTTGGAGTTGTTTAATCATTTAGGCTGTTTTAGATTTATTTATTCACATTTTATTTATTTAAGTTTTTATTAAAATATACATAAAGAGAAGGGCTCATGTTATAAGCATTCAGCTTTCTGCTTGATGATTTTTCACAAACTGAGCACAGTTATAAGACCGGCACTCAGATAGGAAAACACAATGTTACTAACACCAGAGAAGCATGTTCTCTCTCTTTTCCAGAAACTACCTGCTTGTCCCTGCCAAGGATAATTACCATCCTGACTCCTATAGTGCAGATTAGTTTTAAAATAATGGATAAAAGGCTATACATTAATTTTTTATATTTTTCTGTATGAAGTCTTTGAATATGGTTCTCTTTCTCCCTCCTTCCTTTCTAGGATTCCAAGACTGTATAGCCAAGTTTCTTAGCATATGTTTCAATCTCTTATGCTCATTTCTTTTGTTCTAGTCTTTTTTTGTCTCTTTCTTTCAATTTGCATAGCTATATTGACCTGTTCACTGAGTACCAACTGGTTCACTAATACTTTGTTCTACTTCTAAACGCATCCATTGAATCCCAGATATTGTATTTCCAGTTTCATACTACCCATTTGTCTTTGTGTTATAGATTCCATTTTCTATTAAAATTCTCTAATCTTCATCAAATCTGCCCATATTGTCCTCTACTTTTTTCGACATATTAATCATTGCTGTTTTAAAATCCCTAACCTCTAATTTCAGTATCTAGATCATCTGTGAGTTTCCCTTTTCTCCTTATTATTTGTTAATTTTTTAGCCCCTTTAGCTGTACAGTAATTTTAAAATATATGCTAACCATTATGTATAATGGAATTATAGATGCTACAAATGGTATTATATTCCATTCTCTTGTTTCTTTCCCGGAAGACAATGTGGGGAGTTAACCATCTCAACCCAGTCAGAATAAGATCTGAGTCAGGATTCTTCTGGAGTTTTAATCAGATCAGGTTACCATCGGTTCACCCCTTAACATGTGGCTATCCTAGGTTTTATTTTAGGTCATTGGCTATTCATATTTTAGCTCTGGAAGACTTTGGAGATCAAATTTTTCCCTTAACAGTTTCCAGCCCAGCTTCTCCCAACCTCTCATTTTATATAGCTTCAGCCTTTGGCAAATATTTCAGGGAAAGATGTGTTCGAGGCAGTCTCTATCCTTGGAAGATTCTTTGTTCCTAAGCACCATGAAGCTATAGGAAGTTTTACTTTGCCTTTTGCTGTACTTTGCCTGGTTTCCTAGCTGTCTACTCAGTACCAGAATTTAGCAAGTTTCTCATAGAGAAAATGGCCTCACATGTTTATTCCTTCAAATTTCCAAATTGTTAGTCCATCACCACAAAATCTTTACAGAATTTTACCGGTTTCTCATTTCTCTAAAAGAGGTTCTCAGGGAGTGATTTGCTTAGCCTGTGCTCAGAATTGGCCAATGCCCCTCGATGAAGAATAAAGGCTGGATGTGGTCAGACCACCTTGGAAATATTCTCCTCTTCTGGAATTTTAGGTCATAATTGCCTTCATAGCTCTTGATGCCTAAAAAATATGTGGTGTTTTTTGGTAATATATCTGGCTTTTTTGGGTTGTTATTGCAAAAGCACTACCTTGCCATTACCTACTGCATTCTATCTATGTGCAGAAGTCTAGTTTGCGTTAGTTTTTCAAACAGATGGTAGTCTTTAACCTGTCTAGAGTCAGGATTCTGAAAGGCTCAAAAGTGTTTTTTTTATTTTTTATTTTTTTGTCTTTTTTATGGATATGAATGTCAACTATTCACTGATTCTTTTTTTATTCAGAAAATAGTGCCTGCTGACTGTAGGTGTATGTTAGTCATTGTGCTTTTATAAATTCCCAAGCTGGGTTGGATTAAGAATTGCCTTTTTTTTTTTTTTAATACAGCTTAAAGAGGGTCAAGCTTGGAGCTCCTTCTGAATGAGCGTGGCCTGGGAATCTGTAATTTTAATGTACTCCCCAGGCAATTCTGACACAGCCCATTCACAGGAAGACATTTGGAAACCACTGAACTAGGCATGCAGTGATTAAAAAGTAATGTTCTGAGTCACTATTTTTATGATGAAATGCAGGAAATTTCATGGGCTGTAAATAGGGGGAAGATCAATTTTCAGTTCCCACTCCTAGGAGGTACAGAAATATAGATCTCTGAAAGAAAGTTTAAAGCCGCTTCACAACATTACAGTACATAAAAGGAAGTAGAGTTGACAGAAAGAACATAATGGCCAGAGATAAAGAATTCTGATCCTACAGGTAGAGCACTGTCTCTCACGGAGGCCGTGGTAAGTTCTCCTGTGGGCTGGAAAGCCATTACTAGGAGTATTTAGAAAAGACCAAGAACTCTGTGTGATTACTTAATAAGGGCTCTGACATAAAAAAAAAAAAAAAAAAAAAAACCCAAATACTTCCAAGCAGACCAGATTTGTGGGACAAGAGCAATGCACTAGACTAAACCTGCTTTCGTAGTCCTACTATCGGATACTATCAGAACCAGTCTTTTAGTCAAAAGGCACTACTAGCATCTGATGTCAAAACCATAACTCTTTTCTGTAAGTAATTATATAGAGAGAAGGCTGTTTTATAAGAGACCTTATTTTAGAATGTAGGTTTGGTTATTTTCCATACATCATTCTATTATTTTCATAGTTTCAAATTCTAAAAAAATCCTTGTAAATAATCTTTTTTAAAAATACACCTATACTTGGTGGTGCTTCCCTCCTTACTGAAATTAAGCGTTTGACACTCAGAAATGGCAAAAAAGGTAAGTCAAGGCAATGTTTACCAAATTCTTTCTAAATGGAGCTTATTCTATTAATATGTGTGTACCGCATAATAGGTGACATGCTGTGGATGTCATCACTGATCCCCTGGGTGCAGGGTGAAAACAAGCACACTTATTACAATGTAACAATTCAAGACTGAGTTGAGCTTATTCCAGGTCTTCTAAACATAACTATAACAGAGGTGACCCCACTTCTTTGGGGAAGGAAGAGTGGCAGGAGTCTTTCCATACTTCTTTCTTGTGAGGAAGAGAGTAGAAATCCCTTCTTACTGCAAGTATCATTCTTCTCCCTTTACAATGTCCAATGCCCAGGTATTGTCCTAAGTAGCATGGGGACTGTCACAAGATCCCCATATCCAGTACTGTCTTTGGTTAAAATGTCCCAGGGTCTCTCTCTTTCTCTCTCTTATTTTCCATTTTCTTATAGCTCTGCTCCATGGGATACCTACAGAAACCGTTGATCTTTATTTTGGGCAGCGTGTTCCACCCTTCACAAACAAGGTATTATATGGCACTCTTACAGAAAGCTCAGCACTTGTCCTCAAGGCTGCATCAGAGGAAGAAGGACAAATGGTTTGAAGAGAAGAAAAGAGTTTATTACTTTGTCGGCAAAGGAGGGAAAATGGTAGACCTTCTCATCTCAAAATCCAAATTTCCTGAACGTAAGCAGAAATACAGAGCTTTTAGAGGGAGGTCCCTTAGTTCTTGGCTCCTGTGGTTAACTATTCTAATCATCCCATCTCTGCCAAAGACAAAGCCTATGATCTTGAGGGCCACCCGGGGGCCTGGGGTGGCTGAGCCATCTCCTGTAATACAAAGAACAAAAAACCATTACCTTGCCCCTCCCAACCATAGGCTTAAGGGGCAGGGATGCAGGTTTTAGTTCTCAAAAAGGAGTGGAGGATGTTTTAAAGAGACAGAAAACATTTTTTGCCATTTTTATTTTCCAGGTCATTCCCTCTGGTACAGTACCTCTGAAGACCTTCCAAGACTTTATGAGAAACTACTGGGGAAGGAAGGAAGCAAGTCATAGTAAATTCCCTTGGCTCATACACTGAGGCAGCAGATCACTTGGAAATCAGCCCAGCTGGCAAGCTTCTCTGTTGGTGACACATCTAGTCTTGATAAAATGCATTTATTAAGAACACACTCTTTTCAAGGAGGTGTGGTTTTTTTTTTTGGTTTTTTTTTTTTTTTTTTTTTTGTCCAAATGAAGAATATTTAGTTTGGGGATACAAGTTCCTACAACTCATTTATACCATTGATGTCTTATTGATGACACTTGAGTTCCTTCGTGTCACTTGCTTCATATCACTAAGAATCTCTAAATCACCCGCCACAAACGCAAATTTCTACACAAGCCAAATAAGCAGTGTAAATGAGCAAAACATAAAGGTGGAATTTATGAGCAAATAATGGAAAGTATGGCAAACAGAAAGTAGTCACCCCATGTAAAGAGGCAGCTGCTACATCATTTTACGGTCTGTCATGATTTTACGTGGTAAACCAGCTGTCTTTCTATCTCCCAATGCTTACAAAGAAGCTGAAAAACTCAGACTTTTATGTTAGATACTCAGAATATGAAATATTTAAAATTAAAAAAAAAAACCAAATTACTCCCACCACACTAGTATAAAACAGATAAAAAGGAAATAAACTAAAGCACCAAACTAAGACACACATACTGTATCTGGCCCATAAGCTACACATTTTTTGTATTAATTTATTTGACTCTTAACCAGTCTGTGCGTCTTTTCCCCAGATAGGGTCCAAATATGCCCCTTCCCAGCCCCTCACGTCTCCTCTGCCATGCACCCATGTTGTAGCTGCTGCCCCATAACTGTGGATTGTGTTTGCAGAGCCAAGCGCTCTTCTTGCTCATTCTCAGAGTTCCAGAATCAGCAAAGGCAATTTTGAAAGGAGAATGCATGAAGGAGAACATGCACTTTCCTCGTATGAGCCATGGAATGCCAATGTCAAATCTGTTCAATTTTCAGATTGGTACAGTGGACCAGGGACAGTCAGAGTAGAAAGGATCCGGGTGATCTTTGCGAGGGTGACATAGCGAGCAATTCTTTGATGAAGAATCCGGCACACGTAGCATCTAATCTTGTCTGTGACACTTCTTAGCAGCATGAAATTGTTCAAGTCCCTTAGATCCCTTTTGTTTTTATTTTCTCATATGCAGAATGGAGATGCTAATAAAGGATATTTATAGGGATTAGATGGGACAGTATGTAAGGAAGTACCATGAAAAACATTACGTGCTATTGAAACGTAGGGCTTTATCATGGCTGGTGCTTCCAATATTTAAATTTAAACTTGCCTTGAAATTGCTTTTGTTTTGTTGAAATTCCTTATCTTTTGTAATCTCATAGAATGGAATTAACAAAAGACCATGTAAAAAGGGGACAACTAAATTGCAAAACAGGGTCATATTTTAATTAAATATATTGATCGGATATAATATCTTCCTCAATATTTCATTCTTAAAGTAGATATTTATCGAGTGTGTACGATAGACCAGACCTTGTTCCAGGTACTGAGTATACAGGGATGAACAAGAGGGCAAGGAGCCTGCCCTCATGGCGCGTAGATTTCTAGTTAGGGAACCATTATAAACACGCAAGCAAATAGATACATAATTTACTGCGGTTTACCTGCTCCAGGGTAAAATGAAGCATGGAAATAGAAAGTGACAGTAGGAGAGACAGATGCTTTTTGAATAGCACAGTCATGCAAAGGTTCTCAGAGCAAATGACATCGGAGCAGGCATACGACTAAACTGAAGGAATAAACCTTGCAGGTACAAGGAGGAAATGTCCCAGGCAGAAGGAGCAACAAGTGCAAATTATCAAAACCAGGAATAAAGGAACAAACAAAACCCTCACTGTTACTAGATCAAAGTGAGAGAAGGGAAAGATGTAGGAGATAAGGTTTGAGAGTTGGGAAGCGCCAGATCGTGAAATACCTTAGATTTCACCCACTCCAGTGATTCAAAAGATTCTTTGATATTGCTTTATAGCTGTTGGAATTATGTGACCTTTTCTTTTAAGGCAGCCGTTATGGCCCTCAGCTTCTCCCTACCCCCACCCCAGCCCAAGGTGTATGTCTTACGGAGATATATCATTTAGCTTAGGGATGTGATAGTGCTGCCTTATGGATTCCCTACTTAATTTTATCAGTAAGGTCGTACCCCACATATTTTCATACTTAACGTGTAGTGCCAGCTTTCCTCCCCAGAACCCTAAAGCACTAGTGAAAGCCATGCCAGGAGGGTCGGGGGAGGGGGCAGAGCATAGCGTGGGAGTCAAGGGTGTTGGAGGGGAAAAGGGCATTAGAGATCTTGCAAATGAGAAATTGAAGGCACTGAGGGAAAGATGAAAATGGTTGCCTAAAGTCACTCAGTTCATTAACCAATTAAGTCAAGGGATATTTATCGTGGCTGGTGGTAAAGCTAGAACCAGAACCCATTTCTCTTGGCTCTGGACTGAGGCACTTCCTGTTGCACTGTACTATTCTTCACCTACCACCTGTGCCCAGAGAGGAAGCTAGTTTTCTTTGGTTCTATTTATACCTACAAGTTTCTGATGTATACTCTGTTAATACCTGAGAGTCCAAGCCACAGGAGAGGTGTCAGGGTATGAGGTTGCTTCTAAATCTCTTATCAAGTCTGTCTTAGTCCGTATGTGTTGCTGAATAACTGAGGCTGGGTAATTTAGAGAAAAAATAGGTTTATTTGGCTCACAGTTCTGCAGGCTGTACAAGAAGCATGGTGCCAACACCTGCTTCTGGTAAGGGCCTCAGGCTGCTTCCACTCACGGCGGAAGGGGAAGGGGGGGCTGGTGTGTGCAGAGATCACACGGCGAGAGAGGACGCAGGAGAGAGCGGGAGATGCCAGGCTCTTTTTAACAACCAGCTCTCGTGGAACTAACAGAGCAAGAACTCACTCATTACCATGAAGAGGGGACCATGCCATTCATGGGGGATCCACCCCCATGACCCAAACAACTCCTGGTAGGCCCCATGTCACACTGGGGCCTAAATTTCAACGTGGAATTTGGAGGGGCCAAACAAACCCTCTCCAAACTATCACCAAGTCTCTTACCAAAAGAAAGGTATCTCAATCCTTGCTGCAAAGAGGCACAAGAAGGGTTGTCACCAGCTGCCATGTACTGAGTTCCGAGGAGTTCTCTGAGCCAGCTGGAGCACTCCCAGGGCTGGGAGGAAGGGGCTACGGCAGATGGGAGGTAGTAGGGTGGGGGGTGGTAGACAGTGAACAGAGCACATTTATGGAGCTGTGTAGACAGAATGTGAGAGTCCTGTCGTACGTGCCCACAGTGAGTTTTTCTGCCTTTAGATTAAGACTCGAATTATAAACCGATGACCTAGTATATTTAATTTTATTATGTAGTCACTTGAACTTGTTTTCTTTGAACTGTGTCTTCTTTCCAGTTGGTCTCTTTGCAGCTTGCCTTTTAATTAAACTCCTAATATATCTATTTAAGACCTCCCCAGACTGATTAATCAAGTGCCACCAGGAAACTGAAATTCCATCATAAAACAGTTACTAATGTGTGAGGGGGGATTATTAAATTGCTGTTTTATTACCAGAATTGACAAAGATCAGTGACGAAGACTGAGCATACTGGAGTCTCGTGGCAACACGCTCATCTAATTAATGAAGTGACAGTTTTATGCTGTGAAGTACCAAAAGGACTTGACAAGACTCATGGCTTTTCTCATTGACTCTAACAGCTGGAATGATGTTTCTTAACACTCTCAGAAGGCTTGGCAGTAATATATTACCCTTGTCACACTTAAGGAAGGAGGGAGGGGCGACTGGGTTTTTTTCCCCCACTGTGAATGAATCCCAATAAGAAAACGTTGCTGAGAACTGAAGACTCCCCTAGACCCCAACCTTATCTAAATACCAGCACCCACTCCTCCCCCAAACACACTACAATCAAATACCTCTATTGTGAAGCTTCTCGCTTTCTTCGGTACCTAGTTGGGCAAAGATGTAGAAATCAACAGGAACTGACTTCAATTTTCCCAGGGAGAAAAGAAAATAGAAGCGTAAGGCATTAACACACAGTTTGTTAACGATTCCGAATTCATAAACCAACGGGATCTAAACCAGGAGATAGGGACCTATTCTGAATTCATCAGACATTTAGAACATCGATGAATATTTTCTGTGACAATGGTTAAGACTGTGCCTTTATTAGAAGAGGCAGGCGACTTCATCTGTCTTTTTCAGTTTATTTTATTTTATTTTTTTTCTTTTTGAAATATCTGTTGCCTGGCTACTTTTGTTATTTGTCCAAATATTTGGGTCTCTGTGTTTTGATTCTGCTCAGATAGGCAAAGGGGACCAGATGGATTTGAGAACTGCGTCTCTCTTGAGTCTATGAGAGTCCTCTAGAGATCAGATGAAAAACAGTCTGCTCATTTCTGGGATTACAAAGTTCCAGAAACACAGGCTACGTGTTGCTAACAAAGGCAGTGTTGCTTCTGATATTTCAGCTGTTCTGTTCTTTCATTATTTCTCCTCTAAATATCCCCTATTATATTAAAGAGGAAAAAAAAAAAAAAAAAAAGGCTGCCTTTCCCTTACTTCGTTGATATTGGTATGTCCAGCCGCAAGTCTAAATCAGACCTAACCCCAAGGTTATGTGTGTGAAGCTTGATTCTGAAAATTAACTTTTTTGAAGGGAAATGATTATAAATGTAAATTTCAACTCCCCGTGGGGCTGCTTGGCTGAGAAGGATTTCTGGACTTGGCACAGCTCAGTGGTAATTATCTAGACTTGAACACAGTTTTTGTTTCAAGGGGAAAGACATTTGGCAGCAGCTCTTGCAGGCTCTAAAAGGCCACATCATTTTTTTTTTTCCGAGGGATGCCAAAACCTGTAATTTCCAGACGTAAAATGTTAATGCTACTCTCTCACCCATATCCTGAGCCCCACCGGCTTTGAGGAACAGGTATGGCTTTTTTTTTTTTTTTTCCTGAAACAGTCTCATCCCAGGAAACCACAGAGCTTACAACCTGGCAGGATTTCTCTGCGTGCCAGCGCACCATTTAGGCCTGTCCACGGGCCGATGGCTTTCAGCCTTCCACAGCCAAACACGTGTTTCCCTCGAAGGGAGAAATCAGAGCTACTCAAGCAAATGACACCTAAGCTTTCTGTGCAATCCACTGAAAAGGTTCACTTCTTTTTCTTCTTGAGGCAGGAAGAGGAGTCATAAAAATAGCATTTTTAAGCAAACCAGTATGTGTCAAGCGTCGTGCTAATCAGTGTGGAGAGATCCAAACCCAGAAGATGCAGTTCTTGACCTTTTGAATGCCCGAGGTGCGTTTGGGTAATGATACACGCACCAAACCAGCAAAGTATGATTCTAAATCCCTACATGAGCAATGAAAAATGAATGTGTGTGTGTGTGTGTGTGTGAGTTAAGAGAGAGAGATGGAGAGAATATGTGATACATTCACTTATTCATTCAACAAACTCTGGGCTAGTATCTCAAGATGCAAAGGGGACTAATAAACTCATCCTTAATGAGCACGCAGATGACGAAGAACACATTGGACAAATAGACTATTTATTCAGCCAGCAAATACTTGAGTTCCTCCTATAAACCAGGCCCTGTGCTGTAAGAGGGGAACATAATGCTAAGTAGCTAGATACGGTCCCTTCCCTTACGGGCTTTATTATCATGAACTCATTCCTGAGAACAGTTCACAGCGCTAAGTGAAAAACTAGACATAGGCTGGGCGCGGTGGCTCCTGCCTGTAATCCTAGCACTCTGGGAGGCTGAGGCGGGAGGATTGCTTGAGGTCAGGAGTTCGAAACCAGCCTGAGCAAGAGTGAGACCCCGTCTCTACTATAAATAGAAAGAAATTAATTGGCCAACTAATATATATAGAATAAATTAGCTGGGCATGGTGGCGCATGCCTGAAGTCCCAGCTACTCGGGAGGCTGAGGCAGGAGGATCGCTTGAGCCCAGGAGTTTGAGGTTGCTGTGAGCGAGGCTGATGCCAGGGCACTCACTCTAGCCTGGGCAACAAAGTGAGACCCTGTTTCAAAAAAAACAAAACAAAAACAAAACTAGACATAGGCTTTGGAGTAAAGTCAACCTATATTCAGACCTTAGCTGTACTATGTACGACCCACATGGCTAAACAAATTATTAAACCTTTCTAAGTCTTTCTTTTCTCTTCTGGAAAATAGGCATAACAGTAAATACCACCCAGGTGTTGTAGTGATCAAAATAAATAATATAAGCACAACACCTATTGTAGTGTCTTGTATGTCATAAGTACTCAATAAATATGTTGTAATTTATAGTTCTAAGTGGGTATTTTAAAGGCGAGCAATGGTAGTATATAGGTGGGACATTCAAAAGAAACTGGGACTCAGGTGACCTAAGATGGGCTTGAAGGGTGGGAAGAGTGAAGGGGAGGAGGTGCAGCCTGTGCAAAGGCCCAGAGGTCTGAGAAAGCCACATGCCACTCTAAAGCTGGAAAACAGAGTGCCAGGGGTGATGGAAAGTAATGATGAGCAATGAAGTTGGTCATGCAGTTGGGGCCTTTACCATGAAGGGCCTGGTGTGTCACGTTAGGGAGTTTGGATTTCTATCTGGAAGAGAATGAGAAGCCACTGGCCAGCAATGACAGGAACATTCCTTGACATCTACGATGCTTGAACGAAGCCCTTATTGATGAACAGGATTCAGACCCACAGAGTCCCGTGATGGAGGGCAGGGAGCAGGTATACAGTTCTCAGAGGTGGAACAGAGACCAGCACTTACAGGACCTCCTTGGCCGAAAGAGACTTTGGTTGCTGTTTCTCTTAGAACAATCTTAGGAGGCCACTGTTTCTATCGATGGTCCCAGAAGAATTTTAGGGTTAGGGAACTGGTAAGAGTGTGGCTGGGATCAATCCCAGCGTATTTCCTTCTTTAAATTGTTTGTAATCACACGGAGCAGCAGTCTTTGGGTATTATTTGTATATTTTTTTGGGAGGGGGAATAGGGATGATTCATTTGCTCATTAGTATCATAACAATGACAATTCGTATTTGCCTCTTGTATTTTAGATGCATCTTTCTGTTACAGTAAGCATGCCTACCTAGTCCTGGATTTTAGATACGAAGATCATGCTTGCTAACCTCAAAATCAATCAGATGGTTTGACAGATCCAGCAGTCTCGTGGGAAGAACCCCAGGGTCACATATTTGAGGCCAGGATGTGTGGTCAGATGGAGATTTCCGTGCCTACAGAGGCGTGGGCATTTCACAAAGATGGTGGCATTGCCTGGGTGTAGGCAGCACTCGGGCCCCAGCTGGAGGAGCAGCAGGAAGCAAGCTACTCCTTCATTCGGTACTTCAAAGCCATTGTCTCTGCAACGGAAAGAGTTTTCCTTCCAATTTAATCCAAACGTAGGTCAGTCCTGTAAGAACTTTTTTTTTTTTAAAAAAAAGATATATACCTTTTTGTGTGTGTGTTTCAGGAGTGCAAAATCTTCTCTCACCTTTCTAAAGATCATCTATACCTTAAAGACATGAATCTGCTCTCCACATTGGCCCTGCTTTGTCTGACTGTCCCTTTCCCGTTTGACGTGGTCTCTGTCTTTCATGATAGCGGTGCTAATTAAAGGTTGTGCTGCGAGATCTTAAATATGGATTGACAGCGTGGAGTCGGAAAGGCTGTCTGCAAGTCGAACCTCACACTATACAACTTTCAATTAATCCTGTTTGCATGTCACTTCCCACCACGGCCAGCAGAGGTATGTGGGACTTCCAGCTCCTGCGTTTTCTCTGTGTTCTCTGCATGGATCAGTCTGCCACTGTCGTCTTATTTCTCTGCAGGCACTCAGGGTCCGGCTTCCTCTGCTGTGCCGAGGCTGTTGTCACTCAGATATGGTTTTCCATCTTCCAGAACAGCGTTCATCTCCCTTTTCTGTTGCTGATTCTTTCCCACAGGCTTTGTCTTTGTAGATTTTATGACTTAGAGGATGCCAGGAAGGAGAGGAAATAAATGCATGTGCGCAATTTACTTTAGTCCAGTAGGAGAGTATTATTTTTAAAACATCTATAAATAATTTAGATTTAAAATTATTAACATAATGTGATCATAGGGAAAGATATCCTGAGGCGGGGGCTCAATGTTTAAACCTTTAAAACCTGGAAATAGCAATGGCTCACGCCTGTAATCCTAGCACTCTGTTAGCCAGACAACTAAAAATATATATAAAAAAAAAATTAGCCGGGCATGGTGGCGCACACCTGTAGTCCCCACTACTCAGGAGGCTGAGCCAGGAGGATCGCTTGAGCCCAGGAGTTTGAGGTTGCTGTGAGCTAGGCTGATGCCACGGCACTCTAGCCCAGGCAACAGAGTGAGACTCTGTCTCAAAAATAAAAAAAAAAAAAAGAAAGAAAGAAAAAGAAAAGAAAAAACCTGGAAATAGGGTAAATGGGATTATTTGAAAAGTGTCAGAAATTTGCTCTGTGTGCTTCAAAAGGTATAATGGGAAATTTATCTTTAGGATTTAGTACAGTTTCCTTCTTTATTCTGGGATGGAATAATTTTGATTGGGCTTCTTGATCATGCAGTGTTTTATTCCATTGTATTTAGGATTGCTAAATGTTTCCGAAGCAAACCAAATGCAAATGCTTTCACTCACTCATTCAGAATTGTACCATTCATTCATTCATTCATTCATCTGTTTATTGACTTATATGACAAATATTTATTGAATCCCCACTCTGTGTCCTGCCCTGTGCTAAGCTCAGCTCACAACACAGGAAGGAGGTGGGCGTGGTCACTGCCTGTGTGTTATTCACATGTTATTCACAATCTAAAACGTCGTGTTAAGAGGCTGGAGGATGGGTGTGGCCCTAAATCAGCTGTTCTTCCCCAAGTTTGGTGTCTTCACCAGTAACATCTGCAATACTTGAGAATTTGTTAGGAATGCAAATTCTCAGGACCTGACCCAGACATACTAGGTCAGAAGCTGGGCAGTTGGGCCCAGCAGTTTGTTTTTAAAAATCCCTTAAGGCAATTCCAGTGCGCCCTCAAGTTTAAAGTTTAAGAACTGCCCTAAAAAATGCTTTACAATTAAAAATAAATAAATAAATAAACTGACTTCCTATGTGTGAACCAGGAAATAGGGAGTGTTCTGGGTTTGCAAAAAGGAGAGAGTCTATGAGAACAAAGGGCTCTGAAATAATGGAATTTCCAGAGGCCCATTTTTTTAAGAGTATTTTGTCCTATATTTGGACTTTATTTTCTGAGAACAAGGACATGCGTGCTACCATATGTGTCATTGAAGACTGTCCGTGATTTTCTTTCAGCTTATTTTATGTGCTTTAAAAATCCATTTGCTGGTCGGATATGAGAATAAGTTCCTTATATTATGGCATTTATGTTGGAACTGTTGCCTGGATCGTGACAGCAGCCACAAATCAGCTGAGAATGTGGCCCTCGCGTGATTAGCTCCTCAATGCCAGTGCTCTTGTTACCTTTGCCAGCCCCATGCCCAGGGCCAATGCTGCTCTCATTGTCACACTGACGCTTCATTGACATTTGTCTTGTGGCTCTTACTTTTCCTGGGGCGTGGGCGTCAGAAAAGGAGAAGCAGACCGGATGTAGTATAAGCGATGACCTAATATGTTCACATTTACCTAAGTCCTTTCGATGATGGTTTAACCCTTTGCACTCACTCGCTTGCTTTTTTTCTCGATTCCTTTATTCTACTCGGGATTTAATTTTTTAAATACCCTAGATTTTACAAAGCGTGGCAGTAGAATAAAAAAAACTGGCGTTTCTTTTCATACAAACTTATTTATTTGGATTTTTTTAAATATTTCAAATTATTGATACATTCAAAGACTCATTTTAATCTCTGTAATTTTTGCTGACCGTATCGAGTCACACTCGACATCCGAGTGCAAAGGGTTAGTAAGTATGAGCTGATTTCCCCATACCTCCACTCCTCTTCCTTTTGGTGACATTATTTCCTACGATGATTCTTCTTCCTCACTCCTTTAAATAGATACCTGGGGAATTTGTCCCCAGTTCTTCATTCATGTCCAGACATGCCTTTATGTTTAGATTAAAGCTGTCATCCTGCTGTAGAGATCACTCATTTGGGTTTGTTAATTATGTGCAATGACAGCAGCAGCGGCTAACGCTTTTCGTTTCTTTTATACCTGGGGAGGCGTTGTGGCACAATGGAAAGGACACGGGATTGACTCTCCCAGGTGGATCTAAAGTCTCTCATTCTCAGTTAAGCCACATGACAAAAAAAAAAAAAAAAAAACCACAGAACTTTCATTTCTCATTGCCTTACTCGCACAATTTTGTTACCATCTGAACTCTAAGGATCGTACATTTCTAACAGCTTGTGATTCTATCGTACGGAGATCACATTCTATACATAAACATTATTCTTGGGATTTCAGCCATGAGTATCATACCTATTTGGGAAAAGTATGAGTGGGTTTGGAGTATTGGGAGGACATTAGAAGAGGGAGACTTAAGGTCGGTTCTTTACCTCCCAAATCTCAGGTTTATTTATTTTTTTTATTTTTTATTTTATTTTATTTTTTGAGCCAGAGTCTCACTCTGTTGCCCAGGCTAGAGTGAGTGCCGTGGCGTCAGCCTAGCTCACAGCAACCTCAAACTCCGGGGCTCAAGAGATCCTCCTGCCTCAGCCTCCCGAGTAGCTGGGACTACAGGCATGCACCACCATGCCCGGCTAGTTTTTTCTCTATATATTAGTTGGCCGATTAATTTCTTTCTATTTATAGTAGAGACGGGGTCTTGCTCTTGCTCAGGCTGGTTTCAAACTCCTGACCTCGAGCAATCCGCCCGCCTCGGCCTCCCAGAGTGCTAGGATTACAGGTGTGAACCACCATGCCCGGCCCCAAATCGCAGGTTTTACATAAATCTATTTCTTGAAAAAATGAGCTGGATGGGATGCCTACTGCTCACCACTAAGCTCATTGTTATGCGGGAGAGTTTGGGTTTCCATGTTGCTGCTCTATGACAAATTCAGATGTATCTTCAACCATTAAGATCTTCCTTATTGGTACAACTCTTTAGTCCTAGTCCTCTTATTCTTCAGAGGCAAATAATTTCTCACCGTGTATATCTATACACGTTGTTTGGAAAGTATTGATTATGTGTATACTTATCCTCTCTCACGTACTATACTAGAGGTTCTGTCTTGGAAATTGAGCCTTGTTCATTTGGGGGGGATCCTGTTTTTAGCAAAGTGCCTTATGTATGCTAAATACTTACTGAATAAATGGAAGATTCCCTTTATTAATAAAAGATAAGTGTCATTTGGGTAGTATTCTATAGACCTGTGCCAGTAACTTCTTGTTGCCAGCCCATGACAAAAGATGTACAAAAATTGAGAATAAGTATTGGATACTGTTACAACAATTTGACATTGCTGCAGCATTAAACTGTGTGATCAATAGACTTATCTCAGGGCATAGTATATACAATACCTTTGGATACAGCACTGACCTCGTGTCCTGCAAAGGCACTAAATTCACTTATCATTTCCTAGTTGTATTTTGATAGATTTCTTGGGGTTCTAAGTACTCAATTGGGTTATTGGCAATGAATGTTTTATTTCCTCCTTTCCAACATGCATGGTTTTTGTTTCTTTCTTTTTTCATAGTCTAAAAACTTCCCAATAATGTTGACTAGAAATGATAAGAATAGTATCTATGCCTCATTCTCAACCTAGAGAAAGAGCATTCTGGTTTTTTGCCATTAATTATGATGTTATCCATAAGTTTTATCATAGATGTTATTTATCAGATTGTGAAAGTTTCCTTCTATTCCAAGTTTTCTGAGAATTATTATTGTGAATGCATGTCGAATTTTGTCAAATGTTTTTTCTTGAAATCATGATATAGTTCTAATTTTGATTGTCTACATAGTGAATCACATTGATTGATTTTTGAAGGTTAAACCAACTTTGCATTCCTAGGATGAGCCAAATGGTTATGATGCATATATTGCTGAATTTTATTTGCTAAAAGTGTGTTAGGAATTTTTGCATTTATGTTCATGAGGGATACTAGTCTGTAGCTTCTTTTATTGCAGTATCTTTATCTGGTATTGGACTCAGTAATACAAGCCTCATAAAATCATTTGGGAAGGGATAACCTTCTTCTATGTTCTGGAAGAATTTTCGTGTATTGGTGTGCTTTCTTAAATGTTAAATAAAATCAATGAATGAAGCTATTTGGGTCTGAAGTTGTATTTGTGGAATTTTTTAAACATTGATTTCAATTTTTACAATTAAATATAAAACTATTCATTTACTTCTTCTTTAGGGAGCTTTAATAGTTTGTGTTTTTTACTCATCATCAATGATGGCTACTTCTTTCCATAAAGTTATTCATAATGGTACCTTTTTATATTTTTAATATTTGTAGGATCTGTAGTGATGGCCTCTTTTATATTCCTAATTTTTGTTATTTTTGTTTTCTCTATTTTCTTGGTCAGTTGGCTAGAGTGTTTTCAATTTTGCTCATCTTCTCAAAGAAAGAACAAGTAGTTTGATATTCTCTATTGTTTTATTTGATGTAACTCTTTTATTAGTGGTTGCTCTAATGTATACAATATACATCTTTTATCTTGTCATAGCCTACTTTCAAATAAAATTATGCCACTTCATTTATAATTGAGAAATTTAAAATATATGTTCTGACTACATTTTAATATAAATATGTTATAAATCTCATGATATAGTAAGCTGTCAGTTACCTTTTAAGAAAATTAAAAATTTGAGAAACATATTTATACTTACTCACTCTTTTAATAGTTCATCCCTTTGGGTAGATTCAAATTTATATTTGTTATTATTTTCCTTTTGTCTGAGAAATTTTCTTTATCATTTCTTATAGGTAGGTGTGCTGTAGATAAATTTTCTCAGCTTTTGTTTGTCTGAAAAATCTTTATTTCAATCTCATTTTATAAAGCTATTTTTTGCTGGTATAGAATTATGGGTAGACAAATTTTTTTCTGTTAACATTTAAAGATGTTGCTATATTGTTTTCTAACTTGTGTGGTTTCTCATTGGATGTATGGGAAAAATTTTGCTTTGTTTCTTTGTATTTACTGTTTCTTTTAAAAAAGATTTTCCATTTATCATAAATTTTCAGCAATTTATTTATGTGTATTTATGTAGTCTTAATTTTGTTTACTCTGGGGTTTATTGAGAGTCTTGGTTCAGTGCATTCTAAGTGTTAATCAAATTTGAAAAAAGGGCCATTCTTTTATAAAATTTTTTTCCTCATTACCTTGTCTCCTGCTGAGACTATAAACATGTATTTCTTAGGTCACTTTATATCATGCCTCATGTCACTGATCTTCTGTTCATTTTGTTCTTTCATTATTTTATTCCCCTGTATTTTATTTTGGATAATTTTTATTTCTGTCTTAGAATTCACTATTTTTTTTTTTGCAGGATACAACCTGCTGTTAATCCCAGACAATGCATGTTTTTCATTTTAGATATTAATATTTCATTTATAACCTCTAGATGTTTCACTAGGGTTACTTTTATAGATTCCTTTTTTTTTCTACATCACATTCATGTTTTCCTCTACATTATTATTCATACAGTGCTTATTTCTGACAGTTGTTTAGGAATCTTTGGTAACTTTAGTAGCTATGCCTAATTTGGTGGTCAGTTTTAATTGATTGATTTTTTTATGATTTTTGAGCTCATTTATTTCATGCTTCTTGGCATACCTGGTGATTTTTTTTAATTAACAAAGAAATTATATATATTTGTCACTTATATTGTTTTGAAGTATGTATACATTGTTGAATGGCTAAATCAAGCTAATTAACATATACATTACCTCACAACCATCATTTTTTATGGTAAGAATACTTGAATTCTACTCTTTTAGAAATTTTCAAGAATATAATATACTGTTACTAACTATAGTCACCATTTTGTACAACAGATCTCTTGAGCTTATTCTTCCTCTCTAACTGACATTTTGTATCCTTTGAACGATATCTTACTAGCCCTTGGTAACCACCACTCTAGTCTCTACTTCTATGAGTTCAGCTTTTTAGATTCACATATAAATGAAATCATGTGGTATTTGTCTTCCTGGGCTTGGCTTATTTCACTTAACATAATGTCCTTCATGTTCACTCATGTTTGTTGCAAATGACAGGATTTCCTTCTTTTTAATGCTGTATTCTGTATTGTGTATCTATCTCACGTTTACATTATCCATTCATCCACTGATGGACACTTAGGTTGGTCCCATATCTTGGCTGTTAACATACCTGGTGATTTTTGATTAGATACCAGGTATTGTGAATTTTATGTTTTGGGGAGCCAGATTCTCTTGTATTTCTTTAAAAAGTGTTGTATGTTGTCCTGGCACACAGCTAAGTTACTTAGAGGCAGGTAGATCCTTTTAAGGGTTGTTTTGAAGCTTGGTTAGCGTGGAGTCAGTGCATCCTTTAGCCTCAGGCTAATTTATATTCATAACAAGGGTGATGCCCATCTGAGGCCTAAACTTGATGTGAAATGTGTGGCTTTTTTTTCTCCCCACTCTGGATAGCAGGAACAAAAACTATTCACAACCCTCTTTGGGAATTGTTGTGTGGCCTATTTTTTGCCAGTGATTCTGTCTCCAGTCTTTAGTAGTTTCCCGTCATGCATGTGGAGATCAGTAATCAGCAAAAGACAGAAAGAGAACTGTCTGCATGCATCTCAAGTCCTCTCTCATTATGAATTCACTTTTGCTGGAACTCCGCTCCACACGCTCTAGCATTGCTGACCTCATTTTACTCTAATATCTGCCCCTTCTATAGACACTCACGTGTTTTTCTCTAGAAAATGCTCGTCATTAACATACAGTAAGTCAGACCGTAGATGTCAGTTACAGGATTGAAAGAGAACATCAGGGATTCCGGAGTATATCCGAGTAGGTCACAAGGATAATGAAGGTAGGATGAAATGCAGCAATAAATTCATTCACAAGAGGAGCACATGAAAGCAGCGACTGGGAAGACAGGCTTGGCAGAAGCCTGTGATAGCTGGTGCTATCACAAGCACTGCGGCTGGAAGGTGGTAAACAGAGGCTTGCCTGAGTCCCGTGGGAGGCACAGGGCCACTGCCCAGAGCTTGAGTGTAGACATACGGTCAACTCCTAGATCTGATTCCTGGCTTAAGTTACAAGTTCTATGACCTTGGGCTGACATCAGAAAGATCAAATCAATACTTCCTACCTTTAACAATTTTGTAATATCAAGTGTTTTAGAATTTGTATAAAACACAGGCCTGTACATTCAGATTAGTGTTCAGATCTCTCTGGTGGGGGAGTCCTGCCACGGGGCTTTGTGTGCAAAGACAGAAGAGCTTCAGGAGGGGTGGGGGGCGGGGAGGGGGGTAACTCATCCTAATGCAACGGAGAAGCCTAGTGGACACTTTTGTTTAAGGACAAGAGCAAAGTGTCGGAGTGGACACGTGATTGCGATCTCAAGACCACACATGGTCTTGCGGAGCCCATATGGACCTATTCTGAGTCTTAGAGCATGGGCTGGAATCAGCAAAGAAAAGGCGAAAAGAGTAGCTTCGCTAGCTGAATACCGAAAGAATGAGTCCTGCTTTGTCTGTAGCTCTGTGTTGTGCAGTGCCAAGAAGCAGTATTTTTCTGTCTTTGGATTCCTCCTGGAGCTCACGGAGGTGCAGAAAGACACAGCGGCGCGGATTAGTGAGGCAGAACAGTGCATAGACAGAAACACGAGAAAGATGCCGTGGTGTGATGGCTTCACAGACTGCACCCACTGCATCAGCTGAGTTAATGGTGATAAAAGATAATTTTAAATAACTGCAGTAAGAGAATGACAGACCCCAGCCAGCAGCCATGAAGATGTTCATTAGCAGATGCGAGACAACCCTGTGGGATGTCCAGAATTGATTTATGAGGAGGGATTTTGAGGATAGCTGGGTTTCCCATTATGGTGGGAGGGTCCCTTATTCTCTCCAGTTCTTAGATCCAGACTAGTGAAGCCTGGAAAATGTGAGGCCACTGAAGGACATGGCAGCATGGTGCCAGCTACACAGTAAGGACTCAATAATTATCGCTTTTCTCTTCCTCCTGGAGACAGGCTCTTACACACTAGTAGTGCCAAAGACATTTTTCCTTTAATTCCCACACTGATGTGTAAGCTACCTGCCCCCAAGATCTCCCTCCAGGGAACTTTAAGCGGTCACTCTTTTCTAGGAAGTTGCCAAATTGGGACAAAGCCGCAAGCCAAGGCAGCTAAGCACGCCAGGTCAGCTCACGGTGGTGAGGGTGCAGTTGGGAGTCTGGGGTCTTTATTTTCCTTCTGCCATCGCCTGTTTGTATGACCTTGAGCAAGGTATCGAATCTTTCGGTATTCAGTTTTCCTGTTTGTGAAAGACCTACAGGGTCCTTGCCCATCCTGGCATTCTGTGACTTCCTCTAAGTTCTCAATTCTCTGGTTCTGCCCAGGGTTCCCCTACAAGTGCCAATGGGAAGGCAGTCCACAGTGACGGCTGCCGTGGTTGCAGAAGGCTTCTTAGACTGGGGGGAGATGACGAGGTGCAGGGTGCTCAGTGGATACTAAGGAAACCATTTGGACTAGGATGGAATGTTCTTTGGGGGAATCAGCAAGATACAAGTCTAAACATGTGAGCTGGGGTCCAAAGGTGATCTAGACCTGCTAAAGACCCTTCCCCACCTCAATTTCTTTCAGGTTAATTGGATCTGAGTTGAAACGTGGGCTCATCACTAGAAGTCTGCTTATCACTTTAGGGCAAAGTAAGCAACGATTGTATGCATTTTACTTTGGTGTATAGTACATGGCTAGCATTTCTAAAGAATAATAATGATAGTGATAATTACCATTTATTGAGTGCTTGCCTGAAATGGCTGCACATCCAAAATGCTTCACATTCTCGTTTAATTCTCATAATGCTCTAGGAAGTAGGAGTCGTTGCAGTACTCATTTACAAGTGATGAAACCATAGCTCAGAGATGGTTATTATCTAAATTCACACAATTGGTAAGTAACAGAGGCAGGATTTGAATCTAAATCTCCTTTGATCCCCAATACCAAGTTTTATGTGGACTTTTCTAAGGAGGCTTATGTAGCTAGCACCCCGGTGTGCCCAGGCAGTACAGAGCACGTTGAAATCTCTGGGCAGTTTAGTGGTAAATGAATTAATAAAAAATAATTAAACATCTAAAGTACATTAAACACAAAATAATGAGCACATGGTTGGATCTCCACATGCATTCCTTCTGATGAAGCATGTTCTGCTGTGACAGAAATAAAGTCAAGTCTCTCGGTGATTTGAAGCATTCATTCTACATTTATGTAGTCTTTTTTTTTTAGAACTGTATTTTAATTTTTTAAAGCACCATTTTAATATCTGTGCTGCAGCTGATCATTATTTTGGGAAGGAGCAAGAGGATTTTGATAGCAGCACGAACAATGTTTAATGCAACAGCTGCTCGGCTCCAGTCGACCATGTGCCAAGAGCCCCATCACCCGTCAGAAGAAAGATGGTCTATACTCGGTGCCTCCCACGTCAAGGTCACGGGTTTCAGTCCAGCTCAAGTTGATTGTGGCTTAAGGTCACCTCCACTCCATGGCTCCTTGGTGGCCTCAGTAAATGAGATAAGAGACATATCCAATTTCCTCCTGGGCAACCACCCAGGGCTAATTCTGAAGACTTTTAGTGCAAATGGGAGAACCAACCCTGGCATAGGCACTCATCATCGTGCCCCCTCATGATCTGGGGCTTGACTGATTCTTCTTCTTCTTATTATTATTATTACTATTAGATATTCTCTGTGAAGCATTGGGAAGAATACCAATTTGCAAAAAACCAAGCTCTTTAATTTCAGCTGTTGTTGGTCAAGATAAGCACAGAGGACAAGGATGCAGTTCATTCTCCACGTTCTACCCATCTCCTAACCACACTTGAAGGTGCAACTCAGGTCCCAGCCCACCACAAAGCCGTTCAGGGCCAGTAAGCCCATGGTGTCCCCTGAATGCCAGTCGCCTCTGCTGTCTCTAGGTCCCCGTATGTATGGTTCATTATCAGTCACGACTGCAAATTGTCTAGCACTCATGTTGGATGCTCAAGTGGAAAATGGCGAGCAGGACATTAATATCTTCCATTGGTTTGTTGACCCATGAACCTTGGCTTACCACGAGCCTTCAGAAATCCCCATTTGAACAACCATGGTTTCCTCCAAGGAGTCCTCTGAGGCCCTTCCTAGTAAATCACGTCTAAAAGTTACCTACCACAGCCACCCACTACCTGCATCCTTGCCCTGAGCATAAACAAAGCTCTTTATAAGAAGGGGGTATGCATTCTCTCAGGCTACCTCCTTAATTACCCTATCCTACTTACATCTTTGCATTCTTTTGTTCTTGGAAAAAAAGAGGTAGAATACTAATTAATTAGCTAATTAACTTATTATTTAAATCTATAATTTTCCTGGTACATTTCTATTATAGTTCTATTTTAATCTTTTAATAATTCCAAATAGATATTTGCTTTTTGTTATGACTGGTTCTTCCTGTATTTCAGCCTCTCTGTTGCAGAGATGAATCCATAGACCCACATGGATGGGGGTTACCTGTGACCCCAAACCTCTCCTGTGAAGGCATTGCTCCCAAGGTGACTCTTCAATCTGAGACAATATGTACTTGTTGGGAGGACCTGGGTATAACTTCTGAATTCATGAGCAAGAGATGCCATTGCAGCCATGGAAGAGTTAATGGTGCTTAGTAAGTATTTGTGGAATGTATCAAATAAATTAGTCACCCTGTATGTTTTTGCAAGCTGTTCCCTCCATTCTTTCACACTTTGGCTTACCAGACACCAAAGGAATCCTAGGCCACTAGGACCCCTGACTTCCATGCTGGCTGAAGTGTACAAGGACTTTTGATTCAACCACCTGGTCCTGGACTCAACCACACCACCTTCCTACCAATTACTTTAGTCTTTCAGACAGAAGCTTCTAGCTATTTGTACAGTACTTATGATTTTCTGTCCCTTCATCTATCGGGGTGTAACAAATCTGATGTTGTTTAATTTTTCTAAATCAAATTAGTTCTGACTTCATGCCCACACTGCTCATGGTTGGGAGAAATTCAAGCTCAGTAATATTTCTGGAGACAGGTGGCTGATGTGAGTATCCAGAGACTGAGAAAATGTTCTCTAGTATCCAGTCTACCGTGATTGTTTGACATGTATGTTGTAAGATTTCACGTGGTCCGTGTGCTATATGCAGATCTGTTACTGCTCAAGCTTGAGTGCCAGGGTCTTCATGCAGTCCGGGTCCTTAATACCTGCCATCGCTCCTCAGTAGACACACCAGGCAGCCCAGGCTGCTGTTTCCTCACAAAACTCCGCTTCTATTCCAGTCTTTATGATTCTCTTCCGTCTTCAGGACCAACCAGCCATTCTGCTTTGCCTCTTCACATATTTCTCTCTATTCCTTTCCTTTGGGGAAGATCTCACCAGGCAGGGTAACCATATAATATGCATCCCAAATAGAATAGGCTGAAAGGGAGTATTAGTAATAACTCTATCACGAAAACAGGTCTAAACCAGGACTGTGATTATCCTATGTATAGGTGTGATCCTGTGATATATATATATATATATATATATATATATATATATATATATATATATATATATTTGGTCTCTGCCCCTGGTTCCTGACATGTGACTCTTAAAACCCTTGGAATCTTCCAAGTGATAAGAATGTGTGTTGTATTCTAACAAGAGGACTGGTGGCCCCTAGATGGCTTCAGGATGGGGGCTGGTCACCCAGAAGGCAGAGCCAAAGATGAGAGGATTCAGACTTTCAGCCCTATCCTCTGATGTCCAGGGAGGGAAGAGGGGCTGGAGGTTGAGTTGATCACTAATGGCTAATAATTTAATCAATCATGCCTACATAATGAAGCCTCAGTAACATTTCTGGAGAAGTGGGATCAGAGAGCTTCTAGACTGGTGAACACATGGAGGTTCTTGAGGTGGCGCACCCAGAAAGAGCATAGAAACTCTGTCCTGCCCCCGCCCCCAGATCTACTTCTGTGCATTGCTTTGCCTAGATGTTCCTCTGCATCCTTTGTAATATCCTCTATAGGAAGTAGGTAAACATAAGTCAACTGTTTCCCTGAGTTCTGCGAGCTGTCCTAGCAAAGTAACAGGACCTGAGGATGGGTTGTGGAATCCTGATTCATAGCCAGTTGGTCAGAAGCACAGATCACAACCTGGGGCATCTGAAGTGGGGACACTCTTGTGGGACTGAGCCCTTAACCTGTAGGAGCCAACCAACGCTAACTTCAGGTAGATAGTGTGAGCATTGAATTGAATTGTAGCATATCTAGCTGGTGCCGGCTAGAGAACTGATTGCTTAGTGTGTGGAGAGAAAAAACCCAAACATCTGGCCCCAGAAGTGTTCTGTGTTGTATTGAGTGTGAACTTTCCTAAACAGGCCTTTAGAAACACAATGTTGATTTCATTCTTCTGACGTGGCAATAGGGAAAGAAGATACTGCCATTGGTTATCCTTAACCATCAACTCATCCTATTACATATGTATACAACAGCTCGAAAAGCAAGTCTCTTTCTGGGAAGGTTATTCTTCCAGACAAAGCAGGTATGAGCAGAGAAGAAGAATGCTGACACTCTCCTGACCATCAAGATTGACCACAACAACCTTAGAGGACATTAGGATAAAGTGTCTGAGAACAGATCACCCAGGAACAAATGGATATGTCAATGGAAAATTACTCAAACTCTGTAAAATAATTTAAAGAGGTTTATTCTGAGCCGAATATGTGTGACCATGGCCCAGAGAGTCAGGCCCAAGAAGCCACAAGCAAGTGGTCTCACCATGGTGGGGTCACAGTTTGGTTTTGTGCATTTCAGGGAGACAGGAATTACGTGTAAAGTCATAAATCAATACATGAGAGGTGCACATTGGTTTGGTCCCCAAAGGCAAGCTAAGGCATTTCAAAATGGGGCATTACAGGTTATAGGTGGCTTTAAAGATTCTTTGATTTGTAATTGGTTAAAGAAATGAAGCTTTGTCTAAAGGCTTGGAATGTTTTAAGCTAAGATAAGGAAGCCTGTGAATCAGAGACAAGCCCCTGGACACATACTGGGCATATACCCAGACTTAAATGATCTGTTAAATAAACTGATGACCTGCAGGCGTGGTTTAAGCTTTGTCTCGTATGGCCTTAGGCCTGTTAATAAATTACAAAGGATTATCTCCAAAAAGGGAGGGAACCTGACTAGGCATGTCTAACCTCCCTTCTCATGGCCAGCCGCTCAGCTTTAGGGTATTTCCGGGGTCCCCTTAGCCAGGAGGGGTCCCACTCAGTCAGATGGGGTGGGGCTTAAGATTTTATTTTAGTTCACAGGTATAATCCTAAAATGTCAATTTAGCATGCCACAGGGCTACCATTTCCCTTTGTTTTGTCCCATAAATAGAGAATTAGAATTAGGGATTGTTGCATTCTGCAGTGACACTGCTACTAAATGCTAGTCTAGACAACAGGTCAGCTCGAGCTTTCAGAGGCAGGAAATGTGAACGTCCTCCACTTCCAACAGCCATTAGGGGAGACTTGCCGCATTCAGGCTTTCACTTTCACAGCAAAAAGCCTCCATCTCAGGAGCTTTAATCTGTCTCCAAGGTGAACCGAGGAAGGTGGCAGAAGTGTAGCTATTATTATAGCAATTTGTTTCCTACAAACAGCAGCCCCCAGGTGGGAGAAATGTGAGTAGTTAACTTGCTTTTTTTTTTCTCCTAGATTATTATTATTATTATTTTTTTTTTTCTGAGTCCCGGAGGCGCCACCTCAGAGAGGGGAAGAGAGGCCCCTTTCTTGCTCTTTCTCGTCTCTCCCCGGTGGACAATTAGACATTTTAAGAGCAGAGAATGTCAATCCTAGATCAAAAGACACAGAGAAACCCAATTATCCTACAAAGAGAGCAGGAGAAAAAGTCATCACCCATCCCTCCCACTTCCACAGGTTAGAGAGGGACGATTTCTGATTCATCCTGGTGACACTTTGGAGGTGAAGAGTTGGTTCTGTTGCTTTTTGCGATTCTAGGCTTTTTATCTTCTAGGGCTCTGAAAAATATGGGTGTACTTCTTTTGTTTCCCAGATGAAAAAAAATCATATATCCTTTCATTCATAATGCCTGAGAGATTTAAAAAAAAAATGTTGTTTTGGCTTTTAATAACCAGGCTTCCGAAAACATCATATTTTCTCAGATTTATTTGGGATCTGAGGGGGGGAGGGAGGGGCTCATTTCTAGCAGAGGAGAAAAGGTAAGGCGCATTAGAAGGAAAAATTTCACTCCCTTGTAATTAAATGTATTCAAGAAGAATTTTCCATATTTCAAGGAAAGGATGTTAAATATGAGCCAGGGGGCTGGGCTTTATTTCCCCAGCCTGTAACAAGGAGTATGAAAAATATTGATTTGCTCCTGAGAGATGCTGGAGCAACTTAATTAAAGTTGTTTAAGTGCTTTGGAATCCTTCAATGGAAGGGAACGTATAAAAGTGTAATGTGTTTTAATTTAGTGTGAAGTTTTCAGAAAGCAGAAGGAAGCCTTTCCACGTCCATTCCATTTCCAGCCATGTGCTCACAGAGATATCTTTTCAATATCCATGTATATTTGATTGTGATAAATATAGTTTCTGACCTTTCACAGATGTAGAAGTGAAAACACAAAGAAAATGGACATGCTTTGATGGCTGTGGCCTATTTCACAGAACCTTTCAGCATATTGATTGGCTGCGAGACACTTCTGAGAGCGAGTGTATATGACTCTTAATAAACCACTCCATCGGGGGAGGAGTGTGTGGACTTCTGAGACCCTTCCCAGGATAAGTCACTTGAAACAAAGACTGAAATAGTCGATAAAGCTGACCTTGTGAGAAGAGGCCAGCAAGGAGGTCAACATGACAATTGTCAGGGGGTAGCCGGTCTCCCACTCTTGGTACTCTATACAGTAGACATTGCATATACTCCCTGATGACAAGATCTGAAGGCGTATTCTCTGCTAACACCTCCAGGACCAAGTTGGTCTCCATCATTCTGCCAAAGACCTGGCTAATTTATTTTTACCTCTTATAGCCTCCCAGAGTGTCTCTCTGTGGCATGTGTCTACTTAACAAAGTTGTCTAAGTTGTGTCCCTCAGCCTTTACCCATGGGAGACCTGTACACATTCTCTTAGGCATTAAAGGCTTCCTTTCCTGCAGGCCGGGTTGTGGTTATGACTTCTCCATGGGGTTACAGTAGAAAGCTGTGTTTGGACTGTCAGCAAAGGAACCTGCTTCTGAGGAGATATCCTGTTTCATCACTGTTTGAAATTTTGTGCTCTTAGAGAAAAATGGAGTGGGGAGTTTGTCAGGGAGAAGAAGTTGACCTTGGGTACCTCAGTGATCTTCAGTTGGCTTGGGAAGAGCTATAATGAGTGTTTTCACACATTGGGCCAAAGATAGACTAAAGGAAGTGAAGTTCATTACACTTGTGAGTTCTTTCCTTCCTTGGTCTCTCTCCTAACGAACAGAAACTTCAACTATGGGCTCAACTGCCCCATTGTTTTTAAGCCAATGTCATCAGGGTCTGGTTTGACATGTGATGATATTTGCTCAGTCCATGGCATATTAAACTGGCCCCAGCCACCTCATGAATTAGTAGGTCCATGCAACTATAACCTGCTGGCTGTATCACTCTCCCTTCAGTTTGGGCCTCTACTATCATTCTGAAATTTGAACTTGGCTTTTTTGTACTTGAATCTTGGCTTTCACTGATGAATGAGATTTGGCTCTTCCTCTAGCCCTGGTGCCCTTGGTTATATCCCAGGAGTATCTTGTTCTAGTTTTAATGCATGGAATCTAAAACTGACCTCACACCCTGGACTAACCTCCCCAGGTGGGATGTCCATGGAAATCCACTATTGAAAGAGACTAACATGAGTGGGTGGGATTTGGAACTGTCGTTGCAATAGGCCCTCGGGTTCTTTAATGCTCATTCAATATGTCTCCTCTTGCTTAATAATTTCTGCCACTGCTGTTCGGACCATACAACTGTGAGTGTTTCAGGTTCCCAGGTAAGAGTGGAATCTTTCCTGAAAACTAGGCAACTAGAATACAGAGATTCTACTGGCCTATCTTCTATAGTCTTGAGTCCTATTAATTGTTTTTCATTCATAAGCTGGGTAGTTTCTAATTCAAGTTGGTGATCTTAGACCTTTGTACCGCTGACTAGAACTCTATGCTATAGATGTATAGTAATAATTGTTTTTCTATTGATATTAAGTTGTTTCTTATTTTTCTCTGATATAAAAAATTCGATCATGAATATCCTTACTTGTGTTTTGGTGCACTATTTCAGTAGGAGACATACCTGGAATTTAAACTGCTGGGTCATGGAGTGTGACTATTTTGACAGATGCCAGATGGCCTTCCTGAAAGATCGTATCAGTCCAGCTGTCTAAGAAACTATTGGAAGAATCCTGAGCTTTGCACTTGCTGCCCCACTAGTTGTGATGTTTTTTTCCCCTATATGTTACTAGGCTTATCATTCAGATCTCAATTGAAATGTGACCCTTCCTAGAAAACATTGCCTGACCACTACAGCTAAAGCTACCTCTCCCCATTGCTCTGTCTCTCTCATTTCAACATGTTTTGCCTTCTCCAGAGCACTTATCAGTACCCGGAATTATCTAACTAAATCATTTCCTTTTATGTATGTAATTTTCCCTGTCTCCCTCTCCATTAGAATACATGCTCCCTGAGGGCAGTGTTCTGCCTTCTCAGTGCCTGCTACAGTGGCAGGCACAGAGGACGCACTCAGGGAATAACTGGTGAGTGACTCGTTTCTCCATGTCCTTGCTAAAGCTAGTTTCATTTACCAAATGTGTTAAGAGCACTTACTATTGACTAGGTACTGCTCTAAGCACTTTACACATGGGAACTAATTTTGATGGTCATGACAACGCCAGGAGGCAGGCACTCTTACTATTCTCATTTACACGTGGGAAACCAGAGCTGGATAGGTTAAGTAATTTGTCCAGGATTTGACAGCTAATCAATGATGGAGCCGGGATTTAAACTCAGACAGAATCATTCTAGGGTCTGTGAAGTTGACCATTATACGATTCTTGTGTGTTTGATGAGAAGAACATGATATGTAATTGTTATTTCACTTTTCTTTCCTCTGATTACTAAAGATGTTGGGGCTCATTCTGTGTGTCTGTTGACCATGGTAAGTCCCTTTATGTGAATTGGCTGTTTGGGAATGGCTGTGTGTGTTTTATTAACCTTCTTCTTCTCTTTCTTTTCATTCTTCCTTCCTTCCATTTGTTATTATGGTTGTGTAGAACAGAAACCCTTTGAATAATTCTCTGTCTACCACTCTACAGGCTGGGTTTGCACAAACAAAGGGTGTGTCTCAGTTTATTTAGTGTTGCTATAAAGGAATACCTGAGGCTGGGTAACTCAGGAAGAAAAGAGGTTTATTTGGCTCACAGTTCTGCTGGCTGTACAAGAACACGGTTCCAACATCTGCTTTGGGAGGGCCTCAGGGTACTTCTACTCATGGCTGAAGATGAAGGAAGCCAGCCTGTGCAGAGATTGCATGGTGAGAGAGGCAGCAGGAGAGAGAGGGGAGGTGCCAGGCTCTTTTTAACAGCCAGATCTTGCATGAATCCATAGAGCAAGAGGAAGAAAATTTTCTTCCTCACCTCTGAGGGAGAAAATTAATCTATTCATGGGGGATCTGCCCCATGACCCTAACACCTCCCATATGTCCCACCTCCCAACATTGAGGATCAAATTTCAATATGAGATTTGGGAGGGACAAACATTTAAACCAGTGGTCCCCAAGCTATGGTGAGTCGTATAATTGTTTCATTGTATATTACAATGTAATAATAACAAAAAAAAAGTGCACAATAAATGTAGTGCACTTGAATCATCCCAAAACCATCTTCCCCAGTCTGTGGAAAAATTGTCTTCCATAAAAATGGTCCCCGGTGCCACAAAGGTTGGGGACCACTGATCTAAACTATAGCAGGGTATGCTAGTTAGGAGGAGCCTGAGTCAGAGAGCAAGAGAGTCAGCAAAGAGTTACTGGGAGTGATTTTAGTTCTGATATTGCCCAGATGCTGAGTTCAGAGGCAGATGGCTTTTCCACTGGGTCTGCTGGGGATGCTGAGAGATGGTGGCCTCATCCAGGAGCCAAAGGAGGACAGGACGGGGCTCAAAGAGAGCTGCCAGAGCACAGACTGAGTGTGGAGAGGTCACCAAGCTCTGACAGAGCCAAAGAAAAAAGACTGCAGTTCTTTGAGCCATGGAAGTTAATGCAGACACTGGCAGAGTGTACAGACCTGAGATGGCAGACACTGCCCACCCAGGGGCTTGTGAGAAGCCAGAGGGTCACCTTCCCTCCAGTGTCACATGGTTATTAGGGCCTCCTCATACCTCAGATGTCACCAAACCAGCTGAGAAGGCAAGAAACTGGATGATAGTAAATATCTCATAGGATAATGAATTGCACCCAGAGAAACTGTTAAAAATCATTAGGTTGCATTTTTGTTTAAATTAAATTGGCCTGAATTAAGTACCTCAGTTCCTGCTGCTTAGGAGATGGGGGCTAAAAGAGTGGTCAAAGGAATTTTGGAGAAATGAAGAGAACATGAGGAAATTTGCTATCCTGATACCATGGGAATTTTTCTCAGTTTATAATATGAAGAAAAATGCTTACTATAGATTTCTGGAGAATACTTTTAAACAAATTTGGACTGATTCTTTCTATTCCTGGCTTGTTATAAATTCTTATAGAGAATAGGAATTGAATTTTTTAAAAGAATATTTTTTAGCTTCTATTGTGTTTCTCTTTGTATGTTTTTGCAGTGAGATGCATAAATAGATTACCTAATGTCAATCACCCTTACATTCCTGGGATAAATCATTTTTCTAAATTTTAATGTACTTTATTTCTTAATGTGTTGATCCAAAGCCATCTGCTTTTTTTCTTCTAGGAAGTCCCTCAAAATTACCCCTGGAACACTTGATTTCCAACGCTGGTTGAAATGTATGCTTATTGTTCATATGTTTCTGGCCATTTCTAGAGATTCTCAATAAGAATAAATTATGTTTATAGAATCTACCACCTTGACTAATATCTTGTTTTAACATGTAAATGACATTTTCCCTTTCAAGTATAGAGTAATATTGACATTCCAAGAGGCTGCACCATGGTTATCTTCTAAGCAACTGACTATTATTGGTGCATTTTCTTTCCTGATAATTTCTTCTTAGAGAATGTTGTCCTTCCCCACAAACAGAGCAGAAGTGAGAGACTCCTGGTGCTATGATTCACCATCCCCAGACTTTGCTGGATAATTAGACTAGGAGTAAACATCTTTCTTTCTTTTTCCAATTCCCCAGACACTGTGCATTGTATGTGTTAGGTGTGAATTTACCCATCCCCTCCCCACTCACCTACTTGTAACATTTCCGATGAATGTTGCTTCCATATGTGCACATGAGTGTTGATCCATTAGTTCCAATTTAATGGTGGGTACATGTGGTGTTTGTTTTTCCTTCTTCAGATATTTCATTTAGAAGAATGGTCTCCAATTCTAACCAGGTTAATACAAGAGGGATTAGTTCACCATTTTTGTTTTATGAACCTGCCAGATTCTTTAGACAACTTTTTTCTTTTTTTCGATTTTCTTTTCTTCTTTCTTTCTTTCTTTCTTTCTTTCTTTCTTTCTTTCTTTCTTTCTTTCTTTCTTTCTTTCTTTCTTTCTTTCTTTCTTCTTTCTCTTCTTCTTTCTTTCTTTTTCTTTCTCTCTTTCTTTCTTTTTCTTTCTTTCTCTCTCTTTCTTTCTTTGTTTCTTTCTTGACAGAGCCTCACTCTGTTGCTCAGGCTAGAATGCTGTGGCATCATCATAGCTCACTGCAACTCCTGGGGTCAAACAATCCTCCTGCCTCAGCCTCCTGAGTAGTTAGGACTATAGGTGCATATCACCATGCCTAGCTAATGTTATTTTTTTTAAGTAGAGATAGGGTCTCACTAATTTGTTTTTTATTTTAAGACAGGTACAACTGTAATTTCAGTAATAGCTATGTAGGAATTAGGGTAAACAAAATAAGGCTTTATATGCAGGTTCTAGTTCTCTTGTTCAGCATTTAGCATAATGAGGTTGCAATCGCTGTTGAAGAGGTGTGTTTTCATTGAAAAATACCTGGCCCTGACTGCCAATATCAGATAATACAAGAGAGGGTAACCCCAGCTGCACTCCACTTTGAGGCTTCCAGATGTTTTCAGTGCACAGGAATGAATAAATAGGTCGGCTTTGGTATGACATTGGTGGGTTAATAAACAAACACAAATCTGGGGGCTGATTATGTCAGCAAATGTGCTCAATTCTGATGTAAATTTATGTAAACCATTAATAAAAATTTTATGTTACACATCTGATAAAAGGGTAATAACTGGAATCTATAGAGAACTCAGGAAAATTAGCAAGAAAAAAAGTCAAACAACCCTATTATAAAGTAGTCAAAGGACGTGAACAGAACCTTTTCAAAAGAAGATAGACTAATGGCCTATAAGCATATGAAAAAATGCTCAACATCTCTAATCATCAGGAATATAACCAGGATCAAAACCACAAATCACATAATTTCAGTGAGAACGGCTTTTATAAAAAAGTTGCAAAACAATAAATGTTGGTGTGGATGTGGAGAGATAAGAACACTCACACACTGCTAGTAGGATTGCAAATACAACCGCTATGGAAAGTAATATGGAGATACATCAAAGAGCTACAAGTAGAACCACGATTTGATCTAGCAATCCCACTACTGGGCATCTATCCAAAGGAAAAAAAGACATTCTATAAAAAAGACATCTGTATTCGAATGTTTGTAGCAGCACAGTTCAGAATTGAAAAGATGTGGAAACATCCCAAATGCCCATAAATACATGAGTGGATTAATAAAATGTGGTATACATATACCATGGAGTTCTACTCAGCCACAAGAAACAATGGTGATCTAGCACCTCTTATATTATCCTGGATAGAGCTGGAGCCCATTCTACTAAATGAAGTACCCCAAGAATGGAAAAACAAGCACCACATGTACTCACCATCAAATTGGTATTAATTGATCAAGTCTTATGCGCACATATAGTAGTAGCATGCGTCGGGTGTCGAGCAGGTGGGAGGGGGGAGAAGGGGTTGGCTGTATTCACACCTAATGGGTGTGGTGTGCACCGTCTGGGGGATGGACACACTTGAAGTTCTGACTTGGGTGGGGCAAAGACAATATATGTAACTTAAACTTCTGTACTTCCATAATGTGTTGAAATAAAAAATATTAAATGTGGCAAGGAAAACAAGTGATTACCTGATTTCTTTTAGAACTGGATATTTGTTGTTGTTAAATCCATAATTAAATTTTGTTTTTGCAAAATAGCTACATTTTCCTACTGGTTAATGCGGTAAGTAAATGGAACAATTGTTCTCTCTTAGGATTTAGATTCTGTGAACAATATCAGACTTATCTTGAATTTAAAAAAGAAAATGAAAACCAAAAATAAAACAAAGTTCAGGAACTGTCAGATGAGCAAACAGAATTTTATTTGTACCAGGTCTGGTAATTTAATTTTTAAAACTAAGAAATCGGATATTTGGAGAAAAAAGTAACTAATTATCAGTAGTGGAAAAGCAGACAATTCTGTTATTACATACTATGGGGCAATTGTTTTGTAGATTGGATTTATCTTTAACTCATTTACTAGCATTTATGAGTCCCTATTTATTGAGTGCAGACTGCTTAGCACATGCTGTGTTATATGCCCCAGGATACAAAAGTGTATAACATGTTTTGAGTGTAAGGTATGAATTTCAGTACACAAATCCAGGTGGCTAACAAATAAAGCATTTTTAAATTTTTTTCTAAATCAATTTAATTTCTCCCCTGAGTTCTATTTCTGCTGTGTTGGCAAGAAGCTCAAGCTCACTGTGTCTGAGGTTTTGCCCTGTCTCTGTCCTATAAGTCAGCAGTCCCCAGCCTTTTTGGCACCAGGGACCCATTTCCAGGGACTGGGGTGTGGGGGGGTGGGGATGGTTTGGGGATGATTCAAGCACATTACATTTATTGTACAATCAAACCTCTCTGCTGATGATAATAGGTGTTTGCAGCCATTCCCCAGCGCTAGCATCACCACCTTAGCTCCACCTCAGATCATCAGGCATTAGATTCTCATAAGGAGCATGCAACCTATATCCCTTGCATGCGCAGTTTACAGTAGGGTTCTAGCTCCTTTGAGAATCTAATGCTGTCACTCATCTGACAGGAGGCGGGGCTTATGTGGTGACGCGAGTGATGGGGAGCAGCTGTAAACACAGGTGAAGCTTCACTCACTTGCTGGCCATTCACCTCCAGCTGTGCGGCCGGGTTCCTATCAGGCCACAGACTGGTACCGGTCTGTGACCCAAGGGTTGGGGACCTCAGCCATTAAGTCTTGCCATATGAAATGCCAAGGCATCCACAATGAGGGGTGGTACAGGGAACTGCAAACTGTTAGATATCCAGATTATGTGACATATCTCTGTTTGCATGGTGCATTTAGGTCCTTCACAGCTATGCATGGGGGGAAAGAATCTTATGAAGCTGAGGACTCTGGTGCCTACACACTTGTCCTGAACCTTGTATGTAGGCCTCCCTGGAGCTCTGGTCTTACAACTCTGCAAACCAGTGACCTCTGTCTTACAGTCCAGGGGAATGTCTTTTATAGTCTGGACGAGTATCTCTTGTCCTTTTGCTTCTTCTTGCACACTCTACTTCCTTATCCCATTTACTTCCTGAAAACTTTATAAGGTATTCTATGGAGTTAGACCTTTGGAAACAAAAGGCAAGATTTGTAGGCTACCTCTGCTCTTCGGCCCAGCCATACTTCCTTTGAGGCAATGACAATGAGTCTCCTCTTTTCCATACCCGTGGTCCTACTTCAGGGCAGCATAGTGTTTCAGGAAGTGCTATAATTGTGGTCTAATTCTACTTCTTTCTCATTTTTCACTCCAAAGCATTCGATACATAACTACCAAATTATTCTTCCCTAAGAGTAGCTCTGATCTCATCTCTAGTGCAAAAATTTTCCTGGGTTCCCACTACCAATAAAATTAAGTCCTAACACCTTAGGTATTTTAAATCTGCTAGGTTCATGTAACTGTTAAGATTTTCTCTCCTATGTTTCTCTTTCATGCCTTTGTGATATATAGCCTAAGTGCAAAACTACTAACACGCTTTCCATGTTTTCCCCATGTCTGTCTTGGTTTATGATGTTTCTTCTGCAATAAAGTCTCTCCCCCCCCTTCACACCAATTTCTACATGCCCAAATTCTGTCCATCCTTCAAGGGACAGATGTTGTGCCCCTTCCTTCAGGAAGCCTTCCCTATCCTCAGTGAATGCTAGCTTCAGGAAAAGGAATAATGAAACCAAAAACTGAGATGAGTTTATAGCTGGTGCCAAAAGAGCAGAATGGAAAGTTATCCTGGTAATAAAAGTGAACATATGGAATGAAGCCCTAATCCCATAACAGGTATCAGGATGTGAGTGAATGGGACCTGGGCATGGGGTGACCTGAGACTGAGTGGTGGCTGTGCCCATCAGGGCTTGGGGTGGAAATATTCCACCTGGCTGCAGGCTGGACATTGAGAAAGGGATGTGTCTTGCCCATTCTTCGGTACTGGCTGACATCAGGGGTCTTTCCAACTCCAACCTTAGCCAGTGCTGTTGTTTGACTTAGTGGAAATACCTCCTGGTGACTTGTTTGAGCTCCCATTGTACTTTTGTTGTCTCTCTTTTATGACACTAACACCAATAATAAAACAATGAGGACATTATTCATCTGTCCCATTTCCACTGACGGATGATAGCATCCTCAAAGGCAAGGCTCTCCCCTCCTTCACTTTCTTGCCCTCTGAAACACCTGGCACAGCACCCTGTACATAACTCTCAGACCACCCACTGTAAACATGGAGACATCAAAACACTGGCATCCAAGATGGTGATGATCCCAATAAACATGATCACAATAGTGAGTTCAAAGACTGGTGATCTGGTGCCATGAATATGCTTGTCCTTTTACTTGGCAGTCCCCATGTGAAAGGGTGATGTTCTGAAGCTATCAGATCTTATTTATCAATAAAGCATATGCCAATTAGACAGTAAATTCAATATTTCTTTTTTTTTTTCAGTTCTGAGTGTACCTTGACACTGCAGACAATTAAATAAAGTTTGAGGGGTACAACCATTGACATACCACACCAATGTCTGCAGGCTTGAGTGGCATGAAACCTGAAGTTTCCATGAGATCCAAATCATCCCAAAATGGGGGATGAGTATGGTTGTTATACTAACCTTAGTAAAAGAAGAACATGATGAAAAAAAAAAAAAACAATATTGCTGTAAAATATGGAAGCTACTTTAAGAGTCTATCACATCCACTTTAATGAAGTGGAGAAAACTTCCTGAGCAGCTAGTCTGTGAGCAGTCATGATCTGCTTTGTAAATGAGGCATTGGGGTAGATCTGGACAGAAGCAATATGATGAGGAAATAGCTCTTGTTAGTTTTAAAAATTATTTGTCTTTCTGCTTTTAATTTTGTTCTATCTGTTGGCACTTTCCTTGATCAGGGTTCTGTATCTATTCATAAAAGGAGATCTGGCACCAAATCATTTGGGTACCTGTTATACTACCTTCAATTAGCATTGTTTCTACTAGAGGAAGCTCCTACAGAAAGCTTTGAAAGCATCCTTTTAGAAGTGTTTCTCCCATGGCACCCTCAAAGGCACTGAGATTTGAATTTACTCTCATTCTGTCATCTTTCAGTAAAATGTTTTTCCCTACTTTGGAAAAAAGTGTTCCATTGTTTATGGACATCAGGGATTCTATCAGTCTCCATAAGTCATTAGTACATCTGATTGAATTAAATAAATGTTTTAATGCTTGAATGTTATCTCTTTTACCCCACAACCCTCCTTCCCAGTTGGAAAGAGCTAAAGGAAAAGAGAGACTTGAATGCAAGGGTGGCCTAGTAATACATTCTGTTTGCTCTTCCTGCCTTCTCTTTGGCTAAATGCTACATTGATTGCAGCAGCATTTGAACTGTTGCCACATGCAGCAATACAAGCTTCACATGATTTGATATTTAACTTGCGGGAAAGGAGCCCAGATCTTTCTCTCTCTCTATTCTCTCCCTGTGTGTTTACTGAAATAAGAAGTGTCATAACCAGCTTGTCTGTTTACTTTCAGCCCATTGTTTTGGGGAGAATAAGGGAAAAAACTGACTAGCATTCAGAAGCAGCCTTCAGGAAAAGCACATATCTTTTTTCTTCTTTTATATAAACTTGTTTAATCAGAGCATTTGTACTTTGATGTATTATTATTACTTCTCTCTAGGGGAATTGATTTGTAATGCTACCTAATCAGTGTGGTTCCAATTTTAATCTTGGAGCTGAGCAATAAATATAACACATTAATTTCCATAAACCATATATATTTGAAAGCTTCATTTACATAGTGAACAATTTAGACCTATAAATTCTAATGTGTTTCTATTCCTTTTGGGTTACTGTTTACATAACCTTTTTATAGCTCTGGCGAACCATAATGCTGCCCAATGCTGACAAATTTCTCACTATTGTCCAATGCATAAAAATGTATTTTAAGTAACTCTCCAGGACTCCCTCGGTAATTTTTCTTCTTTTTTTTCTCACTCACTATTGAGGGTAATTCCCTTTTAGGAGTTGAAAAATTCCATTTAGTTTCCCTACCAATTTCAGCATCTCATTTGGCAATTTTTTCTAGCCTAGTCTGGGTTTCTGATATAGTTTGTGCCAATATAGCTCCATTTATCCCGGGCGGGACTACTCAACTTGAAGAAAGTGCAAACTCGGCTGTAAGTAACATCCTCTCTGCCTCTCAGAGGTCAGGAGCATGAGACCGAGCGTGGCTGAGTATGCTCAGCAAATAACCTGAGCATTTTTAAGGTGATGTGAGGATGGATTGAAGATGTTAAAATGGATCATCATATTTTAGAAAAAATATGTGTGTATACATATGTATATGTGTTTATATGCACATATATGTAAATGTGTGTATGTACACACATGCACACACATATATGCACACAGAGAGAGCAAGGGAATGAGAGAGAGAAAGGAGAGAGAGACATTTAACAGAACAAATAAATTCAGCTTCCAACCATTCCCCTTAGTAGTTTCTACGTGCTTAAACTTTTGGTGACCTAGCACCTCTTGTATTTTCCTGGATAGAGCTGGGACCCATTCTACTAAGTGAAGTGTCCCAAGAATGGAAAAACAAGCACCACATGTACTCACCAGCAAATTGGTTTTAGCGGATCAACACTTAAGTGCACATATAGTAATAACATTCATCGGGTGTCGGGCAGGTGGGAAGGGGGGAGGGGGAGGGGGAGGGATATATTCACACCTAATGGGTGTGGTGTGCACTGTCTGGGGATGGGCATGCTTGGAGCTCTGACTTGGGTGGGGCAAAGGCAATATACATAACCTAAACATTTGTACCTCTATTAATATGCTGAAATTAAAAAATAAAATAAAAAATTCCAATCATTTAAATTTTTTTTTTGTTTTTGCTTTGTATAGACAACTTGAGCCTAATCTAATAATGTCCTTAGGGTGTACTGTACTTTATAGTTTTTAATGTACTTTCATGTATATTATCACATTTGATCGTTGCAATATTTTCATAAGGTGTTACTATATTCATGTTAAAGATAAGGAATCTAGGAGTCAGGAATTTTTATTAGTATATTATTGTTGACATGAAGGGAATACTTACTGAGTTTGTCTAGAGTATAATAACTGAAACATACACTTATTCAAACACAAAAAGTCGTTGGGCTATTGACATCTTTTCATAAGACCACAGTACATGTTCCCCTGGCTCCCCAAGCCTTTTGAACCTAGGGGAAGGTGAATCAAAGCCAAGGCTGAGGTGCACTGGCTCATACCCTTGCTGGGCTCCCCTGTGTTTCCACCCAAACAACTTTCCCTGAATCTAGTCCAGGTGGGTAGTGAACCAAAATCATTAGCTGCTGTTTCACAAACAACATGAAATAAATCAGAGGTCTCAGCTCAGTTCCTAAAAACAAGACTCTATTTCACCCTTCTTACCTCTGCTGGGCAGTCTTGGTGGCCAAAGATTAATTGGTACATGAGAAGAGTTGTTCCTTGCTGTCCCTGGGGTCACATAAATGGAAGCTGTAGAGGACGCCGGCTCTATGTTGTAGGTAAGAGGAGAGTTGGAGCAGCTCGGAGGCGGGGAGCAAAGGCTTTCGGTGAGGATGGGGAGCTTCAGGTGTAGCCCTGAGCTGTACTACTGTACTGCTGACTCTGTGCTTCTCTGCAGGAGATACAGGAAGGAAGCAGGGGCTTTGGAGTCAGGCATACCTGGGTTGCCATCCTTGCTGCACCACTTACCGATGCTGGGAACGAGGGCATGTTACCTCTCAGCATGGAGAATGGTTGAGTATGAAGCATGCACTTGTTTCCTACTGCTGTGTAACAGATGACCACCAGCCTAGCAGCTTAACGCAATACCCGTTTATTATTGCATGCTTCTGATGGTCAGAAGCCCAGGTGCAGCATGGCTGGTTTCTCTGCTCAGGGTTTTACAGGACTGAAAACAAGGTGTTGGCTTGAGCTGTGTTTTCTCATCTGGGGCTTAGGATCCTTCAAGTTCACAGACTGTGGGAAGAATTCATTTCCTTGGAGCTGTATTAATAGTAACTAAGGTCCTTGTTTTCCTGCTAGCTTATGGCCAAGAACTGCTCTCAGCTTCTAGAGACTGCCTACAGTTCCTTGCCGTGGGGCCCCCGTTGGCAGATCACAAGATGTGCGTTTGCACTTTTCCAGGAGAGATGAAGCACATCTCTCTGATGTCTTCTGCCACCAGCCAGAAAAAGCGTCTCTGCTTTTAAATGGCTTTTGTGTTTGGGTCAGACCCACCTGGATAATCTCCCTGTGTTGAGGTGAGCTGTGCCATATAACTAAATCTAATCATGAGAGTAAAAATCTATCATAGTCACAAACCCAGGATTATGTAAATCATGTCCATTACTGGCAGGAAATCTTAGGGACACCTTAGAAATCAACCTATTGTGCAGAGATGCAATTTATGCGAAAATAATCCAGCTCTAGACAAATCGTTGGCATGCAATAAGTGGTAATTCCTCTATAAAATGGGGTGAGACAATATATATTTTAAGGGTATGGTAATTCTGATAACTGTTTTACACATCTGTTTCCCATAAGAGAAAAATTCCATGCAAATTACAGTTATTTTATAATATCAATTATAGTGTTTAGCTTACCACTGAGCACATCATAAGTGCTTAGTAAAGACTTTTTAAAATGATATAGGCTCTATAAAGAGGTAAAGTCATCCTTTTATGTTTAGGAATTGTCTTGACACTTTGAAGACTGTGGGGCATGAATCAGGGCTCTCTCAGGGCATTCCTAGTCATTCGCATAGTGTTAACCAGTATTTGCTTATTAATAACTCACACATTTTTATTTACAGATCAAGTGACAGCCAGCACTGGAACCTGCCTCTACAGCTGCAAACTGGTCATTTCCACCTGTCCATTACCTACATATCCCAAACTCAACATGCTGCAAATGGAACTGCACCTCTCTAATAATTTTTTCTTTTATAAATTCTATCTCAATGAATATGTCACATTCTCCCCAGTCTCCAAAGCCAGAAACTAGGTAGCCATTCATCTTACACTCTTCTCCCTCTTCCTTCTGTATCCAATTGGCCAAAGTATGCCAGTTCTAGCTCTTGAATGCCTCTTGTACTTTTTCTCTTTCCTTTATCTGTACTAACCCTGGTCCTGCTCATTCCCTACCTGGCTATGGCAGTAGTGTATTCTTAATCAGGTTCCTGTTCCTGGGATCTCCAATCCATTCTGCACGCTGTAGTCCAACGTAGTTTTCAAAGGTATAAATCTGATCCCCTCTTTTGCCAGTTTTCAATGACTCTCAACTGATTTAAAGAACAAACAACTGACTGCTCAACATCTACTTCCACTATCTGTCCATATGTGAATCTCCATACAGCACAGTTATCTTTTAAAAATATTTTTGAGGCATAATTTACATACAATAAAACACATAGATATTATGTGTGTGTTTTATGCATTTTGAACAATAAATAATTTGTGAAACCATTATCTAATTAGGATATGAAGCATTGAGGTCATCACTGTAAAACATAAGTCATGTTACATTGCTTGTCATACCTCTCAAAACTGTCCAATCGTGGAATGAGATTCAATTCCTGTATCTTGCCCCCACACTATATTCCACAGAAGATTACTACTCAAGGAGGAGGGGAAGTGATCTGAGGGTGTCTCATCTCCGGTCCTGTTTGCTCTTCCTAATTATTTACATGGAAAAGAAAAAGGCAGAAGTTGCAGCTGAGTACCACATAACTCAGACTCAGGCCACATAGCCACATGCCTTTCGGGGCTCAGAATAATTTAAAGTTCTAGTAGCTTTAAGGTTGAATTATTTAATTTCACACTTTCTTCAGGTTTGTCTAAATGCCTCTTCCTCATAGCTGAATAAACTCTTGTTAAATGATGTGTGCTACAGGAAGTTTCTTGATCCCTATTTAAAACATTACAGAGTCCAAGCCCTTCTACATGTCACACGATTTTCAACATTTGTTTAGTGTTTGCTAGAATGTAAGAGGGCTTAGGATGCCCTGTTCACCGTCATCTTCCCAATGTTCAAAATGGCGTTTGAGAATGTAACAGAGAAAATGGCCTGGAAAAGGATAAAATTATTTTCTGTCTCTTCAACCCCCCCACCCCACCCCCACACTTTTGAGAATTTAAAACCTACCTACCTGCTCCAGGCCAGTGGTCAGGAGGGGCAGGAGAGTGTTTTTTGTTCTTTGTGCCACAGGAGATGGGTTGGGGGAGTTGCCCAGGCAGAGGTCACGAGATTGCCTTAGCCGAAGATGGAATTAGGGGGTTAATCAGAACCTATAAAAGCTCTGCATTCCTGCTCAGAGGCAGGACGTTGGCACTTTGGGACTGGATTCTGCCCACCTCTTCATTTGCTAGCAAATTAATAAACTTCTCTTCCTCCTCCTCAAACCACTTGTCCTCATTCTTCTCATGCACCCTCGAGTACAAGTCCTGAACTTTACGTAACAAGAATAGGTTCTCCATTCTTATGTGTTGGATGGAGTAGATGGACTCTAAACTGCGTAGCATGACATAAAAGGCCCTTCGTGATCTGAAGTTGGCCTTATTTTTTACCTATATTTCCTGCTTCTCATAATCCCTACACCTCAGTTAGTTTCAGCTACTTGCTGTTCCTTAAAAATGTGAGGTTTCCCTTCACCTCTGGTCACATATTCTCACTGTTCCTGGAATGGCTTTACTTCCTTTGTCTACCTTCCAAATGCTTGCTCCTCCTCTCAGCTGGAGTTCTTTCCTCTGTGAATATCTTTCTCCTTGACCCCCTTCAACAGACTTCAGTCTCTTTGCTCTGTTTCCTCCTTCCCATACTCTTTTTAGAATAGCTACTAGAATGTTCCGTAAACACTAATATTTCAGCACGGTCTTTTCCCACCAATGCTTGAACTTTCTGAGGATGTTTGATTATGTCTTCTCATCTTTGTATCATCCATACTTAGCCAGCTTAATGTACAATTTGAAGTCAATACATTTTTGTTAAAGGAAGGTAGTAGAAAACAAAAGAGGAAAGAGAGGAAAAAGGGAAGGAAGAAGGGGGAAGGAAAGAAAAAGGCTAGAAAAGAAAAATAAAATAGATAACAAAATATTAAGATTTGACTTTAGTCCCCCAAATACAAAGAGTATCAAGTGTCAGCAAAATAGTTACTTCATGACTACTTTCAGTTATTAAATCTAGGGCTTATTTAGATTTAAGATTTCCAAATTCTTGCTTTGTGTGTGTGTGTATGTGTGCATGCGATTGTGTTTCTGAAAGGAGAGAAGAAGATCATACAGAAGAAAGACATATTTCTAAGTAGTGGTTTGAATAAACTCAGAACAGGTTTAAATATTAACCAATGGTAACACACATAACACATACATACATGCATGCATGCATATGTATCCACGTGATGTTTCTTACACACGTACTCCATTTCCCAATGTTTTATTTAATTGATAGGAAACATGTTCACAAAACATAGCCAGATGTGAACATAAACTTTTTGTGTGATACCTAATAAAACCCCCAGTTTTTCCTCATTTCAGCTTGGTCCCTCCCTTAGCCAATCTTTCCTTTAGAAGCTGAACAGACTGAGAATAGTAGAGAGAAAGCTTAAAAGATAGCTATATTAATGATGCTTCTTATTTTCTATCTATTATTATGCTTTGACATCTTGGGGGCCCTGCTGGCCTAGGAGACACTGTCCCTCCCAGGGTTAGCTAATTCCTAAAGATAGCAAATGACTCCCTGTGAACATGCCTTCCATATGCAAACCATCCAAGCCAAAGCCCATATCTTCAACCTCCACCTTTTTGTAACTATCAGCCACGAAGACAATATTTCCCTTGTCCTAACTCACCCCAGGGTTGGGTACCAAAAAAGAAAAGACCATGCCTGTAGCCTAGAGCCTACTGAAATTATTCCAGCTATCTAATTCTAAACTTGCTCAAATTTGCCTACTCTTTCTCATCCATTCCCTTCCAAGGAAACCACGGTGAAGAATCTGGACCATGGTTTTTGCTTCCATCCTTCCACCTGCTGCCTGCTTCCCTCTGTGGCCCTGCATGGCGTGCCCACCTCTCTTAGGAACTGTGAGCAATAACACTTCTTTGTGTCATCACTCCGTCACTTCTATAAATTAAATCCTGGATGCAACCAAGACAATGGTTCAGTACAGGTAAAACAAAAACTAGTAATGAATCTTTGAATAATTTGATTAATTTTAATTATCAGTACTCTGCATGTCTGTGTCCCTTAAGAATTGCCTATAATAGTAATCAAACCAGAAAAATCAAGAATCGCCTGTAATATTAATCACACTAGAATGCAGGGAGCTATGAGAAAAAGAAATGAAAGAATTCCCTGGGAAACACTGCAATACATATTCACATCATTCTCTGGAAAAATACTTTGGACAAAAATCCATTTAACTTGTTCCCAGCCATCATAGTTGTTTTCCTGAATCATAAAATTCTCATTATGAAATAAACCCTGGCATCAACTTGATTAGTATGATCATAAATCTTAACAGCAGAATGCATGCTTTAAAACTGCAGTTTTTCAGGCCACAATTATAGATTCTATTATTTTCCCTACCTACTGCAGTAATTAGATATTATTTCAATGCACTGCCAAATTGTTGGCAGTATTTTTTAAATTCATGTAAAAGACTCATTGGTTTAAAACCATTGACACAAAGTTCTTGAGAGTTCAGCAGCAATATATTAAATATTAATTTTATTGACTAATTTTTGACTTAATGGAAAAGGAACAAAAATTACCCATAGTTTTTACTTATAAAGTTATATACTCCTATTTATATACAGCTTTCCTTGAGTCCTTACATGTATGGGAACATCTATTGTTGGGGATGACAAATCGATTCCCCAAAATACGGTGCTTTGACTCTGAACTGAAGAAGCAGCTTCGAGGTCTCTCTGAGCTTCCGCCCACCACTCCTGTCTCGCAATCCTCTGTCCCTCCCAAACCACAGGATGACGTTGTTCTCTGAAGTTCACTTACCTTCCTAAAGTCTGGACCCACCAAATAAGAAAACAATGATCTCTGGTCCCTTCCCTGAGTTTTCGTTAACTGAATTCATTATCACAGGAAGAAAAACTAAAGTCTGTCAATAAACTTGGACAGACCTTTGTCACAAACCATTTTCTTCTCTGAGAGCCCAAGAGACTTTGTCCCAGGCCATTGTATGTTCTTCAAGCACTCATTGAGTGCCCCTAAAAATTATTTACCACCCCTTAGAATCATCCTTATGTCCCCATATCCTTTTCCCTTAAGAAGTAGGGTATATAATCATCTGCATCCTATCATGTGCTAGGATAATCGACCTGTGATATCCCCTGTGCACATTCCTAAATTTGTGTGCCTTTTCTCCTATTAATATGCCTTCCGTGAGTTTGATTTTTTGAGCAAAACTTCAGTGGCAAAGGGATAGTTTTCCTCCGGTCCCTACACTGTATACAGATAACTTGTCAGTTGTATTATTTAGATATGTTTTTAAAAGGAAGCTTTTCATTCTAAAGTAAAAGTATTATCATGAGGATTTTTCATTGAATCACATGCATGTAAATTTCATAAAGTAAAAAAAAAATAATATTCATCCATAGATTGCTGTGATGGGCTGCTGATAATGTGGGCATTAGTTCAGAGGAGGAAGTCTGGAATTCAGTCCTTTGTGACTGGCTTGGTCTTATTCTTGAAGATAAGGGAGATTGCTGCCAATGACCATACACAGATGATGTCAGTTCTCAGAATCTCCATTCACAATGAAACCCACTTGCAGTGGGCCAATGCTACCCCTCAGCTTGGATTTTAGTTTTGCCTCTATTTAATTGTGCATTGGCGTGAGTCCATTATTTGACTTGTATAACCCTTAGTTCCGTCATTTGTAATAGGAGCGGTTAAAATTAAAAGTCTAAGGTATTTTCAACTGCTAACCTAACAAAAGTATAGAATTAAGGAATTGCATAACATACGCATCTAGATCATATGGCTAAGTCAGGTAGAGAAGATATCTTTATCACTTGATGTGTTACTCAGACACATTCGTTCACTAGCTCATTCATTCAGTCCCTCATTATTCAATAAACACTTGTCACGTATGTATTAGGGACAAAAAGAAAAATAAGAAGGTTCCTTACATCTGGGATGACCTGTCAACCTCCTCATCAAGAGCTTATCGAAGAAATAGCATTTTAATCTTTGCCATAGCCCAATTAATTGCTCTGAATTCTGGCTCATCAGATAACACACATGAAGAAATTATTGAACAGCCTGTTATCTTGGTGAGATTAGAAAGGTTGTTTATTTGATAATTGATGTCAAAAATAATCTTTCAGTTCTTGTTCAACGTAATCACCTTGAAAAGTACAGCCATGGGAAACTAAAGAGTAAGCATGTCCTAAAATTTGTTTTCATTTGGAATTGCTTTTATGGTGAAGATTGCTGAACGAGTGGATGGGATTCCAAGTTAAATGATCAAATCTTCTGTTGAAATATCAAAACAGATTGGATTGTCAATGGTGTGAAGTGATGTGGGAGAGGAGCTGACTATCACAGAGCCTATTAATATGGATCAGATCATCATGCTTGAAATAATGAGAATACGTACCCTGATCCCACAACAACAGCTACACCGTGATCCAAAATCAGTTCGCGGGTGTAGACATCTAAACAACGAATGGAACTGGGAAAGAAGACTGAAAAAAAAAGTCGGATTTTGTGAACCACAAACACAGAAGCTCAGAAACATCATTCTCATTTTCTGAGATGAGACATCCCTTGGTAATTCTCCTTGATGATTAAAAATCGAAGCTGAAATAATATGACACCAACTCTGCTGATTGTCCATTATTCTGGGACTCATTTCCCTGTCACATTCCTTGGTTATTTATACACACACACACACACACACACACACATACAGACACACACACATACACAGATGCACACATACACACAGAGACTCACACAGTGGCACATGAAATAGAAGATGCATACCAGCCAGAGCGTGACCCACCATTGCTCGTGAAGAGATGACAAAGGCCTGCAAAAGAGTGTCCAGTAGAGAGAAATCTAAGCCACCAGGCTGCCTAAATATTCAACGTGCTTCAAAATCCTGATTATCAGGACACGAGCTAGAATAGCTAATGCATGAGCAGGCTCAATTAACCCTAATTAGTTCAGAGTCAGGCGACAAAAGACTTAATTAGCAGTTATTAGGTGCTGCTCAGAAAAGGAACGTAAACAATGGTTGGTAGCAAGCTGTGTTTAAGAGTCTCCTGGCTGAGCGACACCAAATTTAAAAAAAAAAAAAAAAAGTGAAATCAATGTTCTTCCATTGAGGATTAGATATAAAATAATAATATAGGTCTTGACTTAAATTGCATTTATTCAGAGTGGATTCATTGATTTATTATTTTTTTTCTGGACAACTCAGATGCTTCAGGAGAGGAGTTTGCAAGTTTAATTCTAATGGTGTGACGGTTACAGTCCACCACAAAGAAAGACCATCTGCTCTTGGCCTGGTGAGTGGCAAGCAGGGTTCAGGGGAATTAATGAAAGGTTTTCCTGGAGGATTTCAAGAGGTCTCGGGGTCTCACATTGCAGAGGTCTAGGGAGGAGCATGTGATGCACACAGAGAGCAGAAAAACTGAGTCATGATGAACACCAAGATAATCTACTGACCTTCATCAGCTATGAATGGCCCACACCTGAATGCTAGGTGCACAGCAAATGGGCTTCCTTTAGTCCAGCACAAATCCTTCCTTCTTCCTTGACCCATTTACGCACAAACATCGTTTCTCACAGGAGCCAAAAGCCTAAAGACTCTCCCCTAATTTTACAGTAAAATAACTCGCATAAAAAAGGCGCAATGACTAGATTAATATAAAAAACAGAGGTAAAAATCAATGTGATAGACGGGTTTCCACCAAGTCTCTCTGTCTCTCTCTCTCTCTGAGGCTTTCTCAGAGAGGTAGGTAGACTTTTGTAACATTTCTCTTTAGTTTTGTAATATCCTGCATAAAACATAGGCCTGACATGAGTGAGACTAGGAATTTATTTTAGAACACTACAGTGTTCTTATATTTTAATGCACTTTTATTTAACATGACTATAAACGTTATTGCTCATAAAACTATTCAGTCTTGCCATAAGTTATTTCATAGAGGAACACTGTTTGTAGGTGTAAACACAGAAAATCTGTCTTTTAAGGGTCTACTTTAATCAACCATTAATTTTATATAATAACTGCTGCCTTCCTCTTTTAAAAAAAGATGCCAAGGGACAGTTTAGGAAGTACAGAGGTGTATTAGTTTATATTGCTCTGTGACAAATGACTGCAAATGTAGCTGCTTAAAACAACACCCATTTATTAGCTTGGCATTCTATAGGTCAGAAGCCCAGGTTGATTTTGACTGGGGCTCAGAAGGTCAAAATCAAGGTGTCAGTCAGGCTGGGTTATCTGGAAGCTCTGGGAAGAATCCTTTTCCAAGGTTATTCAGGTTGTTTCCAGAGGCCTCTTCCTTGTGGCTGTAGGTCTGAGGTCCTCTTTTCTTTGCTATTAAAGTGAGGGCTGCTCTGTGCTCCCAGAGGCTGCTCACATGCCTTCTTGCGTGGCCCCGCCTTGCAGCAATGCAGCAGTGGGACGCCAAGTCCTTCTCATCCTTCAATGCCTCTGACTTTTCCTTTTGCTCCCAGCCAGACTTTTGTAGAAGCCCAGGTGATCATCTTGGGCTCGCTTGGATAATCTGCCCTTGGATTACTCAAGGTCAACTGATGAGTAACCTTAATTACCACTCAAAATCCCTTTTGGAAAGTAGCATAACATCATCACAGACAGGATGCCTCACATATTCTTTGTTTCAGGGTTGAGGGCTCAAGCTTCCTTGCATCTCCACATAGGCTCCTGCTGATGGTAGAGGGTGGCAGTGGTCACCAGGCTGGAGTGGAGGCCATCAGGGTACCCAAGTGCCAGGGTGTGGGAGAGCATGTCCCAGAGACACAAAGAGCCATCAGGAGTGGGGCTGCACATGAACACAGGCTCTAAGTCTCCAGAAAAGTCTCTATTGTCCTCTAGGACCTTACTTACAAAACAGAAACTCAAAGACACAATTATTAAGACTTTCAAGATAACAATGACAGAATATTAAACCTCAGAAGGGGTCTCCCTTCTTGGTGTAGGGCTCTGTGGGACTTCACCGATTGAATACCCATGAAGCTGACCCTGGAAATAAGCACTGTGTAAGTGTTTGCTACTATTTTTTTTAACAGTAGTAGTGGTAGTAATATTTTGTAGACATCAGACACTTAGTAGGAAAAATGCTTAGTTGCTTCCAAATACCTGTCCTATTTTTATTTTGTACAAACTGACCTAAAAATCTGTCCTGAGGCATCTTACATTCAACGAGGCTGTTCCAAAGGGCTGTGTATAAAAACTCCAAACCATTGTGTTAAGAGTAAAAGTGGTTTATCATTTTGTTTAGATGAAGTAGGACTCGCTTTATGAATCTGAGTGCACCTGAGTTAGGTGCATAAATATTTAGAATTGTTATGTCTTCTTGTTGAATTGCACCTTTCATCTTTATTTAGTGACCATCTTTGTCTTTCATTACTTTTGTTGATTTGAAGACTAAGTTACCTGAAATCAGAACTGCTATGCCAGCTTTCTTTTGGCTTCCGTTTGTATGGAATATTGTTTTCCATCTCTTCGCCTTGAGTCTGAATGCATTCTTGTGAATTAGGTGCATTTCCTGAAAACAGCAGATAGTTGGCTTGTGTGTATTTATCTATTCAGTAAGTCTGTGTCTCTTTAGTGGGCAGTTCAAGTCATTCACATTTACTGAAAGAATTGATAAGTGGGGCAGATTTCTGTTTATCCTGTTGAGTGGAACTTTGTTGCTTTGTTTTCTCTCTTGAGCCATTGTGGTATCTGGCCTTTGACCTTTAGCTTTTGGATGATTTTACAATGGTGAGTGTTTATTGTGCTGATCTATGTGTAATGCTGTTGTGAGTACTTCCTGGAGGGCAGGTCTTGTTTTGATGAATCCCCTCAGTCTTTGCTTGTCTAAGAAGGCCTTTATTTCTCTTACATATGGGAAACTTAGTTTATCAGGGTACATTATTCTAGGCTGGGGATTATTCTGTTTGAGAAGAGTGAGGATGGGACCCCAGTCTCTTCTTGCTTGTAAGGTGTCAGTTGAGAAGTCTTCTGTTATTCTGATGGGTTTTCCTTTGTAGGTCACCTGCTTCTTTCACCTTACAGTTCATAGAAATACCTATTTCATGTTTACTTTGGTTAGTCTAATGATTATGTGTCATGGTGTCTTCCTGTTTGCAATGAATCTCCCAGGAGTCCTTTGAGCTTCTTGTGCCTGGATATCTAGATTCCTAGCAAGGCCAAAGGAATTTTACTCCATTATATTCTCAAATAGTTTATCCAACCCTTGTGTATTTTCTTATTCATCCTCAGGGATGCCTATAATTATCGTGTAAGGCCTCTTCACATAAGCCCACATTTATTGTAGGCTTTGCTCTTTTCTCTTATTTCTCAGCTCTATTTCTGCAACTCACTTGTTTAATTGAAAGGTATTATCTTCAATTCCTTCTTTTGTTTCATCTACCCTATTCTTGAGGCTTTACACTGTGTTTTGTAATTGCTTGAATAAATTCTTCATTTTCAGAAGTTCTGTTTGATTTTTCTTTACTACTTCAATTTCTTTAGTGAAATTTTCTTCCAAGTCTTGGATTGTGTGTGTGTGTGGCTTCTTTGTGTTGGGTATCCATTTTATCTTGCATATCATTGTGTTTTCTTACAATACATGTTCAAAATTCTTCTTTTGTTATTTTATTGCTCTGAATTTGATTGATGTCCATTGTGAGAGAGCTGATGTTTCCGTTTGGGGGTGAGTTTTCCATTTGATTCTTCATACTTCCAGAGTTCTTTCCCTGATTCCTTTCCATCTGGATCAGCCATTTCTTCTTACCTTTAGATTTTTATTTATATAATGACACGCCCTGTTTTGTCTCTGATCCAGTAGGTGGTGCTTGTGTGTGAGATTTGACCACACCCTGTGTGATGAGTCAGTAAATGCAGTAAAATGGCATGCAAATTGACTTCCCTGTCAGTAGGTGGCACTTGCTGGGAGGAGCAAGCTGCAGTGTTGTTTTTGGGTCCTGTAACCAGCTTTTATCTCCCTGGAGAGGCACTCTAGCACCTTCACAATGAGATATCACTTAACTCCAGTGATAAGGGCTTTTATCAAAAAAATCCCTAAACAGCAAATGTTGGTGTGGATGTGGGGAAATAGGAACACTCATACACTGCTGGTGGGATTGCAAACTAGTACAACCTCTGTGGAAAGCAATATGGAGATACATCAAAGAGATACAAATATATCTGTCATTTGATCCAGCAATCCCATTACTGGGCATCTACCCATGAGAAAAAAGACATTCTATAAAAAAGACATCTGCACTCAAATGTTTATAGCAGCACAATTCACAATTGCAAAGATGTGGAAACAACCCAAGTGCCCATCAATACACGAGTGAATTAATAAAATGTGGCATATGTATGCCATGGAGTTCTACTCAGCCACAGAAAACACTGGTGATCTAACACATCTTGTATTATCCTGGATAGAGCTGGAACCCATTCTACTAAGTGAAGTAGCACAAGAATGGAAAAACAAGCACCACATGTACTCACCATCAAATTGGTATTAACTGACCAATACTTATTTGCACATTTAGTAGTAACATTCATCAGTGGGAGGGTGGAGAAGGGGATGGTTATATTCACAGGTAATGGATATGGTATGCACCATCTGGGGGATGGACATGCTTCAAGCTCTGACTCAGGTGAGGCAAAGGCAATATATGTAACCTAAACATTTGTACTCCCATAATATGCTGAAATAAAAAAAAATAAAAGTGGAAGTGCTATTGACATTTTACATGATATATGTAAAACTCTCTTACATTTTCACCTTTTCTGTTGTTCTGGGTATTGTCCTAACTCCTAAGCTGGAAATCTGGTTCATTTTGCCATCACTGATATTAATTAAAAATGAATTAACTTGAATTTACATTCACTTAATTTTTTTAGCTTACCATACAATTCAATTCAAATTCAATTTTATTACAGAATAAGTTATGAAAATTGCACATAGTTTTCTCTTTTTTTCCCTCCCTTTCTTTGCTGTCAAAGATACTATAGATGGTACAAGCTTAATCCCAAGGAAACTAATAAAGTGAATTGTTCACACAATTACATATTATTTTCCTGTTACTTGCAATTCTCTCTGGGCACCCAGGACTTGATGATTGACTGATCCGTGAAGCCAGAGTCCTGTCTGATTTTGAGCTCTGAGTATTCAACTGTCTCTAAATTTCTAACAAGGCTGTTTAAAGCATAGAATGATTGAATCTTAAGACCACTCAAAATCTGCAACATATGCTTTGTTCTGCGTGGGGGAAAATTTTCATCATCCACAAAGAGTGGAAGAAAAAAATATATACACACACAACAAAATTCTTTAAGAGTGGTGAGCTGCGACAAAGATGATGCATATTGGAGAGAGATGGATCTGGGCTTTTGGCTAACATAAAATGATGACTCAAAGTGCATCAGTGACAACAGACAGTGGGTCTAATTATCTCCAGAGGGGGGCATTAGGATGTTCGGACTCCAGCTGTCAGGCAGCTATAAACTTCTCCAGGCTATCATTTGAGTTTTCAGCGTGCAAGAGAAGACTTGAGTTTCATCAAGAGACCATGGTGTCAATTCAGAGCCAAGCTAATCCTACTCCTCAGGTGCTGGGAGACTCGCTTAAACAAGAAATTCTAGTAGTGATACCTTTGAGACATTGAAACAGTGTGCACAGGTTCTGATTTCAATACTTGTGAGATAGTTGACCAACACCATTGTGTTTAATTCTGCTAACATTTATGGAGTACTTATATGGAAAGCATTATGCCAAAGAGATGGTATGCTGCAGTGGTTAACAGCTAGACTGGGCCAGCTGGGAAATGTGGGCCAGGTAGCACAATCTCCCTAAGCACTGAGTTTCTCATGAGTATCATGGCAAGAATGAGTGGTTGTCTTGTTTTCTGTTTCCATGGAAGCAAGTCCCAAGGTAAGGATTGTCTACAAATAGTTTATTGTGAGATACTCCTGGGAAACACTGGTAAGGGAGCAGGGGAGTGAGGGAAGGGAAACAGCAGTGAAGGATAAGTTAGGAAGCAAGTTATCTTCGTGATACCTGCAGCAATGACATATTCTCAAAGTGTGGCTTGTGGTTCATTGCATCAGCATCACCGCTGCACTGGTTATAGATGCACATTCTCGGGTCCCACTCTAGGCTACTGAATTAGAAACCATGCCTATCAGCCTAGAAATCTGGTCTAACAAGTCCTCCAGGTGATTTTGATGCACACTCAAATTTGAGAGCTAATGAGCTAGGGAACGTGGGAACCAACTCAGAATATCTGCCCAGGAGTTGTCCCACCAGGAGGGGAAAGGCGGATGGGATATTTACACACCAACTCCCATCAGTCCTTATTGAGGGTTGCTGGGGGGACCGTGTTGGAAATAAACATTATTTCTCCACACTTTGGTCTGTGGTGCCCTTGGGCTGAATGGATTCCAAAGTAAGGCCTTGGCAAGGAGACATGAGTCCCGCCGCTGGACGTGCTAAGGGCATTGCAATAGCCAGGTCCACTGGCATACGGGTGGGACGTGGACAGCTGTACTACAGTGCCTCAAGGACAGAGATAATGCACTAAAAAGCATAATGTAGCACCTGGCATAAAAAAAATCTATTGTATATTAAAATCTAAGGATAACACAAAGATCAACTAGCTGTGATCCTTGCCCTCAAAGAGTAGACAGTCTAGGAGGAGAGCCAGGATGCATAGACATGGCTAAAATCTACAGTGAGATGCAATAAATGCCACAGGTGGTGGAGGTGCAGGAGGGTGGGCTCATACCTGATTTTAGGAGGAGGAATTAATGGCATATAGGAACAGAGGGGTAGGCTTCCTGGCAGGCTGCGATGAAACAAGAGGGGTGATTTCACTGTTTGAGAAGGACACGTGTTGCTGTATTACTGCCTCACCATCACCGGAATGCAAGCATCTATCTGAGATGTCAAGTATTCATTAATAAAATGGAAGGAACTTCCGTGGCTAACAAATCTGACATGTAAGGATGCTGCAGATTAGTGTTTCCCTGCCACGTAACATCTCCAACACTCTTTACTCTCCCCGCTTTGTTTTCTGGGACAGAATTCAGGCTCATTGGTTTGAAAAACACAGAAACATGTTTCAAGTAGCTCCATCAACGTGCCGCTTTCCTGGGATTGTGTGGAAATGAGAGAGTGTTGACTTATTACTTTTTCTTTCAGTAGCATTATTACCATTATAAAATATAAAAGTTACATAACGTATAACAGTTATATTATATAACTTTTGTAGTCTTAGACAGAGCTGTCAATATGTCCTTTGAGAATTTTGCTCCTGTTAAGAAATCACTTCTAAAGAGGCCAGTATAGTGGAGAGAGGAAATAAATTGAGTAGCGTGAATACAGGATTCCGCATATTTGAGCCTCTACTCTGGCTATCCTACTTCCTGGTGGAAACAGTCCACAACTAGCCCTACATTGGGGCTCTCCTGCCTTTTTATAAAGAGGTCTTTTTTTCCCCTTGATTTTCTTTTTTCTGAATCTTTGAGAATATTAGTGAGAATAAGGCTAGGGGAGAGAGGAAAGGGGTTAGCAATGCCATGCTCAAGAATTGGGGTATGGAGGAACATTAAAGAAGTTGAAGAGAGCAAGGAAGAAGACATCACTGCCAGCTGGGGTCTCCTCCACACTGTATTTTTCAGCATATTGTGGGAAGTAGTGAGTGTGTGTGTGTATGTGTGTGCATGGGTGTGTGTGCATTTCCACAATGCAAAATCCATTGCTCTAACAATTGGAGACCCCGATAGTTGGTTGTTTCAAAGTTTTAAGTGTTAAGCACTTAGAGGCGGTGAATATCAAGGTGTGCATTGTGATGCATGAGGTATTGCAGAGCATACATCTGCACTGTGCTCTTCCTTTGCCTGTGGTCTTGTCAACACCATATGAACTAAACTCTCCAAACTGTGGACAGATAAAACATTCCTGTGTTATAAGCTAAGAGACGAAGATAGGGGAATAATTTAGAAGACATTGCAAAATATCTTCTCTGTTAGCTCAAAATGAGATGTTGCACTAAAATTCTTTGTACGTATATATAACACATGTAAATGTCAGTTGCTTGGCTCACTGGTCACCTTTCAAGCTGATTTAATATTTTATGATGACTTGAATGCTCACATGTGAAACTGAGGGCTAACCTGATTAGGGCCACCAAACTTAACCTCCCTTGCTTGCTTTTAATCACTTGCTTCTAGTTGACCTTGAAATGGATACAGCTAAATGTCACGTAGCTAAGCAATATATAACTAAACTTCCACTAGCTTTCTTATAGACAGCATCTCTGATGTATGGGTCACCATGATAACAGTCGCTAAGTTGTTTTTCAGGTACCTGCAGTTAGCTCTTGCCCAGTTGATACCACCGACCCTTCAACTAACTGGATCTGCGTGAGTGTCTGATAAGTGACCTTTTGATGTCAGAGGGCCCAAAACTCAACCCTCAGATCAAGCTAATGACACCACTTTATGGACATGTCCTATGAAGAGCCATGAAGCTTGACTCACTTGTGCTGATCACCAACTCACTTTTCCTTACCTCCAATCACCTTTCCCCACACCCTAGGCCACCCTGCTTCTTTATCCCATAAATATCCCCAAACCTCATCTTAGAGGTGGAGGATTTGAGATCTGTTCTCTTGTCTCCTCACTTGGTTGCCTTATGAATAAACTCTTTCCCTGCTGCAAAACTCATCATCTCAGTGATCGGCATAGTGCGTGATGGGCACAGGAGCCTGGTTGGGTAACACAGTGACTTCGCAAATTATTTCCCCAATATTTTCTCTAAGGGAGGACCTTCTTTCTTATAGGTAAAACACTGGGTTGTTAGGAGTATCTGTTATTTAAATGAAGCCTAAGGGTGAACTGAGAGCAATCAGTGTGGCAGTTCCATTTCAGGATTAAAATCAGTGCTCCTTCTTCCATGATGGGGTGCAGGACTTGATGCTACCCCAAAATATGGCATCTGGGAGGTCACATTCTGACCTTTTTCTGCCTTTCTCTGTGAGAACAGGACACAAAAGAATTCTCTGATCTACCTCCCCTGAAAGTAGGTCATCAAACCCTCATGTGAAGGTGCTTTGTCTTATAGCTGAGGAAAGATATGAAAACAGAGAGACACCAAGAGAAGAATCTGAACAAACTGGCCTTGCTTAGTTCCTCCCAGTATATTACCATTAAATGATATACCCTTTTGTCTAATCATACTTTTACATGACTGTCTTTTCTTTGTTGATACTAAGCATAAAAATATATAGTTTTCCCTGGGTCTTTGGGCATTCATTTCTGAAGTCTCCTGTGTCACATAAAACTTTGGTTAAATAAATTTGTTGTGCTTTTCTCTTGTTAATCTGCCTTTTGTAATTGAGGTTGCCATGATACTTACAACAGGAGAGAAAAAGTTATTGCCTATTCTTCTGTCCATTTTCAGATAATCCAGCTCTGTGTATAGATGGAATACAATTTGAGAATGAAGTGTAGAGGATAGCAGGTAAATCGGAGATTAAGTATGAAGCCATTACAATCTATCAGCAATCCTATAAGTATCTGGATTTGGAAAACAGAATGCAGTGTCTTTCAAGCAGACTGTGCATTCATTCCATTCCATCGTTTAACAAGTATTCTTTGAAGAGCTGAGCATGGTAGGAGGTATAAAAGGGAATTAATGACATTTGCCTATAGACTATGAGTTAGTTGTGCAGGATAAAGATAATATGTATACAATAGGATAAATGGTAAGCGATACATAAAAGTGTGCATTGAGCCTACTCCCTGTTGGAGAAGGAGGGAGGTGCGGAAGAAAGAGACAGATAATTTTAGTATAAAAGGTGATATTTATAGAGTCAGGAATTTGAAAAATTTTAATGTGTTTTATGCTAACTAGGTAGGGTTACCAGATTTGACAGAGAAAGCCCCACTGTGGAAGATGCAATGTTCACCTACCTGGCTCTCTGAACAGGCTGTTGTAGGGGGAACTGGATGTTATTTCACACAATAGAAGTCTTCGCGGCTTCATGGAAATAGAGCAAGTCAACATTTTGTCACTTTACTTTGGCTGTATTGGGAAGTGATCTACTTAATGTACAGTATAACTCCAGTTATAAAATTTTAAACAGGATACAAATTTTATTCTTTTTTTCTTTCATGGACACTCATAAAAATATCCCCTGTGCTGTTAATGAAATTTCTAACTCAACTGAAGTATGCAATATACAACACTGCATTGCAAATTTAACTTTTATACTTACAATAAGAGCACTTACAGTCTACATTGAAGCAACACTAATGTGTTGCTAAAGCTAGCAAAAGGATATAAATTGTGTATAGCACTTAAATGTCCCCCTTAACTCACTCTATTATGGTTAGTCATCGTGATGATGATGGCAAAGGGAGCTAGTGTTATCTGAAAGCTCAGTTAGGCTGGACATTCATGATAGCTTCTGAACCCATATGTCTAGTGCCCCACATGGGGTACCTGGGACAGTTGGGGGTTGGCTGGGCATTTCTCTCTATCCGTATTGCCTCTCCACAGGGCTAGCTACTTTGGGCTTCCTTTAAGCATGGAGGTCTCAGGGTGGACTTCTTACATGGCGGCCAGTTTCCTCTGAGTAAGTATTCCAAGAGACCAGTGCAGAGTTTACATGGTATTTTCTGACTTAGTCTTGAAATCAACATGATGTCACTACGTAGGACCTGGGAAGCATGGTTGATGGGAAAGGGGCTGCTCTTTGGAGACAAACGGTCACATTTGTCATGTATACCTTATTGAAATATGTCAATGCTTGGCTTTGGTAGACGTTTTTTTATAACCACATCAAACACAGAGTGAACAAGAGTTAAAAACTCACTTTCAAAAGAGTACCTAGAGTAATTTGAAATCAGCATCAGAGCTTCCCCAGCACTTTCACCAATTATTTAATTAGTGGATATTATTTATCTCCTGTGTGCCAAAGACTGGTGAATTCTGATAGATAAATTGGGTAGATACATGAGGAAGTGGACGCTCAGAGGATTCAGATGGAAGTGGATTGGCTTTTCCAAATGCAGCAGAGTTGGGTGCTCACACAATGCAGTGGTATAGGGAACACTTGATGCTACAGGAAAGAGATAAAAAGAAACAAGATAAAACAAAATCTTGCCCTGCGTTTTTATAAATAAGACTAAAGCTCTATGCTATAATGTGCTTTGTAGTTCAATACTGGAAATTTGAGTGATAGATTTGTTATGTGTAGTAAAAAAATAAATATCCTTTATATTGTCTCAAAATATGCTGCAACTAAAAACACACTTACCAAGTCATCATGCTAAATGGCAGTTGTTCTCAAACTTTAGAGAGCATCAGAATCACTTGGAGCTCTGGTTAAAGACAGATTTCTATGCCCTATTCCCAAACTCTCACATTCAGTGGGTCCGGGATGGGACCCAAGCGTTTACATGTCTATCGACTTCCTAGATCCTGTTGCTGCTGCTGAAAAGGGGTTGCAGTTTGAGAACTACTGCTACACTGTGGTAAAGAAAGCCAGAGCCAGATGGAAGTTAAAGTGGTGAAGAGAGATAGAATGGGAGACTACACTGTAGAACTGAGCTCAATTTCAAATCCAATTGGAACAAGCAGGGATTTATAACCAAGGAGCAAGTTACGGGGTAGGTACTGGTGGAGCATCCAGTCTTGTAGGACACCTGGCTGGACTGACCTAACAGGATTCCTGCTGCAGGCACGACAGGGCAATTAGGTGTTACTTGGGGAAGAGTAGGGATGAGGAGTTTGATCAGATATCAGATATTAAGCATGGGGAATTCTCAACAACCTGACTTTGTAGGATTCTTGCTAAAACTAGACTCTATAAGGAATTACACAGAAGGACCTTTTTGGGAAGAGGATCCAGGAGAGCCTGACTAAAGTTTGACCAAGCAAAGAATCTTTGTCACCGGCTAACCATAACATATAACAGTGGTTGAAAACACAGATATGGAGACATGTAAGATCTCAGGTGAGTTCTCAGTGTGTTACTTAATCTTTGGGGTTTAGTTTCCTGATCTTTACAGTGTGGATAAATAATATTAGCTACCACATTGGATTGTTGTGTGCATAAAATGGTATATAGCAAGAGCCCAATAAATGTTAATCATACTAATGATTAAAATCCTATAAGAAACATAGTCTGAATTTCATGTATGTTATGTGAGGGGTTGCTGCATACTTTGTGTCACCGTGCAACTGTTTGCTCTGCTTGCTTGGGTTGCCTGCAGTCACCTTCCAGACTACATAGCCGACAACTCTGAGCTCTGTGCCTTTCCTTGCCCCCTTCGGAAAGGAAGAAATAATTATGTTTCCTGTTTTGTTTTCTCCTCTGATTATTGTAAAGGAGAAAATCTAGCAAGTAAGTATTTAAAATAATCTACAGACTCAAAAATAAATCTTATTGTTTTCAAATTAAACCCCTCCTGGGACTGGTATTAAAAAGGAATTAGGTTTGCCTTAGCTGAGCTTTGCAGGATGCCCTGCTAATGCCTCAGCAATCAAAATTTAATTATTATATAAAATAGGGGTGTTTAAATTGCAGGATATTTTTCTCCATTCAATGTGAACTCTAATAGTCAAGAATGTGGTTGCATTAAGGTGAAGATAACAAACTAAGTTTCGTGTCACTTATCAAGCTGTGGGGTTAAATGCAGGGCAATAGTTAACAACAAAGAAACACCCAATAATAAACAAATTGCAGCATATTTTCTTGATTATTTATAAATGCCATAACCCTCACTATAAGGATGACTTTCTTCTGTAATAGCATAATCCTTGCTGCGAGGTTGCTGGAAACCTATTCCTTTTGCTTTTTCTTTATTTACTGCTCCATTGCTTCACCCACTGGGTCATCCTCTGTCCCTTCCTGTGCCTCAGTTTACTCATCCATACTAGAGTAACATTTTTGAACATATTGCTTATAGACTACCAGTGACACGAGATGCACAGTGGAAAAAATTCCCTATAGTCCAAAGAGTTCTGGAAACATTGCACACTCCACCTTCTTCTTTGAGTCAAGACATATATTAGCATTTAAAAGACTCTGAGAATCCCTACTGTGAAGAAACTAGTGTTTCTCAGCTTTGCTGGACCATGGATCTTTCATAGCAACTGACTTCCCCAGAATATACATTTTTGGGAAAATTCTGCCCCAACCTCGAATGGCCTCTCAGTAGGTTCTAGAAGTTTGTGAACTGTCCATCAGGGATTCTTTTTCCAGCAAAACTATCCTTTAAAAATGAAGCAAAATAAAGGCCTTCTCAGAAAAACAAAAACTGAGGCTTTTTTTTTGCTAGTACAATTGTTCTGCAAGAAAGTCCTTCAGACTGAAAGGAAACGACAGCAGATGTTTAGCCAAATACACAGGAAGAAATGAAGAGCAGAGAGATGACAAATAGGTGGCAAGTATAAAACACTCTATTTATAGCTTTATCTATTAATTTCTTAAAAATACCCATAAGATTATTTAAAGCATTGACTATAACACTGTGTTACTATGTTCATAGCATATATAGATGTCATATATACATGACAATAAAGCAGAAAGAAGGTGGAGGAATGGAGCTATATTTTTTTAAAGAACCCAGTCAGTATTAATTTGAAGTAGATTGTGATAAATTTGAGATGTATGCTGTAATCCCTAGTGCAAGCCACTCTGAAAGTTATAGAAAAAATTCATAGTTAAAATCTCAACAGAGCAATTAAAATTGTTTACTAAAAGTAGTGGCTTACATAATCCACACCATTCACCATTCATAAAAATCAACTCACTATGGATATCAGACTGAAATATAAGGCCTGAAACCATAAGAATTCCAGAAAAATATGTTGGAAAAACTCTTATAGACATTGGCCTAGGCAAAGAATTTATGAAGAAGACCCCAAAGGCAATCACAGCAGCAACAAAAATAAATAAATGGGATCTGATCAAATCAAAAAGCCTCTGCACAGCCAAGGAAACAATCATTAGAGCAAATAGACAACCTACAGAATGGGAGAAAATATTTGCATGTTATCTATCCAATAAAGGGCTGATAACTAGATCTATAAAGAACTCAAGAAAATCAGCAAGAAAACATCAAACAACCCCATTAAAAAGTGGGCAAAAGACATGAACAGAAACTTTTCAAAAGAGGACAAACTAATGGCCTACAAACATATGAATAAATGCTCAACATCTCTAATCATCAGGGAAATGCAAATCAAAACCACAGTGAGATATCACTTATCTCCAGTGAGAATGGCTTTTATCAAAAAGTCCCAAAACAACAGGCTTCGGCATGGATGCAGAGAGATAGGAACATTCATACACTGCTGGTAGGACTGCAAACTAGTACAACCTCTGTGGAAAGTAGTTTGGAGATATCTCAAAGAACTAAAAGTAGAGGTACCCCAGCAATCCCACTACTGGGTATTTACCCAGTGGAAAAAAAGACATTCTATAAAAAAGACATCTGTACTCAAATGTTTATAGCAGCACAATTCACAATTGCAAACGTGGAAACAACTGAAGCACCCATCAATCTATGAGTGGATTAATAAAATGTGGTTTATGTGCATACCATGGAGTTCTACTCAGCCACAAAAAACACTCAACCATAACAAATGGTTAATTAACACCTCTTATATTAACCTGGGTGGAACTGGAACCCATTCTTCTAAGTGAAGTATCACAAGAATGGAAAAACAAACACCACGTTGTACTCACCATCAAATTGGAACTAATTGATCAACACTTATGTGTACATATGAAAGTAATATTCATTGGGGATTGGGCAGGTAGGCAGGAGGAGAGGATGGGTAAATTCACACCTAACGGGTGTGGTGTGTGCTGGCTTGGGGGAAGGGCACACTTGTAGCTTTCACTTGGGTGCTGCAAAGGCAATTTATGTGACCAAAGCATTTGTACTCCTATAATATTCTGTAATAAAATAAAAATTATGAATTAATTCTTAAAAATGCTGGCTTAGCACACAATAAAAGACAGTAAAGGTGAACAACAACAACAACAAAAAATACAGGAGATATCCAGAAAGCAAATAGCAAAGTGACAGGAATAAATCTAATCATATTAATAATCACATTAAATATGAATGCACTAAAGATTCCAATCAAAAGACACAGATCATCTGACTAGATTTTTGTTTAAACAAAGAAGATGTAATTATATGCTCTGTGCAACTGACATAGCTTAGGTTGAAAGACCCAGGCTGATTGAAAATTAATGGATGGAAAAAGACATGCCATGCAAACTATCACTGGAAGAGAGTGGGAATACCTGTATTAAAAGAATGATAGAGAGTTTTATTTAAAAATCTATATTTATAAAATGCTAGAAAGTATTTCCTTTGAAAATATTTAAACATATTATTGAAAATCTCGACGACTTTTAAAAATGTACAACAGGATACAATATCCTTTAAAAATTCTTTTTAGGAGCTACAGAAGTAAAAATGTTTGAATTCTTCTATACAAATTCTCTCTTTGTACAGAGAGAGAAACTAAGTTTCATAGGGTTCTGACTTATTCAAATTCATAATTTGTGGCAAAGTAAATATTAGAAGCCCTATTATTCTTTTTTTATTTTATTTTGAGACAGAGTGTCCCTTTGTTGCCCAGGCTAGAGTGAGTGCCGTGGCGTCAAGCCTAGCTCACAGCAACCTCAAACTCCTGGGCTCAATCAATCCTCCTGCCTCAGCCTCCTGAATAGCTGGGACTACAGGCATGCGCCACCATGCCCGGCTAATTTTTTTCTCTATATATTAGTTGTCCAGCTAATTTCTTTCTATTTTTAGTAGAGACGGGGTCTCGCTCTTGCTCAGGCTGGTTTCGAACTCCTGATCTCAAGCAATCCACCTGCCTCGGCCTCCCAGAGTGCTAGGATTACAGGCGTGAGCCACCGCGCCCCGCCCTATTCTTTTTAGGTCCTATATTTCTTGCCCATTTCAAAGAGGTATCATGTGATAACGGTTAAGTTCATGGATTTTGGAGCTGCATTTAAAAAAAAAATCCCCACTCTGGCCCTTGTCAGCTGTGTGACCCCAGAGTTTTCTTGCTGTGCTTCAACGACTTCATCTGGAATATGGGGATGATAATGGCATGTACTGTAACAGAGGTAAAGGTCAGAAATAGGGCAAGGATATGTTTTATAAGTTGTCTCTCTAAAGGCCCCACCATTCCTGCCTGAGGCCAGTAATCAAAGGGGCAGAAAGATGTCCTTTTCTTTTTAGTATCTTAAACCGCTCAGGAGATGGCTCACCAGAATTGTCTGGATGAGGGTCACAAGACCATCTGTTATCATCTCCAGAGATAATTATCTGGAGATAATGTCGAACAAAACCACCATTATAGTTTAACAATGATAGTCCAAAGCCAAGACATGTGACACTGGTCAAGTAGGCCTGAGCCCAACTGCCCCCAATCCCCCTTTTATAAAGCCCTGTGTTTCTGCTTAAAGTGAGGATGTCAGTCGTTGAGATTCTAGTCCACTGCCCTCTTCCTTTGCTGGCAGATTAATAAACTTCTCCTTCCTCTTCCTCAAACCACTTGTCCTCATTCTTCCTTGCCACCGATTTGGCCTTGGGGACGAGTACCAAACCTTCGGTAGCAGGACCTCCTAGAAATTTTGTGAGTTGATACCTGTGGTGTGCTCAGAATCATACCTGGTGTACTGCATAATTCCATAGTTGTGAGTTATTTTTATTCAGGGCTTTTGATGCTTGAATGAATATGCCACAGACCCCGATCACATCTGCCGCACGCTTCCGCAAGGCACACGCAGATTTCAGAGCTCCTGACTCAGATGTTGCATCTACATCTGGACATCCAGTCCTTTCAGCAGTCAGCAGTAGAGAGAGTGAGCTGCAAAGAGGCAGCCCTGAAGGGAAAACCTTGCTAACAAGATAATATGTGCTGAACTCAGCAGCTTGGTTCTTGCTGATGAAGGGGGGACTGCGCAGAATGTGAGACGTGGGACCCCCAGAGGAAAGTCGGGCTGATGTGCCTCATTTGTTGCTTGCTGGAAGACCAGAAGTGGAACGCCGGGTCGGCAGGAAGGCCAGATGGCAGCTCACTGACCTCAGAATTTGGAACAGACATTTTTTTCTAGCTCTCGGCTGCCCCCTCCCTCCCTGAACCCCGATCGCCTGGCCAGCAGCGTCCTCTGGCCTCTGTGCCTTTGCTCTCAGGGATCTCTTGTCCTGGAAAGCCCCCACCCTCTTGGTACTTTTTGTCTCCCACATTTTGCAACTTGCTTACAGATGCAGTTCATTCCACTGGAGACTTAATACGTCCTGAGCCCAGGGCTGTGCGCTTAGAATGCAAGGTCACACGATTCTAGACTCACACGTGAGAGAGTGCCCTTATCACGCTTTAAGACTGTCTGCAATAGAGGAGGGCGCAGGTGTTCTGGGAGTGCACACAGGGGTGTCTTGCCCAGCCTTGGGATGATCAACAGCCCCTTCCTGAGTGCTTTAGTGAGCTGTAGTTAATGCTATAAATAAAGAGAAGAAGCAAAAGCAATGGCACATGCAGAAGTCAGAGAGGAGAGTGTGGCATGCTCATCACAGCTGGGAAACAGGGCACCTGGTGGGAAAGTGGATCAAAATGAAGCTGAAAAGGTAGGAACGGGCCAGATCGTGAAGGAGCTTAAAATGATGCATGCCTTGCTAAGGAATTTGAATTTTATTGTGGCCATCAGCAAAGCCACCAAAGGATTTTAAGCGGTGCAATGATCTGATCAGATTTGCATTTCAGAAAGATAGCTTTGACAGCAGTATGAAGAATGGATGGATTGAAAGAGTGGGGCTGTCTTCGGCCATAGAACCCTGAACACACCCAATCTCGTCTGAGAGAGAGGTGTGAGAATGCAGTCACTGATTTATTTAGGGGGCTATTGAAAAACACCAGTAGTGGGAAGATAAGGACTTAAACTAAGGCAGTGATGCTGAGAAAGAGTAAAAAGAATCAATTTGAGAGACAAAAAATTTTTTTTCTGTAAAAAAAACAGTGCTCTTTGAGACTTAGTTGGATACGTATGATGAGGTAGACAGTGAAATGCAGTGTGATGCTCACATTTTTGGCTTTAGGAACTGCATAGGTGGTCGAACCACTCTGACGAGTGGGTATATTACAGGGATAAGATAATAAGAATTGTATCGGGACGTGGTACATATAAGATTCCTTTGTTTATTCATCCAAAAATAGTTGTAGAGAACCTGCCAGCTGCCAGCGACTATTGTAGGCACTGGGCTACAGCAGTGAATAAACAAACAGAAATCCATGCCCTCACAGAGCTTTCTCTAGTAAGGTGTGTGTGGACATCCAAGTAGGTGGCTGAATTGGTTCTGGAGCCTGCATGATAGATTATTCTAGAAACGTGGATTGAAGGAAGAACAGCGTATAAGTAGTAGTTGAAACTATGGCTTAAGAATTTGTTCCTGTACCTAAAAAACAAAACACAACCTACCACACAAAGAAAAAGATGCAGTTTAGCAGAAACATTTAGTTTAGCAGAAGTATGTAGGCTAATGTGGGTAAAAAGATTAATATAATCACCCAAAGAGCTAATGCCTGCATAAATTGCAAAGTTAGTGAAAAAAATATATATATATATGTATATATATAGCAGAGAACTCTACTCTGCACTACGGAAGGCTGTGCACCATGCTTTAAGGGGAATGTGGACAGGCTGGAGGACATTAAGGGAACAGGCACTCTGAGGGTGGAAGAATTCAGAACTATAGCTAATAGGGAATGGTTAGTCCACATGAGGGTGTTTAGCCTGCAAAAAGGTGATCATGGCAATGGTCTTCCCATAGTTTGCTCTGCTGGGGCTGCAAGGAGGCTAACTAGTATAGGTGAAAGGAAGCTACAAGGAGGTTTTCAATAATAAGACCACCACTATCTCATACAGGTTCTCTGGAGAAACAGAACCAACAAGGCATATCCACATGCAAAGAGATGTATTGCAGGGAATTGGTTCACACGACCATAAAGACTGGCAAGCGCCAAGATTTGCCAGCAAACTGGTGAGTCAGCAAACCGGAGGTCCAGAAGAACCCACAGCGTAATTCTAGTCTGAGGGTCAGCGGGCTCTACACTCGGGAGGAGCTAATGTTGCAGTTCACGTCCAAAGACAGAGAAGAAGCCAGTGTTCCAATTCAAAAGCCACCAGGCAGGAAGAATTCTCTCTTACTCAGGGGAGAGTCAGCAGTTTCATTCTATTAGGACTTCAACTGATTGAATTAGGCCTTTCCATCTTAAGAGAAGGCAATGTGCTTTACTCAGACTACCAGTTTAAATGTTAACCTCATCAAAGGTGAAACCGTCTAAGAAACACCTAGAATAATGTCTGACTGAATATCTGGGCATTCTGTGCGCCCATCTAGTTGACACACAAAATCAACCATCGCAAGTGAGAATTTTTTCTACCTAGGGATTGGCTGATTTCAGTGTAGGAGGAGCTAGCATGGTCAGAATTCTTAGTTAAACTAAAAGTTCCACACCTGTGGTGGTTATTCAAAGACTTAGTTCAAACCAGCTCCAGATTTTTAAAAATAAAGAAAAGTCTCAATGTACTCAGAAATCTCTCTTCTCTTCAGAGCATGAAGCCTAGGAAACCATGCCAGAATTGGCCAAGATTAGAAATGGTGCACTGCCTTTCATGATAGTTTTCTAAACCACTTCCCAAACCAAGAATATCAGCAAAAGGCAAGCTCTACTCTCATCAGCTCAATTTTTATTTGCCTTTTTTTTTGCCATTTCTATTGTGTCTTCTCATGGAACATTCCCAGCGAACAGAGAAGAAAATGAAATGTGAGCATTTAAAATGTATTTTTAATTAGATGACTTTTATATGATCCAAGGCACCGTAAAACTCCAAGTTCTGACAGTGCCCCAGTTCCCATTTAATCTTCATTTCTCCATTTCTAGTCAGCTGCGCGTGCAGATGCTGAAATCTTGTTTGTTTATCATGGGGCCAAGAAGATTTATGGCTGGGTGCATGTTCGGCTGCCTTCCCTGCTCTCTTGGCACGGCTCCTGAGCCGCACAGCGTGGGGGACACTCAAACATGCTTAATGGGGAAGTCAGGCCTACATGTTCCCTGTAGTTCTCATCTGGTTATTTTTCAGCTTCTGCTTTGGTTGAAGCGAAGGTAATTGCAAAGTTATTATTTGTCATTTCCATTATCTTTGGGGTCAGAAAGACATCTGTTGAAAGTTAGCATCAGCTGTCATTTCCACCAGCTGGCGGTCAGCACCTGAGTGGACTTAGAAAAAGAGGAAAAGTGTCCATGCAGGCTAGCTCTGTGTGTATGTGCACACGTGTGTGTGTGCGTGTGCATACCCGCACACCCTGCAGTGAAGAAGTCTGTTCCTTCTTGCAGCATCAGCATTGAATGAGCATGAAGAAACCCTGCATGTCGCTGTCCATGATATGCTTAGGGTTTTTTGAGTCACTCATGTGGAGAAAAGTAATGAAGTCAGATGAACTGTTCCTAGTTTCCTTCCTGCTGGGCTATTTATTTTCTTTCCTAACATGCTGCACATAGTTCTCTTTTCAGAGTGAAAATGAGAAAATGGTCTAGGGTTTGAAATGCTACTTTATTCAATGAAGAAATATAAGGGATGCATATGATCAGTCCCGGCTTTTTGAGTCAGCAAAACACCTCCATGTTTGCAAAGTCAAAGTTATCTGTTGTTGATCCTTCAGTTCAGGATCAGCAAATTGTTTCTGCAAAGGGTCAGATAGAAAATATTTTAGGCTCTGTGGGCTCCTTGGTCTCTGTTGTGCTACAACTCTGGTGTTGTAGCCCCGAAGCAGCCATAGGCAAAATGTAAATGAATGTGACTGTGTTTCAATAAAACTTTATTAACCAAAACAGGCAGAGGGCCAGATTTGGTTCACAGGCCATAGTTTGCCAAACTCAGCTTTCATGGATGTTTAACTAAAAGCTTGACCCTGGACAAACAGGTCATGAAATAGAGACTTGGGGTAGCAGAAGAGAGGAGAGCAAGGAGTCCTATATCAAACTGCATGGTTCACACAGTATTGGGCTTCTTGCTGTGCCCCAAATTCTCTCTGTACAACATATTTACCCCATATCCTTTCCTAAAGCTTTTATCTGCTATTGCAGACCAACCTTCCTTTAGGATTATGTTCTACAGTAAAATTTTGTCTTATATTCTTTGAGGAGATATTAATAAAATTTTGGTACAGGTCTTTCTCCTATCACCGTGAAAATATGGGAGACAGGGACCACTGTATGGGGGATGGGCACACTTGTGGCCCTGGCTGGAGTGAGGCAAATGCATGTCATGTAACCAAAATGTTTGTACCCCTATAATATACTGAATTTAAAAAATTGAATTAATTAATTAAAACATTCTCTAATGCTGAGGATACAGACATTCAGAATACAACTGTCATCTGAGTGATAACCATGGATTGTTATTGTTTCCAGGTCACATCACTTACCAAAAAGAAAATGTGCAATTTGGGGTGCATTAATGGCCTGCTCCTTTGTTAGATGGGGAGAATTTCACCTAATCCTCTAAGAGGAAAATGAAATCTTTACAGATCAGTAAAGGTGGTTCAAATGTCAGTTCAGAGAATGATAATATGCCAAACTAAAGACCAGAGCTTAGCCTTCAGTGTGCTGAGTATTCACCAGGATTTAGAAGGTGGGAGCATGATGTTTAGTTCAGTTTCACAAACGTCTTTACCTTTTCTCATAGGTTCATTTCAATTTGATAAGTTCAGGCAATCTTATTCTGTTCTTTTGGATTTAGGGCATCTTACTCTGTCTTACCAAAGAGGATCTTAAAAATGAGTATGAAATAAGGACTCACTTGAACTTTCATAAAGAAATTAAACTAAAACCAAAGAAGTTTACTTAGCCTTTAAAAATGATAAAGTAAGAATGAAGAAATGTATTAAAATTTGCTAAAATGTAAAAATAAAGCTAAGGGCGGTCCATTTTTTAGTAGGCATCTATTTTTTTCCACTAAGAAATTAATTCTGAGAAACTTTCTCTTCCTCTGACATTAGAGAGTGGACAACTTCAGAGACCTATAGTGAGATGCAGAATCCTTTACATAAATATTAATACCACCAACCAATATGGTTATGGCAACTCCACTGGGCTTTTCAGGTATGTGGTTGAAGGTTTATGTGGACCAGCTGGAAAAGTTCCTGCGATGTCTAATGAACATCTGCCACCTTCCAGATTCAGCCTCTCATTAGGAAGGTTGTGGACAGAAGGAAAAGGGTTATTAAAGAAACAATGATTCTTGTCCATTTGGGATTGGGGATAAATTGCTTTAGAAGAGATATAAATGTATTCAATTTATACGAATCAGAAAAAAAAGAAATATATATATATTTTGGGGACTAAAAATCCCTTAAGTTCCTTGAAGATATTGCCTTTAACATCCATTAACTTTATTTAGTGTAAGGCAGTAAGAAATGACCCATTTATAAAAAGTCTTAGCTATAACTTTGACCATATTCCTTCATATAATGTTCTAATAAATTGCATACAGAGATAGATATTGATGAGCCACAGTAAACGTAAGTAGAAAAATGATTATTTTTACTGCTGAGTGAGAGGCTTTGCCCACATTAGATGTTTGGTACTAGATGGCAGTACATTGATTTCTACTGGATCAGTAATTGACATAAACATTATACATTGGCATGAATTTCAATCCCACACAAAAATATTTATTTGTAACAAAACTTAAAAATAATAAAAAGGTGAAAAAACCCTGACATTTTGTAAGTCAAATAACTTAAATAAATTTCAACATTATATCAATGATTTTCTTTCATATACCCAAAGTAGAACAATTTGCAGAAATTGCTTTTAACAATACCTTTGTAAAATATGATCTTCATTTTAGGGAAAAAAAAAAAACTTGAGTCAGTAAGTCTGTCTTCACTACTAGGACTAATTGGGATGACAAACAGCTGTAACCATTCAAGAAAATGTCACCTTAGAGATGTTTGTCACCAGACCACCAGGATGGCTGAATAGTCAAAAGAAGACAATACCAATTTGGTGATACCTATCAATTTGCGAACTGGGAAGAGAGAGTCTCCAGCAAAGACTGAAGTGTTTTATCTTCAAAGAGAGAATGGACATGTTTGGTTTTCATGCCTCTGTCATACATATTCAGCAGGTTTTTTGGGGGAAGCTATATATATTTATGAGGAGAGTCGAGCACATGCATAATGAGCAAACACATATGTAACATACATCCCATATTTTGGGGAGCTGTTTTAGCATTAAAATGGGGTGGAATGCGGCTCTTTATGAAGTGAACTATGGGACACAAAGACAGTTTGTGCACAGTGCCCATAAGCTGGCTGAAACTGACTTGAGTTCTCTAGTTGGTTACCAGGAAAGAATGTTTGTAAGTCCCATCCTCTGTGCAAACAGAGTTGTAGTGGTCAGGGATGTAAAACAGAGTTAGAAAAGGTCTGACAATTTGCCTGACAGTTCCTATTGTTAGGGATTTAGCAAGGGTGTGTTTTTTTCTTGTAGCTGTAGGAGCCTTCCCAGCCAAACTGAACCCTGATCCCTTGGGCCCATAGGTAACATTCATTTCCTCAAACTTAGGGTCCATATTAGTTGACAAAAGGGCAGCTATTTTGGTTTTTCAGATCACATATTTCACCACTTCTCCAGTTGTAACATAAATAAGAGACTTCACACAGTCATGGGCTCAGTTTTAATTTGTAGGGTTTATTATCAAAAGTGCAAAGATATTGGCAGGCATGGAAAAATAATTATTAAAAATCTTTCTAACACAGAATTTGCATTATTGACCAATTACCATGTAAATACCTTAATTGAAACAATTACCAGTGGAAACTATAAAAGCCCAACATTGCATAGATTGACTATTAATTTGTTTAAGCAATGCTTGCTTGCATGTGTTTATTGTGTACACTACAGGGTACTGGGAGCTAAGGAGGTCTACGGTAAATTATAATCTAAGGTACTGTTTTATCAAGATCTGGATGTATTCATTTATGCAACATCCATAATGGGTAGAATAGCCTTAGTAATAACTAACAATAATTATATGCATTACTCAGTAACTATTTATCAACATGTATAGAGTATATTGGGAACATGCCATGAATAGATAAAAAAGAAGTGAACCTAGGGCACTAATACTAGAATAATCTACTGACTTTTAAAATATAAAATGGGGCTGTATCATATGTATAATCAGGTGACATGTGTACTATGCTTTACTTCTGATAACAAAGAATTTTCAGTTTTTGGTAATGTTTGATGTACTACTTAATCAACAAATTATACATAGCTCCAAGATCATAGAAAAATGTACTATGTCTCCCCCCAAAAGGAAGAATATGCGTTTTTTATTATTTTATAATATATTTCAAATTTCTAGCTACAAGGGTCATTTTTTATAGATGTGTGTGCAGGTATCCATGCATGGCTTTAAAGATACACATTTAAAAGGAATGTGACAAACTGATAAAGATCTTGGAAGTGATAAAGTGATGCACAAATAAATTGCACAGCGGGTTTTCTGAGCATAAAAGGACAGAAATGATTTTTTCTGTATAACCTAAACTTTACCCTGCTTGAGGAAATGGCTCTTCATTGTTTTCTTTGTCATTATTAAGATAACTGTATTTCTTTTGCTTTTATCTTCTCTTTCATGGCAGGGCTTCAAAGTCCTGCATAAATACAAATGCACATAACTGCAGGGCACTTGCGATGCCTAGACTGTAGGATCAACGGGCACATTTTCTCACTTACATGCCCATGAAGGCTGCATGCCCCGGGATGTGAGAGGAAAGGCAGGGTGGGATAATGGCAGGATTAGTGACCCAGGCATCAAGATACTTACATTGCAGTGTTAGCTTTGACACTAGTCACTTTTGCACCTAGAGCAAATCCCTTTAAGTTCTTTGAGCTTCAGTTATACAATCTATAAAATGATATGATTACCAGCATTTAAACCTTGGTTGCTAATACCATTCTCCAAGAAAAGGAACTAGGGCAAGCTAGAAAAATGGCAGATTCAAGGACAGATTGAGGTAGATGAGCCTGGAACACCTTGTCATGCCAGAAAGTAAAAAAGAGCTCAAAAAACAATATCACAGGACACAGGAGCCAACTGAAAGAGCTCCATATCACCAAAGCTAGAACTATTTGATATATATATATATATATATATATATATATATATATATAATCAAATATATATAATATATAGACTGTAGTATGGAATTATAACCCAAAGCATAACATAAACTATAAATGCCTGTCCATGAATTCATATTGATATAAATTTATAATTGAATACATAAATAAATGGGGGATAAGAGACAAATCTTCCATGCAAAAGAATTCTCCAAATGATTTATATAGATTCTCCTCCCTCAAGGAGGTGGAGTATAACTATCTACCTCTTAAACGTGGGCTATACTTTGTGACTTGCTTCCAAAATGGACAGTATAAAACATGGAACAAAAGAGTAACTTTAGGAGGGAGGGGCCGAGATGGCAGACTAGGAACAACCCACACACGCTGCTCTCAGGGAGAGGATCAAAAGGGGCAAATGGATTCCTACCTGGAGAGAGCATTGTAAATCATCAGAAAAGTAACAGTAGACACTCAAGGATAAGGAGAGGGAGATGGGCTGATCCACTCAGCAAGATTAGAAGGTACCTGGGGAAGGGGTCCACATGTAGGGAAGGGTCAGAGGAAAGACCCCCCACAGTTCCACGCTCCCCTCATGGACACTGAGACTTGAGCTGTGCACTGCTCCCCGACCCCAACAAGCACAGGTCTCTGTACTGATCAGGGAGCCACTTGGAGACTGTACAGTAACAGTACGGTAACAGGAACATTGCACTGGAAAGTGGGCTCAGCAGTGACCCGCAGGCTTCCGTTCCTGGGTCATTGCAACTGATGTCATTCTGAACTTTGAGGTCCAGAGTGCCTGGTCAACAATGGATGGGCTTTGTTGCAACCATCCCCATATTGCCCCTTCCAGGCCAGGGAGGGAGCACAGAGAGCAGGTGCTCTTATGTTCCCTGTGATTTGTAGCCAAGCACCCCATACTCACACACAAGGATTTCAATAGAGCAGGTACTGCCACCAGAGAAATCTCATGGCAGCAGAATCAACAGGACCTGCATGAGGAGAGAGCCCCAGCCACTTGGAGTCCCAGCATCCAAGGCCTCACACCCTGCCCAGGGGCCCTGCTTCCATGGCCCTGCATGCTGCACAACTCCACACCTGTGGTCCAGAGCTCTGCCACAGACCCACTAGCCAAAAGCTGCCCCCTGCCATGAGTTGCCATTGCACCTGGACCTGGGTAGAGTGAACACCCACAGCCCTGATACCCATGGCCTCCACCTAGATGGCCACACCCAGCTACCACTGCCACTGCCACTGCTACAGGGAGACCTGAGCAGAGCAATTTCTTGCAATGCCCACCTCCATGGAGAGGAACTCACCTAGCCCCCTGGCAAGCTTCCAGCAGTGGCATGGGGACAAAATACCACTCTGCACTAAGATCTCCTGGCACCGACTTGGACTAGGACAACCACAAGAGAATGAGACAATACAGGACAGCTGCACTATGGGCTCTCAGTGCATCCACCCCTTTTGGTGCTGGGTAAATCTTCCAGATCAGGACACAAATGCACTATCTAGGAACCTCTCCTTCTTCTAAGTAGAAGAGTTCCTAGAGAAGGAAAACAGGTACACCACACACCTATCTGCCCTGAGCTGAGAAAAGAGGTTTTAAATGAGAAGAAATCAGCAAAAGAACTCTAGCAACATGAAAAAAATAAGCTAGTTTGACACCCTCAGAGGATCACTAGGATCTACTGCAATGGACCCCAATCAGAAGGAAATTATTGAAATGTCAGAAATGAAATTCAGAATATGGATAACAAATGAGATAAATGGAATTGATGAGAAACTTCCAAATCAACACAAAGAAGCCCCCCAAAACTTTAGAACATGAACAAAAAATATGAAAAAGTTGCTGAAGAGATAGATAACATAAGAAAAGATAGAGCTTAAAGAAATGAGTAATTTAGAGAATTTCAAAATACAACAGAAAGTTTCAACAACAGACTGGACCAAGAAAGACTTTCAGAGCTTGCAGACAAGGCTTCCAACTAACCCAGTCAGTTGAAGATGCAGAAAGAATAAAGAAGAATGAACAATCACTCAGAGAAATAGGGGCCTATATGAAATGAGCCAGTGTATGAATTATAGATATCCCAGATGGAGAAGAAGAAAGAGCAAAAAGCATGACAAACCTATTTGAGGGAATTATTGAGAAAAACTTCCCTGGTATCATCAGAGACTATGACATCCAGATACATCATGGCTATCAAACACCAGGAATGTTCATAGCAAATAAGATATCTCCAAGACATGTAGACATCAACCTGGCCAAAGTGAAAGTGAAGGAGAAAATTCTACAAGCTGCAACATGAAAGCAATAACTAGCCTACAAAAGAAAACCTGTAAGGCTAACTGTAGACTTCTCAGCAGAAACTTTACAAACCAGAAGGGATTGGAGTCACATTTTAGTCTTCATCAACAAAACAACTACCAGTCAAGAATTTTGTATCCTGTAAAAACTTAGTTTCATAAAAGAAGGAGAAATAAAGACATTTCCAGATAAGCAAACACTAAGGGAATTTGTCAATACTGGACCTGCCTTACAGGAAATACCCTAAAGTATACTATACATGGAACAGAACAATAGATACCCACCAAAGTACAAATACCCAAAAGTTAAAACTCACAGCTTTTATAAAACAATAGTCCAAGAAGTAAAACAAAGCATCAAGGTATCATTCAATGTGATGAACACAACAATTTTTCACATATAAATACTGACACGGAATGTGAACAGTCTTAGTGCTCTATTTAAAAGACATATACTGGCTGAATGGATGAAGAAATACAACCCAAGTATACACTGTCTCCACAAAACCCATATTACTTGCAAGGGCTCTCACAGACTCAAGGTAAATAGATGGAAAATAATGCCCACACAAATAGAAAGAAAAAGGAAACAGGTGTAGCCATTCTCATAACAGATAAAATAGACTTTAAATCAACAATAGTAAAAAGGGACAAAGATGATCATCATATAATAATAAAGGGAGAAATTCAACAAGAAAAAAACAATAATGATAAATATATATGCCCTTAACACAGGAGCTCTCAGGTTCATAAAACAAATTCTACTGGATCTAAGCAAAGAAATAAACAGTAGCCTTAAATGCATACATCAAATAGGCAGGCATATTAGAAATCAGCAACCTAATGTCATATCTCAAGGAACTAGGAAAAGAAGAACAAACCAAACCCCAAATCAGCAGAAAAAAAGAAATAACAAAGCTTAGAGCAGAACTAAATGAAATGAAAACAAACAAAAAAAAACAATGCACAGAATCAACAAAGCAAAAAGTTGGTTCTTTAAAAGGATAAAAAAAAAATTAATGGACACCTAGTCAGGTTAACAAGAAATAGAAGAGAAAGAATTCAAATAAGCTCAACCAGGAATGAAAAAAGAGACATTACAACTGATATCACAGAAATAAAAAATATCATCTGTGAATACTATGAAACCTCTATATGCACAAATTAGAAAGCCCTGGGGAAATGGATAAATTCCTGGAAACACACAAACTCCTAAGCCTAAATAGGAAGAAATAGAATCCTGAATATATGGATCATGAGCAGCAAGATTGAAGTGGTAATAAAAGATCTCCCCCAAAAAGAAATCCCTGGACCAGACTAGTTTACTGTTGAATTTTACCAGATGTACAACTAACAACATCTCAGTGTTTACTGACCTAAAGAGGCACATTCTACCCCATTTTAATGCTAAAACAGCTCTCCAAGATATGGGATGTATATTACATGGGATGTATGTTACATATGTGTTTGCTCATTATGCACATGTTCAACTCCCCTCATAAATTTTATAGCTTCCCCAAAGAAGGAGGGAAGTTGGATGGGAGTGAATGATGGAAACTTACCTATCAAGTACAATGAACACTGTTCTGGTGATGGATACACTAAACGCCCCAACTTTGACATTATACAATGTATCCATGTAACAAAAATATTTGTAACTTCATAATATTCTGAAATAAGAAACACATAATTTTGCTGTGGAAAACCCTGGCAAGCACTAGAAGGGATGACCAGGTCAAGGCTAAGATCATCAGTGATATGCCATGTTGGTAGCATGCACCCTTCATATGATATAATGAGATGAGTACTTTACCTTTGTAGCTGTAGGGGAGGAAGATAATTTCTTCCTTCACCTTAACGAGTTCTTGGCTAAGATTTTCTTTAACAAAAGACAGATTAACAAAAGGAAAATAATCATCAGTTTAATAATATGTATACCTGCTGTATACAAGGGGGATATCTAGAGAAATGAGGAGATCTCTGGAGTAGATCCCAAAGAGTTGTCTTAGACTTCAGGTTTACAGATCATCATTCTCTGAAATAAAGAAGGGTGTGTGGAAGGGTCAAGTTAATTGTTAAACAAGGGTAAGATTTGTTATGTAGATTTAAATCCATACCTTCTCCATTGATAAGAGTCTCTAGTCATTTAGTCATCCTTCTCTGTCTGGTGCAGAGAGGTAGAGACTTAGAAATAGAAATGTCCTTTATAGATGTAGATTTCACTTATAAAATGATAACTTCTAAGAGTTTCTCCAGTGTCTGGATGCTCAAAATAACAGCTTTAAATAATCCTTATGCTAAAGAGGCTTATTTAGGGGTGGTATATCCTGGTGTCTGACTGTCATACTTTGGGGTGATGTATTCTCAGCCCCATCTTTTCCTTACTCTCCCAAACTCAAAATCCCAGCCTCACCATAAGAAAAAACATTAGACAAACCCTAACTGAGAAACATACTACAAAATACCTAACCAGTATTCCTCAAATCTGTCAGGGCCATAAAAAATAAGGAAAGTCTGAGAAACTGTCACAGCCAAAAGTAGTCAGGATGAGATTCTGGAACAGAAAAGGAGATTAGGGAAATGATGAAATGCAAATTGAGAAAGAAGTTTAGTGAATAAAAATATGTAAGTATCAGTTTATTACTTGTGACAAATGGACCATAGTCTTGAAAGATGCTAATATCAGAAGAAATTAAGTATGAAGTATATGGAAAATCTCTGTATTATCTTTGCATCTTTTTGATAAATTTAAAATTGTGTAGGATTTTATTGAGAATTTTTGCATCTACATTCATAAGGGTTATTTGTCTGTAGTTTTCTTCTTCTTCTTCTTCTTTTTTTTTTTTTGAGTGCTTTCCTGGCTTTGATATCAATGTGATGTTGGCTTCATACAACACGTTGGGGAGGATTCCTTCCTTCTAAATGTTATTGAATAATTTCTGCAGAATAGGTGCCAGTTCTCCTTTGTAGGTCTGGTAAAATCCAGGCATGAAACCATCTTCTTTGGGACTTTATTTTTTTGTTGAAAGATTTTTCTATTCAGCATAGTGCTGGAAATCTTTGCCAGATCAATCAGATAAGAGAAGTAAATTGAGGGTATTCAAGTGGGAGTATAAGAGGTAAAACTATTGCTCTTGACTGATGATATGATCTTATGTCTGGAAAACTCAAAATATTCTGCCAAGAAACTACTACGATTGATAAACAAATTCATCAAAGTCTCAGGTTACAAAATCAATGTACACAAATCAGTAGCATTTATATACACCAACAACAGTCAAGCTGAGAACAAAATCAAAGACTCAATACCTTTCACAATAGCAACAAAGAAAATAAAATACCTAGGAATGTATTTAACTAAAGAGGTGAACTACAAAACTACATGGAGAACTACAAAACACCAAGGAAGAAAATAACACAGGATATAAACAGATGAAAAAACATACCATGCTCATGGGTCAGCAGAATCAATGTTGTTAAAATGTCTATACTACACAAAGTGATTTATAGATTCAATGCCATCCCTATTAAAATATCAACATCATTTTTCACAGATCTAGAAATTCTATGCTTTGTATGGAACCAGAGAAGAACCCATATAGCAAAAGCAACCTTAAGGAAAAAGAACAAATTGGGAGGCATATTTTTACCAGACTTCAAGCTATACTACAAGGCTGTAGTAACTAAAACAGCATGGAATTGGCACATGAACTGAGACATAGACCAATGGATCAGAACAGAAAGCTCACATATAAAACCATTCTCATATTGCCATCTGATCTTTGAAAAAGCAGACAAAAACATACACTGGGGACAAGAATTTCTATCCAATAAATGGCACTGAAAAAATTGGATAGCCACAGTAGAAGACTGAAACAGGATCCATACCTCTCATCTCTCATAAAAATCAACTCATGATAGATAACAGACTTAAACCTATGGCATGAAACCATAAAAATTCTAGAAGAAACTATTGGAAAACTCTTATAGACATTGGCCCAGGCAGAGAATTTATTAAGAAGACCCCAAAGGCAATCACAGCAACAACACAAATAAATAAATAGGACTTGATTAAATTAAAAATCTTCTTAACAGCCAAGTAGATAATCATTAGAGCAAATAGACAAACAAGCTACAGAATGAGAGAAAGCATTTCATGTTACATATCTGATAAAGGGCTGATAACTAGAATCTATAAAGAACTCAAGCAAATCAGCAAAAAAAAAGTTAAAAAAAAACATTAAAAAGTAGACAAAAGACATGAGCAGCAACTTTTTAAAAGAAGATAGACTAATGACCAACAAACATATGAAAAAATGCTCAATGTCTCTAATGATCAGGGAAATGAAAATCAAACCACAATGACTTATCACTTAATTCAAGTGAGAATGGTTTTTATCAAAAAAGTCCCCAAATTCAACAATGTTGGCATGGATGTGGAGAGACAGAAACACTCATATACTACTGATGGGACCACAAACTAGTACAACCTCTATGGAATGTACTATGGAGGTACCTCAAACAACTAAAAGTATAACCAGCATTTGATCCAGCAATCCCATTACTGAGCATCTATCCAAAAGAACAAAAGGCATTCTATAAAAAAGACGTCTGCATTCAAATGTTTACAGCACCACAATTCACAATTGCAAAGATGAGGAAACAACTGAAGTGCCTCTCAATACATGAGTGGATTAATAAAATGTGCTATATGTGTACCATGGAGTACTCAGCCATAAACAAAATGGTTAACTAATACCTCTTGTATTAACTTGGATGGAACTAGAGACGATTCTTCTAAGTGAAATTATCACATGAATTGAAAAACGCACACCACATGTACTTACCATTAAATTGGAAGTTATCAGTCAACACGTATGTGCACATATGGAAATAACACTCATTGGATATGAAACAGATGGGAAGGGGGAAGTGGGTTTGGGAAAATTCATACCTAATGAGTACAATGCACACTATCTGGGTTATGGGCACACTTATAACTTTGACTCAAATGGTACAAAAGAAGTTTATGTAACCAAAATGTTTGTACCCCTGTAATATTCTGAGATAAAAAATAAATTAAGAAAAAGAAAAAGAAAAAAAACTATGCTAAAATAAAAAGTTTATTTAAATATGAAAAATGATGTGGCTGGGCTAGATTTAACATGCTACCTTTTTATTGTTCTAATGAGTTTAATACCTGGTGTAAAAAGTATTATTTTTTGTGAGTTTGGAACAGAATAAATCTGTTTGATGTAGCATAGTTCATTACAGAGGATACAAAGCAATCTTGTGTCTCCAACTGCTTTTTCCCATAGTCTTCCTAGTCCCAAACACTGAATTTTTTCTATGTATTGATTACATGTAAAAATTGATTATGATTACCTTTTCCCCCAGTAAATAAGTAGAAACAGATCCTAATTCATGAATGAAAACTGGTCTTTTTTTTCCGCCTTAAATAAGTACACTCTTTTAATCCTTCAACCTCCGAAAAACAAACAAGTGCAAAGCTTTTCAATGGATAGCACATACAACCTCAGTAAAAGTCTACTAAAATCTTTGCATTGCAACATTTTATTATTAATACTCTCCGTGTAATACAATCATGCCCTGCATAATGATGTTTTGGTCAATACCATATACAATGGTGGTCCCATAAAATTATAATGGAGCTGAAAAATTCCTATTGCCTGGGTGATGTCATAGCTATTGTAATGTCTTAGCATGAAGCATTACTCACATGTTTGTGGTGATGTTGGTTTAAACAAAGTTACTGAGCTTCCACTCATATAAAAATCAAGTGCATACAAGTATGTATAGGACATAATAATTGATAATGATAGTAAATTATTATATTCCTGGTTTATGCATTTACTATACTATACTTTTTATCATTATTTTATAGTGTACTCCTTCCTCTTACAAAAAAAAATGTTAACTGTAAAACAGTAGTCCTTCTGTAAAGAACTGTAAAACTGAGGCAGGTCCTTCAGGAGGTATCCAGAAGAAGATATTGTTATCATAGGCGATGACAGCTCCATGCATGTTATTGCCCTTGATTACCTTCCAGTGGGACAATATGTGGAGGTGGAAGACAGTGATATTGGTGATCCTGACCCCGTGTCACTGAGGTGAAGCCCATACCAATCATTGCAGGACAGCCAATAAGTCAAGAGGCAAGGTATTGGGGCAGTGAAAGTGACTTTTATTCAGAGGGCCACCAAACTGAGCAGATGGTAGACTAATGTTCCAAAGCATCATCTTAAGTGAGTATGAACTTTAGGCTCCTTTTTATCTTAAGGGAAGGGAGGAGAGTTTGGGTTGCAGGAAGTAACTGAGGACTGCAGACATCTGGGAGTCAGTGAGGTTCTGAGGAGGTTGTACAACTTTGCTCTTGGTCAATTAACTTTGGAGGAAGAAGGTCAGGAAGTTCCTTAAAACCTTTAACATAGCATTGTTTCTTGTGCGTATACTTATCTCCCTGGGAGTTAGTTTCAGAAAAGGCATGGTTGCCACCTTTCCTCTAGCGTAAGTGTAGGGCTAAGCATTAACTTTCAACCTAAAGGGCATTACTGCAGGAGGCCAAGGAAAATGGAGCTAGTTGGGTTAAGTTTCCCTTCCACTGTTACAATTTGCATAGACCTAGGCTAATATATGTGTGTGTGTGTGTCTTAGTTTTTAACAAAAATGTTTAAAAAGTAAAGAAAAAACCTTAAAAATGGACAAAAGCTTATAGAATAAGAAGATCATTTTTTAATATATCTGTAAAAATGCTTTGATATGTTTTAAGCTAAGTATTATTACAAAAGAGTCAAAAATCAAAAGAAAATTTAAAACTTTATAAAGTAAAAAATTCATGGTAAGTTAAAGTTAATTTATCATGGAAAAAAAGAATTTTAAAAAATAAATTTTGTGTAGCCTACGTGTGCAGTGTTTATAAAGTCTAAAGTAGTGTGTAGTAATGTTCTAGACCTTCACATTCACTCACTACTCATTTGCTGTGTAGTGTTCACACAATGATGAAATTGCCTAATGACGTGTTTCTCAGAAGAAATTCCTGCCATTAAGGCACAAATGACTGTAAGTATAACTAATTTGCAGTATCACAGGTAAGCAAATTTATTCACAGTCCTTGTTCTTACTCTGGCACCGGAGCAGCTCACTAAGCAGTAGTGTGTACGGTGCAAACTTTCTGCAAGTGCTGATGCCAGGTTGCTTTAAGGATTAAACATGCTCAGCTCTGCAGTAGCTGGAATGGATATGCCCACTTCCCTTAGAGCCAGAAACTCAAGAAGAGGGAAAGAAGAACGGAACTTCTCAGACACCTTGCAGCAAACCAATCTATCTAATTAAAAGTGGTGTAAAGTGAATCTCCCTTTCCATTCCTATGCGATTATAAGTAGAAAGAGGATTTAGAAGCAGTGAATGTGTTTAGCAGGTACAACATTGACCTTGGCAATGTTTCAATCTTTCTGATTTCTTCTGGTGGCCTTGCCTGGTGACACCTCATCATGCTGCGTTCCCTGCCATCTCCATATTCACATGGATCTCTAATTTCTCTCCTCCAGGGCATGATTAGCCAAACCCTGTCTTCTCAAGGATGAGTATGGGAGGATCTGTCAGGGGCCCTGTGAAATATGATCTATTTAAATGTGAGGATATTATTAAAATTGTCACCACATGGTTGGCAAAAGGCAAAATCTCAGAGCAGCAGCTATATTTGACGATCATTCCAGAGAGATTGGAATAAGCTGCCCGGTGAAGCAGGACACCTGCTTTAACTGAGATGAGAGCAAATTTTTTAAAAAATGTATGGAAAAAGGAAGCATTTCTCAACCAATTTTGAAAGTAATGTCATGATGGAAGATATTGGAGGCACATAATCATTTATTTTTTTACTTTTTACTTGTTTCTAATTCATACTTTTCTTTGCTAAAACTGTTAACTCATACTACACACACTCAAAATTGCTGCCAAATGGAACAAGACTAGCCATCACTTACCTTCATATTACCTCTATGTTTTTCATTTGCTTAAAAATCTATGTGCATCTTTATTACATGATACCAAACGGCCCAAACTATTCAAGAGAATAAACTTTTTGTAAGAAGTACAAAAAGGTTTCGAAACTCCAGTTACTAATCTTAATTTCAGTTTTATTCATTAACAATTTTAAACTTTATTTTAAAGATTTTCATCGGCAACATTTTGTACTAAAGCTTAATAAAATTATAGCAACCAGAAAATATTCTAAAAGTCAATCCTTTTAATGCTTATTTTCTACCTTGTCCCAAAGTCAGTCTCTCTCTCTCTCCCTCTCTCTCTCTCTTTCTCTCTCTCTCTCTCTGTGTGTGTACTGTACTCACATCATTTTGTAGCACTGTATGTGGGTACTGTACTCACATCATTTTGTTTCACCCCATTTGAATTCCTAGGATTTTATGTTATAATGTTTAAGGCGATAGTAGCCAAAAAAAAAAGAGTTTTTTTCAACAGAGACTGTTTCCATAGAGAATTCTGTCTATGAACACAGAACTGGCTCCTGCTGGAGAACCCAGTTTGCATGATACCATCATTTGACCCCTGGTGGAATTGTTTGTGTTAGTCTAAGAAAGGGTGAAAGCAACAACGAGTCTTTATTGGTTTGGAATAATGAAGCTTAGTAGGCACCTGCCTCTTCGTTTTTTTTTTTGTTTTTTTTTCTGGTGATAAAACTGTGGCTCAAAAAGAACAAATGACTTATCTGAGCTCTCCAAACCTGCTGGGTACATCTGACCCAGATTTCCCCAAGACACACCCCGTGTGCGTGGGTGCTTCTGATGAACTCCACCGGGGCCATCTCCCGAGCTCCTCCCTGCCATTCAGACCCATGACATGGTGCCATGATTGAAGAGCTCCCTGGAAAAGTAAGTTACTGTCAGAGAACGATGCCTCTATGAAGCTACTCTCATGGGGCGACTCTAACCTTCGGCAAAATCATTTCATCCTCAGGGGAGAAGCAGAGATCAAAGTCTCCAAGGTACGTGCATATCACACCGTTGTTTTCAGCTGTGCCCTATCCTCATTTTGCTGGGTCCTTCTTAGACATCCCTGTTGTTGACTGAGAAGCATCTCTTTACACCACATTAAGAAGATGAACTTTGAATCTATGAGGTTAGATTTTAAGAGATATTGGCACCTAGAGAAGCCTATTCTTTTTAAAACATAACATCAAATTGACCTAATTTAGATCAAACGAATATGATAATTAAAGTGTATCTTAAAAATAAAGAACCTATAGATCCGGAGGTGCTCTATTATGGCTACATTTATAGGTGTTGGACTGCTCAATTCACCCAGACAGCCACTATTTTCTTCGTGGATTCTCCTTACGTTTCCCTCCCAAAGCTAAGAGTTTGGTCAAAGGTGATGACCTTTTCTTTATGAGTGAGAACTATATGTAGTAAGGAATATAAACATAGTTTTAATTTCCTTCTACAGCCTCCACACCAGAAGCTAAATGTCATTTGTTGAAGTTTCTAGGAAACAAATTAGAGCTGAGTACTTCTGAGATCTATATTAATATACTCATTTACAAACTTTGAGAAACAATGAAAAATAATCCTATGAGACACATACACTCTGTTATTTTGTAATAGTGTGCTATAAATTGCTCAATAGCCTCTTTTTCTTCTTTCCCATAGGGTCATTGCTTGGGTAACTGCAATATGCTAAGTAAACCCTACTCAAACATTCTGCAAGTTCACATCCAGGGTAGCAGCTGCCTTCCCAGCTGATTAGCAATGCAGTGTTTTACAACAGCTCTGAAAATATACCCTGTAGTTCTGTGTGTGTACTAAGTTGGGCTTCCTTGTTACCTTTTAAGTGAAATAAAGATCAGAAAACATTGATTTACATAGCAGGGTGACTCCTAGATAAATAAGCAGCAAAATACAACCATGGATTGATGTGAGAATCGAGCTCATCAACCACCTTGGAAAGGACCAAGAGAGCACAAACATCATCCACATGCTCCACCTTAGTGAGGGCACAGCCACTAAAATCAATAATGTTAGCACAGGATTAAAGAAAAAAACGAGTCTGGAATATCATCATGATGATGAATTTATGCCCAAATATTTCTATAGTGAGGATATAGCATTTTGGAAATTATTTATTGGTTAGCAATTTATATTTTTCTTTCTTCTGTAGTATTTCCACCATTAAAATTAGAACATGAGGATTATGGCCCCAGAGAAAGGAATAAGAATATAAAATGAAAAGTCTACAGGTGGGAAAGATGAAACATAGGGCAGAATTGGAGGTCTGGTTGCTCAGAATGAGGGAGATAAGAGCTGCCAGTGGAGAGAGGGGAAATGAGCAAAGATGGTGCGAGGAGCAAGAGGTCAGACTTGAGTGCTCTGCTTTTCCCTTGGGATCAGAATCCCCTTGAAGTAAAGGGAATAAAAATGTCTAGGTTGTCCTGAGAAAATCCCAGTGGATGATAGTACTTTTCAGAGTGTGTGGAGTTGAGAGCAGGGTTAAATCAATAATGCAAAATAAAGAAAGCGTGATCTTCTTCATGGCTATCACCATCATTTACATTTGAGTCAAAGCGCGTTCATTTTAACCTTGCTGAATTCCTACAATAAGTAAGATAAGGGGAAAAAGAAGTAGCTAATGATTGCAGGCTAATAATTCATTTGGATATTAACAATAACTTCTTTGGTTTATTTCATGGATAATTTTATATATATATATATATATATATATATATATATATTTCCTTTTCCCCCAAAAAACTATTTAAGTATTTTAAAAATTAATGAGGCATGACCAAAACACACACACACACGAAAATTTTAACTTAATGACATGATCTTTGAGTTTCTTCTTTATGTTATTTAATCACTTGTGAAGTACTTGCCATTTCTGAAATCTCTAGCGTGTGAGTGTAAAGCTGGGAGTACATATGAGGCTCTCACACTGATGCACCTGCTGTGAATGGCAGCCAAAGGAGGCATCCACAAGAGACTCTCCTTACAGCCTGAGGCTCAGCCAAAGGGAAGCCTGACATTATTTATGCTGTGACATCTGCTCACCCATGGGCTAGTATGTTACTGCCACACAATGGCCACGGCATAGCCAGGGGGTAACGGGGTTTGAGGGAGAATGGAAACAAGAAATGGATGCTGTGGCAGGTAGAAGCAATTGGGGCTCTAGACTTTCTTGGGACCATTAGAGCTGACGCCATCCTCGCAGGGTTAAAAAGAATTCTGGACGGAAATATAGGTATAATTAAGCATTCATCAGGCTGCATTTTGGCCCACTTCCTTGTGACCAAAAGTCATGTAGCACTAGATACTGGCTATTTGTACTCTCATTTTTCCTGTAGATAGGATTTCTGATGTTAGAATCATAAGGTTTCTGTTTAAGAATTAATTTGCACCCCATTGTTCTTATAGACAGGATCTCTGGTACTCACCGTCAAATTGGTTTCACTGATCAACACCTAAGTGCACATACAGCAATAACATTCATGAGGTGTCAGGCAGATGGGAGGAAGGAGGAGGGGATAGGTACACACACATGCACCATCTGGGGGATGGACACGCTTGAAGCTCTGACTCGGGGGGGCGGGGCAAGGACAATATACGTAACCTAAACATTTGTACCCCCATAATATGCTGGGGAAAAAAAAAAGAAAGAAAAAATAATTGCTTAAGATGTTTTTCAGATCTTGAATTCTAGCAGAACAGCTGACACCAGCCAGTTTGAAGACCCCCATAGAGGAACTGAACCAGCAGTTTCTTCATTTCCCCGCCCCATGGCTTCACCCCACACTCTTTGACTATCATTGACTGCCACACTTTGGCCCACTCCAAAGTCCTTGGAATCCCTATCCTCAAACCCCTCCGGGAGGTGGACTTGAGATTTCCTCCTGTCTCCTTGTTTGGTGGCCCTACAATTAAACCTCTTTCTCTGCTGCACCCTGGTGTCTTAGTGCATCTACTGGCCCCATACAGGGGGCAATGAATCTACAATTCTACAATGAATTACAGTTACGCGCCTTAGGCAAAGGGGATTATTAGGAGAATGCAGTGTGAGGCCACCATCTGGCGTTCACTTGGAAGATGTGGGCACGGATCAGCAAGAATCACCAAGGCCCAAGGGAGCTTCTCAGCAGGGCCCTGGAAGCACCACTCATCCATGCATCGATAAACGGGAACTGTTGGCTCTGATCAACCGAATCGATTCTTTGCTCAACACAAACACACACAACGGAGTCCCGTTTTCTCTATCCCTTCGCCCTGTCCAAATATCTGAGGTGTAAGTGCAGGACAGATGCACGCGTGAGAGTGTGTGAGAGAGATTAGAGAGTGCAGACAGCAGAGATATCGCAGGGAGTCTCTGGAGTGACCAGTTCATCCTCATACTAAAGGGGTGTGGAGGGGCACCTCTTTCAATCCCTTATGATAGTAATTTTTAAAATGAATAAAATTGTTTTAATAACCAAAGGTGCAGGGCACAGTGGCTCACGCCTATAATCCCAGCTACTCGGAAGAATCACCCAAGACTAGGAGCTCGAGACCAGCCTAGGCAACCTATTGAGGCCCCTTTCTCTAAAAACAAAACCAAAAACTAAACAAAGAAAATCCAAATATAATTGAAGATTATGAAATCAGACTTCATTTGCGTTAAGAAAACTTATTCTTCAAGAAAGTGGGTGGAGGTCAGTTGAACAGAATTGGTAGCAGACAGTGGAAAAACAAAAGCTGTTTTTATGCATAGGGCTAAATCTTTGCACGTGAGCCTTTGTTCACAGTGTTAATTTACTAAGAGGAAAGCATACTTTCATAGTAGTATTAATTAAGCTTCAGCTCAACCCATACTTAAAATTTTAGATTACTTTTAGTGGGATCTGAAATTATGAAGATTTACTGTGAAGCAATATCGAGCCCAAACACAAACTCAATCAAAGTCATTCATTATTAAATTCTAGGTGATAGTTTCAACTGCGTGTTTTGTCCATGTAACCGTGTAACAGTCAAGACCTGTAATAATTCTCAAGGCAATGGACATAAAAAAAATTCTATAATTTAATCTCCTTCTGCCTCTCGCCCATTCCTTCACTCAGTGAATAGGTGAATTAAATGTACTACATCCTCATCACAACTTCCTCTGTGCCCCACGAACACAGGTTTGCCTACTCTCAAAAATAATTGCCTTCGCAACTGAGCGACTGTGAACTGACATTGGTTAGAAAAGAGGTAAACTTCAGGTTCAGAGGTTTACATTTTTTTTTTTAAAAGCATCTAAATGCTGCTGCTTATATAAGCTTTAAAGAGACGAACTTGGAGCTGCATACTTGGTGAAATTGTCTTAATAAGAATTGCTTTGCAAACTGGATCTATTATTGCGCATAACAACTGCCCAGTCCAAGGACCATTCAGCTTACTGTTACTCTTTGAGGTCTAAAGGACATTGTTATTAGAGGAGGTAGCCTAAGAGTGACACTTCAGGCGCAGAAAGGAGAGAATCGTTGGTTTATCGGGGCGTTGATCACCAGGGGCTTTTTCTCCGTTTCAGTGCGGGTGCTGCAGAAGCATTCTATTGATTCTAGGGAAAATTCAGCTGCTTTTTGGTTCACATAAATTTGACCTAAGTGTTTTCACTCAGAAGAAATAAAGTATGAAAGCAAGAATTAAAGAAGATCGGCTTATGTCCATCGTGTCCTTGGTAAAACTGAATGAAGGACATTTAAAAAAAAATCCCTCATCCATCTACCTTCTTTGGGTTTAATCAGAGCAGAAACTGGTAGGAGGTGTGTTAGCTGTTGAGCAGAACAACACACAAGCCACATGCAGCACACGGCTTAATTACTGTTCCCATTGAGGTATAAGGCAGAACAAAAGAATTATTAAACAGAAAGTATTGATATTTGAAGATAAATTCTAAAAATGACCTCATAATAGATGTGAACAGGACTGATTTGGAAAGCTGTTGGGATTGGCTCCTGGAATAGGAAAAAATAGCATTCATGGGAAAACTGAAAATTCAAGTAATCTGAGTTTAGTGCATGTATCAGTGTTAGTTCCTTAGTTTTGACAAATGTGCCATAGTAATGATGTAAGATGATAACATTAGGGGAAAGTAAAACTGGCTGAAGGGTACACAGGAACTCCCTGTACTATCTTTGCAACTTCCCTATGAATCCAAATTATTAAAATAAAATATTTTTCTCAGATTATTCCAGATAAAAATTCTGGGAGCTTTTTTTTTTTTCAATGAAGTTTTAATTTGGAATAATTTTGGGAAAATAATTTATTTGCAGTGGGGACAGTAAGAATCTGGGATGTTCGTAATCACCAGAGGCTTCTGTCTTAGGACCTGGATACTGTGACCATAATGTCCCAGTCAATGAAGAAGGGCTGATGGCACCATGGATATTAAATCGCTTGAATATTCCAACAGCAAGGTAGCCTGTCATGTCCTGATAGAGTTAAAACGAATGTGGAGAAAGCTGCTGTGATTCTAGGGAAAGACACAGTGCCTCAGTTTCCCTTGCCACTAAAGAGAGCAGGGTGTGTTGTCCAAAGACGTTTTCAAAATGAGGCTAGTTAAATGACTGCCAAGTATAGTTCTTCCTGTAGTAGAAGTGACATCCTCAATGTCCTCTACTTGCACTCCAGATGTTGTGACATTCCAAGCCTGCCTTGCATGGAATAGTATGATGATGACCCAATAAGGTGATCTGAGAGAAGGAGAAAGGCCAGGTTACCCAGAAAAATGATCCTCTTGAAGCTAAAAAGCACCTGCAATTCTCATTACTCATGCCTTTCAGTTGAGGACAGATCGTAGAAAGCACCCTTTGGGATGTTGCTTTAGTGGAGCAACATGTCAGCAAACAGCCATCCATGTCCCATTAATAGATCAAGATTAAGAAAAAGTGATAATCTCAAACCATTTTTGATGGATGGGGATTGGGACGGGCAAAGCCTAAGGCTAAGGGCATCGATGACTCATCCATCCACCTTTCCGGCATCATGTCCCATTGCTCCCTCAGCCCTTAGCACACGCTCAGCCCTTACTCACCCTGAGCTTGGAATTAAGGGTAGAAATGGTTCCAGGTAAGATCTAGTAGCAGGAAAGTCCTGACAAAAGTCTAAAGGTAGGAAATTTGGAACCGATAAGAGAAGATGGTAGTACCAAATGAAACTTTGTGGTTTGGCCCAGGGTCCTGTATCCCTCTATCTTAGTCCATTCAGGTTGCTTTTACAAAATACTGTAAGCTGGGCAGCTTATAAACAACAGAAACTTATTTCTCACAGTCCTGGAGGCTGGAGGTCCAACATCAGGGTGCCTGTGGATTTGGTGTCTGGGGAGGACCTGCTTCCTGGTTCATGGATGGTGTCTTTTTGCTGTGTCTTCACATGGTGGAAGGAGCAAACAAGCTGACATGGGCCTCTTCTATAAGGGCACTAATCCCATTAGTGGGGGCTCTGCACTCATAAACTAAAAACCTCCCAAAGGCCCCATCTTCTAATATCATCAGCTTGGGAGTTAGTATTTCAACATATGAATTTTGGGGGTGGGGGGAACATAAACATTGAGACCATAGTAGCCTCTTTCCAAAAGGAGACACTATTTTTCTGTGGGTGGTACTTTCACCAACTAACACACAAGAACAGAATGAAATAGTTGAGGACAACCAGATTAGTAGTCTTTTTTGTTAATTTCAGGATATTATGGGGGTACAAAAGTTTTGGTTACATAATTTGCTTTTGTATTGCTTTAGTCAAAGTTATAAGTGTGTCCATTTCCCAGATAGTGTACATTGTACACATTAGGTATAACTTCACACCCCCCCTCCTCTCTGCCACCTGCATGATTTCTGTTGAGTTTTACTTCCATCTGTGCACAGGAGTGCTGATCAGTTAGTTCCATTGTAACAGTGAGTGCATGTGGTATTTGTTTTTCCATTCTTTAGATATTTCACTTAGGAGAATGGCTCCAGTTCCATCAAGATTGTTGCAAAGGCTATTAATTCATTTTTTATGGCTGAGTATACTCCATGGTATACATACACCACATTTTATTAATCTGCTTATGTAATGAAGGGCACTTGGGCTGTTACCACATCTTTGCAATTGCGAATTGTGCTGCTACAAAACATTTGAGTGCAGATGTCTTTTTTATAGAATGTCTTTTTTTCCACTGAGTAAGTACCCAGTAGTGGTATTGCTACAGCAAATGGTAGGTCTATTTTTAATTCTTTGAGAAATCTCCATACTATTTTCCATAGAGGCTACGCTAGTTTGCAGTCCCATCAACAGTGTATGAATGTTCCTATATCTCTGCATCTCTTGTTTTGGGGCTTTTTGACAAAAGACATTCTCACTGAGGTTAGGCGCTATCTCATTGTGGTTTTGATTTGCATTTCTCTGATGATTAGTGACATTGAGCATTTTTATATGTTTATTGGCCATTAGTATTTCTTATTTTGTAAAGTTTCTGTTCATGTCTTTTGCCCACTTTTTAATGGGGTTGTTTGATTTTTTTCTTGCTGATTTGCTTGAATTCTTTGCAGATTCTGGTTAATAGCTCTTTATCAAATGTATAGCATGCAAATATTTTCTCCCATTCTATAGGTTGTCAGTTTTGTTGATTGTATAGGAGCTTTTAAATCTAATCAAATCCTATTTATTTATTTTGCTGTTGCTGTGATTGTCCTTGGTGCCTTCTTCATAAATTCTTTGCCTAAGCTGATATCTAGGAGAGTTTTTCCAACATTTTCTTCTAGAATTCTTATGATTTCATGTCTTAGATTTAAGTCTCATATCTATCATGAGTTGATTTTTATGAGAGGCATGGATTCTGTTTTAGTCTTCTGCATATGGCTATCCAATTTTCCCAGCACCATTTTTTGAATAGGATTCTTTCCCTCAGTATATAATTTTGTCTGCTTTGTCAAAGATCAGATGACAATTTGATGATGGTTTTATATCTGGGTTTTCTGTTCTAATCCATTGGTCTATGTCTCTGGTTTTTTTTTTTTTCTTTTGAATGTGAAAAAATATTTATGTAAAAGGAATACCTTAGAGAACAACAAAAATTGATACTTAAAACTACTTTACAGATATAATAAATTTCAGAACACATTGAATCAAAAATCAAGTCTAAATAGATATCCGAGGATTCACAGTACAATGCACAAAACTCCCTCACCACTGCTCACTTCCAGGTCTGGGGGCTGATCCTTTGGTTGAAGTCCCTGACTACCAAGTTGCCTTCAGGAGATGGGCTTGGGTCTCAGCTTGGATAGCTGATGGGAAGGAAAGAAAAGGAGTCTGGATAGACGAAAGCTAGCACTCTAGTCATGCCTGTCCCTTCCTCTCAGAGGCTGCCTGCTCAGAATATCCAGGCACTGGGGCCACACAGATCACTCAGGACCCACTGGATCCCTGTGGCTTCTGCATTCTGGGCCAGAGTTGGGAAATGCATGTGTGGGGGCATGAGTGGCATGAAACCTGAGGAGTTGAAGCCCCCTGGGGAGGACAAAGGTACACAGTGGGTAGAGAAGCAATAAGGTGGCTGCTGTCCAGGCTTGGGTTTGTGGTGTGAGAAGTAACTCAGGGGGCTGGGAGCCTGGTGCCACAAGAAGCCCCCAGCTCCCTGGTGGCAGCAGCCTCTGGGCTCATATGGGCAGAAGTTTTCTCCCACAGTTCAGGAACTCACCATCCATCAGAGATGGGGTGGGGTGAGAAAGAAACTGCTCCACCTACCCTCTCACTGGACTCCACCTAGCCTCTCAGGTGTTGACGGCTGCTGATACCTTGCTCCTTCCTGTTCTGCTCTGCAACTTCTTCTCATTCAGTCTCTCGAAGGTTCTGGCACATTTCCCTCAGAATTATACCCAATCTCAATCTATATTTGTTTGTTTTTTCTGTTTCATCTAAAACTTTCCTTCTTTCTGAGACAATCTGGCAGCCAGTGTCCCTGGTCCACTGTCTTGACTCCACCCAGGTTTGTAGTCTAACTCAAAAGGGATGTGGTTGCTCCTTTCTTGAGCTGTCTTCATTCTCTGTCAAGGAACAGAAAAGGCCTTCAGCTTCAAGACAAGTCTCAAATAGGTTAATTAGAATACTTGTATGTTTAATTAAAATTTGAGAATGGCTCCTAATTATTTATCTTACCACTATAAATATTTATCTTACCACTATTTATCTTACCACTATTTATCTTACCACTATATACCTTACCACTATCAAGGTATAGAACCTTTTAATCACTCCCCTTGGGTTCTTGGCAGTCAAAATATCTTCCCTCTAGCTCATCACCTTTGAGAATAATTAATATGCTTTCTGTCACTAGATTTTAACTCTTCTAGCATTTCATTAATAGAATCATGATGTGTGTGTGTGTGCGCATATATAGTGCATATATATAAATATATCCTTTCATTTAGAATAATGTTATTTAGATTCATCCATGTTGTTGAATATATCAGTTGTTCATTATTTCTTATGACTAATCAGTATTCCATTGCATGAATTATTGCATTAATTATTAATTGCAATTATTAATTGCATTAATTATTATTTCAAGTGGGTAACCGCAGATTATTAAGCCATAGATTAAGGTATCTTTTTAAGGTCAAACCACAAAGGTATTTTTTTTTTCTTACAAAAAACACAGAAGAGACTCACTATAATGCACTATTCCTATTTAGGGTTCAACATGCTTCCACTGAAAATTATAACTTTCCCCCTGCAGTGAAATAATTTTAAAATTTCAATAGCTTTCCAAGGGCAGAATATTGATATTTACCTCTCTTAGAAAGACATGCGTCACCACAGGAATGCTTACAAATGTTACTTAAATTAGCTATCCTCATAATGAAGCTGACAAAGTCAAAACTGATCATGCTGAACAGGTTCTATAAGTAGCAATACCAATTTTGATTTTCCCACACCGTTTTTCCATAGAGTGACAGCATTTCCTTCTGTCTCAAATTCCAAAACACCAATAAATAATCAATCAGCAATCAAGGGCCTTGAAAAGAGTCTAAGAATGTTCTAATTCTTGATCTGAGTGGTGGTTATGAGGAAATACACACACACACACACACATATATGTGAAAATTCATTTTGTGGTACAAGTAATATTTGGGTAGCTTACTGTATCTATGCTACATTTCACAAGAATAAAGGCAAGAGTAAGAGTACAAGGGAAGCACAGAAATGGTAGAGCATTTGAATTCAAATGCATTCATCTTGCTTACAAAATTTTCAAAATTCTGAAATGAAGATTTCTTTCATTTTATATATGTACTAGTGGAAGATGTAAATTTAATAGGCTGGTGAGATAGGAATGTATGTTTTGCCACCCTCTGCCTCTCCTCTAGTAATTTCCCTTGAATCCTAGGCATACATCAATTATATCACATATCATATGTTGCAATTACTAACTTTGTTAGCTATCTTTACAACTAGACTATAAAAGAAGGGATTGTAGCTTATTTATTATGATATCTATCACAAAGCCTGGAATATAGGAGATGCTTGATACTTAAAAAATAATTTTTATGGAGGCATAGCTTACATATCACAAAAATCATCAATTTTAAGAGTACTGTATTGTGAGTTTGGCACCTATTCAATCACCACTATCAAGGTATAGAACCTTTTAATCATTCCCCTTGGGTTCTTGGTAGTCAAAATATCTTCCCCCCAGCTCATCACCTTTAAGAATAATTAATATGCTTTCTGTCACTAGATTTTAACTCTTCTAGTATTTCATTAATAGAATCATGATGTGTGTGTGTGTGTGTGCATATATAGTGCATATATATAAATATATCCTTTCATTTAGAATAATGTTATTTAGATTCATCCATGTTGTTGAATATATCAGTTGTTCATTATTTCTTATGACTAATCAGTATTCCATTGCATGAATGTGATAGTTTATCCATTCCATAGTTGACATACATTTGGATTGTTAAATTGTTTCTATATTTTTAAAAAGGTATCATGAATCATACAAATTTGTGTGGACAAGTACTTTCATTTCTCTGGGCTAATTTCCCTGGAGTGTCATTGCTGGGTTGAATGGTATGGGTATACTTTAATTTATAAGAAACTGGAAGACTGTGTTCCAAAATGACTCTACCATTTTGCACTCCCATCAGCAACATGAGAGAAGTTGCTCCTTATATCTAACTGGTATTTAGCCATTCTAGACAGTGTGGAGTAGTACCTTATTTTGGTTTCTCTTTCAGTACTTTACATTTTAGGCTTTTATTTCCCTAGGAGAAGAAGTGATGGTGAACATTTTTGGTGCTTTTTGTGATTTGTATATCTTCACTTGTTGTGTGTCTGCTTAAATCTTTGACCCATTTTAAAAAATGTGTTTGTGGGTTCTTTTTGTATTATTATTGAGTTGTAAATGTTCTTTTTGTATTATGGATAAAAGGCCCTTATCAGATATATGTTTTATGACTATTTTCTTCTAGTTTGTGGTTTGCATTTTGACTTTTTAGTTATATCTTTCAAAAATATTTTTTATTTTGATGAAGTCTAATTTATACATTTTTTTATCATTCATGCTTTTTCATAGCTACATATTGCTATTTGTTTTCCATTTGTCCAGTCGTTCTTTGTTTCTTTTTTCCTCTTGTTCCACCTTCTACTGGAATAATTGAGTATTATGTGTGATTCCATTTTATGTCCACTATTGACTTGTTAACTATATTACTTTTTAAAAACTTGTTGCTTCATAATTCGCAATTTACATTTTTGACTTATCACAGCTGAAAGGACTATGTTTGGGATAGAGCAGATGCAAAAGAAGCCTTTTCAGAGCTCCCTTTATCTGACTAAAGGCAAAGCCTTCTGAGAGTGACAGAGCCATAAATTCCCTTTCCAGGAGAGCTTCACAGCCAGAAAGGAGACCCACTACTGGCACTGGGATGAGAAACTGCACAGACAAACATTATCACAAACTATCATATCTGCCATTTGTATTCCCTAAAAGCATACCCTTTTTCCATAAAAGTCGTCTCTCCTCACTCCCTTTTATTCTATGACTTAGTATATAAACCCCTATCTCTAGATGGTGAGTGAGACTCTGCTTCAGAGACTCCTACATGCATGTGTAAATGAACCGTGTCTTTTTTCCTGTTAATCGGTCAGTTAATTTGCCATCCCCTGATAAATGGACCTAAGGTGGAAGAAAAGTTTTCCCCCCAACATAGCCTACTATCAAATTTTATTATAGCACTTCACAGAGTAAGAAGTTTTGAACATTATATTCTTCCCCTTTCTTATACGTTGTGATATTCTTTTCATGTACTTTTCTCCTGTGGTGGTATAATAAACCCACTATATTTTTTATTATGCTTGCTTTAGACAGTCAATTATTTTTAGAGACTAAAAAATTAGTAAACTATATCTTATATTTCTCAGCTAACTTCAATTACCAGTATTTTCCATTGCTTTATGTATGTGATTCTGCTGGGAAAAAAAAAATTAACATTTCATATACAGAAGTCTGGTAGCAATGTTTTTTCTTAGCTTTTATTTTTCTGAAATATTTATTTCACATTCATTTTTAAAGATTTTTCACTGGGTATAGAATTCTAGATTGACAAGTTTTGTTTTTTTTTTTCCTTTGGACACTTTAAAAGATTTTCTCCATTGTCTTTAGCTTTCATTATTTCTTATGAGCAGTATGCCATCATTCTTATCTTTCTAGCTTTGTATATATTATGTCTTTTTTTTCTTTGACTGTTTTTAATATTTATCTTTTTATAATAGATCTTTGACAATTTGATTATGATATGTTTTGGAGTTGTTTCCTTTATGTTAATTCTTCATGGAGTTTGTAGAGCTTCATGGATATATGAGTTTATATGTTTTTAAAAATCAATTTTGGATTTTTTTTAACATTCATATCTGCAAGTATTTTTTTTTTTTTTTTGCTTACTGTCTCTACCCTGACCTTTCTGGAAATCACCTTACAAATATGTTATACTTTTTGGTATCATCCTGCTAGTCTTTGATGCCTTTTTATTATTTAGCACTTTTTAAAATCTGTGCTATGTCTTGTACAACTTATATTGCTATGTTTTTAGGTTTACCTATCTTTTCTTTTTAACTGTCTAACTTTGTTAAATATCAAGTGTATGATCTGCTATCAATCCAAACTAGTGCAGTTTTGAAATTTCAAATGTATTTAACATTTCTAAAAGTTTAATTTGGGTCTTCTTTGTTTCACTTATTTCTCTTTTAATCATATTCACATGTTCCATTCTGGAGCATGTTGAATGTATTTATGATAACCGTTTTAATATCTGTACTTACTAAATATTTATCTTGATTGGTTTTTCTATATATAATATTCTCCAGCTTGTTGGAACATCTGGTAATTTTCTTTTGGATGTCAGCTATTATGAATCATATATTGTTGGGTTGTGAGTTTTGTTTTATTCCTTCGAATGGTGTTGTACTTTTTCCTGGCATGCATTTAAAGTACTGATGTCAGTTTGATTATTTCATATCTTGCTTTTAAGTTTTGTTAGAGTGAGTCCAGTTTAGTCTTTAATCTTAGGCTAATTTAGCTCCACTCCTACGGTGATGTCCTCTCAGAATCTTATCTGGAGCCATGTGTATTCAGAGATCACCTGCTCCGTGTAGTGGGATTGTGAAGGGTCCCTAGTCTTACGCAAGCTTAAGAATTATTTCTGTTACTGCTTTCCATGGTTATTTCCATGGTTTGCACAGTTCCTATAGATGCCAAAGCTTGGAGGGGAACCACCACCTCTGTAGAAATCTGGATCTCTCTCCGTATAGTTCCTCAACTCCACTAATCTGTTTCATAAATGCCAGGTTTTTTGGCCTTTTAGACTCTGATCTCAATGTCCTCAGCTCACAGAGACCATTGCACTGCAACTATGTATCCCCTTCCTATGCTGTCTCCTGAAAATTCAGTCTAGGTAATAAGCTAGGTAATAAGCCTGCCTCCTGTGTTTCCCTTTCAGAAATCACAAACTAGTTGTTTTCCAACATATGACAACCATTTTTTTCATATATTTCCCCTGGTTACATATAAAGCAGTTTACATTGGGAGAATAAATCTGGTCTCTGTTATTCAGTCATGTCCAAAATTATTCTTACTCTTGACAACTTTTTAAGAGAAGTGAAGATGCAAAAAGTCATGGTCATGTAATGCGTAAATGGTGTAAATTTAAGAGAAATAGCTAAGAAGTTCAACAATAGAATTGGGATTAAAAGATATCTTGTCACAGCAAAAAAAAAAAAAAAAAAAAGGAAGCTGAATTTAGACTGGTTAATGTAAATTCCAACACTTAGGCTCAATGCATATGGAAGTAGAAGTGAGGCATAGGAGCTCTAGTTTAGTAGTAGTTTATATAAAAATACCTTAAGACTTTGGTAATTTTACAAAAATTCTGTGCATGATTGCTTTATTTAAGAGATTATTTTTTAAGATGCAGTCTTCACAAAAAGGCATTCACAGAAATATGCGTCTTACTCCATTTTATGCCACTATAACAGGATGCCTGGAAACTGAGTGATTTATAAAGAATAGAGATTTATTCTTACAGTTCTGGAGCTTGGGAAGTCCCAGATCAAAGGACCAGCATCTGGTGAGGGCCTCCATGCTGCAGCATCCTGTGGCAGAAGGTGGAAGGGTAGGAGGGCATGAGCGTAGACAGGCCCAAACTCACTTTTATGACAAACCCACTCTCATGATAAGGAATCTACTCCCATGATAATGACATCAATCCAATCAAAAGGGCAGAGCACTCGCTACCTAATCACCTCTTATAGGTCCAACCTCTCAACACTTTTGCATTGAGTATTAACTTTCCAACACGTGGACTTTGAGGGACACATTCAAACCACGGCAATGTGTGTCCAGATCAAAGGAGTTATGACTATCACTATGCACTTACTATATATCATCTTCTTTAGAGCCGACATTTATACATATGCTCTGTCACCTTTAAGTGGTGCATTGTAATGGGAGCAACGCAGCCAAAGTTGCTGCCTCAGAATTAGAATTAGAATACCACATGCAAATGGCTCAAGTCAGTGGGCAGAAATCAGAACTTAGAGGCATCTTCCCTACCTACCTCCTGACTTTCCTACTACCTCCTCCTAAGTGGACCATTCCGACATTTGCCCACAAACATAGTGACCCACACTCTATTCTCTCCCATATACGGCTATTAACAGTTGCCCCCTTCTCTCCTCTGCCTGACTCTTCGTTCTTGTGTGACATATATATATCATTGTCTCTCTTTCTCTTCCCAAGTTCTCATAATGAGTGATTTCTAGACAAAATTATTTTATGATGAAATGACCCAGGAATGGAGAACTGCCTTCGTGACTCATGATGCCCTCCCTGCCCTGGATCTGGAAGTAATAAATCTTTGCTCTTATTTCCTATTATGGTAGTGTATTGAATTTGCACCTTGCATCTGAAGAACCAGGGGATACCCCAGGCTGGGGTTTTCCCCAGAACACAAGCACAGGCTCCTATTCAATAGCACCAGAGTGATGGGCAGGCAGGCACAGACTGGACACAGGTCAGACTAGAGCCACAAGGGTGTCTGCCAGTATAATCTAGTTTCCTGTGTGAGGAACCCCTGGTCATGAATCAGACAACTAGGCATTAGGCCACCTGCCAGACCAACAAAGTGTCTTGTGAAACGTGCACTGTAAACACCCACGACTGGCTTCCATTCATTTCCATGGTTGCAGCGACCTTGGCATTGACATCCCAATTTATCTGGGGCTCTCACAACAGACACTGATACGCTAAATGTTCCTGGAAGAGAAAAATTCTTGGCCCACAATCACAGGCTGATGTAGAATCACCAAATAGTGATCCTGAAAGCAAAGGTCTGCCACCCACATGTGGTCTGTTCTCCATCTCTTTCTCTGCAACAGTGGTTAGGATTCTGTTTCATTCTCTCCCAATTCTGGCTTTTCTTTACTTCAGGAGCTGTTGTAGAATTTTGATGATTTCTTTGATTGTCAAATAATTTTGTCTAGAAATCACTGGTCAGGAGAACTTTGGAAGAGATAGGGAGATGGTGATGTGTAAGTCAGAAATATTTTAGTTATACTTGACATAAACTCAACTCCAACAAACATAGACACAATGAGAATGGAAATCATGCATTGGATAATTTTATATTATTGAGATGGCAATTTTCACCAGACTGATCTTTTGATTCAATGTAATCTCTATCAAAATCACAATAAAGTGTCTTTTATAGAAATTGTACCTACATGTAACATGTATATACATATATGCTTATCTATACATATAAGAAATAAACTTTGATTTTTAATTCATACCACAAACAAAAATCAATTAAAAAGGATTGTTGACCTAAATATGAATTATAAGCTGTAATATTTTATGAGGAATACAAGAGAGAAAATCTTGATAAATGTGAATTTGGCAAGGATTTCTTGGCTATGACGGCACAAGCACAATCCATAAAAGAAAACACTCAATAAACGGGACTTTATCAAAATAAAAATGTTTTGGTTTTTAAAACACACCATTAAGATAATGGAAAAACAAACCAAAGAATCTGAGAAATTACATATCTTATAAAAGTCTTGTGTCCAGAATATACAATAATTATTACAATTCGATAAGAAGATAAACAACCCAATTAAAATATGGGCAAAATATTTGAATACACAAATCACCAAATAGATATATGAATGGCCGATAAGCACAAGAAAAGAAGCTCAGCTCTATTAGTCACTAGGAGACTGCTGGTTAAAACCACAATGAAATAGCGCCACACATGCACCCAGTAGAATGTCTATAATCAAAAAGTTTGACAACACCAAGCACAGTCTAGGATGTGGAGAAACAGTGTTGCTAGAGTTGTAAAATGGCAGAACCACTTTGAAACATAGTTTGTTTCTTAAAAATTTAAACATAAACTTTTATAGCAGCATTATTCGCATTAGCCCCAAATGAAAACAACCTAATGTTTACGACCTGGCTAAAGAATAAACAAAATGTGGCATATTTATATAATGAAATATTACTCAGCAATTTAAAGGTGTGAATTAGCAGCATATGGCTTAACATGGATGAACCCCAAAAACAGTATGCAAAGTGAAAGAGGCCATACTCAAAGACCTATATAAAATTTCCAGAAAAACAAATCTGCACAGACAGAAGGCAGGTGAGTGGCTGCTCAGACTGTAGGTGGGAATGAGAATTGAATGGACTGTAAGGAAACAAAGCAAGTGATGGAAATAGTCTAAATTGGATTGTGCTGATGGCTGCATAACTCCATAAATTGACTAAGAATCACTGAAGTAATTGTACATTTACAATGGGTGTATTCTGTGATATGCACCTTGTGCCTCAATAGTGAGAATGAAAGGAAGAGCCATTTAACCGAACACAAGTGGGACATGGATATATAATAATAGCTGGTTCTCTGGAAAGCACTATGACCCCAGACTGGAATATCACCATGGATCAATCTCTGCATATCTCAAATATACCTCTGTGTGTGTGTGTGTGTGTGTGTGTGTGTGTGTGTGTGTCACAGATACCTGTAATACCTTTCCTCCTTCTAGTTAATCTTAATTAATTCTCAGGATAATTGTATGAGGTAGATATCAGTGTTTACATTTATCAGTAGGGGAATTGGCACTTACAGACATTCAGATACATCCTGAAGGTCCTGTAGCTAAAGTGTTGGTGTCAGATTTTGAAGTAGGTCTGTCAAGCCACAAAGCCTTTGGTCCTTTCCCTAAACAACACCTCTTCTTTTATCATTTCCCTATCCTCAGAATTAGAGTACTCCATCACTCCGATTTGAGTGTGTTAGCTTGCCTCTGATTTTTCTAGATAAAACATTACTTTCTGGACCCACCCTAAACATATAATCGCCCTGAAATATGGATAAGTGGATATTCTCTCTCCAATCCTGGTCTTTCATTTTCACAGTTTGTGTGTCAGCTCCTTTTCTTGCTCCACACTATTTCTCCGCTTTGCTTCATGCGTCCTAATGTCTGATTTTCAACAGTTCCCCTCCGGATGAAAATCGCTATTGGTATGGTAAGCATTTGGAGTTTTATTATTGATTTTTGCCTTGGGTGAAGAGGTTAATTAAATGTGAATTTTAAGCCGACAACATGATTAGGAGAGTGAAGCAACCGGAATTCATGAATACTTCTAGAGCCATTAAAACTGTTTAAAATGAACAATGACTGAAGGTGGGGGATGGAGGTGGGGTGGGGAGACAGAGCAGCCCTCTGTTATTTGTGGCTGGATTAATGAAATTCTGAAGAATAACAGAATCTTTCCAAAGCATTCAAGTCCAGCTGGGTTTTTATTTTGCATTTATATTGACATTAGCATGGAATATAATACATTCCTAATAAACCACTCTTCTGTATTCTCTTGTATTTTCAGTTTCTTCTCTTTCAAACTGCATCATAGAGTCCTGAGCTTACCAAATCAACAGACCGAACTGGAGGATGAACGGATTCATGAGTTATCAACCCTTAAATGGTTAGCAGGATGACTTTCTAAAAACCTGAGAGAGATACATAAACTCAGCATTCTCATTCTACCTGTTTTTCAGGAAGATCTTTTAGAGGTCATAATTAAAAACTCGAATCAAGGGTGGCTTTTATCTCAAAAAGGTGCCGGAAAAATCATTACCAGCAAATGATTTATTGTACTTTCGTGGTTTTGCAAAAGTGTAAACCAAACATTATAAACACTGTAATACTATCTATTTCATTTTAATTTGTAATGGGCATAGCCCTGTTTACCATGCAATGAGATGCATACATCAGTAACTATAAGGCAGGATGCAGAAACCAAGCAACATGCCAAATGGGGCAGTAACACTTCAGAATCAATCTTAGAGCCCTAAAGAAAGCTGTTGCCATTGTGATTCCACACAGCAAATAGCTATTGTGCAGAGATAACAGAAAATATATAGACATACATACTGAGTTGGAATCAAAGACTCAGCAAAATGGAAGTTGGAAATCAGTCTGGAATCAGATATTTCAGATGAAAAGGATTAAACCCCTGATAAACGCTAATCTGATAGCAAGATAAAGCTGAGGAAGGAAGGACTGCAAGATTTTCCTGTTAGAGATGGTGAACCCATACACCAAAGTATGAAGAAAGTTCCTCATTTCACAGGTGCAGGACAATGACAACAGCTAGGCTCTGGGCAACATGGCACTGGATTTTGCCTTAAAAGCATGAACAGATCAATACTTAGGACAGTAACAGCCAGGTCAAGGCTGCCTGCTTCAGAGTAGGGTAGCATTTGTAGGATCCCAGAATGGTTCTACTGTCTGGAGAGGCTGACTGGTGGAAGCTAAAGTTTCCCAGGGTCACCAGACTGATGGCAGGACCTCAACTCCCTCTTCTCGGTTTCCTTTCTACTCCTGGAGATGCCACTGTGTCCACAGTGAGTCACACATGTGCTTCTTATATGGTCCTGGTCACTGCCTCTGCCTCTCATTTTACTTGACTCCAGGCGGCCAGCCTTGCCTGCACACGTGAGCCTCAGTCTGCACTGATCTGGGCAGCAGCATTAACTTCAGTGAGTCTCTTATAGCCTTGGCCCTGTGGCATTTTGGGGCCAGCAGTTCTTTGTCTTAGGGGGCCATCCTGTGCATTGCAGGATATTTAGCACCATCCCTCGCCTACACCCAGTACAGCCCAGTGGCACCCCCAATTACGACAAAAAAAATGTCCTCAAACACTGACAAATGTCTCATGGAGGGGCAACATTGGCCCTGGTTGAGAATCACTGCTGAGGTTGCTACCTTTAGTAAGCTGGATTTGGAGGCCACATTTAGCTTAATGAAACCCAGATTATATACCTATTAAGACAATATGGAACATTTGAAGATTAAAGAAGATTTTAATGCAGAAAAAAACTTATAATTGATTACTGGATGAGGCTGTTCTCAGGACCCAGATGCCTATACCCTCTGAATCTCCAGCAGAAGCCCTCCCCAGGTGGCTACAGAGCAACCTTCTTGCTTTACTAGAGGGATGCTCTGATGCTGAGCTTCCTACCATCCAGAAATATGCTTAAACTTCTCTATGTTTCTAGCAGACTTGGCTCAATGGAGTCAGGGTTAAGGAAAATAGTTTCCTGATCTTCTGTGCTGTAAATCTTTTTATAGGCTCTCATTCATTTCAGGAGAGTTGACAGATTGAACATCCACTCTTTTCCGAGGAAACTCTACCCTTGCTATATGTTCTTAACAGAAAATTGCTTTAGAACTTAATAGCACCAGAAATACACATAGAGCATTATTAGCTGGGTGGCTTTTTCCTATCTTTTCCTTCTGAATCACAGAAATAAGTGGTAACTTTTTTCATTTGCAACATTCATCAAGATTCTTTTCTTCCTTTAATCTTAAACATCAATATAAGTAGAGTTTCAGCAGTATGTTTTACATTGTTTTTGCCCAGTTCCTAGAAGAGTGTCTGCCATATAAAATATACTCAATAAATAATTAAATTCTTTAATAAATGAAAGCAAGTCCAATTTCCTTTTATGCTTTTTCTTATTGAACGGAAGGGAAATCTTAATGTCAGATTCTTTCTTTTCAAACTCAGCTTCAAATCTTCCATCCAAAAAAATCCCCAAAACCAAAAACCAAAAACCAAAACAAAACAAAACAAAAAACCCCAAAAAACAGATTTTTGTAGTCATGGGACTCAGGTTATTATTCTCCTTTTACAGATGAGGAAGCTAAGTCCTAGAGATATTAAATAACTTGTTATTTAGTCATTTCATAAGTGTCAGAGCTAGCACTCTGAATCCAGGTCTGTCTGACGCACATTCGTGTTCTAATGACCACAGCAAAACGCACGCCTATGTTTCTCTTCACCACCTTGAACCTGATGGTTATTGCCTCTCCGGGCAAGTTCACATCACATCCCAGAGCATTGGGCCCTGCACAAGTTTGCACAAGAGATGAATTCTACCCTCTGCTGCTTCACCAACTGCAGAATTTCTCTTGGTGTGCCTTCAGCAGCAGCCCATTCACTGACTTAAAAAGGTGCATTTACAGGGCAGCCTTTTAATTCTTGATTTCTGGACATTTCAAGGGACTGCTTGCAAGTTTAACGAGGTCACAGCCGGAGAAGAGGCACCAAGGTGGTGAAGAAACTTGAAAGAACCAGGCTGTACAGAGAGTGGAGTTGAAGTAGTGAACTGTGAGTTAAGATGCGTGTGCTCAAAGACTGCCTTCTAGGAATTAAATGATGCAGCAATGAGGAATGATGCAGGTCTGGACGATGGAACTTACAGGAGACAGAATTCACATCAGTAGGAGGAAGGAGATTCTAATATTTGCAGCCACTTACGATAGAATGAGAGGCAGTGAGTTTCAAATCGCTTTGGATACTTTCACCAGCAACCAGAAGATACTATAAAGGAAAATACTGTGTCCACCCTGGGTAGTTGTTCAAGACGATCTGTTGACTATGTAACTCTATGGACACCAGAAGATAATGAGAGCATCCTACAATCCATACGCCAAAAATTCAAGGCGTCCTTATCTTCAGGAAAACGGCCTGCTCTTTTTGATTCCTCTGAATAGCAGGTGCCACTTGAACAATATCCAGATTCATTAACAAGGATTATAAGAGCAATTTCTTTATCTTATTTGTGTGTGTGTTTGTATGTGTGTGTGTGTGGGAGAGAGAGAGAGAGAGAGAGAGAGAGAGAGAATTCAATTCATAAGCAGCAATTAACCACTTTGGAATCATAATCACTTTTTAAAATTTTTATTAAAATAATTAGAGGGAGATTGCAAAGGTCATAAAATTACTACCAATTCATGGCTTTGTAAAAATCAGGATGTGTCTTAGTGTGGAGCATAGTGAAGTACGTAGCTTTCATTGGCTCTCGCTGGTCTGAGAATGCTACTTCCACTGTGTTTTCTATTTCCTTAAATGAATTTTTCATTTTCAGAAGTGCTATTCATTTTTTTGTTTGTTTTTTTTGAATATGTTGATCTGTTTAGTGAATTTTTCATTCATTTTCTGAATTGTGTTTCTGGTTTCTTTCAGCTGGTTTTCCATTTTCTCTTGGATTTCCTTAAGCTCCCTTGTCATTCTTATTTGGAATTATTTATCTGCCATTTCAATATTTTCATTTTGGTTGGTGTCCATGCTAGAGAGCTGGTGTTCCCCTTTGGGGATGTCCTTTTTCTCTGATTTTTCATACTTCCAGAGTTTTTGCACTCATCCCTTCTCATCTGGAGCAGCTGTGGCTTCTTATTTTTGGATTTTCTTTTGTTTAGATGGGGCTTCCCCCCTCATAAGGGTTGTCTGTAGCAAATGCTGGGTAAGAACCTTTGGCTTTGCTTGTGGGTGCTTTGATGTTGGTCTAGGTTCTGGATGGATGCCTTGCGTATAGATTTCCTTAGTGTGGTGGTTTTCCCAGTTGCTAGATGTTTGTAGGTTGTAGCGGTAGTGACTTATGTGTGTGGGCACATTCCGTGTCTCTTGTTGAGGATGGAGATCTTTGGAATCCTTTCTCTTTCCCCAGCCCTATGGCCTTCTTAGCAGTGTGAATTGTATTGGCACACCCAATACAGATATTACCCAGTATAATATCTGAGACAGTAGCTTGTGCCTGTCAGTAAGAATGAACCACACCCTGGATAAATGCCTGGCAAATGCTGTAAAGGGCTGTGCAAATTTACCTCCCTGTCAGTAGGTGGTGCTTGCCAGAAGGAACAAGCTGCAATGTTGTTTTTGCAACCAGGGACTGGCTCTAGCCTCTCAGGAGAAGCACTGGAATGTCCCAGGTGGTGGGTGGGGCCCTGAAACTTCCAGGTGAGTCCTTATTCTCCCCCAGCAGAGGTGGGTGGGACAGTCAGGTTGGGCAGGGCTGGGTTGAGTGAGCCTGCCCTCAGGTTCCCTTAAAAGCTGAAAAAGTAGCTGTCTTGGCAGGGTCAAAAGCTTCCTAGAGGGACTGAAGTGGCCCCATCAAGCCAGAAAAATCTGCTTTAGTGGGAGGGGCCATCTGAGATTCACAATCTGGCTGTCAGGAGCAGGTTTTGCTCTCCTCCCCCATCCCCTGCTCTGGGATCTCCCTCTGGTGTCTGCCAGCAGGCTGGAGCTCAAACTAGCTGAGCTCCCTCATGATGGTGCTGTGGGCTGGGAGCTTCCCTGTCCAGGATCCTGCCCTGGGAGCAAGATGAAAACTGAGGGGCTGAAGCCCCCTGGGGAAGACAAAGGCACACAGTAGGTGCAGAAGCAATATGGCGCCTGCTGTCTGAGCTCGGGGCTGTGTTGACAGGAAGTGACCCCGAGGGGACTGACAACCTGGTGCTTTGTCCCCAAGAAGCTCCCAGTTCACTGGTGGCAGCAGCTGTTGGGCTCGTGATGGTAGAAGGGCTCTCCAGCAGCTCAGGAGGCTGCTGGCTGCCAGAGATGGGAGGGAGGGAGGAAAATCCCCCACCTACCCTTTTCACTGGACTCCAAGCCTCCTGTGGGTTGATCTCTGCCAATCCCTTGCTCCTTCTTGTTCTGCTCTGCAACTTCTTCCCGTGGACTCTCTGGTAGGTTCTGGCACTTTCCCCTCAGAATTACACCCAATCTGTGTTTGTTTGTTCTTTCTTTTTAATCTAAAACTTTTCCTTCTTTCTGAGACAATCTGGTAGCTGATGTCTCCTGTCAGCCATCTTCTTGTTTTAGTTCTTGTTCGAATTAATGTCCAGAGGTGTGGAAATATTTACTATATTCTTTCTCCAACTATTCCTCTTGTCCACAGCTGGTTACCTTCCCTTCAATTCCAGACTGAATGACGCAGTTGGTTTTCTTTTTGGGGGGGGGGGGTTGCTTTTCTTTTCTTTTTTTTTAATTTTAATTAATAAGGCTTTATTGCATATTGATATATGGAAATGGAAGAATAAAAATAAAAGGTCATTTTTTTAAAATGTTTTTTTTTAATGTTTTTTTTTATTTCAGCATATTGTGGGGGTACAAATGTTAAGGTGACATATATTGCCCATGCTTCCCTCCCCCCTTGAGTCAGAGCTTCAAGCGTGACCATCCCCCAAACATTGCACGTCTCGCTCATTGTGTTTGTATATACCCATCCCCTCCTCTCCCCTCCCACCCGCCTGACACCCGATAAATGTTACTCCTCTATGTCCACTTAGGTGTTGATCCATTAATACCAATTTGCCGGTGAGTACATGTGGTGCTTGTTTTTCCATTCTTGAGATACTTCACTTAGTAGAATGGAAACCTTCACAATGATGCACTCCAGAAATCAGCAGTAAAGTGTTCCTCTTTCTCCTGGCCCTGGGCATGGTGTACGTGGGTGGCCCCAAGCATAGAGAGTAGGGGCTGAACTATTTCGTCCCCTAATCTGCTATGGATATGTGTTTCCTGGTCACTGGTGGGGAAAGCAAGTTTTTGGTTTCATTGACTTCCCGGCTTCTAGAATATTTAATTGTCTACGGAGAGGTTAGATTTAGAAAGAGCAAGTCTCCCAGAACACCTGCTTGCCATATAACTGGGAAGAAGCACAGATAGAAACTTCCCACGGCAGATTAATAATCAGAAATTTTAAAGCCCCGAAGGCAAAATGCAGAAGCAATATTGCTTTTTGTGTCCTTCTTTTTATCTACACTACACCTAGGAACTCTTTTCATTTTGCCGTTGATTTACGGCACAAAACAAAAAGAAAATCTGGCTGGACATAACTTATGATAGCCCGACTGAACAGCTCAGGCCACAATATCCACTTCAGTGCCTGAATTATTGAATTGTTTGCAATGCATTTCTGCATCAACCAGTAAGCCAGATAATGACTAAATGTCCCTATTTTCTTTGTCCATAAGCATAGATGCGTTTGTGGAATTGGATTAAGTAAAGCAAGAAAAAAAAATATTTAGCAAACAATCAATTAAAAGGCACCAGTAGGTAATAAAAAGGCTGGTTTTGGAAGATTTCTGAACTAAAGAAGTTTCCCTCTCTTTGTGATCATCAGAAAAGTGAAAGAAGCCCTGAGAGAAGATAATTTTGCCTAATAGAAATAATAAAGTATCATTTGTTTAGCCTCCAATGGCTGGGAGATTTGGGTGACATTCCAGGGTAAGGACTATATTACAAGTGAGTTGTGACAGCAAAGGCGAGTTGTCCTCTTCCTGGGGGTCACCCAGGAAGTCTGGTCATTCACCGGACATCCACAAATTCTGACTCTCTTCTCTTTTCTCAAATTGTCATCAGAGCTTGTGACTAAGTCTAATTATGATAGCTGTGAACAATTTTGTTCATATCAAAAAAATAAAACCTATCCTCTAAAAGATAAAATCTCTATGTAACAGCTAAGGTGGGAGTCCAATCCACTTTTGGATGGGGTAATGAGACCCATTATTTTAGCCAGGACGTAGTAGGTAAAATTTAAGATGATACCCTCATCATGAAATAATGATGCATTAATATAAAATCTAATCTTTTCACTTTTTCAACACATGTGCAATGTCTATTTCATTGTTAGATTGGAAAAAAAGATAAGCTTTTCCCTGATTCTCCCATTTATATTTTGATGTCTATTCTTCCAGAGAGTATATAAAGTGTTCAGTCTGTACACTACTGGAATAAGTTATCAAGGAAAGGAATATTTTAAAAAGCCAAAATTATTCAGCAGGGCAAATTTAATTACAGAGTGGTAGTCAATTCTTTCACACACAGTATGCAGAAAATTGCCCCTCGCAGAGTGTGTGCACTGTTATACTGCCTTGCACTGATGGTAGATGTACAAATATCCCATTTTCCCAACTAGATTTCAAATGACAAGAGAGCAGGAATTGCATCACTGTATTTATTTATACATGTTTACTCACCCCACACCCAACTTAATGGTTGTGACTTGGGAAGCGCTCAATGAATATATCATGAATATTGTTGCATGCATGATGCACAGTTGCTTTCCAGGTAATTCCAAAGAAGAATTCTAAAAATATTTTTAAGATTTTTAAGGATTGGTGGCATTATTAGAATAAGTTCATGACTTTCCAAATTTACTTTTTTTAAAAAATATTTATGTACATTATCCATACATATAAAATGAACTATACAATTTCACTTGTCTGCTAAGCCAGTCTTAATTTTTGGTCATATGTCCTATGAAGTATTTTATTCATGGAAATAAATGTGTTCTTGGGCACAGTCAGTGTATGTCATGGGACCCGACATCTCAAAGGGCCCTGGGTTCAGACTTGCTAATCGTATGAACTTGGAAATTTTACTTATCTTCCCCAAACCTCAGTTTTCTCATCTCTAAGAAGGAGGTATTAAATACCTTTTAGAATTTACATTAAATTAAATGAAAGGAGATAACATATGCAAATTATCTAACACAGGTCTCAGTATTTCAGCATTTAGTAATGACCTGAAGAATGTTAGCTCCTTACTTAAGATCAAAGAGCATTTTTTAAAAACATGCGATTGTATTTCTATGAAAATTGAAGGTTATTGGAACAAATTCATTTTATCTGTTCATTAAAGCAGAGCGAGTTGTCGGTCTAACTGAAAGCACTCTATTTCAAAGTTACTGTATGCAGCTGAAAATAATAAAACTGCATTTGCCTTTTTAAACAGCCATAATTTTGGCTTACTCTTTGTATGCATTTTATTTTAGCCTCTTATGTGTCTGATATTTTCTGTGTCATTTCGTGTGGTTTGTTGCTGCTATAGTTTACCGTGTACTTTCCCCACTACCAATTATTCAGAATTGAGGAGGTTTTCTGAAATTAGAATGCAAACTCTCTGAGGTCTTCTGTTGCTTGGTCAGTATCTTATTCATGAGTCAGTAGATGAATCGAGGCAGGATAGTAATGCTGGCAGAGGTTGTCAATGCAGAAATAGAATGCTGAGCTGAGCTCTGTGGTTTAAGATGTATATCCTGAGTTGTCAAGGTTGTTAGATTTAAAGTGCTTGACTTTGTAAAGGATTTGGACAGAATTTGATAGACAACTACTAACCCAGGCTTGGAACTCAATTCACCTCTGAGATGAGAAAGGTTCCCTATCCTTTCTTCTCCCACCCCCAGATCCTTCTTTCTCAACCTTATTTCTCCAAGTGATCCAAGGACCAATGGCCCAGTAAACAGATCCTGCATTAAGAATGTGCACAGGCTGAGCTGACTCAGGAGAAATGGGCCCCTCTGCAGTGGGGAGGGGGGAAGGGCAGCTTCCATTCCATTTTAAGCTGGACTTGAAATCAATATGTCATTACAAACACATAGGGTGCAGGCAGAGACAGGAAGTGGATGTATACCCCGGATAAAGTAATTTGGAATCATTAGTTACTTTGAAATGTGCTGCACACCAAGGAGACACGAGCTTCTCACTGTGGATTTCTTCGCCTCAATCAATGTCTATTCCTTTGCTCACTTTAAGCAGTTTTATAGGCAAGCATGGCCACATGCTTGGGAAAAGTTCAAATTCCAGGAATATTTTCTTACTGCTTATCCAGCTCCCAACCTCTAATTATTTATTTTTAACTGCAACTCATATCATTTGCCTTGAGGAGAAAATCCCTGGTAAGTTAAGGAAAAAAAAAAAAAAAAAAAAGGAAATATGTACACAATGCATCCTCTAAGTAATGATGTTTCATGTTCAATAGTTTACTAGTAGCATAACTATCATGAAAGTTAACTCTTTGATAATGTTCCCATTCTTATTACCCCCTCAAAAATGCAATAAGCTAGTATGGCAAGTAGGCAGTGAGACATAAAACTGAGAAGGTGGCCAGAGCAGGATTTATAAAATTCTTCTTTAGCTTTTCATGATATTCAGCCTTTAGATCTCTCTAAAGATGTTTTTCTATTTCTACGAAACTACTTTAAACCATCTCATGCCCAATTCTTCAGTGTCCAAACTTCCTTTTTGGACAACAGCTATCTTGCTCCCTGTTCACCTGTAGGAAAGTGTTTTTTCTCTCTCCAGATTTCTTGACTCCTCTATCTTCAAACTCTCCCTCAATTTAGTGAGCTGCATTTTTTTACAAGTTGATAGTTGTTCTGACCCTCTTTACATAAGGGAAGTGTTTTGCTTTACTTTCCAAAAGTGGGTATATTTGTGCCAATCCATCTTCCTTTTCTCATTTGATCGGGGACTGAGGTTTAGGCTTTGGAAATTGAATGGAGTCCAGCTAACTGGTCAATGTGGAATTGAATATATAACCCTGACCTCATTAAAACCATGTTCCAAATAATTGATTGACTTGGTCCTCATCCAGGCTGGCTCCATTCTACTCTCTACTTCTACTCCCAGTTCCAATACGTATTTTTAAGGGATAGGTGAGTGAAAATGTTTAGTTTTCTAATTGATAAATTCCTTACAATTACATTCCTTCCTTACAATTAAGTAAGAAATGCCTCGAATGTTGACACTGCTTTGAAAAGATTTGCATTAAGAATGCTCGTTGGAACATTGCTAACACAAAGTTGTTAATTGGTTTGGTCTGCATATAGAAATAAGCAATTAAAACATAAATTTGAAGAGTAAAGATTAGCTTGACCACAAACAAACTTTCCAATCCTCCTTACTTTTTAGTTGGTACAGTTGCTTGCTGTATCAATTCAGCACAAAGGAAGAGGAGACTTTGGCTATCCAGATGGATCTAATACTAAAAGTAAAATTTAAGACATACAATGTTCCTTTGTATAATTTAGTCAATTTAGAAGCTCACATATCTTGAATAAATTGACTGCTTAGCAAATCTCCACAGACTGTTTTATTGTTGTTGTTGTTGTTTGAGGTCTGGAGTATGGTTGCACAACCACAGCTCACCACAACCTCTAACTTTGGGGCACAAATGATTCCCCTGCCTCAGCCTCTCAGGCAGCTGGGACTACAGGTGTGCATCTCTGCACCCAGCTAACATTCAAAAATATTTCTTATAGGGATGGGGTCTTGCTGTGTTGCCTAGGCTGGTCTCAGAACTCCTGGCTTCAAGTCATTCTCCCGCCTAAGCCTCCTAACACATGGGGACTGCTGCTGTGAGCTGCCACAACGTGTTGTTTTTTTTTTTAATCTTGCATTTTAATCTCTTGCATCTTTTTGGTCACCTATTCATTCATGCATTCATTCAATATTTATTGAGTAATTGCTACGTGGCGGGCACTAGGCTAGAACGCATGCCAAGATCTAGGAGGGGAAATGAGATGTATGAAAGTAGCTATAACACAAGGCAGCACAGGATACATCACACCAGAAAGGCGTGGGGGGCTGTGAACATTCATATAGGAAGAAAGTAAATTCTCATTGGAGAAGACTAAGAGTGACTCCATAGAGTGGATTGCCTTGCCCACAGTATGAAGGAAAAGAAAATTTGGACATACCCACAGGAGAGAAAAAGGAGAGAGAACTGCATAAATAAGAGAGAAAATACCTCGGTAGGAATGGGACTGATTGTTTGATTATTAGCAGAGTATATAGAGAAGTGACCGGAGAAGAAACTGAAAATGAATACCAGATTACTGAGTGTTGAGAATCAGGTTAAGATTTTTGGATGGTAAGAGAGAATGATTTAAAAGAATTTTTCACAATGTCTTTCATTTGCTGTTTAGCAAGAAAATTCTATACAGGCATAAAAAAAAAAATCAAGACACTCTTAACCTCAAAAAGGCTGTTAAATCAATCCAGGTGAAAAGAAAAGCAGTTTTGAATAAGGTAGCACAGTAGAAACAAAAAGGAAGGAACAATTAAGACACAGTATAATTGAAACTGTGAAGACAGAATAGACTGGCTTTTAGAGAGATGAAGGTCAAAAACAAGACAAGCTCTACACTGTCTAAAGATAGAGCAGCACAGAGGAAAAACAGAGAGAAAAATGGAGAGGAAAACGAGTGTAAATGCTCTTTCAATCACATCCTCCTCCAATGGAGGCTACACAATTTCATCTTGGATTATTCAGATGTGTTAAGCTGCCTTCAGGGCAGTTTATGCCAAAAGGGCATTGACTCTGAAGTCCGATTGGTTCAGTGTGAAAACTGGTCACCCTTTGGGGCAAAGGAGGCTCACCTGGTCCCCCCAGCAAGCTTTGGTAAAGGTCACATCAAAGGCACTCAATTTTCGTCTTCATGGCAATGATCCTGTCTTGGCTTTCGGGCTTTGCAGAGCTGGATATTTTGTACATCATGTCTATCCAAGAAATCTGCACACAAGTTCTTCACCTCTGCCTCCAAGAGGGCCCTCGGCCAGTGGGGAAGAAGACCATCTTTCCTGCTTCATGTCCTCACTCCCTACACAGTCCGCAATCCTTTGCAAGCTGATTCTTGCCCCGCTACTCAGCTCAAACACCTATTTCAAGTGAAGGCAATGTAGTCACCACATTGAATAGCTTCTACTTGGTTCTCATTTCATTTGCTCTCTTCTGTGATATTCGAAAATCACGGATCACCTTCCTGGTCTCAGATCTACTTCCTCCCTTACTTGCAGCCCCTCCTCCAATACTTTCAGCACAAGCAGAGGAAACACATGCACACACCCACACACACACACACACACACACACCTTTTCCTTTTTGTTCTCCCATTGATTTTTCTACAATTTTTTTTTTCTGACAACTCTCTTTTACTTTCCTACTCTTTCTCTGGCGTTCCTCCTTTTTTTTTAAAAAAAGAATTCTTTAATTCTCTTAGGAGAGTAATATGCCACACAATAATGTTTCAATCAGTGACACAGGCATTGCATATACAAGGCAGTGTCATAAGGGTATAATAATGTATATTTACTGTATTTTTTCTATGTTTAGATATGTTTAGAAATACTTACCTTTGTGTCACAATTGCCTACAGTATACAGTATGTAACATGCTGCACCGGTGTGTAGCCTGGGAGCAATAGGCTATGCTATCCCTTCTAGCCTAGGTGTGTAGTAGGTTGTGCCATTCAGGCTTTGTGTAAGTATGCCATGATGTTCGCACAACATTGGAATGGCCTCACAACACATTTTTTAGAACATATCCCAGTCCTTAAGCAGTGCACAACTGCATAGTTTCCTGCTAAACTTTTTCTGAGGTCTAAACACTCATTTGTTGTTGAAATCATCTACTCTCATAGGTACAACTCTTAAATACTTTATGGAAACAAAAAGCACATGAAGCCTTCGTAATGGTGAGTAGTTTGTGAAAGCCACAGTGTAGACTGGGAAGAGCTGAGAGGGCTGGGGAAGACTGACCAGATTGGCAAGAGCAGGTCCCAGGGAACTTCTGCGTCAGAAATAAAATCAGGCTATACCCCATAGGAAAAGGGGAATGAACTGGAACATTTTCAACAGTGGTGACAAGATCATACTGTTTTGTTTGTTTTAGAAGGACCACACTGTAGCAGGATGGGTGGAGAATGTTCAAAGCAAAAGTGAAAAGTGGTTTTCACTAGTGTTCAAGCCACATCAATTGACACTGTGTTGAGGAGGATTCTGAGGATATGCTCAGGCTAAGGTGAGAAAAGGCCATAATTATGTACCCAGGGATGGCTATTATTCTAGGGACAGCTTCTAGAAGACCTGTCTTTGCACTACTTCCCCCCTAAAGAAAAAAAAATATACACTTGGCTTCGCCATGCAGCATCTGGGAAATGTGAGGATTTGATGGAAATAGAAGTCAGGGGAAGATTCAGCTTCCAAGAGAAGTAAGATTTTTCTCTATTGTTAAAAATAACTGTGGCTGTCAAGGGCGCAGTAGTGGAGAAATGCGGGTGATATGCCATGTATTTCCATCAAAGGGCTGGTGAGTAAAGCAGGACCCTGGGGACAATGGGAGGAGTAGTTAGGAGGCTATTGCAAAAGTCCAAAATAGAAGTGAAAAAATCAAACAACCCCATCAAAAAGTGGGCAAAAGATGTGAACAGAAGCTTTTCAAAAGAAGGATAATGGCCAAGAAATGTATGAAAAAATGCTCAACATCTCTGATCATCAGAGAAATGCAAATCAAAATCACAATGAGGTATTATTTAACTCCAGTGAGAATGGCTTTTCATCAAAAAGTCCCCAAACAATAAATATTGGAGTGGATGCGGAGAGATAGGAACACTCATACACTGCTAGTGGGACTGCAAACTAGTGCAACCTCTATGGAAAATAGTATGGAGATACCTCCAAGAGCTAAAAGTAGAACTACCATCTGATCCAGCAATCCCATTACTAGATATTTACCAAGCAGGAAAAAAAGACATTTTATAATAAAGACATGCGCACTCAAATGTTCATAGCAGCACAATTCACAATTGCAAAGATGTGGAAACAACCTAAGTGCCCATTGATACATGAGTGGATTAATAAAATGTGGTATATGTATCAAAAATGGTGAACTAATACCTCCTGTATTATCCTGGTTAGAAATGGAGACCATTATTCTAACTGAAGTATCACAAGAATGGCAAAAGAAACACTACATGTACTCACCATTAAACTGGAACTAATTGATCAAAACTTATGATCACATATGGAAATAACACTCACTGGAAACAAAGTAGGTGGGAGGGGGATGAGGCGGTGGGTAAATTCATACCTAACAGGTATACATTGCACACTATCTGGGGGATAGGCATACTTATAACTTTGACTCAAAGGGTCCAAAAGCCATTTATGTAGCCAAAACATTTGTACTGCCATAATATTCTGAAATAACTGAAAGAAATGGAAGTGATGAAGTTCTAAATTAAGTGAATGGCAATGGTGCTGAAGAGAAGAGATGGATCGGGTGATATTAAGGATGTAATTGGCAGAAGCATGGGATCATGATAATTGAATTGGAATATGGAAGATGAAGACCTTGTGAAGAAAACTGAAAGTGAAGGGCTTAGAGACATGAGAAAAACCTCAGAGACAGTGGTGTCACAGGGGGCCAATTCTAGTTCAGGAAGAATGAAAATGTTGCAGAGAGGTGAAGCATCAGTTGACTGAAAGATGCCCATTGAATTTAGCTGCTGGGATAATTGGCCCTGGCAAGAACAATTTCAGTGTTCCAGTGGGAAGGGAAGCCGAGTTAACTACCTTCATTTTCTCACCTCTCATTCACCCCTTTCAAGAAGCTAAGCTATAAAAGCAAGGAAAGGTGAAGGTATGGCAAACGTAAGGTCATTTCCCTTTCTGCTGTTGTTTTGAAGATGGGAAATGTTAGAGCACGTTTATAGATAAAGGAGAGATCTATAAGGGTGGGGGGAGAGATAGAAAATGCAGGAGAGAGGTCCCCGAGCTGCTGGGAGAATAAGTGAGGAAATCATATTAGGAACAGAAAGGAGGACACAGGAAAGTGGGCGTGGCTGCACATCAATTCATAGATGCAGAAGAGGAAGCTGAGGAAATTCAAATATCATACACTCATTTTGTCTAGTCGTCGAAGCTCATTCGCTGACAGAGAGGTGGGATAGTGGACTCCAGAATAACAATGGCATTTGTGCTGAATATTTTCTTAAATTAGAAGCAGGTGAATAGCAACAAGTAAAATATTATTTGGGCAGCTCTAAAGACCAGCTGTAGTTTTCAAAGGACATCAGTAGCTCCTCTCCTTGTTAGTTCTCTTATTGGGATACAATCTGTACTTGGCTTTTTGGAATAGTACTAAAAAGAGAGGCTTGTTTCACCCCCTGATTTTGGGGCCTGGTGCCCCTGGGTGAGCGAGTGAACACTCAGGTGAAGCTGACAGTTTTTCAGTGAGTTCCTGAAGGAAGTCTTGGGAACTTAGTCCACACGGATGAGTCTTCTAACTTTACTTTCTTGTCATTGAATTATCCCATCAGATTCCTGCAGAGCCTACTTCTGGGGTGCTATCCACTAGCTGCACAGCACAAAAGCCTTGTAACCCGCTTGGATCTTCCACCCCATACTGTGAAGCTGTATTTTCTTTAATGCCCCTAGATGAAAAGCTTCACTCTTTGGTTTGGTCCTGTTTTCATTGACTATACACATCTTTCCCCGGTAAAAAATCCATGAGTTTGCTCCTCATCTGATTAATATTAGTGAGCAGCTCCATGAAAGGACAGAAATCCAATAGGCTCTTTCCAATAACTGACTCAGCATGCTGTATTTCGGATGTGATGAGACGGGCTGCTAGAACTACCAGCTGTTGAACCACAACTGGTTTAGCAGGTACTAAAGGTACTGTGCCTTTTATTTGGCAGCTTTGGGAGGTACATACCATGGGGTCTATGACTATTAATTTCTGGTTAATTTATTAAGAGATAGGTCCCAACAGGTTGGCATGTATGCATGCAGTGTGTGTGTGTGTATTAAGACACACAACCAAAAATTCAGCTTTAAGAAAACCTATCAGTTCAGGTGTAATGCTTGCTCTTAGAGGGAAGGGAGGCATATCTGGGCTGTGTTGAGAAGGGTGGAGTCCTACTCACTCTCAGCCTTACAGAGGCCACTGCTGCTGATGGCTATGAATGGAGTGTGTTGTTTTCGATGACTGAGAATTTGACTCACTGTAGGTCCGTATGCCTTCAGCCACAATTATGAAATTCCAAAAGCTCTGAAAACAACAGTGGCTTTACGAAAGTATGAAAACATTTATTCGGTGTCAAAACCTGACTTCGCTTGATGTGAGATTATGTATAGTTTCAATTTCCTCGCTTGGCGTGAATGATTTCTTGCAGAAATATTAATGCAATGTGGTTTCATAATGCTCTACTCTTACACCTGACCAGGGAGTTGCATAAGTATATGCACTGTGTGATGTCTAAACTCTGAGAAAGCCTGAATAGTAAAAGGCATCCATCCCTGAGGACTTCAGATAAGGAATTGGGCATCTGCACTTGGATCCATCTTGTCAAAATGTGAATGCTGTTTGTCTCAATATTGGGTGACATTTTGATGATCTTTTCACCTGCATTTTTTTCTGTGACCCAGTGGTTCTCAAACTTTGCTGCAAGTTGGTGTCACCTGAGGATCTTTAAAAAATCTTGAAGTCTGGCTCCCACCCCCAGGCATGCTGATTTAATTAAGATGCAGTGTGACCTGGACTCAGGATTAAAATAGCCTCAGGTCATTCTAGTGTATAACAAAGTTTGGGGATTACTCTTTTAGCCCCTAGTGGAGTTATTTCTGGGGACATGAGGTTCGACAGAGAGAGCCTGGACACCCTGAGGGATGCTGTATGACAATTGAATTAAATTAGACCGAATAGACACCACCCTGTGTCACAGCACCAAAGGTGTCTGTTTTGTGATAGGTTTTCTTTCTGTGTTTTTTTTTTTTTTTTTGCTAGGAGCTTTCTTTGTAACTAGAGTCACAACATCACAATTGTATGACTACAGCACAAAGACCTTCACTTTTCCGCCCTAATTATATACTTTATACTTGTGTAATTTGGAGAAAGTAGTGTAACAGTTAGATTTAGCTACTCGCAGCCTCCAAAATAACCCTTCAACAACCTATAGTCAATTATATAAAACAGATTTTTCTCCATCGAGTTAAATGATTGTTGTGAAAAGACCACACTTAAAAAAAATGCTCAATTAGTGTTCTAGCTGTTTACAAACAAAGGATTTTATTTTGTGATATAGTGTCAGCTGAACAGTCTCCAATCTAGCTTGTGAGCACTTACAAATAAGAAATGAGAAGCAAATAAATAAAAGGGAGCGTTTCCAGAAAGCCCAGAGGTCAGTTTTATTTCCAATTGGTTTCCCCATTCTTTCTCTTATTTACTCACTTGGAACAACTTAATAATTTCAGAGTTAGCACCTTCCCAGATACCTGTAATTTATGTGAGTTTTGTAAAGATAGAGGCAAGATTTGATTAAATTAAGCACAGAGAACACACTGGATTTCCAGAATGAGAGGAACCACTTTTTCAGGGTTAAAAGTGAAAATATAAATGCACACAGATCCTTACATTGCAAAGGAATTGAGAAAAATTTAAATCTTTTTTCAAATGATGCAGAAGGAAAACTCTCCTAGTTGGTGATTGAGTTATAATGTAGCAAATTCACTCCAGTTTATGGAAAATGTTTTTTATTGTTAAAGGAGGCAAATGAATTAGTGATAAGCTTTGTCAGCAGGGAGCCGGCGGCAGTCATTTTCCCAAGGGAAGAACGACTAAAAAGTATACATTTGGTATTTATCACAAGTTGAAAGAAAATAACTTGCATTCACCACTGACTATGCGCCTGGTTCCGTTACCTAGAGCTTCAAAACCAGAATTTGTTTTCATAAGCAGATGCTGTTTTTCTCAGCATTTTGCATTGCTAGCATCCAAATAGCGATTAAGGCACAGGCGGTTTCATAATTTGTGAGGCAATATCGCGGGTAGCACACCTTTATTAAGCCAGCATTCTTTCTCCAAGAGGTGTGTTGGGTTTGCTTTTATCTGTCTTGCTCACCTAGAAACTGGAATCCTGACTGCAGTCGTTAATTGGTGGCCACCAAGAAGAGAAAAAAAATTTCTAATAACTGGGGTGGATCTTTTATTTGAGATATCGTAACAGGCACGTAAGGATTACCTGAGAATGAGCAGGTCCATAGTGTGGAGGGAACTATTACGTTAACTATAAAGTAAACTAAAGAATAAACATCTAGCCGGGCGCGATGGCTCACGCCTGTAATCCTAGCACTCTGGGAGGCCGAGGCGGGCAGATTGCTCCAGGTCAGGAGTTCGAAACCAGCCTAAGCAAGAGAGAGACCCCGTCTCTACTATAAATAATAATAATAACAAAAAAAGAAATTAATTGGCCAACCAATATATATGGAAAAAAATAGCCCAGCTATTTGGGAGGCTGAGGCAGCAGGATTGCTTGAAGATAAAAAATAAATTAAAAAAAAAAAAGAATAAGCATCTATTTACAACTGCAAATGGTATGCTTGTGGTTCCAGTATTAGCATCCGATGTTGCCTCACTAGGGAGTTGTTAAACTCCCATCAGGGTGTGTGCGAGAGAGGTGGTATTTGTGCTCTAAGCCAGTTGAGGCTGTCTTGTGTCTTAATGGCCCTCGTCTTGGACTTCCTGCTGATCCTTCCCTGTGTCCTGAGCCTGTTTGCCCTGGAATAACGGCTTTCGAGCATTGAGGCTTATGGACCATTTGGAGAGAATTCTTTCTCTGTCTGCATTTGCTCATAATTCACACTTCATCGACTTTCTGTTTCCGCAGCTGCTGCTTTTTCTAATGGCTATTGCACAGATCCAGGCAATGCTGAGAGGTGAAGTTTGAACTGTTTCCCTACTTCCTGGTCTGCTGTCCTGGAAAGGACTTCCTTCCACCCATAGTGTGTGTTGTTCTCAGGGCTTGGACCTTCACTCTCCCAACTCTATCCTGCCCTGAGCTCTGCGGGAGGTGTATGGACAGGGAGAGTGGAATGGGGACCTGCCAGTCTTTGTAGGATTTGTTTGTTTGTTTGTTTGTTTTAAGAAAGGCTCCCCTACTGGTCATAGTAACTCTGCGGCATTCTAAAATATACCCCTTTTGCACAAATACACGACAACTAGAATCAAGTCTTTAAAAATATCCAGGATTTGTGATTTGTTATTTTAAACATTTCACTCTGACATCTAAGTGGGGAAAGAGTGTAGACAATAGACTCTAGGAGTGGGAGAGTCTTAATATCGAAATGAGCCCAATGCATATGTTTTGATTTACTTTATTGCATTTTTTGTCTTCCTCCAGTCCAGTCACTAGCACTCCCACTGTCATGCATTCAGGGAACATTGATGAGGTGTCATGTGGGGCCAGGCATCGTGTCAGTTGCTGGAAATAAAGGGGCCAAAATGCTCTCCCTGCCCCCAGAGAACGTTGCTGGGGTCTACTCTTTTGTGAGATTCCAGACTTAGGATTTCAACATATTTTTGTAGGGGGTGGCGGGGGGGGGAACAATTCAGCCCATAACATCACGTATCTACCACGCCTGGTCCCCATCCTCATGTGATCTGCCTGATTAGGGCATAGGCAGAATATGAATGTGTGAGATCATGAGATCCCGGGAGTTTCTGTGGGATGGAGATCAGCCAGTCAAGGGGCCAGCGGTGCTTCCTTCTTCCCTCGCATCAGGCAGGGCCATCCCTAGAAAATGTGACGCCCAGGACAAAGTTGTATTTGATCTCCTCCTTCATCCATCGTGCTTAAACATGTGGGCTTGTAAAAACCCCTACACGCACACATGCATACGTGACAGGTGTGTGCTAAAATACATATCCAGGGAAAACCCTGAAAAGAGACAGCAAGAAATAGGACCAGGCCCACATGCTCTGCATGAAAGAGAAGCTCCTTGTCAGGAGGGGCTCCTTATGACACAGTCCGTAGCAGAAAGCCTGTGCCTTTTTGCACAGAAGTTGGCAGATTCACCTCCTTCTCCTTCACTGACTATGTGCTCTAATGACTTGGCCTAGGCAGTGTCTTAGAAAACTCTTCAGTCTGTTGGGCCCACAAAGTGGGCTAATACTATGTGACTGGTGTTTTTTTAAAAAGAGAAAATTCGGACACAGAGACATGGACACAGGGAGAAGATTGTGGAAAGATGAGGATGGGGATCGGAGTGATGGATCTGCAAGCCAAGGAATGCCAAAGACGGCCAGCAAACCACCAGCAGCGACTGGTGGTTATAATGGTCTATCTTCGGGACGGCAGTTTTTGGCAAGGCCCCTGCCTACACTTCCGAGTACAGCAATTGGAAACCCGGGAAGGACAGCAAAGCTACTGCTATGTTACTATTGTTAATTTTGTTTCCTTTCAAATGCAAACGCTCCCCAAAAAACCATATTTAAAACTACCAAAATAGGATAACAAGCCACCTGTATACCAAAGGTAATGAATGTAATATGCATGGAAAATTAAGTTGTTTCCCAAAGGTGGGAATTAAATTTTAAAAGAAGAACTGGTAATCTTTGATAAGTAATGACCCATGAGCTGTGTTTCAAAAGGTGTGTTCTTTTAAGTATCTGTGTGCCCACGCTGCGTGCAGGGAAGATAACGTTTGAAGCTGCACTCTGTCTGCTTTGCTCTGGCCTGTAACGAGCCCAGCAGTGCTTTGCAGCAGGTGGGCTTCCTCTGTGTTGTGATGGGGAGGTGGAACCGGCCGCATCCTGATCTTTTTACACAGTGGATGAAAATGGCTGAACCTGAGGAGACACCTGGTGGAGAATGGAAGCATTCTTTTCTCTAAGTAACGTGCACTTATCTCTTCTTTTCCAAGAATGTTTCAGACAACAAGAGAACAACGTAATGTCACAGAATGTGTATTTGCTTTTTTTTTTTAGCCATCTAAAGATGTGAAGCAATTGTACAAGAAGTACAAAAGATGTTGTGCTAATTTAGCCTTCTTACTAGTATAGCTCAGAGTTCATGAGTTTAAATATTTCCTGCATTTATTTATTTAGTCACTCACTCATCTGTTTATTTGTAGGTATAGCAGGGAGGGAGAGGTCTTGGTTCCTGTGTGTAGCTTTCACAGTGAGCTACAGGGGCAGGGCATACCATCATCAAGAGAGGGGAATAAGGGTCTGATTGTGTGGGATTAGACCACGTGGGAATGCCCTGTGCCTGGTGAGTAGAGAATTGGTGAATAGGGGAGTGCTCATAAATGGGTGGGTTAGAGTGGGGTGTAAACGAGTGGAAGATTTGTTTGAGCTGGGGGAGGAAGAAGCGGGCTGCTAGGATGGAGTATGTGGAGAGAGAAAGACGATGTGTATGAATGGCTGGCGGAAAGGACGTTGGCCTCTCTGCAGCAGAGGGGTGTGTTAGGGAATGATGGGGTAAATTGGGGCAGGTAAGGCACAGCTTACTAAAAGAAAGTGTCTTAGCCACTAACTCAAAAGCTGTCTAGTCTTAGACATGTGTAAGACCCAATCCGGCATCATAGAATGTCAATGGTTTTGGAGTCAAAAGGAATGTCTGCGTCTCCACCTCTGTCCCTAACTAGCTATGTAGTTTGGGGCACTGTGTCAGCTAGTTTTACAAACCAAGTCAAAAGTCAGTGACTTAAGGCACCAACCATTTCTTATTCCTCACAGATCTGGCCAGGTGCCCTAGGTTGGGCTTAGCCAGCGTGGCCCTGCTCCAAGGTCCTCCCATGCTTCCCCAGGGACCCACAGGCTGGCCCAGGCATGTCCTTCTCCTGCTGTGGGTGCAGGGTCTAGAGTGTGAATGTAAACATACGAGACCTCTTGTGGGTCTCAGAATCGGCACACATTGCTTTCCTCTTGTTCCGTTGGCCAACGCAAGTCACAAAGCCGAAGTCAGAGTCAAGGGGTTCAATAACATTCTCCACTCCTTTTGTGAAAAGAACTGAACGTCACATGGCAAAGAGAATGGATCCAGGGAGTGGCGAGAAACTTGGCCAATAATGCAATTGATTAATTCTCTTAAATTCCTAGCCATAGTTTCCTCATCTCTAAAATAGGATTACAATATCTTTCCCTTTACCTTAATAATTATGAAGGTGAACATAATAATTAATGCATGCATAAGTTTTTGCTCAGCAGTAAGCCATAATTCAAAGTAAGGGATCATTATTTTGCACCTGCTTATATTCTCTTCTCTTAAAAAAAATGTAAAGTTCTTTTAACGGCCACCTTCACCTAAGCCTCCAATGCCATCCCCTAACCTCTAGCAAGAGACTCTGTGTAGACCATTTTCCCTTATAAATGCTTCCTCCAGCAAGGTAAGATGAAAGTGTCTACACTGAGCTTGGATGGACCCAGATGAATAATTTAAAAAGACAAAGCTCTTGCATGTTGCTAGTGTTTTCTGTGTAAGCATGAAGACAATGCAGGAGAGACACCATCAATCAGAAAAGTCCCCATGAGCACTTCTTTCCCTGCAGGGATGGTGTTTCCACACTGCTCATTCTACACACACTCTCGTCGCTTTCCCTTTTGTGCCCAAAGTATCAGTGGCTAAGGGAGTTGGTTTAGGTTCCAGAGTAGACAAAGGGAAGGATGCTCAGTCAGACTAGTGTGGAATCTTTACCTCTTTGGCACTGTGCTCCAGGTAGACGTGAGTGAACCTTGACTTGCACGTTCAGAGTTATTCAAGTGCATGTTCATAGTTACTAAGGTCTTCACAAACTATTGACTCCCTAGGGTAAATAATATAGAACTCAGCAGCGTTGTTTAGGATATTATGCAACATGTGATTTTTCACATTTGAGTAGCTTGAATTCCAAGGTGTGGAAGACACTTCTTAGGGGGAAAAGGTAGATTTTTCAGCATTTTGTGGTCATCTGGATTAATTTAAGAGAAAAGAGTGAGTTTTTCTAGTTTTATGAAGCAAAGCATAGGTTCATCATTGACTCAGTTTGATCAGAGTTGGCTTTGAAAGAAGTTGGACTCTTCTAGATAACAATGGGCAATTCCAGTGGGGCACAGTTGGTATAGGGAACAGAGAATTACACATCTGTGCTATATATTCCATTTCGGAACTTCACAGTTATTTCCTCAGATTGTTTTTTGGCAGATATTTAAGCTAGGGGGAACTGCGGGTGTTAATATAATCTGAAATTTGAAAGATGAAAGAAGTGACCAGACTGATTAAGGGTTTAAATCTGTTCAAACCCCAAGCCACACAAAGAAGAACATGCACTGAGAGTAGAAGAGGAAACACTAACGAGAGCAAGACACATTTTGCTAATTTTCATGATGCTTTTCTGCTGCTAGTTACTAAATCTAAGGCTTCAAAGCGGTGTGTTTCTGTTGCAAAATGGCAGCAAAGTTCCTTTTCCTTTTAAGGTAGAGACACCATTCAGGTTGCTAAAAATAAATGTTTTGATTGGGTTAAAATAAAAACTTTTGGAAACAAATCTATTTACAAAGTCCATGCAATCCTTCAGATGTGTATGGATTTTTCTCTCCCTAGCTCTTTTTCTTTTCCCTTTGAAAAGCAATGCTTTGCTGCTCTTTTTTCTGAGATAGAAAAAAATAAAATAAAAATCAATGATCAACAAAAGTCCAGCACTCAAGAACAACCCAGAAATAACAAATCAGTCTGTGTGTGTGACAGAAGAGGAGAGTGCATGTGGTAAGAAAAGCAGCTACCGTGTCAAGCTTCCACAGAACAATTATAAGGAACAGTGCAGAAAACACGATTGGAAAAAGGCAAGGGAAAACACCAGTTCCACACAGAGTTATGAAGACTCTGGGATTTGTTTGCAGCTGACCTGCTTCCACCCTCTCTGTGTGGCCAGCTCTGCCATCCTCCCCAGCGGGCTGCCTCTGAGCAGATCTGCGTGTCTCTACAATCTCACAGGGGCACAGCACCAGCCAATTAGGAGCTAGGAGACAGCCACTGTGGATGCCTCAAGTGGGGTCCTTCAAGTATGAGTGACTAGAAGCTATGGCTTTACAGCAAACAGCAAAATGAATCAATCTTCTTGCAGGCAATGGAAGAAGCCTGGACTTGGGAGTCAAAGAGCTGTGGCTTATAATCCAGGCTCACTAGCACTGGTTTTAAACAAGTGCCTAAACTTGTCTGCATCTATTTTCTCATCTAGGGAAAGTAAAGAAATTATACCTGGTGCAAACATATTCTTGCGAGAATTACATCAGGTAATGCATATTAATGACCTAGCGAGGTGGCTTGAACAAAGTAGCCACTACCAGAATAATCTTGGCAGATGTCTCTTGGTGTGTTTATTCCACAGGGGTGTGTCACTGAAGCCTTCCCAAAGGGATGACTTTAAGCTACGCTAAATATCTAGCCATGGGGAGGGCAGAGCAAAAGAAGCATGTATTCCTACAAGATGGATAGTCCACAAAGGCAGAGTCATGAAAATCACAGCATGAAGGTCAAGGGTGTGGACACTTGGAGATTTAGAAGACAATATTTTCTTGAGAAATTGGCTGAAGGTGAGATTGTTGAGGTAGGCAGGCTCTGCACACCACGTTAATCTCTATTAAGGTACTTTATTGACTTGACTTGAGGGACATGGGAGGGAACTAATCCAGCTCATAGCTCCAGGAAATTCCCATTCACATACATTGAAAACAATTTCCTGGACAAATTAAAACTTAAAAACTGATGAGATGCTATTCATTTTTCTGTGCAGCTTCATTCTCTTGCCATGGTCACTGCTACCTCAACAATGGAATAGATCCTAAAGATGGAATAAAATTGTGTGTATTAATAGTTTATTCCTCTGAGAGATTGTTATCATCATGTCCCCCTAGTATAGGCAAAGCAGTAATGGAGAGCATGGATTTCTGGTGAATGGCTTTTGTTCATTTGGTTCCCTTGGTCTGCTATGTCCTTACTTCTTTTCTAATTATTTCCTAGGAAGTCTGTACAAATTTCCCCTAAAAGAATTAAGCACCCTTCCTCTGTGTACCCAGAGAACACTGCTTATATTTTTGTCATGGTCATTATTCTATTTATTCAGAATATTTTTATTTTTTTTTCATTTGTAAATTGCTGGAAAATGTCAGCTTTGTTCTGTAAACTTCTGAAAGACAAGGATAGCACTAACTTATCAGTGTACCTCTCACAATACTCAGCCCTATTCCAAAACATTGAGAAGGAGTGAATCCTCCCTAACTCATTCTATGAAAACTATTTCATAGGGAATACTATGAAAATCTTTAAACTAGAAAACTTAGAGGAAATGAACAAATTCCTGGGAACTCACAACATCCCAAGACTCAATCAGGAAGAAATAGAACCCCTGAATAGTCAATGAGCAGTGAGATCAAAGCACTAATAAAAAACCTTCTACAAAAAAAGGCCCAGACCAGATGGATTCATAGCCAAATTATACCAGACCTACAAAGAAGAGCTGGCACCAGCTACATACTACAGAAATTATTTCATAACATAGAGAAGCAGAGAATTTTCCCCAACTCATTCTATGAAGCCAGTACACCTTGATAGCAAAGCCAGGAAAGGACACAATAGAAAAAGAAAACTACAGACCAATATTCCCTATGAACAGAGGTGCAAAAATTCTCAACAAAATATGAGCAAAATGAATTCAACAGCACATCAAAAAGATAATTCACCATGATCAAGTCAGTTTCATTCCAGGGATACAAGGATGGTTCAATATATGCAAATCAATAAATGTGATTCACCACATAGACAGAAGTAAAAACAAAGACCATACATCATCTCAATAGATGCAGAAAAAGCATGCAACAAAATCCAGTAATGCTTTATGACAAAAACTCTTGACAAACTAGGCATAGAAGGAACATATTTCAAAATTATAAAACCCATATATGAGAAAACCTTAGTCAACATACTGAATGGCGAAAAGTTGAAAGTGTTCTCCCTAAGAACTGGAACAAGACAAGAGTGCCCACTGTCACCACTTCTATTCAACATAGTTCTGCAAGTCCTAGCCAGAGCAATCAGGCAACAGAAAGAAATAAAGGGCATTGAATTAGAAAAGAGGAGGTCAAAATATCCCTGTTTGCTGATGTTATGATCTTGTATTAAATTTTCTCCTCTGGAGTCAGTTCCATTGTGATTGCTGCACATCTTGTGCTTCCACGTTGGCTGCCAGCAGCTCTCATTTGCAGTCAGGAGAAAAGGAGAGCCTCTTCATCAGTGTTCTCAACAAAATTCCAACGTACACACTTACTAGACCAGTTTGGATTCCATGCACACACCACTGTGGCCAAGTGGGTGGACGCTGTGAAACAAGATTACTGTTATTCTTGCTTAACTTTCAGTTCTCCAGAACAGAGTATCAAAAACAAACAAACAAGCAAAAAGACTCCTTTCACCTGTGCTTTTAGAAGTGATAGCTCTGGGCATCCTGTGAAGCCAGGATTCATTGGTATAGAGAGGTATTGGGCAGGTGACTAGATGCTCCTTGCAAATAACCAGGATGGGCAGGAATTGATGCCCAATCATACGTTTTGTTCATCTCCTGTTGCCTTGCCCACTCTGGCAGTAACCACGACTCCCAAGGACTTGAAGCCTGTGTGCTTATTCAGGCTGCATGGTACCCTCAATGACTCCTTCTCCCACTGCCTGCTCCCCACGATGTTTTGTGTGCTGTGAGTCACAGAACTGAATCCTACATCTCAGCTTGGCCCGCGGTTGGGTTTCTACAGTGGTATCCAATTCTCCGTCTAAATACCCTTTCCTTTCCAGCTTGTAGACAAAGGCCAGAGAGAATAACATCAGAAGCAGCAAGGTCCTTGTTTGAATCACCTTCTTGGTCTATGGCTTTTTCTGGATTTTTCATAACTGCTTGGACCTTGCGTCTCGGTGCTTTCTTAGGATTTTGCTCGGAGAGCCACCATGTACTTGGATCTCCCAAACTAGAGCAAATAGGATTTGAAATCACATCCCAAGGGACTGATAGTCAAAATCTTAACTCTTGTGTCCATTCCCAAAGTCTCTTGATTTCTGCTTACTTGGGTGTTTCTCCCTCATCTCAAATTATCTCACAATTCTGCCCAACAGTGTCACCATTGAAGTTCTAAACCTCCTTTGGAAAGTTACTCCTTCGGGGCACATATGTCCTGCATTGCTGTCATGGTCATACACTTAATTGTACATATAAAGATGATGAGGCCCAGGGAAGTTAAGTGACTTTTCTAAGCTCACACAGCTGGTAAATAGCAGAGTTTGACTAAGTGTCTTAATGCTAACTGTCAATTTTACAGAAAAAAATGGAAACTATTATTAAATTACTAAAATCACTTAAAATCCAGCACATGCTAATTACTTTGAGACTAGCAGTACTCAAAATAACTTCCAAATTCATAATTTTGGGCAAAAAGAAGAGGGGGTAAGCATTAGTCACAATGACACTAGTTTTTGAGAGTCGATGGTCTTTTATCCTAAGCATTTGCCTTTCTTAGGAAACTGTCAGGAAGTCAGAAAATTACATAAACATTATGTGAGTATGACTCAAAGTATTTTTCCTTAAGCTTAATAATGAAACAATCCTTTATGCATCTCTGGATTGTCATTTGTTTTCTTGCTTCAAGGTCGAAGTGAGTACTACCTCTCTAGATAAATGTTCCCTGTTAGTAGTGATTGACAAAAATTTCTTGGTCAATTAACTGGCTCCAATGTAAACATGTTCTAATAGAAGGAAATGAATGGCAGTGAAAAATGCACTACAGCATAATGAATCAAGAACCTCATTGTTTGACTATTTTAACTAGATGACTAAGTGTTTTTTTAAAAAATGTGTTTTCTGACCCTGAATTCAGTATTTGGGAGTTCAAACTGTCTTAGTTTGATTTCAAGAAAGATAGTTTCATGTGCACCTGAAAAACATCTTATTGAAAAGATCAAAAAGTGACCTCTTTAAATTGAATTAATTTTATTCAAGTTCAATATTGGGAAAATGGCTCAGATGGAGAAATGGCCTTGGTTAATTATGACATCCCATTCTACTCTGATTCTATCAAAGTTTTCAGATAAGGACTGATATTTGGGAGCTTATCAGAGCTGCTTGAATTTTTTTCCTCTTTGAATAAGCTTTAAATCTTTCTTGGTGAATTGCATAATGCTGTTGATTAGCTGATATTTAGTGATTCTTGAAGTTTTGACTTGAAAGATGGTAATTGCTAGCACAGTACTGCCATGAGTTTAACAGAAGAAATATAAAGTCAAAACACTTTACTTTGGCTTTTTCTGGAACACTATTTTTCCTCTTTGGCAAAGCTTTTCAAATCCTTTGCTTCAAGCTGATTTCAGTAATTAAAAGGATGATTTTTAAAAACTCTCCAAAAGAATTCTGCATATTAAAATTCATTAAAATGCAGTGTTCACAACATAGGATATTTTATTGTAACTATCTATGGAGAGAAAAATGGAAAGGAAATTATTTGCTTTCTCTATATGCACTGCCCATGTGTGTTTGCTGCAATTTAGTTATATAACTGCAAACTTGACATATTAATTAGCTCAATTTCTCTTTAGAGACTTGAGAAAAGGAGAGAAGAGTGAAAGTAGAGAAGAAAGACCCTACTTGTTGAGCTGTACACTAGAACTGCAGCCATTTCATTGTCATGGAAAAATGGTATGTTCATGGCTAATGCAGCTGATTTATTGGTCAACAAAACTAGTTTGTTGGCATGATATGATACACACCTATATACTTTAGAAATTACAAGAGGCCATTGTAGCCAAACAGGTTGGGGAGTCATTCATATAAGTCACTTAGAGACTATGGAAATACAACAACTGGACAATTGATGGAATTTCCACTGGGACTGAGATGTGGTCTTGGAGACACGACCAAAGTGAGCCATGCACTAAGAGCCTGGCTAGGAACAGCACTGCCAAAGCACCAGTCTCACCTGCGTGTAGCCCCACCCCTGGGGAATGGACAGATAGGTAGGAGGTTCTCACTGTGACCAACTTTAGAAATACTTTGGATTCTAAAGTAATCGTGAGAGGAAGGAGGAATTAGGAAGGGTTGTTGCAGGCATATCAAGGTAACCGATTAAAAAAAAATGCTACAAAATACATGGTGGATTGCCCAGTAACAAAACCCAAATCATTTTCATAATCAATTTATTACTACGTCTAGTTATTATTAGTGATAGTGTTAACAGACAAATTAATGGCTCAGTTCGGAAATTCTATTTTGGCTCAAAATCAAACCTATTAATCATGTTCTGGATTGTAACATTTCTTAGCACTTTGCAGTAATAAATGAGATTTTCGTGTTGTTATTTAACATTTTCTGCTATTTATAGCCTGCTTTTCTAAATGGGTTACTATCATTTAAGAGATAAAGAGTCTGTATGAGCCTTTCTTTTATGTCCACTCATTCTATTATTCCTTCTCCATAAAACTCAGTAAATATTTGCTGATTTATTTGGATTTAACTGTACAGGGCATTTTGGACCCATCTGTTCAGCAACTTTTCAAAAAATTATTTATTTATTTATTTTTTTTCTCCGTGGCATGCACTTCTCATTTTCCTATTGTCTCAGTTGCCTTTAGATTAAGGACCTGCCTTATTCTTACTAGTCACCCCTTTATAACTAGAATCTGACCCAGACCCCAAGGTAGTCATTGAAGTTTCTGGTGCTTACTCACAGAATTTGCTGACAATCATCTGAACTGTAAGAATCACTGGCCCCGTGTATATTTTTTTTTTTAGTGTCTTAATCCACCACTCATCTGAAAGGCACTCTTCCCTTTAAGATGGCTGTCTCGACTTGACTTAAGTGCGTGCTATGCAAATCAGGCTCACTCGTGAGGGGTGAATTTGATGCTGCCCCTTGCATGGTGCCAGGGTCTAGTTCAGAGCTTGACTGCTATTCGTCCCTCAATCTCCTGATAATCTTGGGGCCTCGCTTAACCTAGTCCAGACATACAATGTGAATGACCTGTCCACTAGTTTTTGAAAGCAAGATTAAAATCTTTATCAGTAGAGGCATTCCCAGAGTACCTACATTTTGAACACCTGCTGCTACCTAAGTGAGCAGTCACCAGGAGTTTAGTAGATAGAGCAGTCAGAGTTATGTTCAAGTGATGGGGCAGATCTGAGATTGACTCTACCTTTTCACAAACTCTTGTTTGAGCCTTCCCAGGTGTTCTCAGTCCCTATGAAGTGCTGCTCTGCATAATAGAGTGGTATTTAAAAGCAGATTTTAAGATGCTCCATGTTTTAAAAAGTATTAACTACTTGCCTCAAGGCTTGTGATAAAAATCCATCCTGTAAAAATGTCTTTGATAAGAAAGTTCCATATAAAATCCTTCCTCATTAGAATTTGTGTGGGGGCTGGGATTGTACATGTGTAGTGTTTTATAGCCTAGTTCTAAACTTCTTGAGTTGACCTATTTTTTCACTCAAAATCTTATTTTGCTTCATATCCTCCCAGCTTTTGACACCATTATTTAGCTTCCTGTATATGACTTCCAAGTAACCCAGATCAATCTTATTATCCACCATCTGGAATTGTTCACTGCCTTGGCATGACTTCCATATTGTAATCCCTGGGACCCACATTTGAATGAGTCATATACAAGGTTAGTATGATCTTTGACACAGTACCGCGTGGTCTACTTAATTTACTGCCTCTGCCTGACTGGGGGTCTGTTAACAGATCAGATTTCCCAGCTGTATACAAGGTTTCAGTACATTTTTTGTGCCCTACAAGCCCTGTGTTTGGCCATCCTCCACTTAGCTCAGTCTTGTTCATTTCCTGTGGTGACACAAGTGGGTTTTCACTTAGATTCAGAGAATCACCTATCCTTTGGAGAAGTGTGTCTCATGGCAGAAAGAAAAAGGTGACGTAAGCAAAAATGGTGGAGGAGGGAATGCCCAAAGTTCATTGCTCCATAGAAGCAACAACAGATAAAACTGGCAAAACTGTCAGAATCAACTTTTTCAGAACTCGGAGAACTAATAACCAACAACCAGAGAAATGATTCCCCAAGAACAAACAGCTGATTCTGTACGGGACAGCTGTGTGGCATTTTAACTTATCCTGATCCCTAGAATTCCATATTTGGTAAAAGCTATCCTTCAAAAATGAAGAAAACTAAGACATTCTTAGGTGAACAAAAATTGAGAGTTTGTTGCTAGTAGCCCTGCCCTAAAATTGGAGTGAAAATAACATACACTAGAAAAAAAGGGAGAGTCAACAAAACTAAAGTTGGTTCTTTGAGAAGATCAACAAAATTGAAAAAACCTTTATCTGAATGATCAAAGAAAAAAGATAGGAGACTCAAATTACTACAATCAGGAATAAAAGTAAGAATGTTACTATTTACCTGACACAAATAAAAAGGATTCTTAAGAGAATACCATGAACAATTGTATTTTAACAATGTAGAAAATCAAGGAAAAAAATGAACAAATTCCCAGAAGAGAGTATAAACTACCAAAACTGACTCAAGAAGACATAGAAAATGTGAATAAATGTATAAATGTATAAGAAATAAAAAGACAAAATCAAAGAACTATTAAAACCAGGGGGTATAGTGTGAAGGAGTCATCTTATTTTGCAGATTGATATCATTAGCTTCCTAAAGTACCCAAGGTCGTACGCATATGTGGGTAAAGTGATCAAGAGGGGGAGAAGGAACTTTCTTGATACCAGAACCCAGTAAAGTATGATTCCATAACCTTTTGATGAAGTATTAGCATGGGCTACAATTAGATTGGGAAAATATGGAGATGCAATGGTTGATGAGATTAAGGTAAAAATTTGGATGAAAATTGGGATGTTTGAACAGAATTTATGCAAAGCAGGTGTATCTAATTTACCTAAATGTTTTATTGGGATAGATATTTTGTCTTATTGGAGAACACCTCCCACACCTAGTATTATAAAATGAAAGCCATTTCATTTTACAGTATTCATTCATGTAAAGCCAGTATTCATTCATGTAATACTTTGGCCATTATTAATTAGGCATGCTAATTGGAAACCTATAGAATTACCTGAGCCCCGCACAGGTTGTTAATTTGAAATAGTATTGGATAGCTGGTGGTCAAAAAAAAGAGATTGCCACTTTAATCAATAATGACATGTTAGAAGTAGAGCGGTGGTACCAACAAACGTTTTGAATAATACCCCTGTGTGGCCCATAGAAAGGCAGGTCACTCATGGAAACTAACAGTATATTATCAAGGCTTGAATAAAACAGTACTGACCAGAACATTGGCCATTTATAATATGGTTTCAATGGTGCAAAAAATTACAAAAAGCTGAAGGAGACTTGTGCTTAGTGTTTTGTTTTGCAAATGTTATTTCTCAATCCTGATTTCAGAAAATAACGACCTGCAGTTTGTCTTGATGTGGAAAGAATCCCAATTTGCATTTCCTATATTACCACAGGGTTATTTAAATTCACCAGCTTCCATCATAATTTAGTTGGAAGGGATTTGAACTTAATGCGGGTCTCCAGTGTGATAATACACTACATTTTAATAATACCATGGTTATATGAGAAACTGATGAACACGTGAGAACTGGCTTATGTGAAGTGATACCACATATGAGTAACAAAGGTGGCTTGATAAATCTAGCCCAAAACCAAGGCCCACCTAATTGAAATTTTTGGAATAACATGGACAAGACCCAGCAGTCACAGAAATTCTACAAACAACTAAAAATTAACTGTTGTCATTGCCTACCCCTGGAATTAAGCACAGCACCTGAAGGCCATCTTTAAATGGGTAACTGAATAACAGCAAGCTATATCAAAAAATTACAAGAAGTGGTAGCTCAGTCAATTCCTTTAGGCTCTTATGATTCAGACTCCAATTATTTTGGAAGCATCTGCAACTTTCACTTATGCCAATTGGAGCTTACAGGCAAAGGCCCATGAGTGCTGCTCAGTGGTGACCACTGGTATTTTGGACCAGGACATTTTAACATGGTACATACCACTGAAAGTGCCCATATGCCTGAAAGCCATAAAACAATATTGAAACCTAAAATACTCATCATGTCTTGGGTGATGTCAGAGAAATGTCCTAATAAAGAGAACGGTGCCAAGAAGAATTGCATAATAAAATGAAAATGGTTTATACAGGAACATTGTACTAGAAGAATACAAGGTAGTACTCATAGTATAAATGATGAGGAAGCCTAATTTCCTCTAGAGTTGACTTTCGAACCACCTGAGGAGATTCCAGATCCCATTATTATATGCACAAAGTCCTTTTAAAAACTGTTGATTGACCAACAAAGAGCTGCTTGGTTTATGGATGGTAGTTTCCAAGGGAGATAGATGGACAGTATCTCGTTTGAAAGGCCACCACACTACAACTGACTGATGGAAAACTCTGACTGAAGAACATACAAACAGACAATCTCTGGCTAAATTGCAAGCTGTTTTCCTTGCAGTGATGGAGGAATTTAACAACACTAAAAGTTCCCATGTTTTGGCATATGCTGACTCATGGGTGGTGGCCAATGGCCTGGCCATATGCTCAGGTGGATGGGTGATGGAAAACTGAATTATTAAAGGGTTGCCTGCATGGGGCACAGCCCCGATGTTAAGTCACTGTGGCAATTTAAAGGACACATGACAGTAGACCATATTGATGACTATTAGAAGAAGATTCCACCATGATGGGAAGGACAATGGAATCAGTTGAAACCGGGATACTCTTGTATACTCACTTCAGGTGGCCACCTGGATCCATGAAATGAGTGTACCTGGGTTGCTTTGGCAATGCTGAGGTGGGGGATCATTCATATATGCTTCTTGTACTTTCTAGGCCCAAGAGGTAAAAATACCAGTCCAGAGATAGAAACTGTAGATGGCTGTGGGACACATTCCCCAGGGGAAGACCCTGCACATAGCTGGCACACAGACATCATTGGATCACTACCAGTAACCCAGGAGGTTATAAATGGGTCCCCATAGTAAATAGGTATTTGCTCCAGACTGGACTTTGCATACTTACTCATAAATGCAAATTGTATTAGTCTGCTCAAGCTGCTATAACAAAATACCACAGATAGCGTGGCTTAAACTCCAGATGTTTATTCTATCACAGCTCTGGAGGCTGGAAGTCCAAGATCGGGATGTCAGCAAGGTTAGTTTCTGGTAAGGCCTTTCTTCCTGGCTTGAAGATGGCCCCCTTCCTGCTGTGTTTTCATATGGGCTTTCTTCTTTATGAGTGGAGAAAGAGAGAGAGTGAGAGAGAGAGAGAGACATATCTCATGTCTCTTTCTCTTCTTATAAGGACACTAGTTCTATCAGGACTTCACCCTATGGCCTCATTTAATCTTAATTATTTCCTTACAGGCCCTCTCTCCAAATACAGTTCACATTGGGGATTAAGGCTTCAACATATGAATTTTAGGAGAACACAAGTCAGTCCATCACAGAAATGCTCAAAATGCTATAAACCAACTGGAGTAGAAGATACTGAACCAATCCTGATGGCCAAGTTACATTACTTGAAACCAAGGAACCCACCTTATAACCCATAGTGTCCAACAATGGGCAAAGCAAAATAACATATCAAATGAGCACATCATGCTGCATACCTTCTTAGAGTAGTGGTTTAATAGAGAATGGGAGCAGAAAATTGGAACCTTTGTTATCTAAAATGGGAGGAGATCAAGGCATGATGGGCTGGCTGACTCACAGGACTTCATGAGTGTGGACACACTTAACACGAGGAGTGCCAGGGGAAGGTCTCCACTCAACGGACTTCTCCACTTTTCTTGGAGATCTAGGGAAGAGAGATTGGAGGAGGATGCTGGTATGACTATAAAATTCTTTCTCATCACTTCAAATCTTCCACTTCACCTAGTTTCTATTTATCTACCCGATGCAGTGGTCCTGGGAACAGGGTGGCAACTGCAGGTGTCAGAATCAGGGGTGATCTCTAAGCAGGAAACTTTAATTATATTTTTAAAACTTCGTGCCAAAATTCCTGAGGATATTATGGGATGGATTGTGCCTTCAGTCCATCTGGCAAAGTTGAGGTTGGCGGTGACTGTAACTGCATTGCCTAGTTGTGGAGATAGCTAGTTCAGCACACATGTAACCCTGCTCTATGTGAATGGGAATGGACGAGGGGAGGCAGTCGCTAGCCTAGTGGAGCTGCCAGCAACCTGGCCCAGAACAGCGACTGGACATAATGTCCCTTTCAAAGATAGAAAGTTAGGTTTAAATCAGTAACGAAAGGAGAGAAGGAGAAATAGTAGCTGAAGGTGAAAGAATGAATAAATGGGTTATGCAATAAGGGAAATTCAATATAACATCAGTGCCTCAAGAGAGACTCAGAGTAAGAGAATGATATTGTCTCCTAGCACACAGTGCTCAAAAGGGTGAAACCATAGTTTTGAGAAAACGTTTTTTAGAAAACATGGTTTTTTGAAAAACCATATTTTCTATGACATCCCTGCTTCTGGAACCTGACAAGCTGAAACGAAATCCTATAAATCTGAGTGGTGTTGCTCTGGGAGACTTGTTGGTCATACGATATGATGATGAGCTGGACCAATTGTTGATGACTGAATGGATCTCTAGTAATGTATCAGTATCTTTTGACTCTCATTTTTTTAGGTTACAGCTATTATATCATTTGGGAAGGAACTTTGGAGAAGTTCCTACTGCCCACGGGCCATGACTGTGCAGCGTACAACTCCCAGCATGGGAGTGACCACTGATCACTGTGTACATATAAATTTGATGAGCAAATGCTGAGAAAAGTCCCTTGTTAGAATGAAAAAAAAAATATAGCTGCTCTGCATGTCTGACTGTGCTGTGAACAAATACGAAACACCTTGGTTTTTGCAGATGAAATGCTATTAAACAAAAGAGAAAGGAATGATGGGTTCCTAATGAGGATAAAGTAGTAAGCCTCACATGGTGGGTGTGAATTCCCAAGGGGACCCTCCTCACCCCGAGATGAGGAAGGTTATGGAAGGCTAATGCATATGCAGACTGAATTACATCTGCATGTGACTACCACTCATCTCTCCCTAGTATGGGAGTCCCAACATTTTTGGGTCCAGAACACGTATTCTGTCTGTATTAAGACCGTAAGTACCTAATGCCAGTAACATTCATAATGGATTAAACAACATTGGTCCACAAGACAGAAAAGGGCTTTAGGAGACAAAAGTGCTAGTCTAGGCATCATGGAACAAGCTGAATTTGCTTTTAATGAGGAGAGGTATTCATAGGGAAAGATTTATGAACTAGAATAAGTTGACTGACTAGGAGCAGTTCTCTTCTGGGAGGAGGCAAAGGATCAGAATAAGCATTAAAAGATGATGGAGATTTTAGTGCAGTGGGTGATCCAGGATCAACAGATAATGGTATATAATGTTAGCACCCAGTGTCCCTGACCCAATAGGGCCTCTTGAGGATGTTGATAAAGATGGAAAATAAAGTAGTCATGAAACAACGGCTCCCCTTCCTGTCTGCTGTGGCCTAAAGGTTACACCTATGGGAATCTTACAGACCCCCATGCTTATGGAAAACCTCTGGGGCGCTTGCAATTTACATTGATGCACTGTGTCTGTACTCACTCTAATGATACATCAGGATAAGGCATATCCTGTAGTACAGTTAGCAAGAATAGGAACAATTCTGAGTAACACCAATGTCCTTCCTATAGGAGGGAAGTGAGTCATGTTAAATAATAACACATAATTGGCACCAGTCTTGGTACAAGCCTGTGAAGTGAGAAAAGGTGAGTGGCTTTATCCCCAATTATCTTAGAACCCAGAAATAACTGAATTATGGGGTAATTGTAGTAACAATTGCCCATAATAATATCTGGCATATGAGCAAATAATGATTTTGTTGGGAAGGAAAATACCTCTGTAAATTTTACTGATTTGTTCTGTGTTAAAACTGACATGATGCAACACTGGCATTTTGGACAAGATTCAACAACTACCTTGTGTATGTAAGTCATACAATAATACTGATATTGATGATCAAATATATTGGAATATTGAGGTTAAACCCTTCTCAGGATGTAACGCCAATGGAAAATGAATGACCTGGGAAGGAGTAGATTTAGCTAAGCATCCACTAATTACACTCTAAATAGTTATGCACAAGTGCATCACAAGGTACAGAAGTGGTAGCTCAAGAGAGCATCGAGTAATCAAATTAGTACAAAAATACAAAAAATGCATGCAATGGCTTTAGAGGATGGGTTATGTGTTCCCTTAAGTCTATATCTACTCTAAATTCACTCCTACAAATGTTAGACATACTCATGCTGATGTTATTGCTGTATCAGATATATAAATGCTATATCAAATATAGAAGCCCAGAAAAATATGATTATAAGAGAGCCCATGCCAAGAGCGGGAGTGGGAGAAACTGTGTGGGAAAGGGTTAACTTAATCAGCCTGGGGTAGTGAAACCCTGCATATTCCCAGGGAAGACCTACCTGTCTTCAGGACTGGCCCTTGGCTAACAAATGTGATTCATAATGAACACCTGTTTTTGTATACCTGTGGCCTTGGGCCATGCGGTACCAGTTTGATGAGACAGTTTATGCTAACAAATATGATTTAAGGTGAATGCCTGTTTTTCTCTGAGGGCTGGAGCTTGAGTAGCTGAAATTCAGTCATGTAGGTGTCATTTACCTATATAATTGGCACCCCAATAAAAACTTTAGAAACAAAGGCTTGGTTGAGCTTCCGTGGTTGGCACCTCTTTGCACGTGTGGCATACATCATTGCTGAGATGATTAAGCACGTCCATGTGATACAATTGGGAAAGGACAACTGGAAGCTTGCACTTGGTTTCTTCCAGACACTGCCCATGCATTTTCCCCTTGATTAGTTCTAACCTTAGCGTTTTGCTTTAATAAATCGTAATTGTTAGCATAACAGCTTCTGCGTCTTTGACTGTTTCTTGCTGAGCCGGACAGTGGTTTTGGCAATCCCTGATACAAAGAGAAAACTACTCAATCTGGTAAAAAATCTGGGCATCTGTGAAAAACCCAGAGATGACATCATACTCAACAGAAAGACTGGGAGCTTTTCTTCTGGGATCAGACATAAGGCAAGGATGTCTATTCTTGCACCTCTTACCTACATTGTACGGAAAGTTCTAGCCAGGACAATTAGATAAGAAAAAGAAATAAATGCATACAGATTCGAAAAGTAAAAGTAAAACTATTTCTATTTGCAGAGGACATGATCTTATGTGTATAAAATCCTAAAGAACCTGCTTTCCACTTGTAAAACTATTAGAGATAATAAATGAATTCAGCAAAGTTGTAGACTACAAAAGCAATATATAAAAATCAGTTGTATTTACATAGAATAGCAATGGCTTATCTGAAAGGAAGTTAAGAAAACAATTTCATTCCAATAGAATGAAAAAGAATAAAACACCTAGGGGAGATGAAGAAAAGTTGATTAATGGGTACAAATACATAGCTTGATAGAAGAAATAAGACCTAGTGTTAGATCAGTAGGGTGGCTATAGTTTACAATAACCTATTGTATATTTCAAAGTAGCTCAAAAGAGAATAATTTGAATGTTTTTAGCATAAAGAAAAGACATATATTTAAGATGATGAATATCCCAAGTATACCAATTTGATCTTTACAAATTATATGAATGTGTTAAATTATCATATATACTCCAAAACTGTGTACATTTATTATACATCACTAAAAAATAAATTAAAAGAATTCTTTAAACTGTTACAACAAAAGGACAACCCAGTTAAAGAATAGACAAAGGATTGAATAGACATCTCTCTAAAGAATATATATAAATGGTCAATGAGCACATGAAAAGATATTCAACATCACTAATCATTAGGGAAATGCAAATCATAATGGAATACAACTTCATACCCATTAGAATAACAATAATAATAATAATATGTGTTGGCAAGGATGTGGAGAAATTGGAACCTTCTTGCATTGCTTATAGAAATATGAAATGGTGCAGCTGTGGAAAACTGGTGGTTCCTCAAAGTGATAAACATAAAATTAGCATATAATTCAGCAATAACACTCTTAGGTACCTACTCAAAAGAATTAAAAATAGGGACTCAAACAGATGCTTGGACATCAATGTTCATAGCAGCATTATTCACAATAGCCCCAAAGTAGAAATAACCCAAGTGTCCGTCAACAGATAAATGGACAAACAAAATGTAGTATATACATATGATAAAATATTATCCAGCCATGAAAAGTAGTGAAGTACTGATTTAGGCTACAACACGGATGAGCCTTGAAAAACATTGTGTTAAGTGAGAGAAACCAGAACTAAAAGTCACATATTTTCTAATTCCATTCACATAAACCATCCAAAATAGGAAAATCCACAGAGACAGAAAGTGGACGTGTGGTTGCCAGGGCTTGGAGGGAGAGACTGTAGGGAGTGACTGGTTAATGGGTAGAGAGTTTCTTTTTAGGGGTGATTGGAATGTTCTGGAATGAGATGGTGGTGATGGTTTCACAACACTGAGGATATACTAAAAACCAATAAATTGCTGTGATGGTTAATTTTAGGTGTCAATTGGACTGGATTAAAGGATATTTAGCTGGTAAACCATTATTTCTGGATGTGTGTGTGAGTGTGTTTCCAGAGGAGACTGGCGTGTGAGTCGGTGGCCTGAGTGGGGAAGACCTGCCCTCCCTATGGATAGGCACCACCTAATCGACAAGGGGCCTGGATAGAACAAAATGGCAGACGGAAGGCAAATGTGCTCTGTGGATAGGGGCCTGTCCCCTGTGGATAGGGGCCTGGATAGAACAAAATGGCAGACGGAAGGCAAATGTGCTCTCCTGGAGCTGGGACACCCTTGTTCTCCTGCCCTTGGTCATAAGAACTCCAGGTTCTCTGGTCTTTGGACTATGGAATGCTCCCCCCCAACCTCTGCCCCCAGTTCTCAGACCTTTAACCTTGGAGGACCTTCTGCTTCATCATCTTTCCTGGTTCTGAGGCTTTCAGACTTGGACTGAACCAGCATCCCTGGGTCTCCAGCTTGCAGACGGCCTGTCATGGGACTTCTCAGCCTCCATAATCACATGAGCCAATTCTTCTAATAAACCCCTCTCATCTAACTCTCTGCCTGTCTGTCTGTCTATCTATCTATCTATCTATCTATCTATCTATCTATCTATCTATCTATCTATCTATCATCATGATCATCTTATTGGTTCTCCCTGCAGAATTCTTGCTAATACAATTGTATACTTTAAGATGGCTAAAATGGGAAATTTTATGTTACGTGGATTTTATCTCAATGAAAAAAAGAAAGCAAAAATTAAAATAAAACCAACCAACCAGCCAAACAAACAAAACAAACCCTTTGGCCTCCTCTGAGTGAGTGTTCTGGTCAAGGAGAAATAAGAATCCCAGAGTGTCAGGTGGTGTTTTGGAGGCTGTTACAAAATCTGTAATTTATAATTAAGTGACTTGGAAGATGATTTAGGAAACTGACAACATTTCCAGAGGCCATATCAGCAATTCCCATAAAATCGATAACAAAAATGCATGAACATATACCCCAAGAGCAACGACAACAAATGCAGTCAGCTGTTTTTCACCCCTAGAATTGTTCCTTTAGTTATTTTCCCCTGATGTCTTTACAGCCTGTCTTTTTAACCAAATAATTTAGCTTCATGTAGCCCACAAGTAATTTTCTTTTTTTTCTAATATTTCCTTTCCTCTCCAAGTTTTACTGCTCATATCGATCAAAACCTAATAGAAATTCCTCTTCTTTAAAAAGTCTGGCTAACCACTGTCTAAGTCACATGACAAAATTGAATCCACATGTCTAAGGAATCATTCTTATATTCGTTCATAATTCTAGCTAGCCTGTTAATTCTGGAGAGTTTCTGGATTTCTTCAGCAATTTTTCTCTTAACATCATGTGGGTACAGCTAGATCTGCTCTAAACTTTTGATATTTTTAATTTACAATAACGAGGACAATTCTTTTTGTGTGAGCAAAATTGCATAATGATCTATCTAAATGAAAACCTAATCATGTCAGCTAGCAACTCCCTATGACCCATGAGATACCTACACACTCCTTAGTGTAGCCTGGAAGCTGGACTGTCCATCCCTCTGTTGGCTGGCCCCAAAGAGGGTAGTCTCTTTCCTGTCCATTATTCCCTCATGCCCTCTGTGTGCTACCTTGCTGAGCTCCTTGAACTTTTTACTACACCATCTCTTAGCATGTCTGTCCTCACACAGTTGTACTTCTTCTCAGATTTTATTTTTTTCTACCACACATAGGTATTTACCCTAAGACCCAGCCCCCACTAGATCTCCTCTGTGAAGCCTTAACAACTCAAATCAAGTTGGTCAACTAGAGAGCAGGATCCATGTGCTCTGACTGCACTGTGTGTAGCCAGCCGAGCCTCCTAACCTCGCTCCCTCTCCCCCTTCTTCTTAGTGAGATGCCTTTTCAGATCATTCTGAGGACAGTCACAGTGGGTAGACACTAAGATGACGAGGGGCTCAGAAAGACCTCCGAGTCTACAATTTATTGATTATAGGTTTCACCCTTGATCCTTCATTTTTGCATTTAGAACCACTGATTACCACCTGCATCTGTGGGCATTGAGATGCATTTCACTTCTTAAACCAACAAGAGTCTGTCCCATAGTAACCCCTTCCCCAGAAAGGGAACATTCACAAGGCTAGAATGACCATGGACCCCAGAGACTGGAAAAGAAGCTTATGTCTTAAGTCCCTGACCAGGCAGAATAGGAATTTGGCAAGAGCGGAATTGAAAGATGACAGATTTGGAAGCTGCGTGCAGGAGTGCCGAGTGCCTATGAGGAATACACAGGAGCATATTGCCCACATGCCCTTTCTGGAGCAGTTGCTGCCAGCACAGGCAGACAAAGCCTATTTATGGAAGAGCATTGTTCCGGCTTCCCTGCAGCTGCGTCAGGATGCAGTGAGGCTTCTGAGTCCACATAAAGCCGCCGGCTCAGGGAGAATGGTCGACAACCTTCAATACACACTCTTTTCAGAAAGGAAGACAAAATACGAAAGAGTCTTGCAGAATAACCTTTGGTAAAATATGGTTGAATTCTGCATTAAGTAATTGAATGTAGCCTTTCTTGCCACAAGTTGGATGGGTGCTGAGTGTCTGGAAATGAGGGTTAGGGGAGAAGATGTGAGAGGCAACGTTTTTTGATTAGGCAAACCTCTATATTCAGTTCGGCAGTGGTGATTTTAAAAGGGATTGTGAATTTTACAAAGCATGCTGTAATATGTTTTATTAACATTCCCTTTAGCCTTAATGGGAGGTAATAACTGCTGGCAGATAGCAGCATTGTGGTTACCCGCCGGCACAGCTTGTTCCGTGGTGGGCAGAGTAAATGTGAGCGTCTACTCCACTTACGGTGAGTCCCGAGGGAGGATCAGTTAGGGGGGCAGGACCTGAGCTCTGGAAGCGGGGGTCACTCAGTGCCCCATTTTGTTTTGTTTTTTATTAATAACAACCTAGATTTTAATAATTAGATGAAACTTGTTTCAGGGCCTGGGGCCCTTCGGTAGTTGTGACATCCCTGTCATTTCCAGGGGAAAAGTGAAGACACAGACTCCTTGGTTTTCAGCGTCTCCTAAAGCTTATTGGCATCGTGGAACATAAAGGCCTCTTGAGAGCTGGGAAACCGACTGCCTTCGTCCAGCTCCCATGAATATATTCACAAAAAAAAAAAATTGGTATAAGCTACATTCCTTTCCATAGTAAAACATCATTGCTCTCCCAGCTCACTTCCCTTCTCTGCCACCGTAATAACCGACAGCCACAGGAATGGGAACTCCGAGAGAGCAGGGACACTGTCTGCTCTCAGAGTCTCTGGCTCACTGGAGGGATAAGTGAATACGGGTTGGATGAAAGAATACCCTGTAATTAACCGTGCGGCACTCTGCAAATAGACATGGGAAAGCAAGTCTGGAAGGGCGAGCTTCCCTCCCATTTGGAGGTGCTTGCTTGACTTGATCATCCCATCCAGGGATTGGCGTATTTCTCTTCTGGCCTGTAGGTTGATAGGTCTCCATTTCACTAGAGATAATGCTCAAATCCTACATGTTCTCCCCAGTATCTAGTTTTAATATTTCAGAGAAGGTGAACACAAACTTGACAATTTCTGTATTTGTTAATTAGATCCTATTTCCATCTGGGAGGCCGATTTTGAGATATCTATTTCAGAAACACGTCGTTGATCTAGTTCCCAACCTTCACCCGCCTTATAGCCTATCCGAAGTCCGAAGCACTATGTCTTTTTTTTTTTTTTTTTTTTTGAGACACAGTCTCACTTCGTTGCCCAGGCTAGAGTGAGTGCCGTGGCGTCAGCCTAGCTCACAGCAACCTCAAACTCCTGGACTCAAGTGATCCTCCTGCCTCAGCCTCCCGAGTAGCTGGGACTACAGGCATGCGCCACCACGCCCGGCTGATTTTTTCTATATATATTAGTTGGCCAATTAATTGCTTTCTATTTATAGTAAAGAGGGGGTCTCGCTCTTGCTCAGGCTGGTTTTGAACTCCTGAACTCTAGCAATCCGCCTGCCTCGGCCTCCCAGAGTGCTGGGATTATAGGCGTGAGCCACCTCGCCCTGCCAGAAGCACTATGTCTTTTAATTCTCTGAAAAAATAAAAAAAATGAGGCCAAAAGAAAATCAACAACAAAATCCTTTAATTTAAAATGAAAAATATGTATCAGGCAAGATAAAGCTATTGGAATAATGACATATTTGGAAATATAGTAAAATTGGGGAATCCAAATGACTTAGTAAGCAAACATTACTGATTGATAACTAGTACACACCTATTCTTTACCACTGTCATTGTTATGGCAAAGGACAAACGGGAACCTGTTAAAGGCACTGTTGGCCTTTCATGATTTCTCTTCCTCTTTAAAACAGCCTCTAAAAATAAAAAATAAAAAATAAAAAATAAAAAAATAAAAAAATAAAAATAAAAATAAAAAATAAATAAAAAATAAAATAATAAAATAAAAAAATAAAAAAAAATAAAACAAAACAAAACAAAAAACAGCCTCTACTATCCCCATTAATAGGGTTTCGCCAGATACAAATCCAGGATGCAGGCGAGTGGTAGCTGGGGGCTCATGCACATACATGGACCTGCCCCGGCCACGAAGGCCATTTTGTTGCACATGGGAAAGCATAAGATGTGAGACCCTTAGGGACTGTTAACCTCAGGGCCACACGGATTGCCATTGGATCGCCACTCCACAGGAATGACTAGATAAGACAGGCAGGAGATTTTATTATAAAACCATGTTGGATGCAAATAAAACAAAGGCATACTCCCTTGGGAAAGGGATGTAATAGACTGAACAAGCATTGCTGGTTTGTTAAACTGAGCTCTCTCCTTCTATTTGGGGCTCTCTTATCCACTCTCTCTCTTGCTTTCGTTCTCTCTCTCTCTCTCTCTCTCTCTCTCTCTCTCTCTCTCTCTCTCACACACACACACACATACACACATACACACACAGAGCCAGGAATATAAACTTAAACTTCAGAAAGGAGCTAATTTCTGGACTGCCAGCTTCAAGCCAAAATTGATAGTGACACACTGCTTTTTGAAATGGTCTCATTGCAGACTTGGCTTACCGTATGAGTGATGAAGGTCATTGTCCCTGAGCTCAGAAGTAAGCTAGATACAGTATACAATTTAAGAGAAAATATTTTTCCTGCAAGAGTGGGCCCTGCGGTAGAGCCTGTTTAGGGAGCTGCCTGTGACTGACAGGGTGTGCATGTCTCACTGCAGTTCTCCAGGGCGGGGCCTGGGCCAGCCTGGCCGTCAGGAGAAGTCGGTCTCGGCACCAAAGCACAGCTTTGCAATGCCCGGCCTCCTGAGAGCTGCAAAAGGTGGGAGGTACCTTACTTGCAGGCAAGAGAGACGGGCCCTGGGTAACTTAAGCAAAAGAGGGGCAACTATAGAAAGGTATGGGGGGGTATACCGGGTTTGAAAGGGGGTGCTAGATCCAGCTTGAATTCAAAGACACCAAGAAGCTCTACATGGTGTGTAAGATACTGGGCTATAAGGACAATGGACACCTTCCAGCTTCTGTTTACTGCTTGCTTGCTCACCGCAAGGCATTATGAGTACATTATGGGATGCAGAGGAGAAAGACAAAGAACACGGAAACCTGAGTCTCTCAGCTAGGACCCAGAACAGGTTGGAGGCTATCAGGGGCAGGATGAAGTAAGAATCACTGTGGGGGTGGACGCATGACCAGTGTGTAAACAACTGAGCTATAAAAGGGTCACTAGCACACAAAGGGGGGTTCCCTCTCCGAAGAAGAGGCCACTGCGCTGGCACTCTGGGGGCTCGGACCCTAGCTCGAGCTAGACAATAAAACTCCATTTGATAATTACAGCCTCGGTGACTCTGTCTCTCTGTCCTGCGGCCCTGTGAATCTCGAATAGAACAGGTGCTAGTCGCAAGAACAGCTCCTCAATTTCTCCACTAGCTGAAACATGCTCTGGGACTTGTATCGTTTCCCTGAGAAATTGTTAGATCTGGTGGAAGGTAAATGGGTGGCAAAGAAGTGGCTAAGGGTGGAGAGTAGGAACCCAATTGTAGCTAGGAACCAATGCTCCTAGGAACTGTTCCCTGGTGGGAACATAACCGACATGCTATATATATGTACTGTTATATAACCCCAATCTGTAAGTCTACATCTTGTTTTGGGGTAAAACCTTTGAAAATGGAGACCTCCCTCTATCCACATAACTACAAAACTTAACCAAAGCTGTCCGCATTAACCTGAATCCACTCTTGACCAGAAAGATCAGGCTGAAAATCAACAAATAATTTCACTGTTTGCTTCAGGGAATTCCTGCAAGTTAATTTATGGGAACAAACAGTTTGCTCATCTAGGTAAATAGCTCTCCTACCAGGATAAACAAATTGTTCCCCTGGGCAAATATCTCGCTTATCAAACAAAAGATTTCCTTATCAAGATTGGCTTTCAGACCATCACCCCACAGAGTCCAGCAATCTTAAAGTATCACGTAAACATAATTTATCCAAATCCACTCAATTTCTTGCCTTGAAAGATCTGCCTTACACTACCTGAGCCCAGTCTTCAAAATCTTTTACATATCTTCCCCTGACTTCCTCCTTCTGAGATACTACTAAGGCCGTATCAGGCTTGTATCTTCCCTGACTGCAGTGGGCCAGATAAACTTAGGTTTGCTTCATCATTGTGTTTTCTGGCGTTCTTTGGGGAGCCCAGAGTTGACTCTTCCCTGCTCTTCCATGAGCTGACGCCGTTTGGGGAGACTTTGACCCTCTACCGAGACTCTCCAAGCCAGGCAGGAGAAATCAAAGACCAAACAAAACAAACTGATGATGGCATGAGGAGTGGCGTGACCCTATTGTTCTTGTCATCTGTCCTTATGAACGAGTCTGTCTCCAGCCAGGGAGAGTGATCATTGCTCCAGTCTATTTTCATGGCAACTCAGGCAAGAGTCAATTTAAGTAGTGTGAAGATTTTTTTTTTAAAGCAAATAGGAATTCCTATCTTTCTTTTTCTATAATTGGCAGGGAAAAAAAATAAGATTCCTAGATGTTTAGTCATGCTCACTGTGCATTCGGAGAGTCTGAGTGTGTCCTTCCTGTTGAGCTGGCATGTCAGCGAAAGCTGTCAGTGACACTGTGGCCCAGGGAGCAATGTGATCTCTGGGCCTGACATAGAACCCGGAGGAATAGGCATTCATGTCTGGCACAAAGAAGTGAAAGTCAAGCAGCGGAATAACGAAGTTAGCTCATTCTGACATTATTGTTTTCAAGAGCTGTGACCATCGTTGACATTTCCATGGCATTTTGAGGCACTCCACAAATATCTTATAAACACTGCCTAATGCAAAGCCTGACCTTCCGTTTAAAAAACAGCTAGTTATGAGATTTATCTTTTCTGCTCTCCTTTCTCTTGCTTTTGTGCTGTCCGTGTATGGTTATTTATTTATATCACATCTACTTCTACCAAAGTGATTTTGAGGCAGCACACACAGTAGAGGCGAAAAATAAAATGAGGCCAAAATGTGCATTCTGTGAGGAGTGAAACAGGGGCTGCATATACATTGCATAAAATGTTTGGCAGTATGACTCCCCTTCCCCCTTCCAGCCCGATGTGCCCAGCACCTAAGTGAAAATCTTTCCTTTAACCACTTCGGTACGGCGCTCGCCTGCTGCAAAACTTTGCCCACAGCTGGCACTCATAGTCTGCACGACAGTTTGTGCTGTGCATTGACAACGATTCTGTTTTGCTCTTGTGTGATGAGGACAGCTTTAAAGCACTGAAAGCTTGTTTTACTCTACATGCAGCTTAACTTGTAATGTACATCAGAATAGGTAACATATACATCTATGTTTTTATCACGTTATTTTTAAATGTTCACAATTTTATTTTGATAAATGAAAAGTCAGAAAAGTCATATCACGGCTGTCGGCTAAATTCGCTGTGCTCATTCCTCTGTGGCTATAGACTATAGTCGACGCGGGTACTGAAGTGGTTAAAATCATACTGCAGAATAGAAGGAAATCTTGAATCCAAATTTCTAAATCCAGAGAAGCAAAATTTATATCCTTCATTTGTCAATGCTCTGAGAGAACTTCAATTCCATGGAAGGCATCAAACTATTATTGATGACAATCTTGATTCAAAATATGCATCTCTTTGTCTCTCTCACACACACATAGTCAGTAAGTTAACTTATTTAATTCTCTTCCTTCCTAATTCCATGTGGAGTGGATCATCTAATTCAAGGTGTGGTAATTTTTTTTTTTTTCTGGAAAGGACAATATAATAAATATTTTTTGTAGGTCATGTGGTGTCTGTTGCAACTACTCAGCTCTGCCATTATAGTACAAAAACAGCCATATTTAAATATGTAAAGGATAAGTGTGTCTGTGTTCCAATAAAGCTTTATTTAAAAATGAAGGTGAGAACCTGGCCATAGTTTGCTGACTCCTTACTTAATGCTTTCCATTACTCCAGTCTGGGTTCAGATTTAAAGGTCAAGCTGAAGAAATGAAACACACGAGAGTATTCAAAGTACTAGAAATGGTCAATGGCTATATTGCTCTTATCACCCCTTTTTTTTCCAATTGAGATTGTTCGGTTTTGTTATTGTTTTGGTAGATCGTGTTTTCATTATTCCTGTTGTAGTGGGCTGAATGGTAGCTTGAAAGGCATCTCCATGCACTAATCCCTGGAACCTGTAAATGTTACCTTATTTGGAAAAAGTGTCTTTGCAGAGGTGATTGAGAGAAGGATCTTGAGACGAGGAGATGACCCTGGATGACCTGGGCGGGCTCTAAATTCCGTCACAAGCGTCATCCTAAGAGAGAGGGCGATCACACAGACTCACAGGGAGGAGAAGAAGGTGAGTGACAGTGGAGGCAGAAGTTGGAGGGATGTGGCCACAAGTCAAGGCATGCTGGCTGGCGGCCATCAACAGCTGGAAGAGACAAGGAACAGATTGTCACCACAGCATCCAGAGGAAGTATGGCCCTGTGGATCTGACTCAGCCCATGTCGAGCATCTGGGCCTCAGAACTGTGAGAGAATACGTTTCTGCTGTTTTGGTGGTAATTGTTACGGCATCTGCAGAAAAGCATTACACCTGTGTCTCTTCTTTGTGTTGGAAACCGTTCTCTTTCTGTTCTTTTAGCCTTTAAGAATGCATCTTCGACTTAGCAGCGCGTAAATCTAACCAACACGTCTCCATCTTCTATCAGAACTAAGAAGAAAAATCAGAACACTGAATTCCAATCATGTCATTTCGAACTCCATGCAGTTGTTATCCAGTGTTTTTGTTTTCCTTATAGTCAGTTCCCGAAATTCATTGTTAAAGTGTTAGTATTATTATTTAATCTTTTCTCTGTAATTAAGTATTATTTACCTATATGCTTATATTTATCCAGTTTATTTCCTTGTCATTGTTTCTAGCTCATCTTTTCTTTGGGCTTAATTTTCTTCATACCGAAATACATTTTTCTGGGAGATGATTCAGTGAGAGTCTATAGAGGAAAATTCTCTTGCTCTGTTTTACTGGGAAAAAGCAGTTCGAAGTTTGCCTTTAAATGATAGTTGAGGTGGATAGAGAATCCTAGGTGGACGATTATTTCACCCAACACACTGGAGTGGTCATTTCATTACCTTCTCACCTCTACTGTGTTGCAAAGAGGTGTGCTGCCAGTCCAATTTGTCTTTCTCCTGTAGATAATCAGCCTTTCTCTATGGTTGCTTTTATGACCTTTTCTTTATCTTTGCTGTTTTATAGGATTTTAGCCTCGGAGTTCAGAACTTGGTGAGTTTCTTCAATCTGAGAATCCATGGAACTTCCATTCTAGAAAAAAGTTTTTGTTGAAATATTGCACTTCCCTCATTTTTATTCTTCTTTATTTCTAAAACTTAATAATGTATATGTTCAGCCTTCTCATTCTATCTTCCAAGTCTCCTAATCTCACTTTTATAGTTTTTATTTATATTTTTTCCCTCTGGAATGAACTCTCAGTGATTTTAATTTTTTTATTCTTAATTTTTTTTCTTTCTAATTCTCTCTCAAATCTTTTTAACCTATCCAATGAGTCATTACTATTAATGATTGTTCTTTTTTTTATCATGAGTTTGAGTTGTTCCTTTAAAAAAGTCATCCTATTTTTCATAGTATCTTTTCTTTCATTGTGGTTTTTATTTATTTTTTTTGCTCCTGAATACTTTTAAGCAGAGTACAGTCACTTTTATGTCATCCTATTGTGCCTCATGATTTTACTGTGTCATGTCACACATAAGGGAGAATGTTTCCTCAAGGATTTATAATGTCTTATTCTGAGCTCATATTCATTGATTTTTTTCTGTGGGAGATCTGTGCACTGTGGGTTCTGGAAATTTCCAAATGGAATTCTATGCATCAGCTTCCACTTCGGAGCATTGGAGAAATTGCTGCTCTGAGTTCAGTTCATCTTTAAATTCACCGTAAGTCTCACATATGTCTTGAGATTTGTAATGTCTCACTGTGAGCTCATCTTCAGTATAAGGCTTTTTGTTAGTTTGTTTCTGTGTGTGCATGTGTGTGTGTGTGTGTCCATGTGTATACATAATGGATATCTGTGCACCATGGAATTTCCAAAGCATGCATGAGCTTCCATGTAAGGCCCTGGGGCAATTACTACTCTGAGTTTAGTTTACATGTTAGTTTACTATCCTGGGATACTTGTAGCATATGTGGGCTAAATTCAAGGGCCACATGGTGAGATTTCCGAAGTCTCATGTGCTTATCTCACAATGCCCAAGAGTTTGTGGGTGTAGGTGTGTATGTGTGTGGTGTGGATAGGGGGAGATCTGTGTGGGGCCCTCTGGAAATTTACAGATAGAGCAGTACAGCAAGTGCATCTAAAGGGGGCCTTTGGTAATTTGTCATTTGGAATTGGGTTGATATGCTCATTCATCAAATTGGGATACCTATAGCATATGTAGTATAAATCAATGTTTCACATCTGTCCACAATTAAGGCTTGGGGTTTAGATTTTCACCAGAGAATTCTCTTCCCTGTGAAGGATCCTAGAAGACGATATGTCTTCTTCTTGCCATTCATGGCAGTGAGTGCTGGTTTTCAAACCCATTTGCCTGGGAAAAGTGAGTCTTTCAGAGACGGCACTTGGTGCACTCTTCTTACCTCTAACTTTCTATGTCATGCAGTGCCCAAGGGAATAGCTACTCTTCCGGGAAGGATGTTAAGTCACAGCCCCTTGCAGTACCTAGGCCTATATGTAAGTCTTCTGTCCCGTTAGCTTGTGCAATAACTGCCTTGGTTATAATTCTCTGTTTCTGTGAAAGAAAGTAATTTCTTCACCACCTTTCAAACTTATATATTTCTGATTTTTCTTTTTTAAAATCCAGGATTACTACATGCCTGGAGCTAATCAGATGGCAATGAGCCCCAGGTCAGTTAAAGGTCACTAGGAGCTTTTTACCATGTACCTTTCCACCAGAGAACTGTTCCTGGCTACAAATCAGTTCTTGCTTTCTGCCCTTAGCCACTTCCTTGCCTGCATTGCCATCTGTTTGCCCTCCTCCGACCTAACACTCCTGCCTTTTTGTTCTTTCTTTTATAGGAGCTCCATGCTATGTGCAGAATCACCTACATACATCATACATGAAGCCTGTCCATTTTTTCTATGCCATCCTGCATCCTTCAAGATAAAATCCAGAGCCTTAGTTTGGCCTTCAAAGCCCTCAATTAAGTGGCCTGGGGGAGGTTTCTCAGCTTCATGTCATCCCATCTGACATGTAGGTCTTGGAAAATTCCTCACAATTCTCCCACTCCATCGCATCGTGCCTCCCTGTCTTTGCTGGTATCCTCCCCTTTGCACAGAATGGTCTTCCTCCCTCTCTTCACCTGTCTTTGAAGACTCAGCTCAGATAATGTCTCCTTCAGGAGGCTGTCCCTAAACCCTAAGTCACAATGTGCACTTCCTTTATGTTCTCACATCTCCGTATTTTACTTACCTTATTATCCAGCAGTACCATTTCAGATGGTGTTTATTCCCACCAGACTGCAAGTCCTTCAAAGCAGAGGTGGTGTCTTTTTTTTTTTCTCTCTCTCTCCCTTTTTATCCCTGCAGGTAGCACAGGGGCTGGCATAAAACATCTGCTCAGTACATGTTTATCTGTGTGAGTGAAATTCATTTCAGCGGATCCCAAATTCGGTCAACCAGCTCCCTTAAGGGCACCTTACATTGTTCCTTCATTAACTCATTTCGAAAGTCAAATGGTTTGTTCCCTTTTCACCTATGAATCAGAGGGCTGCGCCATCTTTCCCTGAAGGGCAGCGCAGTGGGGCTTGGCTTAGAAGTGATGTATGAAGTTCAAACATTTAACCTTTACTTCGCAGAGGAAACAGCATGCTAATTAGTAACGGTGGTCCCCTGGGGCTCCAGCTGAATGTTCTTTGACTTTAGAGAACGAGGGAGGTGCCATCCAGAATCTTATTCTAATGGAGCCAAAAACACTTGTTTCCCTGCTTTTCGCCTTTCAGCCACAGTTTGAGTCTGTTGTGCCTTTTCAGCTATTGAATTTGGAGCAAGGGCATTTTACAGACAAAACAGGAGAAAACATTGCACAACAAATCTCATATAGTTTGGAGTCTTGGGGCTCAGGGTGGGCTCTGGACTGGGAACCTGGGTCTCCTTTCCAACTCTGACCCCAAACTGGCCTTTGATCAATAGCTCTACCTGTCTAGACCCACGCTGGATGCTTTTTAGGTGGGAGGAATGAATGCATGGTCTCTAAAGCTGACTTCCCGACCTTACATTCTTTGCTAGATGCATATAGTCTCTAAGATATATTTAAGTTAAGGGTCCGGAAAGTCACAGATTGTGAAATCAAATTCTGGTGGCCGAGTTTTCACGTTAAACAAAGAGCAACTGGGAATAAAAGTCATCGAATTGGACCCTAGGGTTTATGAGGTTGCAAGGTAGAGCACACTGAGCTTTATCCAAACAATAACATTCACGCTGGGCTTGATAACATCCTGATCATGCTCTATGGTTGTCTACCAGAATTTCATTTTCTCCCCTGCCTCTGGAGTAATGGCAGGCTGACACCGTTAACTAACCTGCTGCAAACTTTATTGAAAAATAAACTATCTTTTCGATTTTGGCAATTTTACTCATTTGCAGATCCATTTCCAGATGTGCTCAAAGACAATTATCATATTTGTCACCTGCTAAGGGTTCTTAAAAGCAGAAGACAGGCTTCACTGCCAAACAAACTTCCTTCCAAACAATAGTTTGCAGTCTCCTTAAAGGCACACTGGCTTGCTTCACTTGCTGAGCTCCAATCTTGAGATTAACAAAGAGATTAGTTATATTTTTATTTCTCTCTACAAATCTATAAAAGGCTTACTGCAACAACAAAACCTTTCTTAAATTAATATTCATGAAGCCCTACAGATCAGAGGGGGAAAAGAGGTCTTCTTAATTAATGCAGGAGGGAAAAAAAGAAAAAACTTACTTTCAAGAAAATTCCACGGCCATCTAATAAATACTGTTAGGGATGTGGACCAAGGTTATATCTGTCACCTTTGAAAGAGCCAAGGGAAGAGATTAAGCTGACTTGAAGCCTGGAAGGAAACTGAGGGATAAATATCAAGGTGTGGTGGGCTGGAGGGGCTGGGCTTTGTCAGGGCTGCCATTTGATGGCCCTAATAAATTTTTTGGTTCCATTATAACAATTTTTGGAAATGTCCAAGTAGAACCAAATAGACTGTGAGATGGGATAAATCATTTCATGATTATATATTATTTGTTTGTGAGTGCCTTGTATACATATTCTCTCTCTCTGTATGTATTTCCTACACAATTTTGACTTTTAATGTCTTCCCATCCAAACTATTTTTCCTTCTCTTGTTGTTATCTCCTGTTACCTCTTCTCTTCTCCCCATTTTGTCTCTCATTCTTTACTATCCACAGCATAGAATAGAAATGTGTTTTAAAGTATTTGTTTATTACAGCTTTTATTTTGAATTTCCTTTTTTAAAACATGGGCTAATGTTTTAAAATATGTACTTTCATAAAAATGGTAGAAATTAAGTAGCTGATATTGCTTTTCATTCTCTGTTAGTGGCCCTGCCTAAAATAAAGTAGTCCACAAATTTCTAGAACACAAGAATTTTCTATCGTTGCTGGGAAAATATCTTAGACATGTATTACTGAGCCTGGTGTTTCATAGATTACGGAACAGAAAGAAATATAAATAAGTTTTTTTGTTGTTGTTGGGATGTTTTACCATATCGGATGATATTTGTTCTCATAACCTCCTCTAACACTTGAAGCTCTTTCACACACAAAAAAATATGTTATTGAGAATTGAAGAACAGCCCAAGAGATTCTCCAAAAGATCTTGATGACTGAGTTCATGGCACCATGTCATGTTGGAGATGGAAGTAAGTTTAAAACTCGTCTAGTTGCCATAGCCTTTCATCCAGGGTCAGCTTCCTCTCCAGTTTTACATAGAAGGCTACATCCAAAGATGCTGCAGTGTCATATGTCTAGTAACATGGTATTTGAACTAATAGGTAAGGTTGATTTACATTGGCAGAAAGTCTAAAATAGAAAATACTTTTGGCAATATTCATCTACATTAGGTCTATTCAACTTACTTCACATACTTGGACCAGTTTTAAAAATTAGGTGAGAATGTTTTATTTTTACATGTAATTTCACGTGTAATTTCAGTGTAATTAAGGTAGGTGCAGAAAAAGCATTTGATTTGTTAATGATACTAAACATTCTTTTAAAAGATTTCTCTACATTGTTAATCTTTGCGGTGGATTTTTGCTGAGCAAAGGTAAAGCAAGGCTGGTCTTTATCTGAATTGTTGCAAACACTAAATCAAGCTTGTGCTAATGACATAAAAATCTACTTGTATGGTCCTTTTTCTTAGCTCCTGCCATGTCCTGAACATTTGAAACCTGAGATGAAATTCAGAGTTTCTATAGCTGCTTAGGCTCAGAGTTCCTGGGCTGCTATATCTACTAAATGTTTAGAAAACTTTATATAATTTGTATAGATAGGAGAGATAATTAATTCATGTACATTACTATGGGAATGTCAAGGATGAGAGACCCAGTAACTGAGAATGTGGAACTGAATTTTAAGTTGTGATTTCTTTGGAAATTCCCAGGGTAGTACCAGTTAATGTCTAGGAAAGGAACTTACTGAATTCGCTAAGCATTGTGTACCAGATACTACCATAGGTGTCTCACGTATGTTACTTTATAATGATCACACATCTCTGTGATAGTCAATATTGTCAGCTCCACTTAACTGTCGGGCAATTGAGGCACTGGGCATCTGTACTAATAGCTATTTAGTCTTGAATGTAGGATTTGAATTCAGATCTGCCTGATGCCAAAGCCATTTCAACTGTATTATTCTATTTTTATACCATGTCAGTTTCTGTGTCCTCCACAGCTATACCTTTCAAACCTTGTCTCATAACTCCCAACCCCATTGTTAAGGCTGAATGTTTATGTGTCCCCCATCCCCCAAATCATATATTGAATTCCTAACCCCCCAATGTGGTGGTATTTGGGAGCTGGGGTTTTTGGGAGATAAGTAAGTAGATGAAGTCAGGAGGGTAAAACCCCGGTGGTGGGATTAGCCTCATTATAAGAAGAGATCAGAGCACTCTCTCTCTCCCTTTCACTCTTTTTCTCTCCCTGACTCCCTCTTCATCATGTGAGGACTCAGTGAGTTTAAACCATGTAGTTTACAGTATTTTGTTATATTAATAGCAGCCTGAACTGACTCATGTATCCATCCATCTTCCCAGAAATGGTTCCTGTTGCTATCAAATAATAAGTTTTCAAAAAGTTAAAATCATGGCTCTCATATCAATAGACTGAGCACGTATCAAATATTTTATTCGGTTCCTTTATTAATGAGGAAACTGATAGGCTGCTAAAGCTTGTTCAAAGAGCATTTTGAGGAATAAGGTATTTATAGTTCACTAGATAAGGCATTTTGAGATAAGTCTGCTGAGCTAGCGACAAAATTGACTAAGGTCCTACAGTGCAATGAACTGTAAACTTTGGGACTGACATCTCTTTCAGACAGAAACCTACAAGTTCACGTGTGACTTCAGAGTCTGAATCCCCAATAGTGAATAGCGAAGTCGAACACAGCCCCATTCCCACAGATAATTACTGGTTAAACAATGGCCCAGTGGGACATCGAAAAGACAAGCCACCCCCCATTTTGTCCTATTTCCAAGTTTTAAAAAATTTTTTCTTAACACTCCATTGCTATTTGCTCTCATAGTCCCTGCTTATCTTATCATAAGATTGATGACAGGTAATATTCTTACTTTTATCACCGTAGCCTCTTTTAATTACAAGCTATTTTAAGGCAAGAGTAATATCTATCTTTGCTTCCCTGGAGGCCCAGATGCTATTAATAGAGAGTACAGTGCCCTACCATTTGAGAATGTTTGATAAATCATACTTGAATAAATAAATGAATTTGAATTTGAGGTGTTCATGGGTGGGTTGCTCAAAGGCTTCTCTCTCTGATGGGCAGAAATTCTGGTGGCAACACAAGCCCCAGCTGTTTCTGTCAGCAGCAGTGACAGACCCCACAAAGCAATGTCACCCAACATCACTAAGCTTCTGTAGGGAGTTCTCATGGGGTCACCTCATTTCTCAGTTACCAGTCTCCTTACAAAGAAGAAAAAAATCGCTAGGTGCCTTCGTAGCTGGACCGCCCACGTTCATTCTCTGCGTGTCATCTCCATGTGGCTTTTCACAGCAGAGCTCATAAGACCTTCGAGAGCTACCTGCCTCTCTTAGGAAATGTACTCAATAGTTCTTAGGATTAAAGGCACAAGCCTTAATATATAAAAAATTCTAGTTCCCTCCTGCTGTTTCCTCTTGCTGTGGCCCAACACAAGAGTTTTGACCCAAGGTGAAATATTCTATATCTGAGCTATGGATGCTCAACTTTCCTTGCCCCATCCATCACGAGAAATAGACTTTGCTGTTATTACTGGCGATCCCTTGCTCCTGCCCTGACGCTCAATAGGGTGTGTGTGGGGGGGTAAGTGAGCCCCTCAAAGAAGATGCTCTCATCAGAGTCACCAGGAGGACTGGTGACATTTGCAACTTTCTAGGCAAGTGCAGAGCTCCATTTATTGCAGTGGAGAACTTATTGCCTTGCTGTGCTCAAATTCTAGCAACTCGGGAATCCGGCCCCAACCTCATGTTTCTTTCTCTGTAAACTCCACGGGACTTAGAGTTGCTTACAAAGAGAAAGCCTCAGGAAGATTTACAGGGCATCCTCAATGCTTTCTTTTAAAACTCTGCTTTATACTTGAATTTGTTTCACTGGTGTGCATTTTTAATCTTATTCTTCAGGATCTGCGTCCTACAAGCTGTTCAACCTCAGGGTCTTACTTAAATTGTTTACCTGTAAGATGAAGGCACCTCTGTTACAAGGTTGTGATGAATATCAAATGACATAATATATGTAAATTACTACTACTGCAGGGCCAGACACCTAGGGTGATATTATAAAAGTAAGTCTCCCTCCTCTTCTTCCTCACACTCCAAACAAACAAATTTATGATTATATTTGTCTTTTATAATTGTGCTTCCATGATGCCCAGGCATGTCTAAACAGATGTTGTCACACTTGGATATGACATATTTCCTTCTCTGGAGATGAGCTTGGGCCAGCTTAGTCTGGAAAGCTTACCTGAAACCTAGAACAAGGGGAAAGTCCACCTCGGTGGACAAAAACGCTGACACCATTTGGAGCAGCAACCTGGGGACATTCGTGAAGGGGCAGATGAGGACCTGTGACCCACAAAACTGTGAATTACTCGTTATGGCACATCAAGTGCTTGTAAAACACGACACACATTGCTGTGCTAAGCATTTTGTATAATATACTATTTATTTTTAAAATGATCTTGAGAGGAAAGTATTACTGCACCTGTGCTGAGACCAGAGCGTTGAAATTAAAGAGTTTTAGTAAAGTTGGTGGAAAAGCCAGGATGGGAGCCCAGGCTAACCGCATCTAAAGCCTTATAGTCTTAATGTCGGAGCTAGAGTGAGCGCCATTTATTGCTCTTAGATTCGCTGTCACCAGGTTAAGTGCTAACCTGAATTGCCTAGTGCCTTTATGATACTCATTTTTGTCCAGATAAACAAACTTCAAAGCAATGGGTCCAATCTTTTCTGTTGGCTCATTGGCCTGTACGTTTTCTCCCTTTCCTGCTTCCATCAAAGTGGTTTCTACTTCGGGTTCTATTCTTCTTTGGGACTTCATATGTCTATGTGTTGAAATTTCAAAATAACACATTTGTATTTTAATAAGAGTCATTATTTATCTGCTAAATCTTAGCCCAAATGAGTAACTTTAGTGGTGGGAATTTTAGGCACAAAGCCATCTTAGGGTGTTAAAACCTCATCATCCCTACGCCCCTTCAGGTTTATACTCTTCCTACAAGTAGTTTGGCTTTGCCTGCAGAAACCATGTTCGCATTCTAATACTCAGCCCCTGCCCTGGGGACAATGCTTTTAATGTCCTTTAAAAAACACTTGCTGCCTTTGAGACAAACTCTGCTAGGTTATTGCTTTTATAGAAAAGTTGGTGTTAGTATGATAAAATGTATTCTTTAGAAGTCAGTATGATAAATAGCCATAAACATCTAATTTTTTTATGATTTGCAAACTGATATTTTGGGTAATATTTTCTGAGGGCTAAGCTTGGTAAATCTTCCAGGACCTAATTCTGAGAGTTTTATACCCTTCTTGGTTTCCTAAAAAATATACCATAGGTCTTTGTTGCCTTTCTTACAATCAGTCAGATATTTTCTAAGTTTCTTCCAAGTCTCACCTTAATAATTGGAATTTTAAAAAATTGGTCATTATTTAGGTAGGCTTAGCCTCTTGCAGTATTACAGTAAATATCCTTTATACCCCAGCCCTGGTTAAGTGGTCTCGAATATACTGTTATCTTTAGCATCAGCACTTTTTCACTACTTCATCATAAATTAATTTTCTATGGACAACTAAATGGACCAATACTCTGTAAGACATAAAGCATGACACAATATTAATAAAAACTGTTCAGAGTATTTTTATGCCTTCAAGAAATTGATCTTTTTCAAAAAATAGGAAATCAAGTAGACTATTTGTGAAATGTTAAAGTGTTTTTAAAAGTATGTTATTAATATATATGTGTCTGTGACTATCTTGGTACTTCTCTGTTTTAATATATAAAGTATGGACCATGTTGAAGCTCAAAGCATTAAATTTTCTTGTGGTCATTAACATTCACTTCTATAGAAGAACTGCAAAGAGAGAACAGGATGCTAGCCTTGGAGTCAAATAGGGAAGTATTGATTTACATGAAATAAAAATCTCTGTAGTTAGCATCCTACTTAGATACTCTTAAATCATTCTACCTGCTTGGGGCCTCACTTCTCAGGTGTTGTCTGGTGTGCTGATGACAGCTCACATCTGAGACACCTGGCCACTATGCATGAATGAAGACAGAGAAGTCTGGGATAAGTGCCCCCTCCCTATGTCCCCACAGAGGGATGAAAAGCACTTTTCTATGTAACACAGGACACCCGGCCATTATAAGCAAAATATAGACACATTTAGTGTCCATAATACTTTTGGAATAAAGGCAGACATATATTCAGAGTAAACAGAAGAATGGGCATGAACAATTTTCAGCACATTGAGTGGCTAAGATTTAATAATAAAAACAGCCCCTATAATTTTATCAGAGAAAGGCAAACAACCATAGAAAAGTGGAAAAAGAACATGATTAGGCAATTCACAGAAGATAGAATCGAAATGGCTAGCAAATGTATGAAAATATGTTCAGCCTCACGAATAAGCAGAGAAATGCACCCTAAAGAAACCAGTGAAATCCCACTTTGTTTCAACCATCAGATTTGCCGCCATTAAGAAGAGATTTAATGTCCACTTCTGACAAGGATGCATGGTAAAGCATCTTTGAGAATGGATGTTTGAATAATTTTAAAATTTATCAAATAAGTTCCATACTAGCTACTTAAATTAAATGATAAAAGCAAGTTACATCAGTAAACATGAATAGCTATTCAACTTCTTTGTAATTAGGAAAGGCAAATAAATATAATCAGTATCATTTTATGTCTGGCAAATAGAAGCAAATAACTATAACAATAGTAAAATTTGGCAAGAATGGGAGAAAATTAAAGCTCTGCTAGTTAAAAAAAATAAATAAGAAACTGCTTATAAGATTAATTTAGCATTATCTAGCAAACCAATAGATGCCAATACTCTATGGCCCCCAAATTTCCCCTCTGGGAACATACTCTATAAAATATTTGCATATAGCTACAGAAAGGCATGTACAAAAATGTACATGGCTGGTTTGTTGCTAATAGTGAAATCCTCTGGCAATCTAAGTTTCCACCAATAAATGAGTGAATACCTTTTGGTGTGTTCATATAATCAAAAACTATGTAAAGTTATTAAAATAAGTTAAAATGATCGTGTGTGTGTGAATACATCTCAAAAATAAAATGTTGAGTAAAAGTACAATTTAACAAATACTGTGTTATAAAAACCACAAAACAACCCAATAAATTTTTATGAATCTATGTATACAGGAGAGGGGTATGTATGTGTATGCACACAAGTTTGTGCATGTTTTTAAATTAGGTCTTGACATATAGGTAAAGGTGTTTAGGAAGGATTTGCACTGGATTTAGGAAGAATTTAGGAAGGACTTTCACTGGATACATGACTGAAGTTGTCTTGGGTAATAGAACTAGGCCAAGTACAAACTATATCTTTAATATTATTTCTTTAAAACACGAAATAATATGGCAAAATGTTAACATTTTTAAATCATGGGATATGGTGTTTATATGGTGTTTAATTTTACTACTTTGGATTGTTCTGAATGCTTGAAATTTTTCATAATTAAAAATAAAACAAGTTGCATAGTTGTGTGGATAGTAGAAGTCCAAAAAACAAACATCCTTGTGCAAATGATACGTGAATGTCACCATAAAAGAGGCTGTGGAGAAACACACATCAGATCATTAATGTCCTGGGATGTGAGGGGAATGTGTAGATGAGAGGAGAAGAACATTTTTTATGACTTATACGTATTTGCATATACATTATATCATTAGTTGTAAAGAGGATGTCTAGGTTTAGTAATTAAAGAATTTAATCAGGAAAATCTGATAAAAATGAGCAAATAACATGAAGAAATAATTCACAGTAGAAGGAATATAGATAGCCTATAAATATTTGAAAAGAATGCTAATTCTCATAGTTATAAAAATTCAAATTGAAACAAGAATGAATTGCCTTTCCCCTACCTCTAACTGATTGGAGAAATCAAAAAAGGTATGGAGAAAAAGGCACTGCAGATAAGCATGTAAATTGGTCTAACCTTTCTGGAAGGTGATCAGGCATATGCATCAAACGCTTCAGGAAGAGTATTTGGAAAGTCCTGAAAAACTATTTATGAGTATATTCACCACCACATTTTGGTGATAAAGAAAAATGATAACCATCTTAAGACTTATCAAAAGAAAATGAAAAATAAATTATGGTGCATCTAAGCAAAGATGTGATATGTAACTATTAAAAATTGCAATGTAAATAATGTATTTATGAGTATGAATGACAATGTTACATTGTAAGTAAAAAATAAGGTTATAAAGATGTTTGCATGATTCTATTTTGTAAAAAAATAAATCAAATGCCTGAATGTTTACATTAGTACAAATTCCTACCAAACTGTTAACTCTAGAATGTGAGTTACATATTATTAACTCTAGAATATGACTACAGACTTAATTTAAGGTATATATTTTTTATTATGTTTTCTTATTTCTTTGCAATGGGAATGTATTTCTTTTATTATCAGAAGAATTTGATGTGAGTACAGAATTTCAATGGGAAATACAAATATCAATCCATAATTAAATAGACATAATTAAAGGTCAAGTTAGTGAAATATAAATTCAAGAAAATCTTTCAGGGCTAGGGAAAAGATAGAAAATGTGAGAGAAATGTAAACAAATATGCAAGAAACTATGTAACCGAGATATTAAATATCCATCGAATGAGAACTACAGGACAGAATAGGCACCATGGAAATGAGAAAAAAAACAATGAAAATACAGGAACATTTCTCCTCTGAGCTAAAGAATGAAAATTCCCGCTCCCACCACGTGTAATGAAACTTATCTATGTGTAGTCACATATATATATGGGTAAGACATCATAAGCACTGTTGAATAGAAAGTTCTATGCATTTTAGGAGCAAAATTACAAGGTACCATGGTTTACGTCTTCAAGTTAAAAATGGTAAATTAAAAGCAGGTCATTAACTCTACTTCCTCTTGAACACTCTGGAGTGAAAAAACACAGGAGAAGGAGCAGAAGTTAAAATGTTAGAGGCAGAGGAGGAGGAGTAACTGACATAGAAGCAGGATGATGCTGAGACTTCATCTGGCAGTGGGATAATTGAAGCGAACAGAATAAGACGATATTACCATCCCTACTATCAGTTGTAGTGGTAGCAATAGTAAAAAATACAGACAATAACTATCTCGTGAGAGGTTTGAAAAGAAAATGCATCCAGAAAACAAAAAGAGCACATGTTAAAGAGGAAATTAAAAACAAAACAAACTATTAAAATTGAAACTATAATAGAAATAAAAAGTACAATAGAAACATTAGAAAGTGAAGCTATTGAAATTTCTCAAGTATACAAAACAGAACACCCAAAAGAAAATTAGAATTTCAATCCAGGGAGTCCACAGTCAAACCATAAGTGTCCCAGATAGAAAGAAGAGAGAAAATGAAGAGGGAAAATTATCAAAGAAAAAATTCAATTATATATATGAAAATTGAAAGGCTGACAAAATAAAAACTTCCAAATACACATACATATACACACACCCTCAGAAGAAACAGTTCTGTTAAAAAAATAAAAAGCCATCATCTGAATGATAGTGGACTTCTTACTAGCAACGTTGGAAGCTAAAGGGCAGTGAAGAGGTATTTTCAAAATTCTGAGGGTGATGATACCTATGCAAGAAAAGCAATTTAAATGTGATGGGAAAATAAATATGTTCTAAAATATTTAAGTTGTCAAGAAATCTACCTCTCAAATACCCTTTCTTAGGAATTACTAGAAATTTTCCTGCTCTAAAATAGAAAAGTAAACCAAGAAATGAAAATCTGGGATCTAGAAAACAGAAATGCTAATAAAAGTGAGAGAGAAAGGATTTTCTAGAAAACTGGTAAAAGGAGATGCCAGGAGGGCGCAGCTCTGCAGCCATCTGTCTATCCAGGCTGGAGCGGGAGGACTGGGATAACCCCATGAGGGATGAGGGTGTGGATGGGTAGGGGGTGGGTAACAGAATTATTGAATATTCCGGTGTGTTTGCTTAACTTGCCAGAAAAATGACAATTCTTTCAAGGGGGTTGAGCCTGAATTGGTGTCCATAAGCCAAAAGATAAGGGAAGAATGAGAAGGAGTGAGATAGTTATGCAATAAAGGAAAAATAATCATATAACACTGCATATGTTAGCTGTGGATATTAAATAGTCTATATTAATGCAAGCACTAAATTTATAGTTAATAATAATTGGTGACATACCTACATAGAAAGCGTGGAAGCGTTGTGTCTATGTATTTGTACAGTTTGGAGAAATCATAAGAGCAAAATTCTGTATTGTCCCTATGAGGAACTCAATGGATAATATATAGACCTAAACACAGAAAAATGACAGCATAAACATAGTATTTAAAAATATGGAATCATATTCCAGAAAAAGACTTACTGAAAGAAGTGTAATGTGGAGAAGAGCATCTTGGGGTGATTAAAAAGACCACTGTTTTTTATTATAAGCCTCCTATGTTATTTGATTTATTTACTCATGTAAAATTTGTTAGACAGCATAAAAAGTAAATTTATGGTGCAGCCACCATGGAAAACAATATGGTGGATCCTCAAAAAAAATTGACATAGAATTACCAAATGATCCAGCAATTCCACTTCTGAGTATACCCAAAATAATTGAAAGCAGAGACTTCAAGTGATATTTGTACACCAATGTTCATAGCAGCATCATTACGATAGCCAAAAATGTGAAAACAACCCAAATGTCCATGAACAGGTGGATGGATAAACGAAATGGGGTATATACTGACAATGGAATATTATTCAGTATTAAAAAGGAATGGAATTCTTACATACGTTATAAAATGGATGAACTTTGAAGACATTGTGCCGAATGAAATGAGCCAGATACACACAAAAAAATCGTCCGATTTCACTTATGTAAGGTTATACAGGGAATGTGTGAAATGAGCATGGAACATTCTGTGGTGTCAGAAAGTAAGAGAGTGTATAAAAAATAATTGGGACATGTCAATGGAACAAAGCAATCAGCTTGAAGAGACCCTCGCTGGTCAAATGAGAACAGTTCATATCAAAATAAGCCATAATTATAACAGGTAACTGGTTAAAATAGGGAACAATATATTTACAATAAAAAATGAATAAACGTAAGTTTTACAAAGAGGGAAACATTTATAGATTCTCAAAGTACCTCCCCCCGAAACATTTATTATTTACAAACTACACTGGAAAAGTGGGACAGAAAATACCTTAGTCAAGTAATAAAGTTAACATCATTAGTGTTAGGACAAATGCATGATTTTAAACTTGATCCTTTCATTGGCAAAACTTGGATGAGTTCTGAGGATCAGACAGTAGTAATTGCTATACTGACGACAATTTCCTGAGCAGGGAGCAGTGACCTGCATCTGTAATCCCAGCTACTCAGGAGGCTGAGGCAGGAAGATTATTTGATCCCAAGGGTTTGAGACCAGCCTGGGCAACATGGTGAGACCTCATCTCCAATTTTTTTTTAAATGGTAATTTCCTAATTGTGATGGTTATAGTATGATTATATGGGAGAATATCTTTGTAGGAACTATTAAATACTATAGTACTCTGGGGTGATGGAACATCAGGATGAATTGGACTGACTTAGAGATCTACCAATGCCATTTCTATCCATGGTATGATTTTATTATCAAGAAAAACACTGTAGTGAATAACTTGAAATAATTACATTACACTTTCGAGAGGATTCCATTCTTCATTTCCATATTGTTGGTTACCATAATAAACTAACAAGAATTATTCAGTCTTATCATCAACAGGTAGTTCTAGCTTTTCCTTCTCACTTGCCCAAAAGCCCATGCTACAAGTTATAGGTCAGACACTGAATCTCTTGGAAGCAATATCAGAAGAATCATATCCTCTGCAAAGAACTGTGCTAGGTTCTTCTGACTGCATGAAGTAGACTCATGGGTTCAGGCTCCCCAAGTAGCTTCACGATGGGTAGATAGTTCTGAGACAGTACCTGGAGACTGGGCCAGCTTTCCAAAGGTATTGTGAAGCAGATAACTTCATGAAATGAGATATTGGACTTAACATCAGGTCAAACAGTAATTAAGTAAATAGGACTAAATAAAACTGATTAAGAAAATTCATAAGTGATGCATACTTTTATTATATTACAGTTTCAACAATTTCTATAATCTTGACATTGAGAAAAAATTATATTCATCGTGTTAATACAATACAATGAAATTTTCTGAATAGTCAACTTAAATACAAAATTCTCCTTTCCAGATTTTCACCATCCAGTATAAGAATTGCCAATAGAGGAATAAAATATTCCTCTGATCTGCTTGTGCAACCACATCACAAAACTAATTAAGAGCATAAACATTCACAATTAAAACTATTTGAAGAAATGGATACTCCAGGAGAAACAAAAAGTTCATTTACAAGGAAGTTCCTTATAAAAGAAAGAGAATTAGACTGTATTAGACTTTTCACCAGGCACCCAGTGTTAGAAAAGAAAACGGAACAAAATTTTCAAAGTGTTTAAGAAAAAATATTTTGTTGCTAGAATTCTTTGCCCAAATAAAACATGAATCTATTCTGAAAGCAAAACGTTTTCCCCAGAATTTCTCAGAAATGTTTTATTTATAATGGCAAAACTATTGGGAGCAAACTAAAGTCCAAGGAATTCTATCAAACCATGTATTTGTACTCATTAATCAACTTTTCTTCATTCACCCTTGGCCCCTACCCTTCTCTGGCTCTGGTCACCACCAGTCTACCGTCTGTCTTCATGAGATCCATGTTTTAGCTCCCACATATGAATGAGAACATGCAATATTTGTCTTTCTGTGCCTGGCATAATAACTTTCAGTTCTATCCCTGTTTTTTGCTAATGGCAAGTGACTGTGACCCAGAAGCAGTGATTAATCATGACAGCAAACACCTACTGAGACACCTAATTTCGGTAGGTGTTCATTTTATTTCAAAATAAATCAATAAGCTAGATACTGATATTATCCCTGTTTAAGATGCAGAGAGTTTAAGTAACTCTACTAAGTTCTCGGAACCATGGACTCACCAGCTTGAGAGCTATGTTCTTAACCAGTTTGCCATCCTGCCTCTTCCAATATAAATGAATGAACTTTCACAGAAATTCAAAGAGGATCCATTTGGTCCTTAACCCTTGAAAAGTTTTCCTTTGAATGGTAAAGTTGAATGGCAAAGGATTACATGTAATCTGCTGCTTGTTCAATCACATTATTATGTATTTACATTTATAGATATTATTATAATTATTGAATGGATTATGCATTTTAAAAAGCAAATAACCATAATACTAACAAAAAATTGGTGGATCATATAGCAAGAATGTGTGTGTGTGTGTGTGTGTGTGTGTGTGGTGTGTGTGTGTATCTCTACTAAAAACAGTTAAAAGAGAAATTATTGACATTTAATAGCATTTGGAGAGTGGAATTAAGAGTGGGAGGGATAAAAGGATGTATTTACTTCTTATTTTATGGCTCTCATTACTTTTTGCAGTTATTTTCAATGTGCATGCAATCTTTGTAAAATTTTAAAGAAAAGCGATTTTAAAATACAATATGGGGTGCTGAAAACATTGGAACATAATATAGTAGATCTTTTTCTGTGGACCTGGAAGGCTATTTAAAATTTATCGTGGAATGAAAGAAGCAAATTTCGGAGGATTCTTAATGTATTTTTAAAAGCGTCCTCCTGATTGTGTACCTGTGCATGTACATGCTGCCAAACACTTGATGCACGCTAGTTCTCTGTAATGTTGGGAAGGAAGTGAGGTCAAAGTAATCGGGATGAGAGGGTGAAAAAGTAGACAGACAATAGGAATATTTTTATTGATACCTAATATTTTTTTTTTGTATGGGCTACATGTGGTATTTTGTTGCATGCATAGAATGTGTAGTGCCCAATTCAGGGTATTTGGGTTATCCATCAGCTAGAGTATTTATCATTGCTCTGTTGTTAGAACATTTCCAGTTCTGCTTCCAGATGCTTTGAACTATACAACACATTCTTTTTAACTGTAGTCACCCTACTCAGCTAATGAACATTAGAACTTATTTTTTCTATCTAACTGCACGTTTATACCAATTAATCAGCCTCGTTTCATCCCCCTACCCCTTTCCAGTCTTTGATATCTAACATTCTACTCTCCACCTCCACGAGATCAACTTTTTTAGCTCTTTCATATGAGTGACAGCATGTGAAATTTGTCTTTTTTATTTTTGGAGACAGAGTCTCACTCTGTTGCCCAGGCTAGAGTGAGTGCCATGGCATCAGCCTAGCTCACAGCAACCTCAAACTCCTGGGCTCAAGCGATCCTTCTGCCTCAGCCTCCCGAGTAGCTGAGACTACAGGCATGCGCCACCATGCCCAGTAATTTTTTCTATGTATTTTTAGTTGTCCAATTAATTTCTTTCTATTTTTAGTAGGGACAGGGTCTCGCTCTTGCTCAGGCTGATTTTGAACTCCTGACCATGAGCGATCTGCCTGCCTTGGCCTCTCAGTTTGCTAGGATTGCAGGCATGAGCCACCGCACCTGGCCTGAAATTTGTCTTTTGGTGCCTTGGTTATATCACTTAACATAATAACCTTCGGTTTCATCCGTTTTGCTGCAAATAACAGGATTTTATTCTTTTTTATGACCAAATAGTGTTCCATCAGATATATGCACCATATTTTCCTTATCTGTTCGTCCACTGATGGGCACTTAGGTTGATTGTATATCTTTGCTATTGTGAATAATGCTGGGATAAAACTATGAGTGCAAATATTCCTTTGGTACACTGATTTCCTTCCCTTTGGACATGGGAAATACCTAGCAGTGGGATTGCTGGATCATGTGGTGGTTCTCTTTTTAGTTTTCTGAAAAATCTCCATAGGGGGGGCTGTACTGATTTACATTCTCACCAGTAGCATATAAACATTCTCTTTTCTCTACATCCTTACCAGCATCTGTTATTTTTTGTCTTTTTAATAATAGCTATCCTGACCAGGGTAAGAAGAGATCTCATTTTGGTTTTGATTTGCATTTCCCTGATGATTAGTGATATCAAGCATTTTCTCATATACCTATTGTCCATTTGCATGTCTTTTTTTATTAAATATTTCAAAATATTAAGTGGAGTACAGATGTTTTGATGCATAGCTTGACTCAGGGCTATAAGTGTGCCCATCACCCAAATAGTGTTTCATTGTACCTGTTAGGGGAGTTTTTGCCCTCACCCTCATCCTCCTTTCCCCCTGCTTGATTTCCAGTGAATTTTATTTTCCTCTGTGTACTTGTGTGCCCATTGGTTAGTTCCAATTTATTAGAGAGTGCAGGTGGTGTTTGTTTTTCCATTCTTGAGATACTTGGCTTAGGATAATGATCTCCAGGTCTTTCCAAATTCTGCAAAAGGCATTAATTTATTCTTTGGTATGGCTGAGTAGTACTCCATGACACACATACACCACATTTTGTTAGTCCACTCATGAATTGATGGGCACTTGTGTTGATTCCACATCTTTGCTATTGTGAATTGTGCTGCAGTAAACATTCAAGTGTAGGTGTCCTTTTGATAAAATGAGTTCTTTTCCTTTAGGTAAAAACCCAGTAGTGGGATTGCTGGATTGCATGGTAGTTCTACTTTTTGTTCCTTGAGAAATCTCCATTTGTTTTCCATAGAGGTTGTGCTAATTTGCAGTCCCACCAACAGTGTATAAGTGATCCTTTTTCATTGCATCCACACCAGCATGTATTGTTTTTGGACTTCTTAATAAAAGCCATTCCAACAGTAGTGAGGTGAAATCTCATTGTGGCTTTAATTTGCATTTCCCTGATTAGTGACATGCAGCATTTTTTCATGTGTTTGCTGGCCATGCAATCCCTATCAAAATATCAACAACATATTCCACAGATCTAGAAAAAATAATTCTATACTTTGTTTGGAACCAGAAAAGAGCTTGAATAACCAAAGCAATCCTAAGCAAAAAGAAAAAGGCTGGAGGCATCATGTTACCAGACTCCAAACTATACTACAAGGTTGTACTAACCAAAACATCATGGTATTGGTACAAAAATAGAGACAAAGACCAGTAGAACAGAATGAAGAACCCAGATATAAAACCCTCTACATATAGCCGCCTGATCTTTGACAAAGCAGACAATAATACACCCTGAGGAAAGGAAGTCCTAGTCTGTAAATGGTGCTGGGAAAATTGGATAACCACATGCAGAAGAATGAAGCAGGACTCCTATCTCTTGCCACTCACAAAAATTAATTCAAGATGGATAAAAGACTTAAATGTAAGGCATAAAGCAATAAGAATTCTAGAATAAAATGTGGGAACAACTCATCTAGATATTGGTCTAGGCAAATAATTTATGGCTAAGACCCCAACGGCAGTGGGATTACCTACTCAATATTTTGGTTCTGGCGGAGTACCAAATGCATCCAGCCAGCCAACTCGAAGTCCCTCCCCGACAACAGGATTTTTAAAGGTCAGCATGACGCTCCACTCTTCACTCTGGCTTTTTATGCAATAAGAAATTATTGCTCCTCACGGAATAACAGATTCCTACTTTTCCCCCAATGCTTCACCAAATACTTAATCTTTACTTCTGCTGTGCTCAGCTAGCTTTGATCTTCGGAGAAATAGAAAAGCCCATAATGTACATAAATTAGCTCCAGACTTCCCTCCCAGGGAATTTGGGAGCCCAGTTAAGAATGAAATTCCTTAAAATTATAGAACCAAATCAGCTGGTCAGGTTGTTATGCTTGTTTCCATGGGAACTAGCACATCCTTCCTCCGGCCACTTTTTCTCGTTCCTGCTCCCCAGACACGCCTGCTACTCATGAATTTCACATTGGGTACCTCTCTTGAAGGAGGTAATATTTCTCCACAAAAAGAACTGCTGGAGCTTCCCTACTTTTCTCAAATTCAGTGACACCACTGAGTTACAGATCACCTGAACCAAGTAAATGGGGGAAATTCAGCTACCGTTTCCTGATGCATCTGTTTGATAATGAGGAGAATGTGGGGTGAGTGGGAGCTGTTGTTATACACTCAATAGCTGAACAGTCACTCACCTGCCCAGGTGGCAGCCCAGAGTCTTGTACATATCCATATTCAGGGCTGACAGCACTCAGGACAGCCAGCATCCAGACTAGTTAGTAATTAGGGATTTTCTAAGGCCAAATAAATGGCCATTAATGTTACTAGAACTGCACTTCCTCAAGGCTCAGGCAGAACTCAGTGCATCCTCATAGCCTTGGGAGAATGAGAAGGAGGAGGGTGGGCAGGGAGGCTGCAACAGCAGCTGGCATTTGCTGAACATGTTCTGTGAGTCAGGAACCCTTCCAAGAGGATACACAAATTTACATCTCACACCAGCCTATAAGGTAGGAGCTGTGATAATTCCCTTTTGTACATGAGAACAGTTGGACACAGGGAACTCTTTTTCTTAAATCCATCCATCTCTTCTTCCACAATGATCATTTTAGCCTCTTGGTTTTTATGAGAATATTTGCTGAACCTCAAGTCAGAATTGCAAGCTTCCAGACCTAACACCTCTGCGTGGTTGTCTGGTTTTCATTTGATATAATTATATAGAGAAGTTGAAAGGATAGAATGTAAAGCTATTATCAATTCTGAATTTAGGTGTGCAAACCTCACATAGATTCATGCATAGGATGATTTATAGAAAATGGAAATTCCTGCAATATATGTATACACACATCATCATCATCATCACTTTACTGTTTCCTACAGTAGTGTACCCTCCCTGCACTTCACTTCTGACTTGACCTTAGAGCTGTACATTGCCTCTGCTCTTACTTTAGCAAGAGTGGGATTGCCCAAACAATTGTAGGGAGGTGCTAAAATCTCTTTGGAGGGCCACTTTAGCAAAGACCCCTCCACTTTAGCAATTCCTGTATTGTGGGACATAAAGAGAGCTTGGAGGATTGCCCTGGAGGTGTCACAGGAGGAGAAGCTGTGTCACAAATGTACCAGACAAAGATTTGCTAAACTTTCCTATCATCGCTATGGGAATGTGGTGATAAGGATGACTGCTCAGAACGTCGGTCCAAGAGAACTGGAACATTCCTCCATTCACTCTTTAATATGGAGAGACATGTAGTGAGCATCTACGTATCTAGATGTCTAGGACAAATTATACAAAGCTGAATGCACAATCTGGAGCCCATCTAAAGATTGAAACTTCCTTCATATCTTGCAGGTTAGAGGATTCTTAGTATGTCCTAGAATACAGTTGAGTAAACTTTTTTCTCTAAATTGCCAGAAAGTGAATATTAGTAAATATTTTAGGATTTGCAGGCTACATATTCTATGACTTTCTCCTCCTCCTTTTCCATTCTTCCCCTTCCTCTTTCTCTTCCTACTTTTCCTCTTCTTCTTTTTCATCCTTTGAAAATACAAAAGCCATCCTTACATCACTGGTCATACAAAAACAGGCTGCAGGCTGGATTTGCTACATGGGCTATCCAGTATTCCAGCTCCTGTCCCAGAGCCTTGCTACTCAGTGTGGTCCACATATCAGCAGCATTGGCCTCACTTCAGATCTTGTTAGAAATATAGACTATTGGGCTCTATTCTAGACCTACTATATCAGTTAACTATCACTGTTCAACAAATTACCATAAAACACAGTGGCTTAAAACAGCAATCATTCATAATTGTCCATGAGTATACGGGTTGGCTGGGAGGTTCTTCTGGTCTTGGCTAGGTTCTCTCATACACCTATTACAGCCACATGCAGGTGAGCCAGACAGGTCTGCTTCTCGATGGTGTTTGACCATTAGCCAGGGCACCTGTGTTCTCTTCCATGCGGTCTCTCATTCTCCAGCAGGCTAGCCTGGGCTTGTTCTATGGTAGTTGTAGGATTCCAAGAAAAGGAATGGCCTGGATGTGGCATAATGTAACTTTCTCTCATTCTGTAGGTCAAAGCAAGCCACAGGTCAATCCAGATTCGAGGGGATGGCAAAAGAGCTGCAGGGCCACACTGGGAAGGGCACGGAAGTGAGGAGAGAAGGAGAACTGTGGCCATATTCACAATCTGCCTCACTGACTAAATCAGAATCTCTGCGTGGTAACAAGACTCCCAGGTGATTCGCAGGCACATGTCCTAAATAGAGGGAAGTCAGGCAGGTCTCAGAACAGGTGCCGGCTCAAATGCATCAACCAGGATAAAGGGTTTAACCCAAAACAATGCAGCTTCATCTATTCCACCCAGGGGCATGGCACAGAGTGGTTTAATTTTCTTAGCCACTCACTGCTTGAATCCTTCAGTCCTTCAGACAGTTCTTGCTTCCTAGGCCAGGGTAGTATTTTGTGACCTTCATCCTGTGAAGGAGGTGTTTCTGTTGGCAAATTGACATTTACCTTATGGCTACTTAAGGCCAAAATTCTCCATAGGAGCTCTTCAGTGTCATAAACATGAACAGGGCAGCCTTCCCAGATCAAAGCAATAGAGGAATAATGATGAATTTTCTCTGAGTATGATGGAAGGACTCTTATTCTCTGCAAAACTTGGATGGAGTCACAGTATAAATAGAAGACTGTTCATGTTTGACTTGTTGCCTGATAGTTAAAAGCACAGGTTCAGACTCCAGACTGCCTGAGTTCAAATCCCAGCTGTGCCACTCACTGTGTGTGACTTTGAGAAAATTACTGAATCTCTATGTATTTTAACATTTTCACCTGCAAAATGAGGATAATAATAGCCATACAGTTTTTAAGTGATTAAATGACTTGGGATTTAAAAATAATCAGAAAAAATCTCAGCTTGCATTATTATATCATTATCACTACAATTTCTTGAGATAGAAGCAATCTAGTTTATATAAGATGAATACTTTTTTGAGGCCTTAAGTGAATTTTCATTTATTTATTATTATTTTTTTTTTTTACTGAAAATTTCACCCATTTTTCTTGGCCACATTCTTACATTTTGTGCATTAGTCAAGTTTCTGTGATACCATAACATTCGGGATCTATATAGCTGCACATATATCCTGGGTTTAAAGAAATGGCCCCATTTTCCATAGTGAGTAAGAGTTCTAAATTTTAATATGCGTAATTAAGCTGTTTGCAAGTGACGGCTCTAGGTACCAGCACACTGCAATACCATGCTGTCACATTAAAGCTGTAATGGCCATAATCATTCTAATTAGTGCTCTTATTTGTGGTTTGTTGCCTGCACAAACTCCCCCTGGGATAACATTGGTTACTACCCTCGGCACTTGTTCATGTTGACCAAGGGCCTGATTTGTCCCAGACTTGTAATCTATAAGCAAGGTGCAGAGCTTGAGGAAAAAAAAAAAAGGAATAGAATAAAAACGAGAAAACTTGGATGGAAGAAGAAAATGAGAAAGAATGCCAAAGGCTAACACTTATAATCCATAACAGTTTTTCATAAATAATTTACGTAATCCATCTACAATTAGACATTTAAATAGTCACATATAGTAAAATGTTTAATATCAACTGTAAGTGGCCCAACATAATTCTTGCTGTGTCAGAATCCAAGGCTCTTCTAAACAGGTGAGAGGATAATGCATTTCCAATTCTGTAGCAAGAGAGTACTGCACATTAAAGGAAAGGATTATTAGGTACTAGTAAAACGAATGAATTGTACCAACTATACCAAGAGTGTGGATTCTTTACCAAATGCATCAGAATGATGAATCGTTTTCATGAATCTACAAAGATTCTTTGTATAACACTCTGAAGATGGACAAAGATAGTGATCACCGAAAAACTAAGGGGTCTTCCTTAGATTTTGGTGCCACATTTTCTGTTAAAATTCTTTTAGCTATGCAAAGAAAAGGCAGCATCAACAATATGTAATTTTCACCTTGAAAAACAAATTGGTCTCAGCAGCTTCTTACCATCTGTCCACCATATGTGAAGAATTTCTAACAAAAGAAAACCTCTCATCTCACCATGATTCCTTGTTAATTTATTTCCTTTTATGTAAAATTAAATTTGTATGAATACAGAACTAACGCATGTACAAGGTAGAAAATTTAGAAAATACAGAAAGGTATAAAGAAGAAAATGAAAACTACCCACCACTCAAACAACCATTTTAAATGTTTTAGGTAACTTATCCCACTATATTTTTTTAATAAAAATTGTTAGGAAAGATTAATCATGTATTCCCTCAAAATTAATGATAAATGATGATCAAATCATTTATTATTTTTTACTAATATTCATATTATTTATTGAATATTATAAATAATATTCATATTGTCATATTGAATATTCATATTGTTTAGACTAAAAGACAATGGAAATTCTCCATATCCATGTTGTATACTGTGTTTTTTTATTTTTATTTTTTATTTTATTCCTTCATATTATGGGAGTACAAATATTGTTAGGAGATCTCTTATGATTAAATGATGCCCAAAATGATAAAAATGAACACTTGTTCACTCTTTAAATCCTAAAAAATAGATCAATGTAAGTACTTACCCATTTAAAAGATTTTTTTATTGAGGTATAAGAAATACTCAGAAAAAGGCACAAATCATAGCTGCATAGCTTGATGCATCTTCATGAAATGACCATACTTGTGTATCCACCATCCAGATTAAGAAGTTAGACATCACCAGGGACAGAGATGCCTCCTTTTTCTTCCAGTCACTACTCTCTTCCCACTATCCTGACTTCTAACATCAGAGATTACTTTTTCCTGTTTTTTTTTTTTTTTTTTTTTTTTTTTGAGACAGAGTCTCACTTTGTTGCCCAGGCTAGAGTGAGTGCCGTGGCGTCAGCCTAGCTCACAGCAACCTCAAACTCCTGGGCTCGAGTGATCCTTCTGCCTCAGCCTCCCGGGTAGCTGGGACTACAGGCATGCGCCACCATGCCCGGCTAATTTTTTATATATATATCAGTTGGCCAATTAATTTCTTTCTATTTATAGTAGAGACGGGGTCTCACTCTTGCTCAGGCTGGTTTTGAACTCCTGACATTGAGCAATCCGCCCGCCTCGGCCTCCCAAGAGCTAGGATTACAGGCGTGAGCCACAGCGCCCGGCCTTTTTCCTGTTTTTGAACATTATGTAAATGGAATCTTCTTTTTTTGGCTTTATTCTGCCAATATTATCTTTATGAGATATCCATTGATTTTCTAATATGTATTTTTCTGTATGTAAAAATATATATACACATATATAACTCCAATTCCAATATTATTAATGTTTTAAACTCAGATTTTTTTTAAAAAAAGACTACCATTATTTGAGCTGATACACAGGAAATAGTGAGCTGCTAATTCAGGATTTTGCAGTCAATTATCTAGATCTTGGAGGATGTACTTCCCTGATAAAGGCAAATACAATGAACTGAAATATGTGCTTTTTGATCTTCTTGTGCTTTGGTTTTATCATCACAAACTTTGTCTACCTCTTTAAATTGCAGTGGAGAGAAGAATTTTTTTTTTAGAAGAGTTATTTATTTATTTTTATTTCAGCATATTATGGGAGTACAAATGTTTAGGTTGCACGTGTTGACTTCATCCCAGAGTCAGAGCTTCAAGCGTGTCCATCCCCCAGATGGTGCACATCATACTCATTATGTATGTATATGCCCATCCCCTACTCCCCCTTCCCACCTGCCCAACGCCCGATAAATGTTATTCCTATGTGTCCACTTAAGTGTTGATCAGTTCATACCAATTTGCTGGTGAGTACATGTGGTGCTTATTTTTCCATTCTTGGGATACTTCATTTAGTAGAATGGGTTACAGCTCTATCCAGGAAAATACAAGATGTGCTATATCATCATTGTTTCCTAAAGCCGAATAGTAGTACCCTATGGTATGCATATACCACATTTTTTGGGTTGTTTCCACATCTTTGCAATTGTGAATTGTGCTGCTGTAAACATTCTAGTGCAGGTGTCTTTTTTATACAGTGTCTTTTGTTCTTTTGGGTAGATGCCCAGTGATTGTATTGCTGGATCAAATAGTAGATCTACCTGTATTGTTTTAAGGTATCTCCATATTGCTTTCTACAGAGGTTGAACAAGTTTGCAGTCCCACCAGCAATGTAGGAGTGTTCCTATCTCTCTGCATCCACACCAACATTCATCATTTTGGGACTTTTTAATAAGAGGCATTCTCACTGGGGATAAGTGATATCTCATTGTGGTTTTGATTTGCATTTCCCTGATGATTAGAGATGTTGAGCATTTTTTTTCATACATTTGTTGGCCATTATTCTTTCTTCTTTTGTAAAGTTTCTGTTCATGTCCTTTGCCCACTTTTTGATAGGGTTGTTTGATTTTTCCTTTCTGAATTTCCTGAGTTCTAAATAGATTCTAGTCATCAGCTCTTTATGGGATACTACAAGGATATAGTAATTAAATTTATTAAAACAGCTTGGGACTGGCGCAAGAACCGGAACATTGACCAATAGAACAGAACTGAGAACCCAGATACAAAACCATCCTCATATAGCCATCTAATCTTTGACAAAGCAGACAAAAACATACACTGGGGGAAAGAATCCTTATTCAATAAATGGTGCTGGGAAAACTGGATAGCCACATGTAGAAGACTGAAACGAGATCCGCATCTTTCACCTCTCACAAAAATCAACTCACGCTGTGTAACAGACTTGAACCTAACATGTGGAACTATTAGAATTCTAGTGGAAAACATTGGAAATATTCTTCTAGACATTGGCCTGGGCAAAGAATTTATGAAGAAGACCCCAAAGGCAATCACAGCAGCAACAAAAATAAATAAATGGGACCTGATCAAACTAAAAAGCTTCTGCACAACCCAAGAAATTATCATGAGAGCACACAGATAACATACAGAATATTTTTTTTAAATTATTTTTTTAGGAGATGAGGTCTTGCTAATGTTAAGTTACCCAGGCTGGTCTCGAACTCTTGGGCTCAGTGATTCTTCTGCCTCACCCTCCCAGAGTGCTGGGATTACAGGCATGTGCCACTGTGCTCAGCCCTTTTCTTCTTCTTGAGGTGTGTTAGAGTATAATTAAAAAATAAAAAGGTAAAATCATGGTTGTCATGCAAATATTATAAAAAACCACAAATGTCAAGTCATTAGTTAATGCATTAATTAATGAGGAAATAAATAAGATGTTACAACTGATTCAATGGAGAATTTCACAAAGCACACATCAGGAATATTGAAATACATTAACAAATTATCACAAAGCCATTATAGACAAAAGGCAATAATCAGTTGCATTCCACTGGATGTAATTCATTTGCATTTTCTGGACAAGAATAATGTGTTTTATTTCAGTTTTTTACAATTTATAAGATTATAACATAGCTCAAAGACAATGAAAGCTCAGAAATGTGCACAAGATAGAACATGCAGTATTCTTCTTTTGCCCATTTCAAAGTCCAAAAATACTACTGATAGCTGTTGTCATAATGTGAAGTTTTGTGTTCCTGCAGCCATTTTGTGACCGAAAGAGGCGATACTACCTACTGGCTAATGGAGCCAAAGAACGGGATGGGCCAGACTTCCCGCTAAGGAATATATTAAGATTAAAGGTCTGCATTGTTTATTATTAGTTGGTTATTCTGCCACATCAGCTGATGAACAGTAATGTTTTATTCTTAAAGAAACATGTTGACAGAGAGCAAAGAGGAGATGCTCCAGACATCTTTTGGAATACATTGTTGCTTCAGCATTTTGTGGCGTGTAGGTGGCACTTCAAAAGCTTTTGGATTTGTGAGCTGGAGAGACAGCACCGTGAGGGCTGCCATAGCTCTGTCCTGGTGGACAATGAATCCAGTGGGAGTGGCAGGTGCCCTTAAGAGGCAATCAACAAGGGACCACAGAGCAGAGCAAAATTGACACTGTATGTTTTCAGACAGGGCTGTTTAAGAACACGTGATTTATCCTGAAGGACTTCTAGAAAGAATTGAGTGGAGTTTAGAAGAAGGCTGGATCTCCTATGTTGTCAAGGAAAGACTAGAGATACTGAAATACAAGGGTTAAAGAAATCCAGGTTGTACAATTATTTTTGATCGAAATTTATTTCTTATTCCATTAACCAAAGGTAAGATGGGCCACTTGAAAGTTTCGCTTTCTTTTTTGACTCTTGAAGTTTCTTAATAAATGCTTTTCATGATTTTTTGCTTTAAATTCATTATTTTAGAATAAACCCAGACAATAGGATTAGTCAGTCTCTAAATTTCTTCTGTATATAACATTCTCCATTTATGTAGCTCTGCCCAGGTATAAATTGGTTATCCTCACATCTGGGTCACCCACGGGGGTACTGAGACATTCAAAAGAGCAAGAGGGGAAGGTGCGAAGGTTTAGCTTAGATTCATCTTGACTCATCAGCCCCACAATTTGAATACAACTTTAGAACTGAGCTGAGACTTTCTTTTCCCTCCACACTCATTGAAATAGCTAATCAGCAAAATAAACGAGTTTTACCAAATGTTCAGAGATTACAAATTGTATTAAGTACTCATCAACAAATTAAGACATTTCTGTGGGACCTCCCTCCTGGTGCCTTTTCTCCTTTCACCAAAGATATATTCTGGCATCGAGAGTCCCCTGAAACTTGGCATTTGTTATGAATTTTTCATTCAAGACTTAATTTCAGGGGGTTGATGTCAGGGTCATTATTTATAATATGATGCTTTACATTCCAGTAGAGGCATCTGTAAGAAATTTGGCTAAAGGTAGACTAGCACAGGTTAAAACTGTTAAAATCCAGTTTCTTCATTTCAAATCAAAAGAAGCAATTAATTGCTCACCTATATCTGATATAGAAAATATGCTGATATATATATAATGTTGTACAAGTAAGACATATGATCCAATTCATAAATGTAATTGATAAATGTATTGAGAGTTTTATCAAAAAGCAAAATGCTATGATAATCTCTGTAGAGACTACTGAGTCTGAGGTATATACTCTTTAGGTTCCTAAGTATCTCCATAAAATTTTGAAATAAAATTTAAAAAATGAAGAGAGAGAGAGAGAAATTGTTTATTAAATTGAATAAAAAAGAAGTATATAGTGCAAAGGTGGTATGTGTGTGGGAGAGATTTAGAAAAAATAATTACACAAAATTCTATTATTAGATATAGATGCATAAATGTCATCAAGGAAACAGGTTCTCTGGAATTTGCAAAGCAGAGAATTTATAAACAGTTGAGAAATCCAAAAGGCTTCATGGAGTATGTCTTCTTGTAATGGGGTTTTAAACCACTTGTAGGGTTTGAACCATCAGAAATGTTGGAAGAAACCATGCCTGAAATTCTTAATAGTATAAACTAAAGTATAAATACAAGAGTGTGTGGACAAGTTCAGGAAAAACATTCAGATCAATTTGTTTGAACAGCAGCTGAAAAGATAAGTTGAGATCATAATGTTGATTATTATGGTAAGTGATGTGAGATAAATTCAGACTACACATGGGAATCAGTGAGAGTTTTGGTACAATAGGATCCGTACCCAAGAAAGATGATTCTGGCCATGGTGCACTTCTGTTAGATGAGAAAAATACAAGGAAATTACATGAGAAATGTTTTGCATACATATCATTTCATTGGCCCTAGAATTTATCATAGCCCACGTTTCTTTTGTTTCTAAATAATTTTGTATTTTCCTAGACTACTTATAATAAGGAAAATAAATCTATATTAAGTGTTTGCTAAGAAGAAATCAAAACAAATTTAACTATGGCCCATTCTATTACTTGGTTAATTCTTAAAGAATCATAAAATGTAGATGTTTTATGTTCCTAATATGATGGTACTATTAGCATTCAGAAAACACAGTAGTAAAATTGTTGAAGTATATTTGATAGCTCATGAAAAGGCATATATTTATAATTAATGTTCCCCAGTCACTGATCAATAGCCTTGACATCCATTCATCATTTGTCACCATGAACTCTTAAAATAGTCTCAGATATAAGTATGATTTCAAAATGGATCAGGGAAAACATAAAGCAGTTGTCCTCTCATCAGATTTTTTAAATAATGGTAAAAATTTTAAGTGAGTACATACATATTCATGCTCAGAAATAGAAGGGAAAATTTCAGGACAAAAGGAACTGAGGAAGTCCTGGGAGACTCAACAGAGATGGAATTGGGTTGAAGAAGAATTGGCAATTTATAAGATATAAGTTTCTTTAGGGAGTTTAATTCAAAAAGTTGAGAGTAGAATATTCTAATAAAAAGAGAAATGATTCCAAGTGGATAGAGTGGTATACAGAAAGTGACAATAAGAAAACAACTAAGTAGATGTTATAGATTTAATAATGTATTATTTGTTTAAAGAAAGGATTTTTTTCTCACCATCTAGGACAAATATTATAATTGCATCTATATTGGAGATGAGGTGAACACTAGAGATGAAGGTATGCAGATAGTGATTAAAACAAATTTTATTCGGAAAATATTATTTTAGGTATGTGTGTAATAGTACAAAGGCTTGTAAGAATAGAAACAAAACAACTTTTAAACCAGTATAGAAAAAGAATGTAATAAAATAAATTTAATTTATCCAACAAAAGATAGAGAAAGAGACAAAGATAGAGAAAGCACAGTAAATAAAAAGACTAAGAAAATAAAATAAAAATGAGTTTGAAATGTTATCAATCATAATAACTGTAACTAGGCTAAACTAATCTATTAAATTCTCAGACCTATGAAAACAAAGCAAACATGCCATTTTTATTTGTTTACAAACAGACACTGGACAAATAATTAAAAAATAAACCATGTAATACTCATACGGTACTTACCATGTGGCAGCTACAATTCCAATCCTCACAACTATTCCAGGAAGTAGATGTTATTTCCCCCTTACAGACAAAGTAATTGGGGCACAGAGAGGTTAATTACCTTGCTCTAACTCACACAGGTAGTAAGTAGCAGAGCCAGGTTTTGAACCAAGGAAGTCTGGCTTCGGAATCTTGCCTTTAACTTCTTTACCACATATGCTGGTGAAAATAGTAAAAATTAAGTTTGCGTGATACTATGATCAGACAAAATAAAATTTAAGGTGAAAAACTTTCAAAACAGACAAAATATTTCCCAATTATAAACATAATGATTCAACAGAAAAAATGTAAGTAATGAAACAAGTATGAATTTTGCAACATTGCTTTACAATGTATGAAAACACACTAACACAATCACAAGAAGTAGTCCCAAGATCACACTGCAAGAATTTAACGCATTTCAAAAACTGACGTATCAGACAGAAATCGAAAATGACGTATATTGAATGGGATAGACTAGTTTATGTGGCATATGCTAGGGTTTATTACTGTCAAAATGTCCGCTCCCTTCCTTACCACCTCCTGCCTGTGCGGCCCATCCTAATGCCAGTGGAATCCTCTGCTGTACGATGTGCTCTTTGGCCAAAGCGATGGAGTGGAAGTGGCATGTGCTGCTTCTGGGCACAAGCTTTAGCAGTCATTGTGGGCACTACCAGCTCTGTTTTTCCCTCTGCCCCAATGTCAGCAATGGCTCAGAGGGACTGCTCCTTCACCCTGAGTCCTAGGTGAAATTCCAAATCCAGATCCACAGGCTAAATCGTGTCAGCATTCTATCGAACCGTTGTTGCTAAAAGCCACCACAATTTGGGGGTTACTTGTTATAACAGCATACATTGATCCAAGCGGATTGATGATACATTCCACTAGCAAATAATCCTCAAATCTCAGGGATTCAAAAAATGAAGGTGATTTCTCACTCATGCTTTGTGCCCCAGGGTCTCAGCTGGGGGAGCTGTGCTCTACCTGGTAGATACAGGGAATCAGACTGAGAGAGGCTCCACCATCTTTTGATGCTTATTACAGTCTCAAGTTGAAGCCCCAGGGACTGCAGAAACAGAGGAAGACAACACAGAGGATTGAGTACTAGCTGGGGTTTTCTGCCACTAAGGGGAGCACATGTTACCTCCACTCACATTTCATTCTCTCAAGCAAGTGACACGGTCATGGCTGAGTTTAAGTGGGTAAGGAAATAAAACTTTCCAATGTGTCGAGGAGTGGAGACTAAGAAATATTGGTGAGGATGTCAATATCAGTGTATTGTGCCACAAACTTAACAAGCACAGAATATGTATTTTCAACTATACGTGGAGCATTTGAGAAACTTGAGCACATAGAACAAAGAAAGGAATCCCCCCCAAATTCCAAAATATTGGTATAATGTAGACCAAGCGTCAGAGATGTCTAATGAAATATAATTAGAAATCATCCTGCAGAAGATAGCTTAAAAATGCCATATTTTAAACCTTTTAAAACCTTATTTTACATAAATAAGGAATTAAAAAGTAAATAGAAGATGGGAATTAACAAATAATTAGAAAAGTGAACAAGGGATATTATGTACACTAAAATTTGTAGAATGGAAACAAAGCAATACTCAAAGGGAAATGTACCATATTTAATCACTTTAATATAAAATGGAAGAATAAGTTATAATCTTTTTATATAAAATGCATATTAAAATAAACTAAAAGAAAGAAGAAAATTACAAAGAAAATATTAAAAATTAAGCAAATAGATAAAATAACAGTATATCAACAGAAACAACTATTTTTTAAAGACTCATAAACAAATTCTTGGGACACGTGTTCAAGGAAAATAAAAAGAAGAAGAAAAATAAACAATAGAAAGGATGGAAATGTGACTATAAGAAGAGATAGCAGATCTATAAGAATATAAAACTTTTTCTGTTAGTGATCAATATAGTCAATCTTTTAATTCCTCTTGAATCATGTCTTTAAAATGAATTTAAATTACAGTCAAAGATTTACTACTCCAAAGACACCACTCATAATTTATAGATGAATTCTGTATAAGAACATCAAAGAATAGAGGAATAGATAATTCCATTTTTTAATAATTGTTTCAGAAAATATAAAAAGATGGATTACTACCCAACTCATTTAACAAGCTAGCATAACCTTGATACTAAAACAACTATGACAATTAAAATTCCAGCCTAAGTAGTTTAAATATATTTTTCAGAACACAATTATCTCCCTTGAAACTTTAAAAGAATTAACTGACAAAACATTAAAGCTAAGACATGGCTTGATGCATAATCAATATATAAAAGCCAGTAGCTTTGCATATTCCTCCAAGAACTAATTCAAAATTATGGTAAGAAAAAAAGATTCCATTTACTGAAGCTACAAATATGGCCAAAGTATCTTGAAGTTAATAAAAATATATTAGACCTTTATTCCTTATGGAGCAAATATAAAATTTATTGAAGAAATTAAGAGATGTTAATAAAAGGAAGAAAAAGAATCACAGTTCAATATTCAATAGTGAATATTGAAGCAGCTCTTCAAATGAGTGGAGAGATAAATAGTTCGATAAATGTTTCTAGGAAATTTTAAAATATTTTAAAAATTGGATCCCTACATTGCGCTGTTCAAAACAATAAATTTCACAGGATTAAAGACTTAGTCATATAAAGAAAACAAATCTCATAAACATTTTGGAAGAAAAGATTTAAAAAAACTTTATGTCTTTGTAGGGAATACCTTAAATACATCATAGAAAGCAAAACTCATAAAGAATAAAAAATGTAAATATTTGTAAATCAATATAAAGGATATAGTTTAATGATGATGATGTTTACTTTAATAGTGTCTTGATTTATCCTTCTTCAAGGGCCACAGTAGGCCTTAAATGTTCTTCAGTATTTGGATATTTATGTGAAATCTACATTGGCAAGATATTTTCACTTCAATTGGTTACAGTCTGAAATGGGCAAATTCCGTCCACTGTTTTTATAAATAAAGTTTTATTAGAACACACCACATTCATTCCTTACCCTATTGCCTGTAGATGTGTTGCTGCTACAATGACTGAGTCGAATAGCTGTGACAGAGGACTTACGGTCCCTCAAACCTGAAATATTTGCTGTATGATCCTTTACAGAAAATGTTTTCCAATCCCTCATTTATGTCACTCTCTCCTTCTACACAAACCTCCCCTCTGTCATATTTGCTTCCAATACAGCCCCCATGTCGGGGGGGCACTGTATTGGCCAGGGACACTTTTTAGGTTGTAAAGTAGTGTTAAGAGAGGGATATAGTTAGCTGATAGTTGGCATATATTTAGGTGATTTATAGTAACTTTTGCACCCAGGAACAAACCATTCTTGAAATTATAGAGCCAGAGCTAGCTTGTGGGAAATTCTTCTCTATATCAGACACAAAATTTATAGAGGATTTGGGTTTTACTAAAGCCTAGTCAAAATAGAAGTTCTCTTGTGTCAGAAATATTCTTACTAATGCAGTGTATATAAACTCGCCATACTTTTCCCTCCTTGGGAATTGGATTAAAAAATATTATTAGAATTCCTGTGTTTGTAGAGCCCAAATTTATAACACTGCTCCAAACAGTGAGTTTGTAAGAGAAGTCTCTGTTTTTATCTCAATCTTCAGTAACAAAATATAAATTTTATCCAATGAAGCTATAAAAAAGACTGTTACCTTTTATCCTGTCTATATAAAATGTTACAAAATTTTGATATGTAAAGAAATCATCAAAATTTGTGATATTTATCATCTATTTTTATTTGTAGTTGTGATTTTTTTTATTCAAAATTTTAATTTTATATATAAAATTGAGTTCATAATTGTATTATTTTTCCTAAAGAGGGCTCCGGAAATTGCATAAGTTTTATGCTCCATTAATCCTGAATATAATCTTCTAAGTGTGAAAACAATATGTTTCTATAAATTAAGCTAAAAGGCAAATGGTAAACTTTGAAAACATATTTGCACATATACAACAGGGTTAGCACCAATGTATCCAGATGAATTTATAAAAGCAATACAAACACATTTTTAAAAAACCCTCCAAATCAAGAAGAGTTTAAAACATGTTTTATATTTTTTATCACCACAGGAAAAAACAAGCAAATTAAGTAAACCTGACCCCAATTTGCTTGAACAATGAAAAGTTCAACATACATTAAGCTCCAATATAATTTTGTTAGGCTGTAGCTATTATTCTTCTCATTTCCTATAATTTCCAACCCTTAGGTTTGCTTTCTTTATGGGTTCAAATGATTGCCAGGAGTACCGAGGGTTACATGACTCCTTATTCACTGTCTTATCACACAAATGTTCTAAGCTTTGGATGACTGGGACAATTTTGAATCAATTATCTCTGTGCACAGGAAACTGACAGGTGGTCATTGGTTTAAATTTGTGTTACTTGAACTAATTACTATAGCAAGGGGGATGGGATTGCCCTAATTGCTAATCATCTTGAATAGAGTTAATTCTATCCAAACTGCTTTACTGGGTATTGTGGGGACCATAAAAAGAAATTAGGTAATTGACAAAAGATATAAACAGGTAATTCTCCAAAAAGAAGTACAGTCAGTAAGCTTCAACAAAAAGCTGGGAAATGGGTACATAGTGATCATAATACTATCCTATTCAGTTCTGAAAATATTTTAAACTGTCCATAATGAAAATTATTTTTAAAATTTCCCACTATGATTGGATAATATTTTTGTCTGTTTCTCCTTTATCTGTCAATCTTTGTTTTACGCATTTTGAAGCTATAGTATTAAAGACACACAAATTTAGAACTGTAATGTCCTCATGGTGAACTGAACATGTCATTATTATGACTTGTTTTTATCTATAATGGTTTTGGGCTTGAAGTCTATTTTATCAAATATTAATGTAATTTTATTTTATATTATTTTTTTTAGTTAGGATTTGCCTGGTATTTATTTCCCACCATTTGACTTTCAATTGTTCTGTGTCCATGTGTTTTAATTCTCTGACAAACAACACAAGATTATATTAATTTTGACCAGTTTAACAATCTTTGTCTTTTACCTGTCAGATTTAGTCCATTTATAGTTATTGGTATAAAAAGGAGAAAATCAGTCCTTTCTACCCACAAGCTGACATGATGATAAGAGCTAGGCCTTGGGGTTTCTAGGAGCTGGCCTGACACAGCTAGATTGTGTTGTTTTTATGAACATGAACAGTTTCACAGAACATTAACACCAGTCAGGGCATCTCTACGAGCATGACAGAGAAAAACACAAACAAAAACTCTTCATAATCACACGTCTCCGCACAAACCACAAACAGAAACATTGTCCAAACCAAAAAATTACCAAATAATCCCCTTGTTTGATCAGCACTAATAACTGTTGCTTCTGTACTAATTAAGAATCTAGTTCTGCTTTATTTCTCCTGCCTCTTAGATAAAATTTATTAAGGTATCTATTCATAGAACTTCCCATGCCCTAACAATATGCAGTCTAGAGCAAACTAAGTACTTAAACCCTCTCTCATATCACCCAACATGGCTAAATATTATTATAAGTCCCTTCTAGAACCTCCTTTCCGAAATGTCTGCTGGCTCCTCACAGTGTGCAGTCTTCCCTGTGACAAGGAGCCAATAAACCCAACTTCTTTGTCTATAGGTGTGTCCCTGATTGTCTTTAACAGATGGGTATCAACACCACAATCACTGATATGTTTGGATTTGCTTCTACTAATCTTATTAAGAAGTTTCTATTTGTCCTGCTTTTTATATTTCTTTCCTTTTTTTTTTTTTTTTGCTTTTTGGATTTTATTTATTTTTTTTGTCATTCAATTTTCCTATTATCTCTACACTGTATATCAATTATTTAATGGTAGCCCTATATTAATGTTCATATTTAACATACAGGATTTTATTGTCCAGTCTTTTAAGGTTCTTTCCCTCCCCCCCCCCACACACAAAATAGGCATTGCTATTACTATATAGTTCATATTTGTTGAGTTGTGTCTAAACATTTGTCATTACCTTTGCTCATCATTCATTTATTAAATATGGACCTTTCATCTGGGTTCATCTGTTTAAAGTATATACTTTAAGTTGTCTTTGTTAGTAAATTTTCTTTCTTTTTTAAAAAATAATTATTATTTCTGCTTACTCTTAAAAGATGTTTTCCTTGGTACAAAATTCTAGGTTAACTTTCATTTCTCTCAACACATTGAAGATACCCCTTCCACTATTTTCCAGCTCCCTTTCTTGCTAGTGAAAAGTCAGCCTTAAGATTAATTGCCATGCATTTTGTTTGTAGATGATAGGTCTTTTCTCTCTGGCTGTTTTTAGAGGTTTTGTTTTTTTTTTAATTTTCTTTGGTGTTCTACAGTTTCACTTTAATGTGGTAAAGTATGAATTTCTTTTAATTTACCTTGCTTGGCATATACAAGACTTCCTAGATCTAAGTGTTGGTGTCTTTCAAAAGCTCTAGAAATTTTCAGCCATTTTGTCTTTGAATATCGTTTCTTCTCCATTTTGTTATCTTCCTGCAAACTGTGACTGAACATATTTTAGGTGTTCTAATGCTTTCCCCTTGTCTCTCACCCTCCCTTTATAGTGCCAATCTATTGGTTGTATTCTAGATAATTTCTTCAAATCTCTTTTCTAGGATATTTTGCCTTCAGCTGTGTCACATCTGCTGTTTAAACTATTCACTAAGGTTTAAAATTAAATTACATTTTCTGTTGATAGCAGTTTTATTTTTTCACATCTACTTATTCTCTAAATTTCAAGAAGAATTTGTCATTCTGTATCTACTGTCCCTTATTTCTGCTGGTTCCTACTCCTGGTGCCTTTTGTCCTTACCTGTTTTATGATTTGGGGAGCATAAAATACTCTTTTACTTAAAACTTTATCTGTGGAATTCTTTGAAGCCTGAATTAACCTTCAATTCCTTCAGAGAGGCTTTGCTTTTGCTTCTACCAAACGTATAGTTACTACCAACATGAGACCACTTTAAGCTAAATTCTGCATTTTAAGTTTTTCAAACCACAATAGTAACATAAATTTGGACTGCAATCCTGCAGGGGGCCAGCATATAAATATGAATTCTCAGGGCAAATATTTTCTTTCCATATATCCAGCATCAGAGTCCAAAAAGGCAATTTACCTTGCTGTCGCCTTCTGCATGGGGGGTTTATTTTTCTTTTATGTTTAAATTGATGGTAGAGCTCTTTGCTTTCCCAGCTTTAGTCATAGATTTTCTATTGAATTCTTTACCCAAGAAGTCATCAAAAGAAGCTTTAAGATCTCTAGGGTTGTGATAGAAGCATGCATATTAAAAGCCCACGTCGGCACTGGTTTACCTCCCAGGGTTCTATGGATTTCTAATTTTGTGCCAACTCAACAGTATATATTATAAACTTAATTTATCCAGAAGTTTAGTCCCTTTAAGTTAGCAGTTTTTTTTTTTTTTCAAAATACATAATCTGTCATACTGCTAGATTCAGAAACCCAACTTAATGTCTCTAAATGTAAGCATCTTCATTAAATGTCCTTAAAGAACTGAACCATATGATGCCTGTAAAAGACTGCTTGCTGACCATGGTTGAGCTTGCGAGCAGTCTGGGTGGGGTACTGGGAAGGTCTCACCGATGGCTACAGGACGGCACCTCTCAAACTACATTCTCTGGATTTCAGTCCCTTGCACAATGTTGATTTGTATTCTGCGAAAAGAAAGTGTTCTATTGACCAAAAAATGGGGATGTGCTTTTCCCCCTCTTGGAGAAACCTATGCATATCAACATGGGGAATGCTCTGAGAAGTCCTATAATAAGAACACGTGATGAAACTTTTTAAATCAAGTATTTTAACTAAATATTCAACCATACCTTATCAAAGAACCTATTTTTCTTGAAGAGCATTGATGTCCGTAGAACTTAGTTTGGAAAACGCTGATGTCTCAGGCAATATAATTAATCCATCTCCCCTTTGAAAGAACAAAATAAAGTTTTTCCAGATAAAGAGGCATATTGTGTGTTGGAAAATAAACATCATGGGCGATGAAGTGCTGGAATATGTGGGAAAGTTTTGTGGAGCAAGGGAGACATTACTATTGCATGCTATCAACAGTTTAATGCATATATATATATATATATATATATATATATATACTGCTATGATGACTTAAGAAATTGCTCAAAAAATTAAGAAATAAGTCTAGAGGGGAAAAAAACGTATGCAACTAAAAAACTGTCTAAGTGATTTGGACTCATGAACCTGTTTTGCATGACTAAGTGTTTCTTCTCTGTATGATTCAGAGCTTAGGCTATGGATCTAGAAGACCTGGCTTTAGATTCTGGCTGCTTCTCTCACTTGGCCCCCTGTCTGCCTGCCTCATGTCCACATCTATAAAATGGCCAAATACCTCCCTGTTCTATCTGCCTCTCAGAATTTCTGTGATGATTGCACTGGATGTCTGATGATCACATTGCCTGACTGCCGGGCTGCAAGGGTCCTCAACTTAGATTAAGCCACAGAAAGCCACTTTGTCAGGAAACACCTGTGTCTTGTGATATAAAAGCATAGAAGCATGAGTTGGGAGAGGCAAGAAAGAATGTACTTGACGGATATCATCATCTCCTTCTGTGTCATTACTTCTAGGGGGTAGAAGTCAATCCTGAGCTTTTTTGAGTGTACACTGCATAGGAACCACTGAGAGGTAAGGAATTAAAGGGAAGTTGCAGAAAATTAGAAGCCAACAAAAACCAACATGAGAAAATGCATAGGGTCTGAGGCAGCTCCCAAGAGCAGAACAATCACTACTGCTCATACTCACAGCACCAAAAGGCCCTTCAGAGTCAACTGGAAGAAATCCCGTAGGTGGAAAGACAGACACAATAGCCATTGTACTCAGTGTCTTTAAGCAAGTGTTGGGTTAGAGATTGTCCATATTCGTGGTGACCAAGGTAGAATAAAGGCCAGGGCAGCCCCACATAAGATCCTCTTTTCTTCTAGAGTCCTTGGGAGTTGAGAAAGTCCCAATTATGAAAACTGGATGGTAAATTTCTGTAAAATTTTGTTTTTGAAAGTTAACCGTGGCTTCTTATATCCTCATTTGTCATTATGGAGCATAATTCATAACCTCTGCTGCAGTCGTAAACAGATTTTGATCAATTCTAACAACAGGCTGAAAGAGATTTTCTCAACAGCAACAAGAAGGAGCCAGGAGACAATGTAGTTATAACTTGGACAGGTTACCAACCCTGTTTAAAACTGCATTTCTCTCCACCCACGTCTTTTCCTCTTTCTTTTTTAGTTTTGTCCACAGTACATGAGAACTTCTAACAATCTGCACAATTAATAACCTGTTTATTGTTTGGTTCATCTACTAGGAAGTAAGCTACAGAAGGGCACAGATTTTTGTCCATTTTATCCATCCATTTACCCCCAATGCCTACAAGATTGGCTGACATATAGCAGGTGCTCAATAAATACTGGATGAATAAATAAACTATTTCACAACAACAGGACCCCACAGTGAGTGAGACAAGGGCAGCATTTGGCTTTGTTTTACAGATAAATAAAACTGGTTTTAGGCACATGCAGCAGGATTTATGTCCATTTATGTGAATATGATAAAATTCCTCAAGGGTATAAAAACTCAGATAAACAAAACAAAACAAAAACACCCTCCCATTTTTCTCCTTCCTGCTGCTAACACAGTCGATTTTCTGTAGTTCAGATTTCATGCAAAAGTGTGAAAGAAGGGGAAACAAAAAGCAACCAAAACAGGCAATTATAAACAACCAAACAAACTTTTATTTTCATCTTTATGTGTCAAGCTAAATTGGACTCTGTGTATTATTTTAATTAAAAATAATCCTCTTGAGTACAAATGAGAAAGAAAAAATGTAAATCACTGGCCAACCTGCAAATTACTTTAAATAGTGTTTCTGGAACCTTAATGCTGATGGCATATTCTGGCTTTTAATAGTCCCTTATTTCAGAGAAAATTACTCTTTGCCATTTGTTTAATTTGCCACACAGTACACGTTGACTTATTTAGAGCGAATGCTCTTGAGCAGAATATGAACTTTGAACTTATTCCAATTACATTACTAATATTCCTTCTGTGGCAAGTTTTGTCCTTGAGAAAATACAGCTATTTTTCCTTAATATTTTTAGCTATAAGATATACACTATACACTTACATGCACATATCAAGTTGAATAAAATGTCTTCTGTCCAATTTTATATTCACAGGCATTTAAATACTGTGTGATTTCAGTTTACTATTGTTCTCAGACATCTGCTAAAAACAGCTATTTACAAAAAATATATATTGGCATTCTGTTAATTGATCCTATTTTCATGAGAAATTTTAAACGCACAGTTTTGAATCCTAGGATCTCTAAAACTCAAAGATTCAAGTGACTTTATGTTATATGCTTCACTGAGCCCTGGAGGAAGAAGAGGAGGAAGAGGAGGCCATAACTTCATGAAAAAATAATCTAAATCAAGGTTTTTAGAACTTCAAAAGATTGGAAATAAAGTGACTACAGATAACTTCCTAATGTCTGGCATAGCAGCTTAACAAAATTGAATAGTTTTAAAGGTTTCTCCCACAGTCTGAGATTACTGTGCCCAAATATCTATAAAACAATATTGATGCTATGGAATAGCCAAACTCATATTTTCTGCTTAATATTTGGCTGCAAGGTAATTGTTAATTAATCAATAGACAAGAGGAATTTTGGAAGAGGGAAAACAGACTTCATTGAAAAGACAGAGGTGGGAAGAGCAAAATATGTTTACTATAACCTTAAATATACGCATTCTTCCTGAGCTTTTTTCAGCTTGTGTCCATTGCTTTTGATTACTGTCTTTATTTAAAGTCAAATGTCTTGTAATTATAACCCCACAAATTCTGTGTGTACTAAATTCAATCGAGAAGGAGGAGGTCCTTTCCTGTAGATGTAGACTGAGGAACTCAGTGTTTTTCGTCAAATATCACTTAAAGAAATGATTTCCAATTTACGGCTATCAAAATTAGCCGCACTTTAAATGAGAAGTCTGTACAAATACACTAGACTGAGAAATTACCAAATTCTGAGAGCTTAAATTTGACAAATCTGTTTGCAACAGCGACATTATAATAAAATCAATTTACACTGAATAAAACAGGTGAGAGTGATAGAGAGAGCTAGAGGTATAAATTGAGAAGTTGTTATTGTGCAAATTTGCTCCTCTAGGAATTAGAAAGTTTAGTAGATTTAATCATTTTTGAAATCCGAGTTGTGTTCGTCTTGCATTACTATAATGCATGTTGTGTTGTTTTGATAGTGGTGATGGTGTTGGAATTGAGATTACCTGTTTAACATCTTGCCTGGTTCTCCCTGTGGCTAATGCAGCATGTATGTAAGCAGATATGTAGGGGGAAAACAAACTGAAACCTTCATAGGAAGAGCCCAACACTTGACTTTTATTTTCCATCCTTTTACCTTTTCACCAGTGATCTTGTCTCCACTCCTCTCTCATGAGCATCCTTGGCCAACAACTATACCTTCCATAATTTTAGTCTCAGTCATCCACTCTCTGACCACTACTTCCTGTCTTTCCAGCTAACTCGACTCACAATGACTTCGAAGACTCTACCTAACGGTTCTGATCCATCCCTACCTTACAAACACCATCTCCCTCTGCAGGGCTCCCCCTAACTTCATCCTGTTCCAGCTCTGAAATCTTTCTCACTTTGGTCAAACACCCAGGCTCCCTCCATGAGATGTTTAGATTTGGACTTTTTCTTCCCGGATTGCCCTTACTCCAGATATCCTCGTGACTCATAAAATAGTCATTTATTACTCCTGAATTTTAGCAGCTTAAAAAAATGGGAATTTATCATCTCACACAGTCTCTGAAGGTCAAGAATCTGGGAGTAGTGAAAGATTGGGGAAGGGGGCATTCTGCCACGAGGGAAGGTGCCTCATGAGGTTGCAGTCAAGCTGTTGGCCAGAACTGCAGCCTTGATGGACTTGCCCTGAGCTGAGCCATCTGCATCCAGATGTTGTTGGGCAGAGGACCACCCACGTGGGCCACTGGTTAGGACATGCTGCTTTTCATGAATCACTGAGCCCAGTCTACACTGGCAAGAAATTGAGATCCACCTCTTTAAGGAAAGAACTTGTCAGCATATTTTAAAAGCCATCTGAGCTCATCTCTCACAAACTTTGGATCTGATTATTCTAATGCTTTTGGATATCGAAGGCTAAATGTGTGTAGGTGTATATATGTGCGTGTTTGTTTGTGTATATATTGAACATACGCATGTCTAAAATTCCAGTATCTATTTCAAGTTTGGTTAATTTGGTTTACAGGGGATACATATATAGGGCATGGCTAGAGACAGAAGGAGCTGAACATAGTGGTACAAACATCACTCTTTCCATTTTGAAGCTTGTGTCTTAGATATTATCTCATGACGAAAAGAATTGTAAGCATTTCAAGTGAATAAAATCTCACTTTTTTGCTCAACCTAGGAAAGAGAACACAAATGTTGGGGATAAGTTCAGAATAGCACATGTAAACTCTTCCTGGAAGGCTTTATACTAGTGGAATGTTTGAAGGCCCAGAGGCTGAAATGGACCTTTTAAGGACCAATCATATCTCACATCGAAAGTCTCTGCCCACAGGGTAGCCATGTTTTATCCAGTATAACCTTTCACTGCTTGCAAAATGACAAGATGACCTGCTGCTACAAGTTCCCATTTTAGATACAGGGAAATTGGGGTTCCTTGGATTTCTCAGCTTCAAATAGCAAGATAAACCACAGCTTGGCCAGCACACTCCATTGCTCTATTCTTGTAAACTTTTCATGTACAATTCTGCACTAGAAATTGCAGCCAATTGAATGGTTTGAAACATTTCCATATGAATGCGTCTTCTTCCACTCCTCATATGCTCCAAGTAGGTGCTTCAAAATCCACAAAGCTTCAGAAGTCACAAGCTTCAGAACAAGCTGTTATCACTTTGATAGCAGCTGGAGACTCAGTGCATGTCAGCCCTCTCGGAGGAGAAGTGCTTGTCAAGACAGCCTACAGAATACCGAGGCTGTAGGAGCTCACTCCAGAAATAGAGGAGGAGTTCCCAGGATGCTGTCAAAGGAGAACGCACTTTCAAGAGATGCAAGTGAAAATCAGGAGTGGAATCACAGATAGAATATAGCACATTAGAGCTGAAAGAGGCTTAGAGTCTTTGTTGTCCCGTCTCTTCATTTCCCAGATAAAGAACGTAGGACACTGAGTAAAAATAACTTGCCCGAATTAAGAGACAAGTTTGCCTGTTGAATACAGTCCTCAAATGCCTATCTTTTCTATTTGCCACAACACAAAGTCACCACCAAGATGCGGGGAAGAAATAAAACCGTCTTTGTTTACAGATGACATGATTGTCTATGTAGAAAACCCAATAGAGTCCACAAAAATACACCTCAAGTAAGCGATTATAGGAAGGTTGCAGAATACAAGGTTAATATAGAAAAGTCAATTGTTTTCTTGTATACCGGTAACAAACAAGTGGCATTTGAAGTTAACAGTGACACACACACACACACACACACGTCCCCCCAGGTTCTCAGGCCCTTGGCCTTGGACTGAGAATTATGCCATCTGGTTTCCTGGTTCTGAGGCTTTTTGGACTTGAGCTGAGCCACGCTGCTGATATCCCAGGGTCTTCAGCTTGCAGATGGCCTATCCTGGGACTGCTCAGCCTCCATATTTTTGTAAACCAATTCCCCTAATAAATCCCTTCTCATCTGTCTCTATCTATCTATCTATCTATCTATCTATCTATCTATCTATCTATCTATCATCTATCTATCTCACATAGGTGGATAGATAGATATTATTTTTTAAACTTCTCTAAATTACAAAAAGTCTGAAGCTAAGTAATCCAGGACTGTGTAGAAGCAATTGAGCATCATGAGAAACGTCTTTCTTTTCTCTTGGCAGCTGTCCTTAGCTTTCACTTGTTGTTAGATTGTTGTGGTATGGCTAATCAATCCACTACCGGCTTGATGTCCACCTTCCTAGTAAAAAGAAGAGGAAGAAAGGAAGGAAATGAGATTAAGAGAAAAAATAAGAAAGGAAAAAAGGAAGGAAGGAAAGGAAGAAGGAAAGAAAGGAGGGAGGAAGGGAGGGAAGGAGGGAGAGAGGACAAGGAGTTTATTATACTGGCCGAGTCCACCTACATCTCACTAGTCACGACTGTGTTACATGAACACTTCTTGTTTCAAGGGAGACTAATTATTTGTATGTATGTGGTTTTGTCTTTGTGTTTAAGCTGACACATTGCCATCCTAAATAGGAATAAAATTCTATTGACAGGGAACAAGAAGAGAACTGTGAGCATTTGTCATTTCTGCCACAGGGACAAGGTATCCCAAATTCTCACAACAAATGATCTGGTTCTTATTTAAAGAGGGAAAAGGGAAATGTGTGTGTGTGTGTGTGTGTGTGTGTGTGTCTGTGTGTCTGTGTGTGTCTGTGTGTGTGGTGGTGATGGAGGGGCTTGTTTCTCTTTTTTTTTTTTTAATTTTTGGAAAAAGATAAATAATCCAGGCAATTACGTGCCTTTGTGAGTCATTCTAATTTCAGCTTCAGTATTCGGTTGAGTGGCAGGACAATCTACGTTTCTCTTGATTCCCTTCCTCAATAAAACATCTGGCTACATACTAGCATTTTCATTAAAGGATCACAGGGAGCTCCAACATAATTCATCTCTAAGTCTTTTTCTGGCAAGTCCTTGTATAAAACGATCTTCGCTTTCATATGAATCTGATCATCTTTTTCTGGCATGAGAATTGCTTCCGACTGGTATAATGGAGGTTTGTTTTTGAACAGAGGGACCTTTTGTCAACAAGACGAGAGAAAATGTGGGGGAGAATGGATGTTCTATTGTTATAGGATGATATATTATGATTTTCAAAGCTCTGAGGAGAGAGACTCAACCTTGTCAGCCTTGATTTATGTTTGTTCATTCTGTGATTCAATAGGAAGGTCAGGTGAGCCTCACTGAAATCTTTTGTTATATATTTTTCTACAGAGTCTGATGAATTGCATCCTGCACACCTTGCCTCACTTTCCCCAGTTACCACTGTGAAGAACTGAGCTTTTATGGAGAGGATGTTGCATATCATTATGACCACAAAGCCATTCACACATCGATATGCATGTCCCCGAACTCAAAATGGCTTTGAGTAAGCCTAGGGGTCCTTGAGATCAGATTACTAATGGAGAGATTAGGATATATATATTTGGAAAAGTTTCAAAACTCGATTATTGGGCAAATGAATTTTAAGCAGAATCTCAAAATATTTTACTATTTATAAAGATTTTTCTAAACAATGTATAAATCACAAAATGTCCATTTAAAAGTAAATATAGAGGCATATCCTACTTGAAAATATAAAAATAAGACCTGGGCTGGGTGCAGTGGTTCACAGCTGTAATCCCAGCATTTTGGGAAGCCCAGACAGGAAAATCACTTGAGGCCAGAAGTTCAAGACCAGCCTGGGCAACACAGAGAGACCCATCTCTACAAAAAATAAGAAAAATTAGCTGGGCATGATGGCATATGCGTGTAGTCCTAGCTACCCGGGAGGCTAAGGCAGGAGGATCGCTTGAGCTCAGGAGTTTGAGGTTGCTGTGAAGTATTTTTGTGCCATTTTAAGATCTGCTCTGCCTGGGCAACAGAGCAAAACTCTGTCTCAAAAGAAAAGAAAAAAAATAAGACCTTAAATACACCTGAATCACTTCAGTGTAAAGTTGTGGTTTCTTATTTACTTTTGATTTGTTTAATGATTTATGGTTATACGGAAAGTTTAATTTTTATGTCATTAAATTTATCAATTTCATGCTCAATGCTGCTTAGGTTGTATGTCCTGATCATGTACCCTGAACATTATCAAGCAAATGACCCATGTTTATGGAACTAATTTTTATTTAATGAATAAGTTACATATCTAGATTTATTTTTTGTTATTGCTGTTATTCCAACACTATTTTTAAAAATAATTGCATCTTATTTTCCTGTTGTGAAATATGATTGTTATCATATTTCTCTTCCCACATGCACTGAAGACTATGGGCTTTTTTCATTATTAAATCTCTGTTTGCTCCTCCTTCATGATTTTTATGTTATATTTATATTAAAGGTATGGCATGTTTTGTTATATTTATTTCTAGGTAGTTTATTTTTCATATATTCTACTTCAGACTTTTTAAAAAATTCACCAGTAAAGCAGTCTTAGGCTTGACATTTTCTATGTGAGAAATGGCAGTGTTTTTCATAGACTTCAGATATTTTAGATATTCTTTGTTCTTTTGTAATATTTGGTAAGTTTTCATTTCACAGGAATTTTTCCAATATATCTAAATTTTCAAGTTTATCTTCTTGGTATTCATAACATGTCTGATAATTGTGGCACAATGTCTTTGATTTGGGAAATCCTTTGATCACTCTCTCTTTTTATATTGCATTTGTACCATTTCCATTTTCCTCTCCTTCTGGGATTCCATTTATGTTAATGTTGTATGTATGTTTCATATGTCTTTTGGTCTCATTCTATATTTTACATATTTTTTCTCTTTATACTTCAGTCTAGTTATTTTATATTGACCTATGTTTAATTTTACTTTTTTCAAATTTACATTTTTAAAATTGCAATTTAACATGCAGCTATTACATGTTAGTTTTAGATAGATTCCAGTTCTTTTATGAAAGTATCATTTGTGTAAACCATTTTTTCTGAAAATGTATATGACAATTATTTTTAAATAATTTAAAACTTACAATATAGGAATCATTTGTGGGTTTGTTTCTATTATTTATTTTTTTCAGTTATGGCTTATTTACATATTATAAGTAGGTAATGTTATTTATATTTGTTTCAATATGTTAGTGTTTGCTCTAGGTTTTATAAAAAATGTATGTTTAAATACATCACTGTCTACCTTCAAGTAATAATATGTCACTTTATATACAATGTAAAAAGCTTACAAGAATATATTTTCATTCCTTCCTGTCTTTTGTACTACCAGCAAACATTTTATATTTTCATATATTCAAAATCCTATAATATGTTATGAATATTTTTATTTTAATCAACTAATTATCTTTTGATGAAATTTTAAAATGCAAGCAAAAATTGTATTTTACATTTTTTCCTCATAATTACCACTTTTGATCCTCTTCATTAATTTGAGTATTCCAGTGGTTGTCAGTGGCAGGGGAGCTGGGGATTTCGAGTTCCCAGCCCACTTGATAATAACATCTGTTGACATTTTGGGGCTGGGGTGAGGGAGGGATTGCTACTGGCGAGAAATGGGCATAATATCCTCCAATTAATATGCTAGCTTCCTCCAGAAACAATTGTTTGGTTCTGTGTACTCTCTGTGATCTGACATTTATGTCAATAGCCCTAAGTGTGATAAATCCTTATATAAATCCAAGTTTCTGCACTGAATATGGAACATGTGTAGCCTAGGTTACACATGTGGGATAATCTCAGCTCCTACTTGTCTGTAAAAGTCTTAATCTTATCTCCATTTCTGGAGTATATTTCCAATAGGCACAGAGTTCCAGATTGAGAGTATTTTATTTCAGCACTTTAAAGAAATCATCCTGCTGTTTTTTTGTTTTGCATAATTTCTGTCAAGCCTTCTGTCATTATTCCACTATTGGTAATGTTTACTTTTTCTCTGGTTGATTTAAAATTTTTTTCCATTTCTCTTAGTTTCAGCAATTTGAATATGGTATGTGTTGATGGGATTTTGTTTGTGTTTATCCTTCTGAGACTACATTGAGATTTTGAGGTCTGGTAGATATCAAATTTAAAAAAAAAATGTTAGCCATTATTTTTTCTAATTTTTTGTTCTGCTCCCTGCATTTCTAGGACTCCAGCTACATATGTGTTAAATGGCTTTCTACATTCCTACAGTTCACTGAGGCTCTGCTTATTTATTTATTTTTAATTTATTTTTTCTCTCTATGCTTCATATTGCATGACTATTGCTATGTCTTCAAGTTCACTGATATTTTCTCCTGCAGTTTCTAATCTCCTTTAATCCCTATTCAATGCATTTTTTAAAAAAATTCCTAGGAGTCCCATTTGGATCCTTTAAAATCTTCTATTTCTCATTATATTTACATTTTACATTAAATCCTTAAGCATATTTACAATAACTGTCTTAAAGTTCTTGTCTGCTGTTGCAGCCATGAGACTGCCTTAGAGACCTCCTAGCTATATGGAGAATAATTGACCAAGGGCTCAAGCTGTTGCACGTTGATATCTATCACTGTATTTGCCCGAAAACCATGTCTCTCGTGGGCTCTTTCTGTCAACTTCTGAGTACAGTGGAGCTACCAAGCTAGGTCCACTCCAGGGAGACGAAGGACTCCTTTGTTGGGTGGCTTTGATTCAAAGACAGAACAATGATTTTGTCTGTCTTATTTTATTCTTTTTTTTTTCTAAAATTTCAGAATATTAGGGGACTAAAAACACTTTGATTACATAAATTGCCTTTGCACCACCTGAGCCAGAGCTACAACTGTGCCCATCCCCCAGACAGTGTGGACTGCACTGGTTAGGTGTGAATTTACCCATCCCCTCCTCCCCCTGACCTGCCTGACACCCAGTGAATATTACTTCATATGTGCATGTAAATTTTGATTGATTAGAATCAATTTAATGGTGAGGACATGTGGTGTTTGTTTTTCCATTCTTGTGATGCTTCACTTAGAAGAATGGGCTCCAGCTCCATCCAGGTTAATACAAGAGGTATTAGTTCACCATTTTTTATGGCTAAGTAATACTCATGGAATACATACATGTTATTATTAATCCACTCATGGATTGATGGGCACTTGGGTTCTTTCATCAGTCTGTGTTGCTGTTATCATGTCTCTATAAAAATTTGTTATTGTTTTTCCATTTCAAGTTGTTTAAGCCAAGAAAGACTCCCCTTCGGCAATTACCCCTTCATATGTAGAAACAGAAATCTGGTGTTTATAGTTTTATCTTGATTTTTAGACATTAAGTCTTGTTTCCTAACCTTCTTGTTAACTTTTTATCCAATACCAGTTATTGTGTGTAACAATACTGTGGAGGTTCTGTATGATGTTTTCTTCCTCCTGAGAGAATTTGCTTGACTTCTGTTCATTAAGGTCGAGGCACATGACTACCTATATTTCTACTAATAGATTACTGTAAAATCAATTTTATCATATCTATAAAATAGACTAGTATATAATTATCCTAATATAGTATAGATCTGTATATGCTGATCTGTAGAGATATCTATGCTATAGCTCTGTATATGCTGATCTGTAGAGATATCTATGCTATAGCCTATTAGTTTGGTAGTCCTGCCATAACAATCTACCATGGACTGGGTGGCTTAAAGAAGAGAAATTCATTTTTTCAGAGATCTGGAGGCTAGAAGTCTAAGGTGTCGGAGCATTGATTTCTTCTGAGGGCATCTCTCTTTGGCTTGTTCTGTCTTCCCTCTGTGCATGTCTGTATTTTAATCTCCTCTTCTTATAATGACATCAGTTATACTGGAGTAGGTCTCACCCATATGCCCTCATTTTACCTTGATTACCTTGTTAAAGGCCCAATCTCTATATACAATCACATCATGAGGTACTGGGGGTTAGAACTTCAGTATGTGAATTAGGAGTGGAGGGTAGGGGGAGCAATTAAGCTGACAATATATATCATAATGTAAATAAGGCAATGAATGGTATGTGTAATAAGATTTTACTTGATTTTGAGTCATTCACGTATATATTTGTACAAATTTTGAGTAAAACATCAAAGAAAGTATTAATGGCAGTTTTCTTTAAGAAACTATACTGAGTGTTCATAGAGACAGAAGAAAATAAGAGCATAAATACACTTTTTAAATTTTCCTTTACTGTTTGAATCTCTTGCCATACTTTTGCATTATTTTTATATTAATAATAACGAGAAATATAACCGCACGAGTATATCATAACTCAAATTTGCTTGGAGTCACTCAATTATTTCTTGATAAAGTCAGGAGTGTGATACAAGCTTTATGACTGTCATTCCAGTTATCTTTTATGCCTGCCAAATAGCCATCCTACCCCCATGTAGCTATTGGATGCTCAGATCTAACTTCCCATTGCATTACTCGCATAGGTGATTCGAATCACCTGATAATCTCTCAGTGTAAGCATGTTATTGCAAGCACTTAGTGAAGCTATTATGTTTAGATGTTCATCCTCCATCACCTTGTTTATTTAATTTCCAAGTGTAAATTTAATATGGCTTTATCTTAACACACAGAGAGCCTTACTATGTAACTGGTCATTCTGTCCTGAATTTTCTTGTCCTTAAATAACCCATGGCCATTTCTCTCTGCTGTGGATGTTCTGGCAATTCTGGGCCTCCTTGAGCTTTGGCTATGGCTGTAAAACCCTGTGTTCACTCAACTTCCAGCTTAACAGCAGGTCTGGTTCTCAACTTATTTCCTGTATTGCCCGGTGCTATCATAATAGTCGTCCCTAATTGTCTTCAAAGATCAGGAACTGGATTGGCGTACCGTGACAGACCAAACTCAACTCTGTGTCACCTTGTGATTCCCAGAAGCTCGCACAAGGCTTCCAGACCCCTCCCGTGGTGTTCTCTCCCTTGAACAGGGTTGAGAAAATGCAACTGTGAGTACCGTCTTCATGTGAGAGACTCCCTAATTCACTGTGAACAGTCAAATGTCACTTCATTACGGGGCTCTCCACTTTAAACACAGGAGTCCTTTGGCTGGAATTAGAAAGGACCTGATATGGCAGAAGCAGCAGTAGGACTTCAAAGGACTCTACTTTTAGGTGGCTTGGACAATTTGTTCCGAAACTGCACATGGTTTTGAATTTATCCCCTTTTAAGTGGCTCTCTCATCTGGTTCTGTGAAGATGGAAGACTCAATTAAGGAACCACTGTGTGGCAGTCACCACTGGGTCCTTTATCTTGCTCAGTATGGAGGGGGAAAAAAAGACTCTTTGGAACAAAATGTGCTATAGCGGTTTCACTTGACCTTTCTTTACCGACTAGGCTCATTCAAAGTTGTTTCTTTTTTTTTTTTTAAAAGGGAAGAAACATAAAAGGCATCAAATGTTTCCTTTTAGCACCGTGGCTGTAGAGAGAAGAGGTCCCGACGCCTTGGGTGTTCAGAACACTTTTCGTCCTGTCTGTGGTCCCTGAGGAAGCTGCTGAAACTTCCCCTCTCCTTGACCACATTCCCCACCCTCTCTCCCCCACACTCATTAGTCTTACCTGCTTTTACCTGCAGAGTTCAAAAATCAAGAGTTCACATTGACCCAGGTGCTGTCAAGCTAGAGGAGAGCACAGAGAAAGGCATCACGGTTGATTTCGGGAGCCCACGAGGCTTAGTTGACAGCATAAAGCGAGTGGGGATCAGCCCTGGGAAAATCTGTATTTGCTAAACAGGTAAAATGAACCTTCAATTCTGTAAAGATTGGCACAGGGGCTCTTTAGCTAATAAGCTTTCTTATTGGATTTTAATCACTCCCATTGACAGAAGCAGAATGACTTCTACTCTCTACAAACTGGTCTTGTAGAGAGAATTGTGCCCTCTGTTAATTAAAGTCTACGTATAAGGGCCTCTAAAGTGGGGTATGAGAATGCTAGCTGCAAAAGATGATCCTTTCGGGTGCTGAAAGAAAATATCAACACTTCTATTCATGTATTTACTTTACTTAAAAGCAAAAGAGAAATTAATCTCAAGAATGTTTATGAGTAGATAACCACACCCTCCTGTCATGTCTCAAGTAGGGAGGGCCAGGTGTCCTGAGAGATCAGGGGGAGAATGTGATGAGCTTGAAAGTGACAATCTCACTTGTCCCTTGGTTTATTTTTATTTATGTATGTATGTTCTTTTCTGCATAATCCTAAATCTTTTTGTATGTCCATTTGTTTTTGTCTGTCGTAGTTATCACAGTTTATACACACTTGGATTAGTTGATTTATTTATTGCATGATTCAGATTTAATTAAACAAATTGTCACAAGCTGTTTAGTAAAATTTCTGAAAACAATACACAGAAAACATAAAGCAAAATTGCAACATAAGAAAATGTCAATGAAATAGAAGTTAGCACATTTACCCGTAGAATGAGCTTTTCATCATTCATATTAAAAGTTGAAGACTAAGATGATTTAATAAGACCTACCATATCCAGTCAGATTTCTCTCAGTTTAAAATAACAATCCTACACTGCTGGTGGGACTGCAAACTAGTTCAATCTCTGTGGAAAGCAGTATGGAGATACCTCAAAGCGATACAAGTAGATCTACCATTTGATCCAGCAATTCCACTACTGGGCATCTACACCAAAGATCAAAAGGCACTTTACGAAAAAGACACATGCACTCGAATGTTTATAGCAGCACAATTCACAATTGCAAAGCTGTGGAAACAACCCAAGTGCCTATCAATTCATGAGTGGATTAATAAAATGTGGTATATGTATACCATGGAGTACTATTCAGCTCTAAGAAACAATGGTGATATAGCACATCTTATATTTTCCTGGTTAGAGCTGGAACCCATACTATTAAGTGAAGTTTCCCAAGAATGGAAAAACAAGCACCACATATACTCACTAGCAAATTGGTATTAACTGAACAGCACCTAAGTGGTCACATAGGTACTACAGTAATAGAGTATTGGGCAGGTGGGAAGGGGGAGGGGGGCGGGTATATACGTATATAATGAGTGAGATGTGCACCATCTGGGGGATGGTCATGCTGGAGACTCAGACTTGTGGGAGAAGGAGGGGAAATAGGCATTTATTGAAACCTTAAAATCTGTACCCCCATAATATACCGGAAAAAAAAAAACCACATTAGAAAGAAAGAAAGAAAGAAAGAAAGAAAGAAAGAAAGAAAGAAAGAAAGAAAGAAAGAAAGAAAGAAAGAAAGAAAGAAAGAAAGAAAGAAAGAAAGAAAGAAAGAAAACAATGGTGATACAGCATTTCTTGTATGTTCCTGGATACAGCTAGAATCCATTATATTAAGTGAAGTATCTCAAGAATGGAAAAACCAGCACCACATGTACTCATCAGCAAATTGGTATTAACAGATCAACACCTAAGTGGACATATAGAAGTAACATTTATCGGGTGTTGGGAGGGTGGGAGGGGGTAGGAAGGGATGGGTATATACAACCACAACGAGTAAGATGTGCAACGTTTGGGAGATGGATACGCTTGAAGCTCTTACTCGAGGGGGGAGGGGGGGCATGGGCAATATATGTAACCTTAACACTTGTACCCCCATAATATGCTAAAATAAAAAAAAGAAAAGTAAAATATAGCATAGATAATGTATTCATGAGAACACTACGAATTTTGTGCTATGAGTTAAAATTAAACAAAATTATTTTTTAAAGACTTATCTATTTTTATTTCATCTTCTTAAATGTTATAGTAGGTTTTCTGATGTGTATCATAATAGTACAGTAGTAAATGTATATAATTTATAACAAAATAATCACAAAATCATTAGAGCTATATGTTTCAAATATTTTATTGGTGGAGTGTATCATCAAAAGAGTTTGGAGACTACTGATGAGATCTCCACTTTCCTCTGAACAGAGGAAGAAAAAACACTGTGCTTTGAGCAAGGAAAGCCCTTGTTAGTCATCACTGGAGGAAACCACAGGCATTTTGCATAAGCAAACTGGCGCCATGTTTTGTGCGTCATGCACATTTATATAGACGAAGGAGGAGACATGAGCTCCAGGAGAGGCAAAGGCCTTTCCAAAGTTGTTTTTAGGTGATTCTCAGCAACTCACGTTCCTAAGAGACTAACATGTTTCATCTGGGTCAATAAGAGCTACACTGAATTACAAATTCCCTAGGTAAAGTCTAACAATTTTGTTATACTCTTAACCAGTATCACTTTTCCCAGTCGAGACCCAGCGACAAATCAGCAGAAAACTCCACAGGCATCACCCCCCTTTGCTAATGCATAAGACCAAAGGCCCATGCAAGGAGGGAGACTGATGCTCACAGCTTCCCGCTTTCAGAGATGAGAAAACTTTCCCAAGTAGGAGGTGATGCTTTGCTTTATGGTCGCTTGTGCATCCCATAGCTCATGGCTAACTTTGTGATGGTGTCAGTTTCCACTAATAGACATTGAGGAGGGCCAGGTCTTCTGAAAAAGGCTGGCAAACTTCAGTGTTAGCAAGCAAGTCTCATTAGCTAATTCCTGTGGATACCCTAAGACAAAATGGCAGAGGATGGGGGCCTAGCTGTGCTGCTGCCCCCAGCTTTGGGTTAGTGCATTATCGCCCTTTCCTGTGGTTTCCGTAACTTCAGGCTTTTCTAATCCTACTCTTGACCAGCCTTAGTTTTGCTCCATGTCTCTGTTATAAAATACTCAAAGACTTTAGTTCTGACAGCTACTCGTATGCTCCCGAATAAAATCTACTACACTGCAGGATTTTGGTTTTATAGCTTCTGCCTGGATTGCACTTACTTAGGTGGAATGCAGTCAAGCATGACTGTAAAAAAAAAAAAAAGAGAGAGAGAGACAGAGAAATAAAACCTAGCGTGCCTTTTTTGAATGCATTAGAGCTTCACTGTTCCCATTCTACTAAGAAACAGAAAGTGCACATATGTGTTCTGGGAAGACAGAGTATTTCTGTAAGCAAATGTGCTTTCACACGAACTAGTTTAAGCATCTTCTGATTCCCCACAATTGGCATGGACATTTTTCTGGGTCAGAAGCGAAATACAGCATTGGTACATCTACATTTTGCCTAGAAAATATGGGATCAAGAAGGCCATGAACAATCTATTTGCAAAACTGGATACTAAACCTAACCTTTGGGGGAAATTTATGTCCTTGAGCTGTTATTTCCTGCGAGCAGGTTGAGTAAAATTCACTCGGATTTATTGTTATTAAAATTCTTCATCATCACTATCAGCATCATTATCACCCCCAGGTGTACACAGCACTTTCCTTTCCAGATGCTTAAGTTGTTTTACTTATATTACTGTAGCCATTTTTAAATATGCTTAAAATATCAGCTCACACACTTATTCCCGTAATGCCTCCCCATGGAAAAAAAAATTGGAAAAGTCAAATGATTTAAATTGACATTTTTCCCCCCCACAATCTTTAGTCTGAGAATCCAGTGGCCATTCCAAGGCCATATCGCTTCATTTCATTTATTCGTATAGCATTCCGGTGAGGGAGGAAAGCGGAAGGCAAGTCCACCACCTGATAATGAATGAAACAGAGGTGTAGAATATAAAAAAGGACTTGCCTAAGGACACATTCTGAATGAGCAATGAGCCAATGAGTTAGCCAAAGCCTTCTGATCTTTGCACCAATCTTCTTCCGGCTCAAATATGCAAAGTCATTGATACGGATTCTGAGATCCACTCTATGAAAGTCACGTGCTTTCAACTTTTGTACATATCATAACAGGACACCTCAGGGATGGTAAAAGGGCAGGCAAAAAGGTAGAGTCTCTGAGGCTTTATGGAAAAAAAAATACAGATTTTTAGATTGAGGTCAAAGTGGATTTGAAGCAAGTGTCTTAATGTGGCTCTTAGTACCAGTAGTACTATTACCTTGGGCAAGTTTTTCTAATTTCTTTGATGTTAAGGTTCCTCAAGAACAGTAATTCTAAGGATTAAAATTATCACAGAGTAGTTTTAAGGATTAAATAAGATTGGTGCATGCCAAGAACATTATATTTTGTATTTGTTGTTTTAGTAATCATTATTATTATTAATGTTATTTTAATGACGTTGTGTATTTTTGCATTGGTGCACAAAGACTCTTGATCATTGCTTATGATTGGTAGGCTTTGGTTAGCACCGTTATGTATAATTTGTTTGCATTCTGCTTCCACGTATCCTCCCTCTACTGCTTTGACTCAGCCCCCAAATCTGGGTTCAGCTTCACCCCAAACTCAGAATGCCCATGGTCTGTGGGACTTTGACAATTGCTAGTAAGTTGTTTTACCAACGTTTCAGGTATAGGGATCCTTTATTGTAGTAGGCCCTTTTTTTGGGTGACTGGTTCCCTGCCTTGTGACCACATCCTTATTTTAAAGTACACTTGGCTTCTATGTCTGCCTATTTTTTCCTGCACAGTAACTTGGACCCCACAAGCCCAGGATGTTGAGTCTTGCCTTGATCAGTTTTCATGATCCTGAAGTCCACCTCACCACTGAGCCTATGACTGGTCCCTAATCCCAACTCTTGGTACTCCTTTTTGCCAGGTTCCCTGAAAATCCTCTGCCCAGACCTTCCAAATTATGAAAGAACTTTTTCCATAATTAAGGGATAGCCCATCTGCTAGATTGCTGTATTTTCCTAGTGTCTGAACCTCGTAGTGTCACCAGATCCTCTGGATAAAACAATTTGTCTATCTTCACATACTTTCTCCCAGTATGTTGAACCGTAATCCACTCATGTCCTCTCCACACTGGTCAGCATGTTCAAATGTCAGATCCTCACTCCTCCTACTCACCTCTGACTTAACTTTTGTTAAGACCCTTCCTTCCTTGAGTTCTAATAGGAAGAGGGGTACCTTAGAGGATTCCAATCCAAAGGAATCCAGCCCAAGGAAACCAAGATTATACTGAACATCATTAGAAGGTGAGCACTGTAAGAAAGTCATCAGATGGAAGTCTGAGGATACTCTGAAGGAGCTGAGGTTGATAACGAGGATGCCTGATGGGGCTGCTAAGTGGAGGTCCATGGTAAGCGTGGAACTTCAGGTCTCTCTGTATCGATTGGCAGAGACACCACCTTCTTCTCCCTTCCTCTTCCTTTGCTCCTGCTAAGATGATGTTCGCCAATCACAGTAATGTGACACCAACAACATCACTAGCTACCTGGTGGATCAACATTTGCCATAATTCAGAACACATTGTGAACTTTCAAGGCACTGTATAGCTTTATCTAGAAGGAATTAGGTAGACTTTTCAGTGTACCTCATTTTTCCCCCTGGATTTAGAACAAAATTTATTCATTGCATTTGATTCTCCATTTTGCTATGATAAATGCCCATGGGCCAAGAACCGACAATGTGATGGTTAATTTTAGGTGTCAATGTGACTGAGTCATTGGGGGCCCAGATATTTTGTTAAACATTATTCCTTGGTGTGTTTATGAGGGTATTTCCTTCAGAGATAAGGCATTAATGCTAAGGCATTTGAATCCACAGACTTGAGTAAAGCAGATTGTCCTCCCAATGTGCAAACTTGTTGAGGGCCTGAATAGAACAAAAAGTCAGAGGAACAGAGAATTTTTTTTTTTTTTTTTTTGAGACAGAATCTCGCTTTGTTGCCCAGGCTAGAGTGAGTGCCATGGCGTCAGCCTAGCTCACAGCAACCTCCAACTCCTGGGCTCAAGCAATCCTCCTGCCTCAGCCTCCCGAGTAGCTGGGACTACAGGCATGCACCACCATGCCCGGCTAATTTTTTCTATATATATATTAGTTGGCCAATTAATTTCTTTCTATTTATAGTAGAGACAGGGTCTTGCTCTTGCTCAGGCTGGTTTCGAACTCCTGACCTTGAGCAATCTGCCCGCCTTGGCCTCGCAGAGTGCTAGGATTACAGGCGTGAGCCACCGCGCCCGGCCTGAGAATTTTATATATACGAGTAAACTTGGCATATGATAAAATGGCATTTTAAGTAAATAAGCAATGTGTGAGAACTCAATAGTCATTGGGGAGAAGATAAATCAAAATGCATACCTCCTAATGTACATTATAATAAATTCCAAATGGATCTAATACTTTAATGAAAAGAGTCAATCCATATGCAAGTATGGTTTTAGATGAAAACTTGGGCAATTTCTCTAAAATTTTAGAGTGGCAAAGTTTGTTTTCACCATGACTCTGAATCCAGAAGCAGTGAAATATTGATGTGTTTTGTTACCTAACAATTAAACAAAAGCTTCTTCATGACAAAAACGAAACAAAAATAAGAGAAAGACAAAGATCAGGAGAAGATATTTGAAACACATTTCACAGGTAAGGATCTCATATTTTTAATATTTAAGGAACCTATAAAAATCATGGGGGGAGAGAGATTCCACTTCCAGTATAGCCACAAAAGTAGCACAGTGGACTCTTTCACTGATAAAACAGCCACTTAATTGGAGAAAATTATTATTTTTTTTAAAACCTAACTTTTTAAATTTGAATTTTTAAATAAATTTTAATTAAATTGTTAATTTTGAAATTGTACTAAGAACGTACAGCATATGGAGACAGCATTAAAGAGAATGTATTAAATCTTAGTGAGAACAGCAAGAGTGTAGCATTAGAGCCACTATCCACTCCCCTCCAGCCGTTCCAAACTCCATCTTACAGAAATGACTCCAGATGTTCCACTCTAGGCAGATGTGGCCAAGAAGATAGGGGCTCACTCTCCCCCAGCTCCTAGTCTAGAACTATAGCTTTTTTTTTTTTTTTCCCCAGAAGTACTCTTCTGTTGTTTATCATCTGCCCCGCACTTATGTTGGAGAGGCTCTCTGCTGGCCTATGTGGCCAAAAGAATTAGTGTTTCCTTTACCTCAGCCTCCACTCGTAGGATAGAAGCTCTCCTACAGGCACAGGAGGTTGAGAATGATGGGGCTTTATCTTGCCCTCTTCAGCTTTCTTGTAAGACTATCGATGGGAGGGGCAGCAAAGATGACAAGACCTACCACACTCCCATGATCACTGTGTAGACCAGGGTGTCATTCTGGAAAAAGCAGGACACTGCCCTTGCCTTCCAGATTCAGTGCACTGGTGCCAAGACCTGCACTGAGGGAGAAGAAGGCTTCAAAGGTGAAGAGTTCTACAGCTGTGCCTAAGGAGACTAACTTTATTTGGAACAGAGCTTAAATAATCCTATGTTTAAGGCATTGCCAAAACAATGGAGTTCTTGGATGAAAGAAAATAAAAGGCTTTCATATTTCCATGATATTAGTAGCAACAAGCAAAATGGAGTAGCAACTGGAAGTTTAGCAGAGAGAGCCAGAGAAAAAGACAGCCAAGAAAAGCCCATGGGGAGACAGACAGCTCTGGAGGACGGGAAGGCTGTGAACATGTGCTATGTTGCTTCCACTCAGAAACAATTAGACAAAGATGTGAGACAGACTTGAAAAAGTTTTCCAGGCTGCACACAGATTCATCAGAAAGGTCAGGTGCCTCATCAATACTTAAATACAACCTATGACCGAACACTGGCTGAACAATAAGCTACTCTGACCAAGAGCCAACTCCTGTGGAGCTAGACATAAAAAGAAAATCACACATCCCTGTCAGTGTGGGATACAGTGTGCATGTATGTCTAAGGTTTCACACTCTCATTATTGATGAAAAGTGGAAAATGAAGGCTACTAGTCCCTAATAGAACATGGGCCAAACACAGAAACTTCTTGAACTATGATGATAGCCTCTAAACTATACATATATCCAAAGATAAATGGTAAAAGTTTTCCTGACCACAGGGACTTAGGCACACCTTTGACCAAGAAGTGTCTATGTTGACACAGAAGTGAATACCAGGTCAGTAGGCTAAAATATAAAATCAAGAACAAAATTATGCAGGGACCCAGAAGCTATACACAATGAGGAAACAGACTTCAAAGAGTTAGTTCAGCCAAGTAACTAGCAAGTAAACATATAACCAGCCAAACAACAAAAGTACCAACACCCAGAAGGATCAGTATCCAGAGTAGTTACAGTGTATTATTGAAAATATTCAGTTGTCAATACAAATTACAAGACATGAAAAGGTACAGAAAAGTATGACCCATATACAGGGGAAAAAGCAGGCTATGGAAACTGATATTGAAGGATTTTTAATACTGGACTTAGCAGACAAAACTTCCAAGAAGGTATTATAGATATTTTCAAATAACTAAGTTAACCATTTCTAAAAAATTAAAGAAATGTACAATGACAATATCTAAAGAAATAGATAATATTGATAACAAGGTAGAAACATAAAAACAGAAACAAAATTTCTGGAATTGAAAATTATCACCAATATGAAAAAATTCTCTAAAGGGGTTTAATGGAGATGTGAGCTGCAGAATAAATAATTGGTGAATTAAAAATAAATTAATAGAGAATATACAATCTGAAGAACAGAAGGAAAATACAATAAAAATGCATAGACCTAAAGATAAATGTGAGATGCCATTAATCACACCATAATATGCACTAGAAGGAGGAGAGAAAAAGAAAGAGAAGGAAAAAATATTTGAAGACACAATGGCTGACAATTTCCCAAATTTGAAGAAAACCTTAATCTATACACCCAAGAAGACTAAACACAAAGAGATCCACATGCAGACACATCTGAGCCAACATATAAAAAGCCAAAGATAAAGAGAAAATCTTGCAAACATAAAAAAGACTCATTGTAAATAAAGCAAACCCAATAACGTTAACAGCTAACTTGTCCTTAGACATAATGAAAGGTGGAAAGCAGTGGGATGACATATTCAAAGTACACAAACCGTTGACTAAGAATCTTATATCTAGCAAAAGTACCCAACAAAAGTAAAGGTTAAATAAGGACATTCCAAGGTTAAAAAAATACTGAGATATTTTGTTGCTAAGAGAAATGCAATATATTTGACAATAATGGCATAATAGGGAAAACTGTATTGAAAGTGCATGGAAAGCTGTACTGGAGTGAGAAATGATATTGGATAATAACTTGAATCCACAATAAGGAATAAAGGAAATCATAACTAGTAAATAACAAGAGGCTGAGAAAGGAGGATCACTTGAGCCCAGGAGTTCAAGGCTGGAGTGAGCTATGATCACACCACTACACTCCAGCCTGGGTGCCAGAGTGGGACCCTGTCTCTAACAATATTTTTTTAATATAGTAAAAAGTAATAAATAAATAAGAAGGTAATGTAATGAAATCTATACATACATACTTGCTCATCATTCTCTCGACTTCTTTAAAAAATATCAAATTACTTAAAGTAATAATATGTTTTAGAGTTTGTACCATATATAGATGGAAAATTAAAAAAAAATAGTAGCACAAGATAAAGAGAAATGGAGCTGCATAAAAGTAAATTTCTGCATCTCACTAGAATCAAGTTAACATAAATATGAAGTAGACTTTGTTAAGATATATATTGTAAGCACTAGACTATCACCAAGAAAATATTTCTTCTTTTTGGGGGGGGGGGGTTATTTCTGTGTTCTTAATTCTATTTCATTGATCTATATGTTTGTTTTTATGCCAGTACCATACTGTTTTAATTACTATAATTTTTTCTTTTTACAGTATAACAACTATTTACATAGTATTTACATTGTATTAGGTATTATTAGTAATCTAGAGATGATTTGAAGTATATGAGAGGATGTGGTAGGTTTTATGCAAATACTACATACCATTTTATATAAGGAATTTAAACTCAGAAGGGGCTTCTACAGTTGTCCCTAAATATCTACTGGGGGGTTGTTCCAGGACCCCCTTCCCCATGCCAAAATCTGAGGGTACTCAAGTTCCTTAAGAAAATATTTCTATAGAATATAATTTAAAAATTACTAATAGGCTTAAAAGTTTCACTAAAAAATGTCCATTTAATATACAAGAAGTCATTAAAAAGAAAAGAGAGAAAAAAGGAAGTATATAGAAAACAAATCAAATATTAGAAATATATCCCACCATATCAACAGTAATATTAAATGTGAATGGATAAACAACCTAATCAAAAGCAAAGTTATCAGATTGGATTAAAAAACAAGATCCAACTTATTGTCTTCAGGAGACACACTTTAGATTCAAAGATATAAACAGATTGAAAGTAAAAACTGTTATTAGAGATTAAAGGAGCATTTAGTAATGACATAATAAAAGGTAAATTCATCAGGTGGATATACCAATCATAAACATATTTGCACTTAAAAAAATCCAAAATGATGTACAAACTGAAAGAACTGAAGGGGGAAATAGACAATTCAACAATAATAGTCATATATTTCAACATCCCACATTGAATAATGTCTAGAACAACTGGGCAAAAGATCAGCAAGGAAACAGAAGACTTGAAGACTTGACTCAACTAGATCTAACAGACATTTATAGAATACTCAACCTAACAATAGCAGAATGCATATGTCTAAGTACATAACTTAAACTTCCAAGCACATAACACGTACTTTTTCTAGGGTAGACCATATGGTAACCCATAAAACAAGCTTCAATACATTAAAAAGGATCAAAATTACACGAAGTAGGTTAGCCAAACACAATAGAATTAAATTAGAAATCAACAACAAAATACATGTCTAAATAGCAATGTATGAAGGAAGAAATCACATAAGAAATTACGAAATATATTGAGAAGAGTGAAAATTAAAATACAACATGCAAAAACCTATGGGAAATAGGTAAAGCCATGATCAGAGTAAAATGGAAATTTATAGCTATGAACACCTATATTGAAAAGGAAAAAAAAATCATCAATTTCAATAACCTTCCACCTTAAGAAACTAGATGAAAGAGAGCAAACCGAACCTAAAGCAAGTAGAAGGAAGGATGTATAAACCAAAATAGAGTGAAATAAAAGAAACAGTGAATAGAAAAATTATAGAGAAAATCAACAAACCTAGGAATTTTTTCTTCAAAAAGATCAACAAAATTGGCAATCTTTTAGTGAAACAGACCAAGAAAAAGGGAAGGATGAAATCACCAAAACCAAGAATAAAGAGAGACTATCCCTAATAACCTTACAGAAATTTAAAAGGTGAATAAATTAAAATTGTGAATAATTCTATGGCAAAAAATCAATAACAAATGATATAGACAAATTCTTAGAAAAACACAAACCACTAAAACTGACTCAAAAAGAAATGGAAATTTTTAATAAAAATTTAATAAGGGAGTCAATTATTAATTTTTAAAAATCTTGCCAAAAGAAAAGGTCAGGTCCAGATGTATTTTTTTACTGATTAATTTTACCAAGTTTTCAAAGAAGAATTAATACCAATGCCTCACAAACTCTCCCAAAAGTAGAAAAGAGCAGAATACTTTCCAACTCATTCTGAAGTCAATATTAGCTAATACTAAAAGATATCACATGAAACTAACAAACACAAGTAAATCCTACATACCAATATCTTCTATGAATAGAGATGTAAAAATCCTCAACACAATATTAACAGAACGAATTTAGCGACATATGAAAAGGATTATCCACCATGAATAAGTAAGATTTATCTTGAAATGCAAGGTTTGTTTAATATCTGAAAATCATACAATGTAATATACCAAAACTAAAAAAAAAGACAAAAAATATTATACATAATCATTTCAATAGACAAAGAAAAAGCATTTGACAAAATCCACACCCTTTGTGATAAAAAAATTTCAACAAAGTAGGAATAAGAGAGAAGTTTCTCTACCTAATACATGATATCTACCAAAAAAAAAAAAAAAATCAAACAAAACTCAGCTAACTTTATACTTAAAGATTCAATGTTTTTCCTCAACTTGTATATCTTCTTTGTGGATATATCTATTTAAATGATTCTTCAATTTCTAAATGAATTATTTTTTTGTTTTATTATTTGGTTGTTAGTGTTATTGATCTTCGGGATACCAGTTCCCTAACATATCTATAATTTGTAAATATTTATTTCCACCTTATCAGTTGTGTTTTCACTTTCTGATATTTCAGGTCTGGGGGAGAGAAGGCCTAATGGAGATGGTACTGCTCCGGAAGGCAAGAGAGCACGCAAAGAACAAGAAGAACAATATGTAGACCTTAACTGGATCTCGTTCAAAGAAACAAACAAATAAAACAGCTTTAGAAAACACTCTTGGGAAAATGAGGGGAAATTGAATAAGGACCATATGTTAGTTGATATCAGAGAATTGTTCATTTTCCTTGGTGTGACAATGAAATGGTGATCATGTGTAACAATGTATTTATTTCTAGGAGATGCATGCTGAAATATTTAGAAGCGTCATATCTGAAAATTACTTTAAAATGTCCAGCAAACACAAACACAAATAGAGAGCTAAAGCAACTATAAAATATGAATAATTGAATATACTTGGTGGGTATGTGGGCATCCATTAAACTGTTTTTTCAACTTTTTTGTTCATGTTTACATTTTTTAATAATAAAAAAAGTTGGAAAAATATCAGCTTTTTCATGACTTAGATTTTGTGAAAGTTTATTGCTTTACCAACACGTATACAATTTCACCTTGTTAAGATACATGATATTAAAATATATAAGTAACTGCTTGTTAATTTTAGTACACTGTTTAAATTTAGGGAAATGATTGATAAACTAATATTTATATTTTGAGAGAGTAATTTTCATATAAATTTTATTATTTCTGTTTAAAGCTGCTGAACAGTAAATATCTGTAGGCAGTGGGATTCCCTATTTCCTGTTATTCCCTATTTTCTGCATGTTCTGATTAATAATAATACTAAGGATTTATCTTCACTAGATATTTGCTCTATGCTAAGAACCACGCTGCAATCTTTATATCCAATTTCTTATTTATTCCTCACAAAAACATTTGAGCTGGTAGAGGGATAGGATTGATGGGAGATGAGGAGACAAGCTCGGTGAAACATAAAAAGGTTTGAGGGACCACGGTGAGACAATGGGAGAGAAATCAGTACAGGACACATGGTGGGATTCCCAAGTAAGGTTGAAAGCCTGGATGAGTCCGAAGACACGAAGTCAGATCATCAAATACGGGCCTCCTCATTTGTGCCATTGTGTCATTCCTTTTTTTTTTTTTTTTTGCTTGTTTCATAGCCCATATTTAGGAACAGAAGAGATAGATGGATGGGTCGTTCCAAGAGTGAGGCTGGCAGGGCAAACGCAATAAAAGGATAAGAGAACGTGAATTTGATCATGCTGACAGAAAGAGTGATTGAAGCAGCGTACTACATGATTCAGAGAAGAAGTGAAACCTTGGTTGGGAAGCAGTAGTTCAGAGGCCGAGGGTTGTCAGCACGTAGGAGTCATGCACAACAAAGCAATCATTCCTTACAGACTAGGACTTTAAACTGAAACCTGAACCCGCCCATGAGGACATTCTCAAATGTGCAGACTACCTGCTGCAGACAAGCAGAGTCTTGGAGGGACATGATATCCACACTTTCAGATCTATTCACCAGGAAAAGAGGTCTTTGTGTAAGAAAGGGGTCAACACCTAGAGGATTAAAGCCTTTTGAAGATGGCTGCGATGGAGGCTTGGGACAGAAAGAAGTGACGAGCTTCTCCTTTAGAAGTACAGACATGCGTGTGGCTTTCAGAGGCCCCCTAAGCTGAGAAATTAGGAATAATGGATCATGGATTGAGGACTTAAGACATTTGTGAGTTTGCAAAAGAAAACTTTTGGTAATGATAGTATGATTATTACCATCTTCTTTGCTCTACTTGCTCTTAAAGATTAGAGATAAAATTTTCAATAAAGAAGGCGAATATATGATATATTTAGGAGACAACAAAAAAGTAGACAATCTTCCCAACCTGTAAGGATAGGAATCTTGGGAAACAGAGTAAGCAGTGGCCTCTTTGAAAAAGGAAAGCAGACAAGGTCACTCTCTGCGCCTTGTAAATGTGTGGGAAGCCAAGCCCGTGGAATTGAGGTTGGACACTCAGCAGACCTCTGCATGTTGGCCACCCATGGTATCAGTGCAGCTGACAGTATTTGCGATTTCTGTGAAAAGAGGATTTTCCTTTTGCTCTGGCTCTGTGTTCCTAATTGAAGATCATATTAAGTGTGTTCTGTTGACGACAGTATGAATTAACGTCTGTGCCTAGCATGAGGTCAGGTGCTGTGAGGAATGTAAGAGGCATAAAGTAATGGCACCTTTTCGAAAGAAACTTACAAATTAGTTGTAGAAAGAATGCTTGCACTCAGGAACCAAATGAAGAGATGATGTGAACAGATATTTGAGTTTACTTACAACCAATAAATAATGGAACAAACAATCGGTGTAGATGAGGAAAGTTTAATGGAGATAAGACTCCAAGTGCATTTCCAATGAAGTGCAAAGTTGATTGGCTGGTGTTAGGGACATTCATTGGTTTAGAAATCAGAAATGTGGTGAAAATGGGCATGGTTTCTATCTGTGAATGTATACGGTCGGGTCAAGATAGAGGGAGAATATTTAAGTTGAACGAAGTTGGGTACGGTAAAGATTTAATTAAAATTTGAAAATATTTACTAAATACCTAACTAAATAGATACTTCATTGGGTGTTAACACAGAAAGAGAATTATTACAAGTAGAAGATACTCATTAAGAGCATGGGCAGGGGGGAAGAAGGGATGGGTATATTATACCTAATGGGTATGGTGTGCACTGTCTGGGGGATGGACAAGCTTGAAGCTCTGACTCGAGTGGGGCAAAGGCAATATATGTAACCTAAACATTTGTACCCCTGTAATATGCTGAAATAAAAAAAAGAAATATGGTTAACCAAGGCTAGATATGATCATTGCAATTTTTAATCCATGTACAGGAATATTCAAAATTCCAGATGCCCTATAAGACATACAGAAGTGTCTGGAGTTTTCCAAATCAAAGAATTAAAAGACTGTGAAATTGTACCATATACATAATTTCATTGATATTCTTTAGCTACCACTAAACCTCTTAGTCTTCATTTTCTTTAATTTGTGGTGGGCCAAAAGATTGGATGGGCTTTGTTATCTGAATACCGTCTCCTTCAGCTTTAACTAGGCTGTGAGGTACTCACTACTACAAAGACTCCATTAAAAAAAAAGTTCTACTTCGGTGGCCTTTATGTAGTGGATGTGACATAAATAATCAATAAACAAGTTGCCTCATACTGAGGAGCCTTTTCCATGTTCTGTTCAGCCTGGAGGTTCCCCCATCACTGCCAAAAGGAGGGGGCCGCCACAGCACTGCCACCACTGAGAGGGGCACAGGCAAAGACAGAATGTGAAAGTCAGGGAGACCTCCATAGACACGGCTGAACAACCATTGTTCAGAGAATAAGCTAAGAATGAAAGGAAATTTAGACGTTTTTGATGATTTTCTCTTTTGACAATTTTGAACAATTACCATTGAACCCAGAGCATCTGGGAATGTTGTTGTGACTTGTACCGACAGAGAAGCACCTACTCCTGCAAAAACATGGGAGGATCCGTAGATGGTGCGAAACCAACAATTGCAGGGACTGCAGACCACTGGGGGAGACCAGTCAGGAAAGAGGCTTCCCTCACCACCCCAATTATTAGCACCCTGAGAAGAAGAAATTGGAAGTCAATACAAAATCATACTGTGTAACTCTTATACTTGATTTGTATAAGCATCTGTCGTATGTCAACTACTTAATGCAACATGTGGCCTTCAGATAGGAGGGCAGCCTGTATTATCAACTAAACATCGTATTTCCATGGAAGTCTTCCTTGAGATTAACAAAAAAAAAAAAAAAAAACTCTTCTCAGTTTATTGACAAGTGGATTTCCCTAACCAACAACTGCAGCCAAAAGGTTGCTGCTTTGACCTGAGGCAATACAAAGGATTTTTTAGAGAAAGTGCCTGGACAAAGTGTTAAAAGTTGTCTGGCTTCATGTGTTTATTCAACAAGTATTTATTTGGCCAATTTATTGGGATTACATGTGTCACACTGTGCTAGGAGTTGCAGCGTACAATCAACCATGGATCCTTCCTGTATGAGTTACCCGTTGTTGCAGATCAGATTATACTAAAACCGGGCAATTTAAAATAAATGCTTATTATATCACACAATCTCTTTGCATAAGAACTCAGGAGTGACTTATCTGCATGGTTCTGACTCATAGTCTCACATGCTGCAATCAAAGTATTGGGCAGGAATGCAGTTGCTTGAAGGAATGAGAGAACTGGCACAGTCAGGTGACTGATGGCAAGAGGATTCGGCTCCTTGGGCCTCTCCCTAGGGCTGCTCAGGAGGTGGCAGCTGGTGTCCCCTAGTACAAGTGATTGAGGGAGAGAGAGAGGACAGAGAGCGGGTCTGGAGAAGAGGGGCGGGAGAACCCAAGTCATAAGCCATAGTCTTTTACAATCTAATCTCACAGGTGATGTATCCCCACTACCGCTGAAGTCCATGGGCCACACAGAGCAGTCCTGGCGCAATGTGCAAGGGGACAGCTCAGGGTGTGGATACCAGGAGACAGGGAGCCATCTTGCAGGCTTTTGACCACCTTACCTGTGGCATTTATACGGTAGTAGTAGATTCAGACCCTGGAAAGGTAAACAAATAAATTACAATTCATATTAGGTTATTAAGTATGAAATGTCCGATTTCCTTAAGTGCAAAATTTGACAGTTGATATCGCTGACATTTCACTTTGACACTTATTTTTTTTTTTTATTATTGTGAAGGCACATCCTAATTTTTTCAAACACATAATTTGGCTTGTGATTATCTTTCAAAGCTTTTCTAGAGCAATTATTGTGAAACCATGGATAATCCAAAAATTCATGTTATTTTCGAATATGAGTTCCACTGTGGAACCAATGCCGTGCAGACGGCTCAAAATATTGATGAAGTGTTTGAGAAGGATGTGTCTAACAAACACAGAGTACATTGATGGTTAGAGAAGTTCCATTCTGGTGATTTTAATCTTGAAAATGAGCCATGTGAGTGACCTAAGACCAAGGTAGATAATGATGAGCTGAAAGCTGTAGTATAAGCGAATCTATCTCAACCTATACGTGAATTAGCAGCAAGGTTTGATGTTACTATTCCAATAATATTGGACCACTTGAAACAAATCAGCAGGGTAAAGAAGCTGCATAGATGGGTACCGAATGAATTAAACAAGCATCAGAAGATAAATCCTCTTGAAGCTTGCCTTTCTTTGCTGTCATGACATAAAGGCAAACCATTGCTACACCGTATTGTTAAGTGAGATGAAAAATGGATTTTTTTGACAATCACAAGTGTTCAGCACAATCGTTGGACAAAGATGAAGTGCAGTGCTGAAACACAGTCTAAAAGCGAATATTCATCAAAAAAAAGCTAATGGTGTCTGTTTGGTGGTCTAATGCTGGCATTATCCACTACAGCTTCTTGAAACCTGGTCAATAGATTAGAATAGATGTCTTCTGCACCCAGTTGGTTGAAATGATGAGGATGCTTGTGATTAAGCAGCCAAGACTTGTAATAGAGACAGGCCAATCCTGTTGCAAGACAATGCTTGACCACATGTCACACAAACAATGCTGTTCAAACCACAAAAGTTTATCTTGGAAACTCTCTGTCATCCACTGTATTCACCAGATCTTGCACCAACTGACTACCACTTCTTCCAGGCTTTGGATCATTTCTTGCAAGGAAAATTAGTCAATTCCCAACAAGCTGTGGAAAACACCTTTTGGGATTTCGACACCTCTCACTCTCCAGGCTTCTCACTGCTGGCATGAACAAGCTACTGTTGAGATGGTGAAACTGTGTGCATGGTTTAGGTGCATACTTTAGTCAATCGTACTGCTTCTTGTTTGTCATATAATAAACTAAATTTTTGATTTGAAATTAGATATTTATTATTTAATGGCCTTAATAGTTACAGAAAAGGCAATGATTCCTTAACCTGAGATCTGAAGAAACTACTGATACACCATATCCAGACTCTCACCTTTATGTTTCACGTTACCCTCATGAGAATAATGTGCAGTTGAAATGGAAGTAAAGGTGTACACATGGCTCTTCTAAACAGAATTATTTGGCTCATAGGTGAATACTTAAAGGCATGTGACTGTCCTCATGGGCTGACTCCACCTGGCTCTCTGGCTGCACGGGGCCAGCAAGAGAGGACAAGCTTTAGAAACCAATTTAGCTCTAAGTACAAGGCAATAGACTGGAGATTTTCCTGCTTTTTGTAACTATGTCTTTGTGTTCCTAAGGTGCAGGGCTAGGGTCTCAGAATGAGCTTACAAAGGGGGAAAAATTCTAGAAAAGAGAATTAAAAGCCTTGTTATGACTCTAGCACATTTAGAAGAAAAGGTCTGGGTAGACTAAACTTTATGATTCCCTATATATGGTTCTCTGTTCTACTCAGGGATGAGTCTATAATCCATTCCTCCACAAGACAAATGCTGCTTCTCTTTGCTTAAAAATTGTTTTTAATTTAATCACCACTCTTGCTGGCTCTGCTTCAGGACTCATAATAAACAAAAACATTTCTTCCTCCCTTGAATTAAACCTGATGCCGGGGTTTGCCAGATTCGCGAACTGTACTCTCGGCAGAAGCAAACGCTATCTGGCACGCTCAGAGAAACATCAGTCAGCCTGCCATTGGCATATTGCTTCCCATTTGTAGAAAATGGAAATTGAAAAGGCCGGTCATGTTCAGAAATACTAATGCGGTCCACGTAGCAATCTCCAGGTTTTTGAGTTAGGAAGTGTTCTGTGTCCCACCCCTGCCCAGCGCTCATGGCAGACCTTGAAGAACTGGCATCAGTCAACTGAGTGCCACTTGCTTTGCCCGTGGACATGCATAGTCTTTATTCATATGAATAAATAATTATCCAGAATAATCATTATCCATACAATGGTCAATTAATTCAGAATTAACCAGGCAATGTAAATATAACACCCAATGGAATGTGAAAATCTTTGGGGCTATAGTCAGATTGAAAGTGCCTATGGGAGAGGGGAGGGGAAAACTTGAATCCAGCTGACCTTGATCTTGCAAACTCAGCAAAAATCTGGGCATCAATAATGTGCCTGTCATGTGCCACAGGTCCTTGTTACAACAGTTATGGCCCAAACTGGCCTGTCCAGAGCTCGAGTTAATTGCACCCATTAGCTGTGCTTATAGTATATAAAAATAGCATCAGAAGGCGAGGATGCTCATCCTCACAGATGGCCATAGCTGTCTCATGTCCCTAAGCATGTTCAGATGCACAAGAATATGGCATTGGAAGCACCCATTATACGCTTACTGATTCTTTTAATTAATTAGGGCTCAGCCTCAAGAGACTGCTACTTAATTCCGGCTCATCCTAGGTCTTTAGCTATCCCAAGGAACTTTGTATTAGGAGGTTGCCATATGTTCACACAACTTAGTTATAGATTTAACAATCAAAACAAAAGTACCCCGTTATTCAATATTTAAACATACTGTTAAGAAAAGTGCTTTCTATTGGAAAGGTTTTCTTTACTCTCAGGGCCATAGTCAATGTGTTTGAAGTCTCTTTTCAATGAAAAGTTGTATACTTTTTCACTCTGCAAAGTCAAATCTGGGTTGTCCTCGTGTCATCAAACTCACTGAAGCAGCCGAGTTACTATATTGGTGAAATTAATTATTAAAATGAAGACATGCTTTGTTCTGCTTTAAAAGGAAGATAAAAGCCTGAACAATTAACAATGGTTTTCTATTACAGCTAATGTGCAATATGAATTCTAACACAATTAATTGAGTTTAGAAAACTATTTTTATATTATCTAAGCCTTCATTTAATGCATTTATACATTCATCCATTTATTCACTCAAAAATATTAATTGAGTGTCTTTCTAGTGCTAAACCTTGTGATGGAAAATGGAAATACAAAAATAAATAAAACTAAAGTCTTACCATTTGAAAGCTCTCTACTTAATAGATCTCTGGATTCTCCTGACCCTGGAAGTTAGCAGGGGTGTTAAATGGATGGTCTGTAGCACTCTTTCCACAAACCCAGCATTTCTCTGAGAAATATGTTGTATCAATATGCTGTCTATTTTGTCCTGGGCACAGTCCAAATTTGCTTTATAAAATTTAATTTTACTTAACTGAAATGTTCCGTCTGGTATTTATAGTGCTCTAATGAGCATAAATCAATTTATTTAAACCAGAGTCATCGTAAATACTTGTGTATTTTTTTTTTCTGTTTGGTAGCTGTATTTTGTTTTTATCAACATTGGCAAGTACTAGTTCTTTTAAAAATAAATTATAATCTCATTCTTTTATAATTATATTTTAGAGAAAACTAGTGTTCCATAGTATAGGGTTATACACCAAATAAATATCTTTGGATTGGACAATTACTTTCACTTTCTTTAAATTGACTTTAAGCTTGGAATTCTCCTAATGACCATAGTTTTCAGTATCACTTTCATGTATCGAGAGACAAGCTCTAGTAATTACCATGGAAAGTTAAATAATTTCTCACTTTGTTTTTAGATGGGACTTCCAGCAAAGATTAATTGCTCAGAAATGAACTGGATAGGAAAATAGCAGCTTAAAAGGTAAAAAGTAAGTGAACCTCACAATGATGTACAGTTGGTATCTGTATGTTCCATCAGGAAGATTCTGGTAACTTTCTGATTACCTGAGCCCATGGGCACACCCATCACAGTACCTGGATCTTGCATTGCTTCCCTCTGTATTTTATTACCATCACCTTCTCAGAATTTGAGTTAATAAAAACTTAACTGGCTAAGGGCTCTGGTGCTTTGTGAAAAAGTTAACACAGAAAAAAATATATATATATACACGTGTGTGTGTGTGTGTATATATATAATATACATATATATATATATATATATATATATATATATATATATAAAATTCCAATTCTTTCACAGCCAAACTTGGGATCCATAGCCAAAACCAAGTCTCTCTGGTCTTATAAAGCTACCAAAATATTTGCTATACCCCTTTCTCTGGCCCTCTTATAAATTTTCACTAATTTTCACTTTTCCTCCCTCTCCCTCACTTTATCAAATTTCTCCATAAGGCCTTAAATAAAACATCTTTATTTAAAAAACCCTACTATTTTAATAGTGCTTTACATGTTCAAAACATTTCTTAGCTTATTCAATGGTAAGATTAATTACATTGTCAATTATTTAATCATCCATTCTTTCATTGACTGATTCAATTGGTCAGTCAGATTCCATATTAGAACAGAGGTTAAAGTAGAAATCAAAAATACTTGAGTGACTTCCACAGTAGCAATGAGTACCTCTAAGTGACCAGATCTCTGTTTCAAAATACTAATTTCATCTATAATCATCTAGGACTTCTTGGAGAAATTACTGACTCCAAGTAAAATTTCAAGGCAAATTTTAGATAACTTGTTGTGTTATAAGCCAAGGAGGTATTTAAAGCTTAATTGCATTGTGTCAATACAATTTTATGGTTTGACTGAATGGGCTCACACTGGTTATATAAGGGCTAATTTGAGAATAAAAAAAATACAGTGACAGCAATTATAACACATTTAATAATAGTAATAATAAAGTACTCAAGATCATAATAATATTTTAAACAAAGGAGGAATAAATGCTCTCCTTTACAGAAGAATGTCAGATAATAGAATTAAGTAACAATAGAATTAGGAGATAGAATCAGGAAGTCACCATTTTTCAACTTTCAACATAATCAATTGTTGCTTACAACCATTGTGTAAAATATTGTGGTAAAAACAGATATTTGCACAGTATCAAAGTGTTCCTTTCCCAATTATTTACTAAATCAAGGAAAAGATCTGGTGCCAATCTTACTGTAACTGTTCCAAAAGATTGAGAAAGAGGAAATCATTGCTGATTCATTTTATGAAGCTGATAAAACACTGATATACCAAAGTCAGAAAAGGACACAACAACAACAAAAAAAACTACAGACCAATATACTTCATGAACAGAGATGCAAAAATACTCTGCAAAATACTAGCAAACTGAATCTGAAAGCACATCAAAAACAATTCACCATGATCAAATGGGTTTCATCCCAGAGATAGAAAGATTGTTCAACATTTGCAAATCAATAAATGTGATTCACCACATAAACAGAATTCAAAACAAAAACCATGTGGTCACCTCAAGAGATATGGAAAAAGCATTTGGCAAAATCCAACATCATTCTGTGATAAAAACCTTCAACAAACTAGGCCTAGAAAGGACATATCTCAAAATAATAAAAGATGCATATGACCCATTATACTGAAGGGGAAAAAGTTGAAAGCATTTTCCCTAAGAACTAGAACAAGATAAGAATGCCCACTTTCACCACTTCAATTCAACATTGTACTGGAAGTCCTAGCCAGAGCAGTCAGGCAAGAGAAAGAAATAAAGGGCATCCAAATCAGGAAAGAGGAGGTCAAACTATCTCTGTTTGTCCATGGTATGATTTTATACCTAGAAAACTCTAAAGAGTCCTCCAAAAGACTCCTAGAATTAATAAATGAATTCAGTAAAATCTTAAGTTACAAAATCAATCTATACAAATCAGTAGCATTTCTATATACTAATAACAGCCAAGCTGAGAACCAAATCAAGAACTCAATTCCATTTACAATAGCTGCAAAACAAAACAAAAACCTAAAAATATATTTAACCAAAGAGGTGAGAGATTTCTACAAGGAGAACTACAAAACACAATGAAAGAAACCATAGATGACATAAACAAATAGAGAAGTATCCCATGCTCATGCAGTGGAAGAATCGATACTGTTAAAATGTCCATACTGCTCAAAGTGATCTACAGATTCAATGCAATTTGTATCATAATACTAACGTCATTTTTCACAAAATTAGAAAAAACAATCCTAAAATTCATATGGAACCAAAAAAGAGCAATAACAGCCAAAGCAATCCTAAGCAAAAAGAACAAATCAAGAGACATCACATTTCTCAACTATATGGCAATAGTAGCCAAGGCAGCATGCTACAGATCTAAAAGTAGACACACAGACCATTGGAACAGAATAGAGAACCCAGTAATAAAGTCAAATAGCTACAATCAACTGATCTTTGACAAAGCAGACAAAAACATACACTGGGGAAAGGGCACCCTATTCAATAAATGGTGCTTGGAAAATTGGATAGCCATATTAGAAGAAAGAAAATGGATTTCTATCCCTCACCAGGCACAAAAATTAAGTCAAAATTGATTAGAGAGTTAAATGTAAGAACTCAAACCATACACATATTGAAAGAAAACCTAGGAAAAACTATTTCCTACATTGGCCTATGTAAAGAATTCATAACTAATACTCAAAGGGCAAATACACAAAAACAAAAACAAATAAGTTGAACTTAAACTAAAAAGCTTCTGCATGGCAAAATATATAATTAACAGAGTAAACAAACAACCTGTAGAATGGGAGGAAATATTTATGAGGTATACATCTGACAAAGGCCTAATATACAGAATCTATTAGGAGCTCAAACAGATTAACAAAAAAAAAATCCAAACATACTCATTAAAAAGTGGGCAAAAAACATGAACAGATATTTTCAAGAGAAACGAAACAAATGGCTGACAAACATATGAAAAAATGCTCAACATCACTCTGTCAACAGGGAAATGCAAATTAAAACCCCAATGAGATACCACTTTACCCCTATTAGAATAGCCATGTTAAAAAGTCAAAAAACAATAGATGATGGCATGGATGTGCTGAAAAGGGAACTCTTATGCACTGCTGATAGGAATGTAAATTAGTACAACCTCTATGGAAAACAGTATGGAGATTCTTCAAAAAACTGAAAGTAGACCTACCATTCAATACAGCAATCCCACTACTGGGTATTTATCCAAAGGAAAAGAAGGCAATCTATAAAAAAGATACTTGCATCCAAATGTTTATCACAGCACAATTCATAATTGCAAAGATATGAAATCAACCTAAGTACCCATCAACTAACGAGTGGATAAAAGAAATGTGTGCGTGTATATGCACACACACAAACACATTCACACATACATACATACACACACATACACACCATAGAATGCCATGAGGAAGAACGAAATAATGTATTTTACAGCAACTTGGAGGGAACTGGAGGCCGTTATCCTAAATGAAGTAATCCAGGAACAAAAAACCAAATACCCCATGTTCTAACTTATAAGTGGGAGCTAATCAGTAGGTATGTATGGTCATACAGAGTGACGTAGTGGATATTACAGACACATAAAGGGAAGGGTAGGGGGGTGTCAGATTAAAAATTACCTATTGGGTGCAATGTACACTATTCAGGTGACGGTTTCACTTAAAATCCTAGACCCCACCACTAGGCAATTCATCCATGTAACAAAAACCCATTTCTACTCCCTAAAACTATTAAAATAAAAATAAAAATAAAGGAATGTGGGTAGCCTCTAGAAACTGGAAAAGTTAAGAAAAAAGTTTTGCTCTTAGATTTTCCAGAAATAAACATAGCCTTACAGATACCTTGATTTTAGCCCAGTGAGAGCCATTTCATACATCTGAAGACCAGAACTGAAAAATCATAAATACGTGTTGTTTTGAGCCACTAAATTGGTGGTCATTTGTTACAGAAGTAACGGGAAACTAATAGAAATTTTGGTATCAAAAGTGGAGTGCTGCTTTTACAAATACCTAAAAGTGTGGAAATGGCTTTGGAATTAGGGATTGGGAAGAGGCTGAAAGAATTTTAAGAAGAACATGGTAGAAAAGACATAGAGTGCCTTGCAAAAGCTATTAGTGGAAATAAGGATTTTAAAGACTGTCTCAGTGAAGCTCAGAAGAAAATAAGGATCTTGTTATTGGAAACTGGAGGGAAGAAGGTCCTTGTTAGATAGTAGCAGAAAGCTTAACAGAATTGGGTTTTGAAGTTACACAGAAAGCAGGCATTCTAAACTTATGAAAGTGTGTACATTTGATGCTCGTAGTAATACATGAGATGAAATAGATACATTGCAGGAAGAACTATTAAGTGAAAACAAACCAAGAACTGATGATTGAGGAAATTCTCCATTTATCTAGACGACAAAGAATGCTAAAATTAGGAGATTTATTGTTACAAAAGCATGCTTTGGAGAGAAAGTCAAGGGTGTGGCCGCATAACCTTTGGCTAGTGCCTGGAAAGATGGCAAGAGTGACAGTATTCAGTCACATAGGGACAATTGAAAAGATTAGGTATGTGATTTATGGATACCCTTAACTAACTCCACAGAATCCAGAATAGATGAGAAAAGCCCTTTCCCTAATTGAGTGAATTTCTGTGACATACACCAGAGGCACACAAGGTTCTTGAGAACTTTATACCAGCAGAAACACTGCCAGCCTGGATTGAAAGATAAGAGAGAATAGGAAGTGAAAGAACACTGCCAGACCCCCAAAATTCTACAGGCAAGAAAGATGCTGATAAGATTACTCAACTGCAGACACACCTTTCATAAAAAGAAAGGATGACTCGGAGGACAGAACCTAAATCCCAGAGGACAGATGCATGAGGATTAATTGTAGGTGTTAATGGATTTTGACATTTGTTGAAACATTTGTTGACTTCTTTTTTCCTTCCATTGCATCTCTTTTTGAGTGGGAATGCCATTGGGAAAAGGGAACTCATCTCTTGAGTCTCATAGGTCTATAGATAGAGACAAATTTTGCTCCAGGTTGTATCAAAGCCACATCCTTACCCTTACCTGATTTAGATTATGAGAGTTGAGACTAACTGAGCTGGTTAGATTTTGGAGTTTGAGTTGATGCTTAATGTGTTGAGATTTGGGGGGATATTGGGATTGGGTGAAAGCATTTTGCATGTTGAACCCATGTGAATCTTTTGGGGCCAGAGGGTGGACTGTGGTAGTGAGAATAATGAAGACCTATCCTCAAGATGTCCACCTATTCCTCAGGCCCTTTAAATGTAGAAGAGGAAAGCAAAGGAGTCAAAGTGATGTGATGTGAGAAAGAGCAGACGACCATCGCTGGCTTTGAAGGTGGGAGAGAGCCATGAGCCAAGGAATGCAGGCCACCTCTAACACCTGGAAAAAGCAGGACAGTGGATTCTCCCCTAGAACATCCAAAAAGGAGCAAAGGAGCACTATCCTGCCTATACCTTGATTTTAGCCCAGTGAGAGCCACTTCAAACTTCTGAACTCTGGATGGTAGGATAATAAATTTTTATTGTTTTTAAGGATCTAGGTTTGTGCAACTTATAACAGCAGTGATAGGAAACTAATATACTCATAAAGGTCATTTTAGGGACAATTGGTAACATTGAATATGGCTTGTACATTAGACGATATTATGGGATTATTGTTAATTTTATGAGGTGTGTTAATGTTTATTGTGGTTATATTGGAAAATGTCCTTATTACAGGACATACATGCTGGAGTACTTAAGGGTGAAGTATCATGAAGTTTGCAGCCTTTTTAAAATGGTTCTGGGGGAAAAATACACAAATATGTGTATATAGTAAAAGTAGAAACAGTGATAGTACAAGAGAGAGAGAAAGAAAAGGTGGCAAATATTAACTATTGTTGAGTCCAGGTGAAACATATAAATGTTTTTTTTATTGTACAATTCTTTGAACTTTTCATTGATTTTTTTCAAAATAAAATATTAGAAGAAAATCATTTGAGTTCTCTGGGAAAGTGTATAAAATGAAAGATTTTCTTCTTTCTTCATTCTTGTTAATTAACAATGCAACGTAGTGAATGGGAAACTGTCAACATGAATGGTACTGAGAGATTACACAGATTCACAGACAGAAGAGCACGGTGGGGCCCAGAGTGCTGACAGAGGCCATTTGGAGTGAGTAAAACATGAGTTGAATCTCGAACAATGAGTAAAGGAACAGGGACTCGCTTTCTGTGGTTGAGGGCATGGGAGACCTTGCCGGCATGTGCCACACTGGAATATTGAGGAATAATTCATAGAGTCTAGGTTATTCTCAACACCAGGATAGTTTCGAGAGGGGAAAGAAGGAAACAGGCACAAAGCAGGGCATTTCAGTGCCAAGCAATCTGCACGGCCACCCTATTTGAAGGAGACAGATGTCCAAATATAGATGTCCAATATTTTCAATGAGGGGACACTAATGATATTTAGAAAAGGGCTCGGCAGAAGGAAAAGCAGAGTTGTAAGATTTAGGGAGATCAGTCTGGCAGCGTGCAAGGGGGAAGACAGATTTGGAGGCGTCTTGGATCAGAGGCATGGGGGGCAGGTCGGATGTCATTTCGGGAATCTGGTGTGAGCCGACCAGTGCCTCCCCCAGCCTGGCAAGAGGGAGAAGCAGCAGAAAACGCCAACATAAATTTCTTTCGTTGTTTTCCTCTTTTAATTTACTTATTTTGTGTTTTAAGGAGGAAGGGTTTTAGGAGAGTTGTTATTCGGTTTGCTTTAATTAAATACACTTTGTCTGCCTTCCTCACTAACTGGCTCTAGGAGCTCGTGTTTACTTTTCTGGCAGAGTGTTTGAGCTCCTCACAGACAAAGCAACATTAAAAAGCCAACTATTTAACTCAAGGGAAAATGTATTTTGAGCTGATAGGAGCTGATTCCTATAACATTGATGTCTGTCTTTCACAATTAACGTTAAGGATTAGCAGCCTTGGAGGAGCAGCCGGGTACACACCCGAAGTTACTTATTCTAACGGTGTTTAGGTGCTGCCACGAGTGGCTCTCCTCTATCAGAGCCTTTGTGGTTTGAGACCTTCTACTGTGTAAAAAGCAAGTCACGTTAGCATAAATATTGCAGCATTAGCTTAGGGAATGCCACATGGCCCAGAAAATGTGACACCCAGAAGATTGCTTTGCTGGTGAGGGCTGGGGGTGGTGGAGGATTGATAGAATATCTTAGAGCTTTCAGAGAATTTGTAGCTTGGAAATCTATAAACAAACACAAAAGTCAAACAAAAGAGTTATTATCCTCCTGAGAAAAGGGTGGGAAATATTGTCTTCATTCTTCTCCACGTACTGCCTGACATGGCTTCTGCCTTAACGCGTAACTCACAGCTAGGGTTTTGATTTTCTCAGTGGAGTAATCTTGTCTTTTTCTCTGCTGTGTGCCCAGCCCAGTGCTCCAAAAGGAGACTCAAGGAATGCATGGCATGAATGAGTGAATGAATGAAAGTGGGTACAATAGCACATGTATGAACCAACCCATGGTGGCCCCTGGTCACAGAGCTGATCTCAGAGAACTCATGGTCTTGTGATAAAAAGAAACACTCATGCAGCAGGGAACTTTCTTTGGTTGTCTATAACTCAGTTAAACACACCCTGAAGCCACATTCCACCAAGATAAGGGAAACTTAACCTCAGTTAATCTAGGGTTTCCTTGAAATCTCAGTTGTTTGGGTGGGTGGAGGATAGGGAAGGGTGTTTCATATCTTCTATGGGACCAGGTTGACTGTCCCCTCTGGGGTTCCATCTAGCCAACTGTGGGGATGTCCTTCATTCAATGTGGTCCTCAACCGCTCATTGCGGCACAATGGAGCATTTCTTTTCATCACAAGACTGTGTGTTTCTTTTCATCACAAGGCTGTGAGTTCTTTGCTCCGAGTGCAAGGCTTGCTAAGGCTCAGAGCTTTGCCAGCCATTTCTATGTCGCTCACCAGTGCACTGGGGACACTCTGCTGCTCCTCTCACAAGACACACATAAGGACACTTGGTGAGACCGTTTATGGCCTTGTCAGCCAAGGGCAGGAGTTTCTCCTGTTTTGTTTATTGCTGTATCCACAGCACTTAGGATAGTGCCTGGCACGAGGTGGGAACTCAACAGGTAGAGGAGACTAAATAATTCCTCTGCTCTCTGATTTCCCAGAGAAGGGATTTGACCATCCACTCCTGGGGTTCCATCAGGGTATGAGGAAAGAGCTGCCTCTAGCCTCGCTTAACCAGAATTCATGTCAACCTACCACCCTCTCCAAAGAGTTTCCTTATATCTATCTGGAAAACAAAGTGTTTATCTAGTTGGGGGAGGGAGAATTGAGTTCTTGCTCCTCAGATGGTTCCACCACTCTCTTGTCCAAGTCTTGTGTTCTTTCCCTTTCCTCTAGAGGGATTTTGAAAGTCAAAGGCCAGAAATTGATTCCTTTCCTTCTGTGTAAATTGTTTGTCATCCTGTCCCCAAAACATTGAGCGAACACATGCTGAACGCATTAAACCCTCGCCGAATGCATGTGGGATGAGTCAAGAGATATAATGGAAAACAAGGGTAAAAACAATGTGAATTGCCTTCCAAGATATCACCCCACCCAAACTGGAATAATATGTGATAAACAGCTCACCCTATGTAGGTTTGGAGTGCTGTGAGAGAACAGAGAAAGCTCCCAGGGCTGTGGGCAAAAGAAAATAGCGAGGAAGGAGTTTCATATGTAGTGACTATTTTATTTCACTATTAAAGAATACAGAGGCATTTATTAGGAGAGCAAGACGAGGAAGAGAGAGAGAAAACAGGAGGTTAACAGCAGCACAGGAAGCTTAACGTAGCAGTTGTGATGGCAAGTTCTGAAGTCAGGACAAGCCTGGGTCCAAATTGGGATTCACCACCTCCCTAGCCTGGTGATCCTGGGCAGTTAGTTAAGCTCTCTTAGCCTCAGTTTTCTCATTTTTAAAACGGGGATGATAATATGGGCGTCACAGCGTGTTTGTGAAGATAAAATTAGATAATGCACTGAACTATCATTTGTTGATTACTGAATCTGTCCTAAGCAATTATTATCAGCTATTTTAAGAGGGCAGAATTAAGGCAATGCCAGCAGGGGAGATCAGACTTGGGCTGTGTTTTGGACATATGAAGGATGTGGGGAAAACGGAGATGGGAAGTGAATTAAAGGTAGTCTCTAGCCTGGGTCACGGCAGTGACCGGTTTATACAAGGAGGGCCAGGATTTTGAGGAGGGGTGGAGTCATTCTGGTGTGTATGTGGGGATACAGAGACCCTGTAGCACACTCACGTGTAAACACTCTCAGCTGCTGGAAATACGTGTGGTGGGACTACGTATCCTCTCCTTCTTCCGATAAATACTAATAATGCTGAATTGATCTTTCTAATGCAAAGCTCCTACAATGAAAAGACACTGATCACTGCCAAACTTAAATAGCCCCCAAAATGTCAGAATGCAGAGTTAATTAAAATGGTGAATCATTTTTAAATGTTTTCTCTGCATCAGAAACTATACTAGGAAGTTATACATCACAGTGCCAAGAACTGAACATTATTTCATTTATTTCATCTTCCCTGTGGTGGACATGGAGCATTTTAACATAAAAATGCACTGAAGTCATACTGTGAAAAGTGAAAAAGAGTATTAAATGGGAAGTGTATTTATCTTGTTGATGCTCCATTTTGAAGAATTAAGATCCACTGTCTGCCTCCGGAATGGAACCATTCGTGTGTCTTTCTCTGGCTGGCATAAATAAGGATGTTGGCTGAATAGAGCTGGGGGCCGGGAAAGGGCAAAATGATGGAAAATGGAGAAATTAAAGAGATTCAGTGAGGAAATACCCAGCAGAGGAGGTTTCTGTACAGCAAGGAAAGCCACATGATGGGCACAGGGCAGAACTCTTTCATGCCTTCCTTTTGACTCTCAGAATGTTTGTGATCAATTACCGGGAAGAAGGGATTGTCCCTGTGTGCCACCCTAGTGCCTTAGGGTCGAAGAGCAGAGCTATTATGCACTGGGGTCTGGCACTCAGGAGTGAAGTTAGGGGCAGAGTGAAGCTTTGGGAGTCACTGAAGTCAGAGTTTTGGCAAAACCAGCCCCGGAGAGCAATGGGTTGAGAAGAGAGAGGGTGAAGGATAGACCTGCAGACAAGATCAACACTCAGTGCGCAGGGAGAATAAAGATTCGCCGGACAAGACTGACAGAGTGCCTAGAAAGGCAGAGGACATCTGAGAAAAGGTGGTGGGAATGGGCCAGAAGAGAAGGGAGAGCTTCCACTGGGTTGAATAATCACTCCACCTGCAATCGCCAGCATGCCGTTTTATTGGCCTCGAGGTGCTGGCAGGAACCAGATTTTGGTAGATTGAGGCAATAATTAGTACTACAGCAAGTTCAGTACATTCATGTAGGAAGTTTGGCTGCGAGAGGATGAGCTATTGATAGGATTGTAGTTACGAGAAAATATTGCAAGAGGGAAGCAAATTGCTGACATGGAAGAGAATTTAACATGTTTACAGCCATTGGTGTCTGTAGGCATAGGTGTCTATCGTGGAGCCAAGGATGTAGGTGGATGTTCCCAATGTTGTTTCTATGTTTGATGTGTCTTTGACTAAGATATTAATTAACTCTTAATTAAGCATGGGTTGTTTTGGGAGGATACACCAGGTCAAAGCATAGTTGTAGCCTGACGGGTCTTGTGGAAAAGAAAAAAGAAAGGCAGAGACACATGCAGTATTGGAACTGAGCAAATGCCAAACAGGAAAGAGTAGTTTTCAGTACTTTTTATTCGACCCAGACTCCTGTTTTCAGTGGGTGTTCTCAGGCCCACAATCCCCTTATGCTAAAACCACACTGCCCTGAGTGGTCTCTCCCTCTGCCGTGACATCTGTTGGATAAATATATTTATGTTAATTCTCTTTCCTCTTCTCCTACAAATACATATACATCCTTCTCTTGACCACATCTTTTTTTGATGTTTGCTAATGTCAGGTGTAACTAGTTAACTAACTCATATGGCACATCTATTACATGTCAGTTGCATCAAAACGCTTGGAGATACAGAAGAAAGCTCTGGTTATGTTCTCAGGTACACAAATCTAAGCAGAGTGAAGGTACATCAGAATCACCTAGGGGATATTTCAAAATACACCCACTTCCCAGAGATTCTGATAGGGCTTCCAAGTGTTACATTTCCTTCTTCTTCCTTTTTTACCTTCCAAGAATCATAACATCATGAGCTACTGTTAGTGTTAGAGATGTTACATATCCATCAAGCATTTTTCGAACCACTGATTTCAAGACAATGGAATATATAATAAATGAACTACTATAACACAGTAGGCTAATTCAGGCTAAAGTGTTATTGGCTGATTTTTCATGTGGAATTCTCTTGCAAAGGCAACAGGTAAGTCACAAGGAGGGCTTCCTAATCAACTCCAAAGGTTCTCAGAACTCTCTGGAATGGAGACACAGAAAAATGCCAGGTAAGTGGGGTCTTGGATTTATTTTAATTTGTGTATTCAAAGGTAAGTTACCTGGGCATCTGAATTCTGAGTGATTCAACTTTTCTGGAGGAAGTGCTATACAGTAGGCCAATGGAAAGTAATTAAGAAAACAAATTCTCTGCCAATAAAGAAATTCATTTTTTAATGGAGGCCAGGGACACTAAAGAGTGTGGTAATTGTGTTCTCCTGGGAGAAAGCTTATGGGCTGGGGAAAGGCACATGTAATTATTCTAAAAAGACTTAGGGAAGGCTTCCTGTTGATGGTTTTATTTGATAATAATGTTTTACATTTCAGCAGAAGAATTAAATGTCTTAACAGAAAGTAATAGCCAAAAATTTGAATTGTGGTGGGACAAGTTTGTAGGTGTCTTAAACTTTGTCACGTTGCTAAAACAGAATGTCACAGACTGGGTAATTTATAATGGACAGGGATTGATTTGGCTCATGGTTCTAGAGGCTGGGAAGTCCAAGGTCAAGGGCCCACACCTGGTGAGGGTCTTCTTGCTGCATAATCCCACAGTGGTGAAGGCAGAAGAGAAAGGGCACACATAAAAAAGAGAGGCAGAGAAGGCTTAACTGGCTTTTATAACAAACTACTCTTGCAATCAAGATATTAATGCATTCATGAGGGCCGAGCTCTCATGGCTTAATTACCTCTTAACTGTCCCACCTGTTAATACTGTCACAATGGTAATTAAATTTCAACATGAGTTTTGGAGGGGACGTTCAAACCACAGCAGGGTGTGATTTGTTCTTACAGGTCTCTGGGCCCCTGTTACACTAAGCACATTAGACAGGCCACGTCTATACTCTGCACGATTGCAGGGATAGATCACATCAATCAGAACATTCCCTTTAGAGAAATTGGTGCTCCCTAGAGTTAGAAATACACACTGATGAATTTTACTGTGAGGGATTTTCATATCCTGCACTCCCCCCATCCTTTCCTACTGAATTTACTCCAAAGGGAATGTAGAACAAAAACTAAGAATAAATCAGCCATTTTTTTAAATCACAGCTGTGACTACCACTAAAAAGCAAAAGTCTACAAGAAATAACCTTGATTCATAATACTATGCATACTGGGTGAATGGCTCAATAAAACGCAATATTTCAGATGGATTGCCGGGCCACGGTGACATCACAGGCAGGGGCGAGCTCAGAGCACTCCATACATAATGATGCAGAGCACATCACAGAGCGATGGGGACTGTTAGCAATACGTTTGTTGTGCCTTAATTGATGTAAACGGCCTTCGAGACATGTGTGATAGGAACATAGTCATGAAGGAGCACAAATAAAAAGCTCTGCTTTTCCTGCCAGTAATGTTACTTTATCAGAAAAGAAGTAATTTTAAGTCCAACTGAAGCTGAGAGCAAACAATTCTTTTAGAGGCATGTAGCAAATAACACAACAATCTCAAAACAGAAGAGACAAAAGAATTAACGCTTCAGAATCACTTTCCATAGGGAAGAGCAAACATCTCAATTCAAACTGCCTTACTACCTTCCGCATCCCTACATGTTACAAGAGCCAGAAATCTGTAAAATATAAGTCAAGTCTGTTTTTAGAGATTTCTATTCTTGCCAATGCAGATCCACTATTATATTTATAAATGCTAAATTGATCTTTTTGATTCATAACTCATACATTGAAAAGGCACTAATCATTGCCAAAATTAAACCATTCCAAATAATGTCAAATACAGACTAAATAATAGCTAACCATTTATTAAACATTTTTACTGAGCCAGAAATTGAGCTAAGGAACAATACATTATAGTGCCAGCTGGTATGTATTAGTTCATTATTTAATCCCTATAAAAACCTCACATGGCATTTTTATTCCCCTTTTACAGATGAAGAAATAGAGATACTGATTATTAAGCAATTTGTTCAGGCGTACATAATTAGAATGAAAACAGAACCAGAACATTCTCTCCAACAGGTCTATTGCCAATGTCCATACTAGTTACCTGAAAGGAATCTGGCCAGAGAAAACATTGCAATTATCCATTCAGTCACTTGTTCCATGCTATACATTATGTCTGGGGATGGAAAGGTTGTGTGTAGAGAGCCAGAGGGTTCTGAAGACATTGGTTTGTCCTTTAACGATTTATAATCCCATGTTGGACAAGGCATATGTATGTTAGGCAACCAGTGACTAAGAAGTATTTTGAAAATGGACATGCAGTATTGTACAATCAATAATGTGGAATTCCTCCTCCTCCTCCTCCACACTGACTACTACCACCACAAGTCAATGAGTATTGAAGTCATTCCCCTTATTCCAGTGTGTAGACCTCAGCGTAGACTCTTTCAACCGCATTCTTGTCTATAAGACTGAATGGCAGCAAGCTGAAGCTTGTCTGAGCTCTCAACATTGCCTAGATTCTGTGTCTTGACTTGAAGACTTGCAGAATGGCCATACTTGTGCTAGCCCCTGTGCCAGGCTGATTAGTTCACCTGATAAAACTTCTTGAGCAGAACTCCTTCACAATCAGCACATTTTCCCCTTTTGGCAACATGGTGTTTCTGTTCTCTCTTAGCACACATTAGTGCTGAGTCCGATATCCTTATGGAAATCTGGAAAAAGAAGAAGAAGAAAAAAAAAGGACAGCAAGGTGCATGACATAGAGACAAGAGGACTAAGAGCAGGATGTGGGACTCAAAGAAGTAACTTGAGGACAAGATTGAGGTGTGTAGAAATATGGATTTGATGAAGGAGTTTCAAGGAAGAAATGATTATCAGAAAGAACATACAATTTTCATTTATTTGTTGATTCAACAAATACATTTGCTTATTTGGAATAAATGAGTTGTGTTAGGCAGAAACAAACATGAATTAGCCATGGACTCTTTCCTCCAAGAGCTATGAATCTGCCATAAGATATATCACGTATGGGGTGTAGAAATCTACAAAATACGGCAGTCAGCTAGGATGCCTGTAATAGTGGTATATACAAAATGTTATAGGCACTCAAGATACTGCTCAAATGCAACAGTTCTATGACCAGGAGAGGTCTTTAGCTTCTGAAGGACAAGTTAGATTTAGATATATGGACTTGTGATGGAATGGAAAAGAAATTCCGGTTGGAAGAATTCACAATAGCAAAGATGACATAATCTGGGCTGTAAAGGAAAAAAGCAAGTGGTTCCATTTGGTTGGTGCAGAAGATGCCAGAATGGGAATATTTGGGAGAAAGCCCGCCTCTGCTGTGCCATGTATCAGCACCCATTATAGGTCCCCTTACTTCCTGTCACCCCCACCTCACTCTCAGCCTATACACTGGTTCATTGCCACTTCTCTCACTTCTAGTTTCCCAGGCTGGACTTCCTTCCTATCTACAACTGTCTGGTAGCTCCTAGGCTCAAGAAGAAAGGGACCCCATACATTCCGTCAGCTCAGGGTAGTGTGTGCTCCAGTGTTCATGGACAGGTCAGCAATGACATGAGGAGTGGAACAGGGAGAGGTGATGTAGGGACCTGGGTGGATCCCCATGCAGTGATGGTCTCCCTGGTGTGAGGTCCTGTGTTAGGTGAGGCCTTCATCCAACACCCAGTTACTCACTTAATCTCAGATGACACAACTCTGATGGACACTGATAGGCGTTCACTGCTCAGAGGACTGTCACTTCATAGTGAGCAGGATAGAGTCACCCCTCACCCCACAGGGGTGTTTCCTGTTAATAGTTGGACTCACGTGACTTGAGATCAATGGCCATGTTATTGTTAAGAGCATTCAGCCCTATCTGTGGAGTTTTCTTTTTCTCCTATAGCCTGGTGTTGCTGCTTGATATCGTATTCCCCACTTCTTAGCACCCTTCCATGCTTCTCAAAAAAACTGGAGCACAGATCATTCTGTTTTAAGGGCCCTAATGCTACGGAGTACCATGGAGGAACGTGTTATTACTATTTACGTATTATACGTAATTACTATACATATTATACGTAATTACTATAATTATGTATTATTAACTATGAGATATTATGAAGTTTTCAGAATTTTATAAAGCCCCGAGAGTCATGATCTTTGGTTCTGTGTCCCTTGGTGAGAACATAAATTAGGTATATGAGATGCCTATTGTCTCCTTGTATTTGAAGAGATGATATCACTAGATGTCTAACCCCCACCCCAAAACCAAAGTTATGTGATATGCTGACCTTCTCAAAGATTCTCTTCCTGGGCAGAACTACAAATTGTCTTCTATTGATTCAGAATTAAACATATGACCTTGGCTGGGCCAGAGAAACTCATTGTGACCATTTTTGGGGCTACAGAGTAATCCCCCATTGGGATTGAGATCTGGTGAGATCTAAGCCTGGAGCTATCTGTGATCATCTTTGCCAAGTTAAGAGCACCCTGTTTGCCTGTTTACTAATTTACAAGGGAAGGTAACATAAAAGGAAGTAGAGCCAAGAGCCAGAATTAGAGAGTGAAAGAGAGAAAGAAAGAGACTAAAACTTGGTATTCTTTGAGCCCTTGAGAACCACAATGCCTGGAAACAGTTCATTTCCGAGCTTTATCCATGAACTGTTTAAATTAGCCACTATTTCCCTTTTCTATTATTCACATTCACATTTGTATCTATTTTATTTTGCTTAAGTCAATTTGATTTGGATTTCTATTATTTACAAAAGAAGCAACTCTAATGCAAATAACTAGTAGATAATTTGCATTTCCAACAGGCTGCAGATAAGATGTGCTGCATCAGAGAGACTCCATATTGAGATGTTTGGAGCACCTTGCACCTAACACCTCTGTGACCTTCACCCCTTTAATAATATCCTGTCCACAGAAGGCTCTCAATGCTTGCTTTGCTATATGACAATGAAGGGGTGGGGATTAGGAGTGAGAGAAATAGCACAGCTTCTTTCTTAGGTCTGAAGAACATGATGGTGTGTACTGATGAGAAAGAGATTAAACTGTGTGCATTAGAAGACCGTGCTGTGGAAAGGCAGAAAATAAGCAAGTAATCTACTGCTTTATTTGTACCAGCTCATCTCAGTGGGAACCGTGGAGTGCTGTCATGTGCAGGTTCAGCAACATTCCATTTCACAGCGATCCCGGCTGGTGATGAGTGTGAAGCCTCAGCTCAACATGCTATCAAAACTGGGAGTTAGTCTTGCTTCCATCCAACCAGCTACCTGGGTAATAGGAGCAATGATGGGGCACAGGCTTGCCTCCCAAAGACTAGTCTTTTAAAAATCCCCCTCACTTCTTTTCCACAAATTTAGGCATCTCTCCAGGACTCAAGTTTCTCACTGAGCTTGCCATGAACGTAAGCAAGCCTGGTTGCTTAGCTGTGGCAGACTTCATCCTTGGATCCTGCTATACATGAGCTTTACACAGGTAGGATCCTACTCTACACACGTGCTCTAGGCCTTGTGAGTTCAGTAATTTGGTTCATTTCATGAGACAGGGCAGGTGACACTGGACTTTTTCTTCAATAGCCTGCACAGATTTTTCATGGATTTTCTCAGATGTAATCCCTGCCCAAACCAGATTCCGGTTACCGTCCTTCTTTGAGTGCCGAGCATTCAGCCCACTTGACTGTCTGCGATGGGAGTCCAACCTCAGGGTGATGGTTTGGATGTGGTTTGTCCCAGTCAAAACTTATATTGAAATTTGATCCCCTGATGTGGCAATGTTGGGAGTTGGGGCATAGTGGGAGGTGTTTGCATCACGGAAGTGGATCTCTCATGAACAGATTAATTTCCTTGCTCAGGGATGAGGGAGGTCTTGCTCTCTTGGGAATGCATTAGTTTGCTCTAGAGGGGGTTGTTAAAAAGAGTCTGGCTTCCTGGGTTTCTCTCTCTCGCTTCCCCTCTAGCCGTGTGATCTTCACACAGGCCTGCTCCCCAATCACTCTCTGCCATGAGTTGAAGTAGTTGGAGTCCCTCACCAGATGCAGTTGCCCAATCTTGAACCTTCCAGCCATCAGAACTGTAAGCCAAATAAACCTTCTTTCTTTCTAAATTCTCCAGTCTTCACTATTCTGTTATAACAACACTAAACGGACTAAGACACTCAGCCTATAAACTGGCCAGTCCATTTTTCTCTTTCCGTGTCATTTTGGCTCTAGAGCCACCAATGCCCAATGTCTCTGCCACTTTATGATGGGCAGGAGGCAAAGGAGCTTATTTTTCACAGAAGATCATAGAGATAGAATGGGGACAACTTCAAAAGTGATGCAGCAATATTTAATTTTCATTTTTGTGAGAAATGGGGAGCTATCATATGTTTTTGAAGTGTGGAATAAAGATAAAAGTGATGAGTTCAGCCTTAAGGTAGAAGTGATAATTAATGCATTCTTTTCCTTTCCACTTTTTTGTTCTTAGAGACCTGTTTCTTCACCACAAACTCAGCAAGATGTTTCTATGAATGACACAACACTTTGTCTTAGGTAATTGAATTGGGGTAGAAATCTGACCGGAGTTGAATCTGTCTGAAGTTGGGAAGCAGAGAGATTGACTCAGTTAGATCAGTGGCTCAGAATTTTTTTTTTTTCTGTAAAAGGCCAGATAGTAAAAATTTTGCTTTTGTAAGCCAGTTACTCTCTGTTGCAGCTACTCAACACTGTCGTTGTAGAGTGCAAGCAGCCACAGATAGCACGCAAGTGAGCAGAATGGCTTTCTTCCCCCAAACAGGTATTTAGATAAACAACGGCTATCAGAATTTGGCCAGTGGACTGCATTTCACTGAGCCCTGAGTCACATCATCGTGGGTGTTTGAACTGAAAGCTCAAATTGGGCAAGGATGCCACCACCTGGGGCCACGTGCATGCCAACAACGAAGCAAAGAAAGCCGGTAATGAGATAGAAACATGATAAAGTGACAGATTGGCAGAGAGGCGCAGAGAAGAGATGCCATTGAAGCTCCAGGAGACATGGGGAGAGCATTGGGTCTCCACTTACCTGACCAAATCCCATGTAGATCAGCACTTCTTTATTTCCTAATTCTGGACATCCATGAGGTTGTCTTTTACAGTTTCCAGTAAAGTTGGTTTTAATGGGTTCCTATTCCTAATCCCCCTACAAACCCTGATAAGACAGGAAATGTGCCTATTGGGGTTCTTGCTTGCAAACAACAGAACCGAAGCTGGTGTTTCCAGGGTACCTGGGACTCATTTAATCAGGTGTGGTAAGACATGTAGGCACGACAATGGCTGTCGAGAAGGAAGCAGATTTTTGCATTCAGAGATCCCTGGAAACAGGAGGCACATGAGTCCCCATGCAGTGAAGCCACACGGGGAAGCCCCAGGGTAGTCAAGGGCAGAGGGAATGAGGAAAACCTGGCAAGAGGCATTCTTGTGATCTCCACGGGAAGAAGCAGGAGAGGCAGGGTAACCAGGTTTAGGGTTGGCTTGGTTGGAATAACTCCAGTGTGCTCTGGGCATGAGACCTGTCCCTGGTCATCAGGTTCTTAGCTCTTGGGTAGCCAGGGCAGTGTCCCATAAAGGAGGTGGTTGGGGGTATGGCCTCTGGGTTGGTTGGTTTGCACATGAAAGGATCACTTGCAGCCCAGTCTTCATTACCTCTAGGAATTGGTCAGCCCTGGGAGGTACAGCACATCCAGGGCCAGCAAATGTCAGAGCATCCAATAAAGAAACCAGAAAACATTATCGTATTCCTGGATAGCTAAAACAAAAAAGGAACTTGTTCATAGAATGGATGGAAAGAATGTGAAAACAGACTGGCAAATGAGTGGAATTCCAGAGAGGTGAGGCAACTGAAAACACAGCCAAGACCTCACCCCTGGACATCTGGGACAGCAAGTCTTGGCTGGGTGCACCAGTGAGTCCTCTTCACTCTGCACTGGCTGTCCACCAGTGACTCTTCACCGCCATGCTGTTGAACTCCACCGCTGCTGCTGCAAGTTGTCTTTTACTCCACCTGTGCCTTTTTGCTGCTCCCTTGGATCCAAATTCACTGCTGGGGCCATACATCTGCCCAGGTTCAGGTTTGGTCACATGCCTATGCACTAGCTTCCAAGGAGCCAAAAAGAAATACAGATGCTCGATTCCTTTTAGCATCTATAATGAAAGGAGGGGCTCTGATTTCCTATGAGCAAGAGAGTTTTCTCATTCTGGGGTGGAAGTAAAATGGGGGGGGGAGCCAAATGTATTATGACAGCAGCAGTTTAGTGTGGACTGAAATATGAAGAGACGACAGACTAGATAAATAGCTGGGGTGGCAGGAGTGGGGAGAATCTGTGTGTGTGTGTGTGTGTGTGTGTGTGTATTTGGCCAAGCAAGAGGTGGTAAGAGTATCTAGGAAGGGCTGAAGGGATTCTAGGAATTTTACAGACCATGGTAACCGATGGGGGAAATGAAGATGTAAGTGAAAGATGAATCCAAGATTTATCTGAGATTTTGAGCTAGAGAAAAATAACGTTGTCAACACAAGTGTCCTGAGTTTTATCCATTCTGGAACATATAAGTGCCAATACCCAGGGAAGAGGTGGAAATACAGCCTGGAGCTAAGGTGGTCAGGTAGGGGGTGGATAAATGGGGTTAATATCTGTGATAATCAAGAGACAAGGGAGGGGGCATTCTCTGTGGTGATGCGTGTAGAATTTAGATGTGCTAAAAAAATTTAGATAATTGCAGAATGGGCTTTTGCAAAAACATAGTGCATGAAAAGAAGAGATGCTGGTGAAGTTCAATTAGGAATAGCAAGGATCTGAAGGGCAAGCAAGAATGATGTGGAAAAAAAAAATCAGGAGCTTGAAGAAAATGCTTATTGCTGGTGGCTGGAAAAAGGTTTAGGATTCGGTTAGATAGAAACAGATCAGCAGCAAGGGAGCAAATCGGATTAAAGCTAACCGTATCCAGGGGAAACAAAAGCAACAGCGTGCAGTACTCACATAAGTCTGGCCGAGGAGAGGAAAATATTTTCCGGAACTTTCTCTAATCCCACCTTCCTCATCTTTTCTCTCTCCTTTTCTCCCACTTCCACCTTGTCAGATAGTTAATACAAACTTGCAAAGGCTACCAGCAATTTAGAAGGTTCACTGGATCTCTGTTCTATCTCCTTCTCCCTTCTTTGAGGAATCCTTGTGTTGTATGGACCCAGGAAAGCAAAGGTGGAGGAAAGATTGCATTTCCGCTGAAAAGGGGAATCAAGGTGGAGGCCTTCAGTCTCTGCTGACCCAGGAAGAGGACCAGGCCAGAGGGACACCAGAGGGTGGCTTTGAACAGTAAATGTCCTCCACGGGAAGCAGCTGTGTTTATTTATCCACTTTTCATTCATATCATTTATTAATGCACTTATTTATTGTTTTGGATCAGGTGGGATTTCACCTGTTCTCAAGTCCAGCACTCATTTTTCACAGTGAGACAAAGGTGAAGAATGCACCCTGAGCTGATACAGAAGGAAACACATTAGATATATACCTCCTTTCTCAAAAAACTATTATGATCCTGATATATTGCAAACATCAAAGTATGCCTAGGGCTTAAAGTTACTGTCTCCCTCCTTACTCCATTTCTAATTCTAATCAAACGTGGAAGAAAATCAATAATGAACAAGTCTTATCCTTTGAGTTGCTGGAACCTGCTGAGGTCTGTGTTATCTCTCAGTGCAAATCACACGCGCGTGCACACTCACACACACACACACACACACACTCTCTCTCTCTCTCTCTCTCTTCTACTCGGACACCCCTGCAGCTATCCCTAGCTCATTCCATTTCTGAAATATTTCACACCTCTGAGGTTTAACTGCTGCAGATCTGTGTCCTCTCGTTTCCTCCCCTCCCTTAACACCGCGTCCCAAATCCCATTCGCCGTCATGACCCCCCACAGGGGCTGATTAAACTCCAGGGCACCCCACTTCCACGTTGTCCCAGCCACCGCCCGTGGGGAGAGGTGGAGGGATTGCAGAGGCAGGAGGACGTGGAGGAGGCACGAGTGTGGCGGGATGGGCCCCCGACAAGATTTATGGGCCCTGTGTCACAGCCAGAGGCTGGAGGCCGTGAAACAAGAGCGCCCGCGGTAATTTATTGCAGCTTGTTATGACTGACTTCTCGATGGAGGATGAAAAAGACACCGTCAAAACAAAACCAAAGGTACCCGGCGTGGTGCTGTAAACAGCAGGCCTCTCCACGCAGCCCAGCCACCAGGCAGGTGTGAAACTCTCAGGAAGGTACAAGCTCCAGCCTAAGGATTCTGTCCTACAGCCCCCACGGAGAGATGGTGACAAGGCAGAGATGGGGAGAAGACCTGGTGACAAGGTGCGCTGGATTTTCTTCCCTGTCCCCTCCCCCAATCCCAGGGGGTCTCCCTGGGAGACCTCTCCCAGGGCTGCTCTCCAGGGTCTGTCAGCCCCTGCATGCTAGCTGAGGACCACGGCCGCTGGGCTGTACACCCACGCGGAACTGATCTGTTTTGGGTTGCAGCATGGATCAGATGGTCCGTGGTGGCTTATGCACAATTTCAGACCCCGGCTAGGGTTAATTCTGCCTGTCTCTCCCATTCAGATGTCGTCTGCATATACTCGAGCTAGACCCCTATTGCTCTGAAGCAGCTTCTGCTCAAGGTTGGATCCCCACAGTTTGGAGTTGCGAATTAATTGAAAAGCAAATTAGATCTATAATGAAGTCTTTCTCAAAGCGCTAAAGGGGGGATCTTATTCATAACCCATTGATACTTAAAATACCCTCTCCCCACTGGACCGCTCCTTGTGTTTTTAATTATTTCACCCAACCTGCAGGCAACACCTTGTTCTACTCCGGAAATACCAAAAATCCATCCCCACAGGTTCATTATCCTTCTGCATCTCTTTCTTTTTATTCTCATTTCTTTCCTGTTTTTTTTTCCTTGTGAAAACCTCTTTTTCATCTGTAGTTCTTTCCCCTTTCCAAGGTAAATGCAAGTGGTCACTCCACTTTTCTGTTATTGTCATTTCTCTACATTGTATACTTTGCTTTCATTTTGAAGCAAAGAAACCATCCATAGAAATATGAAGAATCCCTCTTACGGAGTGTCAGGGCAGCAACCCCATCTGCAACACTCTCTGGGTTGGGGTGGGGTCCAGACAGAGGCTCAGGAAGGGATTGGGGGTGAGGGTAAGAGCTACTGGACAACTCTAAATTGGTATTTTCACCTCTGTTTGGGAGAAACACAAATAAGTGAGTGACACCTTATTATGGAGATTACCTTGAATCTAATTTGTTTACATGTTTAAAGTAAATAACTCGCAAAGTGCAGCACTTCATAAAGAGCCGGGACTTGCTTGCGATTCTGCACCATGACTCGCTGTGGAGCCCACGGTGCGGGAGCATGCTGCCAGGACCTCTCCTGCAGGAACGTGCCCCCCGCTGGATCCCCGTGTCCCCAGCCTGCGTTCCCGCTGCAGGGCTTCATTTCCTCTCCTCTGAGTGCGCCTTTGATCTTTGCTCCCCCCTGTCAGACAGCTCTGGGCTCTGGCAGCAGAACAGATGCTGGGAGAAGCCCTTGCTGTGATGCAAAGGTAAGAAGAATGTTTCTTAATAAGCAACATCGGAGATTAAAGAGATGCATTCAGCTTCATTTGGCTTAAAAGCGCCTTGCTGCAAAGCACTGATGGCATTAGTGTCCCGTCCCCCTCCGCACATGCTTTCTCCAGCTCTGCAGCGCAGGGACATTCTCTTCCTCACTGAACTTCTTCACGCCTTCTGTTTGTCCCCGCTGCCACCCTACACCCTCTGATTTCCTACCGTGGCTGACGCAGCTTCCAGGCAAGCTTCCACTTCTGTGCATTCTGCCAACTGGAGATTAAACCGGGATGCGTAGTCGGTGGAGTGGAGTCCAGCTCTAGAATCCCATAACAGAAACTTCCGGGCCACAGTTGCTGCTCAGACCCTGATGACAGCTACTGACCAGTGCATGTGGTTCATCTGCAGCAAATTATATGGTGAAACCACATCACATCCTGTCTGCCTCTGGACCCTCTAGTGGAAGAGGTGTGGGTCTCAGTCCACAAACTCAGGTGCTCCAGAATTGCACCAGAGTGACCAAGGGCCTTGGCCCTCCTAAAGATTTGCTGAAATATCACTGACACGAGGCACATTGATTAGTAGGAGAAAAGACAGAAAAATCAATGTAACATGTCTACACAGGAGCCTGGAGAATGAAGACTCAAAGAGATGGGAGAAGTTGTCCATTTTTATGCTTAGGTTCAACTAATATGGGCAGCCCTATAGAAATACGATTGGACAAAAAGGGTATGATCTGATGCTAAGAGACGGAGTGGGGAAACCCATCCAGGCCTGTCTGTCCAGATTCTTCTTGGCCTGTCTGAGCAGCATCCTTCCTTCTGAGTATAGGGCAGGACCCTCTCTGAGATGGATGGGTCTCATGATCTACAGTCAAAGAAGGCAGGTCAGATAATCTTTTTATGGCCAGTTTTTACACAGAATAATTTTAGGTTTTATGGCTGGCTCTTGTGAAAAGGGTTCTGGCTTTTATTACTCACCTTGGTGAAGAGGAATTTTAATTTCTATGGCCAGCCTCAAGGAAGAATGGGACTGAGAGGTGGGAGGGCAGGACAAGGTCAGAAAAACTTTGGCTCCTGATGCCTTCATTTGGGGTACAGTTTTCTGAGCCCCATCAACATATATTAGTTTTAAATTACAGTCTTTCAATTCAGATCATGGACTCAGGTACTCTCATAGACTGAATGTTTGTGTCCTCCCACAGTCCATATATTGAAGTCCTATCCCCTAAGATGACAGTATTAGGATATGGGATCTTTGGGAGGTAATTAGATGAGATCCGGAGGATAGAGCCCCATGTCAGGTTTAGTGCCCTCATAACTAGTAGAAAAAATACCACAGCTCTCTTTTTCTCAGTTTTGTAAAGACATGGAATGAAGATGGCTCTCTACACCCCAGGAAGAGAGTCCTCACCAGGAAATGAATTGACTAGAATCTGGACCTTGGACTTCTTAGCATCCAAAACTGTGAGAAATAAATGTCTGCTATTAAAGCCACATAGTTAAAGGCATTTTGTCATAGCAGCCTGTCTTGGTCTATTTTCTTCTGCTATAACAGAATACCACAGACTTGATATTATAAACAACAGACTTTATTTGGCTCATGGTTCTGAAGGCTGGGAAGTCCAAGTTTGAGCTTCTGCATCTGGTGAGGATTGTGTGGAAGCCAGTGAGAGAGCATGAGAGAGAGAGAGAGAGAGAGAGAGAGAGAGAGAGAGAGAGAGAGAGAGATAGAGAGAGAGAGAGAGAGAGAGAGAGAGAACATGGGGACCAAACTCAATCTTTTAATCAGAAGCCCACTCTCAAAATTAATGCCATTAATGCATGAGGGTGGAACCCTTATGGCCTAATCACCTCTTAAAGATCCCATCTCTCAGCACTGTTACCATGATAATTACATTTCAACATGAGTTTTAGGGGAGACATCCAAAACACAGCACAGGCTAAGTATATTAAGACAGGACCCACACCTGCAGTGTTTGAATATTAGCTTGGGCACTTGAGAGCTGTGTGAACATACACACATTATTTAAGTTCTTTCTACCTTGGTTTTTCTCATCTGTAAAAGGGGGCTAATAATACATTCCTGAGAGGGTTGTTGTAAGAATAAATGGATTAATTTAAGTATAGCTTTGAGAACAGTGCCTAGAATATAAAAACATGGTGTTACTGTCAGCTATTGCCATTTCTGGGGTTCTTTCTAGCTTCTTGTTGTGCACAGTACACTGGGGGCTTGTGAAGAGCCAAGGTATTGGAGTAGAGGCACAGTTGGTGGTTGGCCACTGTTTGCTCAGATTGTGTGGACATGTTGGTCATCCAAGCACACCTGGGCCCTCTGGGTCTGGTGACTCCCTTCCACATCGATAGACTGGGGGATTCTTGTCAGTCATCGGTGTCCATTAACCTAGATGCTCCCTGCATTTCTCTCTTGGACCTCCCGCCTGATCCTCAGTGGTGTGACCAAGAAAGATGATGATAATTTCAAATCCCTCTAGTCTAGGATATATGACTTTTAGAGACAGAAATCAGTGAGAAAAGTAACTTTTATTTTTTGCTTTCTACCCTGCTAAATAACTCCTTGGGAAAATTGGCAGAGAAGAGGATGTCAAGTGACTGAAGGTGGAGAAGAAAAGATGGGAGGAGGGAAGCAGAAAAAAAAAAGCAAATTAATACCAAAGTAATGGATAAAACAGCATATTTCTACTGAAGGAAATTTGAAATATATATTTTTTTCAAAATATGCCATGTTGACATGCTTGACTGATTGAAGAAATCTCAAAATATCTCTGACCTTCCTCACCCCACCATTGGCTCTCCCCAAATCCTTGAAATTTCTTTACCTACCTGAGGTCCAGGCCCCCCTAGGAAAACAATTGTTCTTTTCTTCCTTTCCCTGTAATACCAGGAATGTGACCACACCTGAATACTTTTTAAGAAGATAATGTCATCTTCTCTCATTTAAATTCCAAAGGGAGCTATTTACCAGCTAATCTTTATTCACCATCCATTTGGCCTTCCTACTAATACTTCACTGTCCATGAACAGAATTCCTTTCCCCACCCCCCATAACCCATTTTGCCAGAAAGGCATATATATAAACTTCTGAACCCCATTAGGGGACTGAATCTTGATTTTTTAGGGTTCCCTTGTATACACATTAAGATAAATTTGATAACATTTCTCTTATTAATTTGCTTTATCGTGAGTTGATTTTTCAATGAACACTCCAAGGGCAAACAGAAAACATTAGAATGATCTATGAAAATTCTTGCACTGAACCCCCTCCCTCCACCCACCCCAGACCAAATGAATCAGAATATTTCGGGCTGAGGCCAAGGAGTCTACATTTTAAACAACACTTTTCTCATGATATATATGTATGCCAAAGTTTGTGATCAAATTTCTGCATTGAAAGTTTACATATATAATAACATATATCTATCATTTCCCAAAACGAGATTAAGAGAGAAAGAGACAGAGTGAAGGGAAGCTGCCACCAGGAAGACCAGCCCTGATGATTTGAATACAGGCTAAATCTAGAAGTATTCCAAGCTGTGAGAGCCTGGAGAATAGGTATTGCAGGTGACAATGAAGGTGAGGGAGGTGGGTCAGTGGAGTGACCAGTGCAGTCCAGAGCAAGATGGGCCTTTGAGCTATGGGGGTCAAGGAGGTTCATTGAAAATCACTAACATGAGGCAGATAGGTTAATAGAAGAAAAAGCATACATTTATTTAACGTATGCACAGGGGAGCCTTCAGAATGCAAAGCCAAGACCCGAATGGGGTATACAGCTTATATACCATCTTGAGTTTCTGAAAGTACACAGGCTCAGAGCATGACTAAAAGAAAAAAAAAATAGGTTATTGTAGTAAATTAGATTTTAGTGGCAAGACAGTTATGGGAGGGAGAAAAGAAGAGGCGTGGCTGGAAAACATGTCTTGTTATTAATATGTAGATGAAACCTCCCAGGTAGCAGCCCTCAGAGAGAATAGATGGTCCTCTTTTTTGGAGCTTTAAGGACATCAGACTCTGTGTTATTATTTCCTAGATCTGGACATGGCAGGGGCTGTCTGCATGAATGCAGATTCTCCACAATCTCCAGCTGCAAACCTCCCAGAAAAATCTCCCCTTCAAAATATGTCAAAGAAGTAGATTTTGGCATAAAATATTTTTATTTCCTTCAGAGCATTCCTCCACTGACAATTGAATCTGGGAACTCCTGGAGATGCCCATGAGAGGGGCAGAGCTGAGGGCTGCCATTTGGCAGGTGGGCCATATTGATATACTAGATTTAAAGAAAAACTCTTAAAGTAATCTTCTCCAAGCATCATACGTTAGTGGTGCCCAGTTGATATTCAGGTTATACTCTCTGAATATATATATTATTAATATTATTATATATAATAATATTAATATATATTATTAATATATATTAAAATATATATTATTAATATTATTAATAATAATATATTATTGAATATATAATATTCAATAATAATATCAACTAAAGACTTTAAAGTCTTTCCAGATTAGTGGCATTTCCCTTATTCTGATATTCCCAGCCACTCACCGATCTCAATAACTCTTATAATCAATAGTGTTTGAATATAGTTAGTCTCTTGGACAAATGTCATTAAGTTGAGAAACAATATCAGAAGATCCTGAGTTCCATACTCATGCTAACTCCTTCTGCCACTTTGCTTAAGGAGAAACCATGAAACCAGCATGGAATGTAGGCAGTAGCCGGCCACAGAACTTACTCAATAATATTTTAACCTCTGTTGTAATATTGTGATTTGTTTGTTGTAGGGGCTAGAAGATAAATGACCACTATTACCTCACATTTTTTTCTTATGCTATCACTGACCTTTGGCTCATAGTTAGTCCAAAGAATTCTACTTCCTCTACTAACTTCAGGGTTATTAAATTAAAAGGTTATATAGTGGTAGAAAATTAAACTATAATTTCATTCTCGAAGGCTGGGGGTATTTGAAGTTAGGCCTTATGTGGAAATTCTATGCTTGAACATAATCTCTGACTTCTGTATTTCTCAAAGCCCCCCATAGCCCTTTTCTCCATCCTACAATTAACACACATTTTCAGAAAAGACCTTGATTTATCATTTGTAACTTAGTGTGTATTTAAGCCATTGTGGCAACTTTCCCATGATTTTCAGCCGGATCACTAAACGAGGATGGAATGGCTGAGACTCCAGTTAGGAAACTTCAGACATAACTAGGCAGAACTGAAGTAGGTAATAAAAGGTTCTAAATGAGATACACATTCGTTTATTCACTCACTGATTAGGAGTTTAAAAATCGATACCCAAACTAGTATAGAGCAAATCATATCATCTCCCTGGGATGATGAGATCCAAGATTGGTCCACGAAAAAGTTCTGTTTTTGAAACATTGACTGTCTCAAACCCTGCCTTATCCGTTTGATCTGCATACAAGAGCTATTCTGTCTGCATTTTTGTATTTCAGGACATTTTATACTTTCTCTTTTTTATTAGGGCATTATTAGAATTGGGATTTTTATATTATTCACACTTGCTCTATCTGATCAATGTAATTTTGATGTTTACCTCATCATTACTGAAGTGATGATGCAGATTTTGGTAAAAAAAAAAAAACAAACGTGTGATTCTCAGGAGTATTTTCAGCTCCTGGATTCTGTGGATTGCAAGGTGGGTGGGGGGTGTTGAAAATTTCAGTTGGGAATTTTCAAATATGGATTGATTGGTGCTTTATATCTCATAACAGAACAAAGACCCAAAAAATGTAGGTAAAATTACTAAATGAGCACCCTTAGGACACATTAAAATATACTGGCATCCTAAATTAATGCCCCCACTGTTTATTCTGGGACATGGGGTGCTATTTTAAAAGATGAGAAATGAAAGGATGAGAAAAGGATGAGAAAGGATGAGAAATGGAAAGGATCAGAACTACATTGATATGTAGTGAGAGACAGCTGTTTAAAATTAGGAGGAAGGGCTATATACAAAAATGAATTCTTCTGAGATGAAGCCACATTACGTATAACTATCATTCCTGCATGGATCAGCATGAAGTCAATGAGATTACATACAATGCGATAAGCCAAGTTCTTCTCTGTCCTTACAATGTCACTCTGGTGTAGTGGGTTGATTGATGTCCCCCCGCCACTTGGAACACATTTGGAAATAGGGTTTTTGCAGATGTTATTAGTTAAGAATCTTGAAATGATACTGTAAGAGTTTTTGGGTAGATCTTAAATCCAATAACTGGTGTCCTTACAGGAAGGAGAGAGGACACAGAAACAGAGGGAAAAGGCAGCCATGTGACAATGGAGGCAGAGTCTGTAGTTCTGTTGCCACAAACAGAAGAAAGCCAAGATCTACCAGGTGGTGAAAGACGCAAGGAAGGGTTCTGCTCTGAAGCTTTGGAAGGAGCACAGTCCGGCCCACACCTTGATGTTGGGCTTCTAGCCTCCAGAAGTGTCAGAGAACAAATTTCTGTTATTTTAAGTTACTTAGTTGGTGATACTTTGGTAAAACAGCCCTAGCAAGCTAATGCATCTGTGGTCACCAGAGGACTCTCCGCCACTGCATAAACTATCTCCTAGGACAGGGACCTGTGAATTGCAGTGATGCAGAAGGCAGCATACGGACTTAGAAGACAGCATCAGAATGCACCTGCTTAGATCTTTCCAGCCTCACCTTTGACACTTGGAACTTTAACAGTTGTTCTAGCCCAGATGCCACTGTGGCGAAGAGCCAACTTCACGAGGGGGAAAATTGGGAGGGGCTTCCCCTTGTATCATGCCACCCTTTTCACTTTCTGCCCCGAGGAGGCTCTATTTATTGTTGCTGGGGCTTGAAATTCCAAGTGACTAGGTGTCCACACACACACAGTCTGGAAGCACCTGTGAGTTAATACACCAGGGGCAGACCTCCCCCAACAGGAGGAAGGACAGCAGATAAATTCCTCTGATTTCCTCCTCCCAAGCAGATTCCGAAGCCACACGAGTTTATGCTGCCTCTCAGCAGAGGATGCTAGGAGCTCTAGCAATCGATCAGCTGAGCTTGATCCCAACCCATGGTCGGTTCTGAAACACGCCTTAGTATTACCAATTCTCTTTCTCCATCTCGCTTTCCTTTTCCCCACTTCTTCTCTGGATTGTGCTTCATAATAAAGTAGTAACATGCATTTAATAAAGCGTCTGCCTCAGGCTTGGCTTCCTGGGGAACCCAAGTAAAGACACAGCTTTTCAGTGGGCTGATTGACCTAAATTTCAGCAAATGTATTAATCAAACTGCTTTCAGTTACAAGTGGTAAAAAAAAAAAAAGCTCAACTGAAAATATCTTAGGAAATTTATGAATGTATGCAATAAGAAGAGCTGACTTCAGGATGGCTGATCCAGGTATAAAAATATTATTGGTTCTGTTTAGCCCTAACTGTTGGCTTTTTTTTTTTTAATTTACAAATAGGCCCAGAGTTATTTCCATCCATCTTACTATTCCCACCAGAAAAGAAGTTTCTCCCTTGCAAAGTCATATATCCATGGGGGAAGGCATGTGTACTCAGCTGGAGCATGCTCTACTCCTGCAGTAGAGAAAGCAGCGATGGTCATGGTGGTTGTGTCATTGTGTGGGTATGGGGAGGTCAACCTCCTAGTTGTCACTCTCTCCAGGCATGCATGACATGGAGGAGATGTTCCTTAAAAAAAAAAATGTGGATTCAGAGCAGACAAAAGCAAGAGATTGCATGGCAAAAATAATCTCCATAATTATGGTGTTCAGGTTCTGTGAGCAAACCAGGAGCTCCATGCTCAGTTTGCAGGGGTGCGACATGTTCAGATTCCAGCCGAAGTTAATCAACTATTTCCTAAATGAAGTATTTTTTTTTTCCTAAATGCCATCTTTTTTCTTGCCTTTATTCTGCTATGTATCCTAAAATCTTAACCAGTCAAAGTGTGGTCCACAGACTGGCAGCATACACTTTACCTGGGTGCTTGTTAGAAATGCAAAATCTCAGATGTCCTGCCACTTAATCAGAATCCGCATTTTAACAAGGTTCATGGTTGATTTGTATGCATGCAAAAATTTGGAAGGCACTTTTCCAAGTGTCCTGCGTGAAGACAAACTGAACCCCTGAAAGAGGTGACGGGAAAGCATCCATTGGTTCTGGAGAGAATAACAAGTTTTAAGAGGGGAGCAATAATTTTGTCGCCGGGAAAAGATGCTGTCATATTTTTTAATTAAACCTAAAACTGATGATCAAGTAAAATTATTCATTTCTTAGAAGAGCAAGCAACCTTTCCCCAGAGAGAATTTATTTACACAACCAAGAAGATTATGGACTCAACACCTGCACTCTTTCACAGAGATTATACCAAGGTGTGATGTTTCTTAAAGGAATGAAGTGTAAAAACAGATCTTGCAAAGTAAAACTGTGGTCATTTAATGAGTTAGCTAGGAGGGACTTAAGGGAACTCAAATGTTATCTAAAATTCCATCTAGCCAAAATATTTATTTAGAGTGTTAGAAATAATATTTCTGCATAATTGGGAGGTTAGAAGAGGTGTGGTGAAGCATCATCCAGAAGTTTAGTAATGTGTTATTTGTGGAAGTACTGTTCTCCCCACACTGTGCCCACTTGAACAGCATCAAAGTTCAGAGAACAACCACCACCTTTGACAAGAAAATATTATTCTTGTCTTTAACATCAGAGGAAAGTGCACGCAGACAGGGAAGGGTTACATGGCTGGAGAAATAGAAAATGCTAAAACTTCTTCGATATTAAAATGCAAAAAGAAAAATAGTGTATGCAGTTGTCATAATATCATCTATTCTAATAGTATCTTTCATAGCCATCTACCTTGATCGAATCTAAATCGCAGCAACACATTGTGAGACAGAAATGTACCTTTTTTCGAATTATTCCTGTAACAATTTCGTGCCTGTGGTTTACTAGCACATGGTGAGAATACAGAAGAAACAATTGTGGTTCATTAGCAAGTCAGAGCCAATCATATACTCACTGAGGTGGGCTGAATGACATCCCCCTCCCAAAAGATATGTGCATTTTGAGCCTGTGAATGTGACTTTATTTGGAAAAGAGGTCTTTACAGATGTAATGAAGAATGAAGATGTAATGAAGAATCTTGAGATGAGATTGTGAGATTACTATAATATCTAAGATTATTATAATCTTGGATTAATGTAGGCTCTACATTGAATGACCAGGATCCTTAGAAGAGAAGAGAAAAAAGACACAAACATTGAGAGAGGAGCCCTTTAGAGATGGAGGCAGAGGTTTGAGTTAGGCTGCTGCAATGCAAGCCAAGGAACCCCGGGAGCTGCCAGGAGCTGGAAGAAGCAAGAAAGGAGCCTCTCCTAGAGCCCCCGAGGGGAGCAAAGCTGCAACATCTTTATTTTGGACTTCAAGCTTCCAGAAATGGGAGAGGACAAAGTTCTGCTATTCTAAGCCAACCATTTTGTGACCATTTGTTATAGTAGCCCTAGGAGACAAATACACTCACTTTGGGCACTTTCTTCTAAGATTTTTGGTGGGGTTTCCTGACAATAAGCACTTATAGGTGGACTTTGAATATATCAGCTACCAGGAATTCAGTGGTTTGTTTGCCCTGTGATGTGGTGATGGGGGTAGGGGGTATTTGCTGTTGGCAAAAGGCCCTAGTGATCAGCTGTGTATAACGTATAACATTTGAGTTATCTTCCCAGGATACAGGATAGTCTGTTCATTTACACTGCATAAGTTCTCTTGTGATTAAGCCATGAGGAATAGAAGGAGGAGAAGGTGGGCATAGAAGCTGTATAGACAGCTACCTCAGAGCAGCAATTAAACCATGATCTGCACTTTATTCTCACTCTCCATTTTGGAGCAAACCAACCAGAGACCATACCCTTGTTTTAGTTATTCCATATCAAACACCTCTCAGGCTTATTCCTGGCAATAGGTCAGGGCACTAACAATTCATTCTGTGGTTTGGAGAAAAGGGTCTGAGTCTGGCCAGGGGTGTAGAAGGAAAAGACCCAGGAAGCTGTTATGGATTAAAGAATAAAGAGATGTGGTTATCCCTGGCAGAAAGGGCCCGCAGCCCCAAACCCAGTCCATGCAGAAAGGGACTCTGCAGACTCCGTCTAGTTGTGGACTTGATGTTCCAGGAGCAATGACTGCAGGTGCAGAGATTATTAGAGTGTGTGAACACTAATCCCGTTGTTCTGATGGTTTGCTGCAGCCATTGTGATGGGAAAGAGGGACAAGGATGGTCCTCCTCCCCTCTATTCCTCTTAGACCTACTAATGGTCATTCTCCTCCCTTGCTCAGACCTAAGACATGGAGACCAGAAGGCAAAAATAGGAATCACAGTCCAGAGAGCTTGCCTGACTACTGAAGCCCCAACCCCCAAAGAAAGTCAGAACGGCCCTCAATAGCCAAGTACAGAAGGGAGTCACCCCTGGGAGATCTCCAAGAGGGACTGTGACCCACCATTCCACATCAGGTGGTGTTGTGACCACCATTCAGAAATCTGGGATAGCCTCACTGAATTCCCTCTGCTTGTATTTATAATAAAGGGCATTGATAGACTAATTGTTGAATGTGCAAAAGGAAACAGTGCATCACAAACACCTCTGTGTACTCACTTTAGGAAACAAGTGAGAAGGATCCAGGGGGGGAGAATGAAAACCAACATCTCAGACTTAGCTTGCGCAAAAAGAATCTCTAAACAGAGAAGTCATCATCCTGTTGGGGGTGTTCTCCAGAGGTCCAGGAAGTACCTGCACCCCCCCCCCAACCTCCACTCAAAGGAAAAAAATTCTCATTTGGTTTTATAGCCATGGAGAGTTAAAGGGAGAACTAGGATGACTCTCATTGAAAAGAACTACCTCCAAAAGGTATCCACGTCAAATCCTTGGAACCTCTAAGTGCTATCACATATGACAAAATATGTGATGAAGTTCAGGATCTTGGAGGAGAAGCTATCTTGAATTACCCAAGTAGACCCTAAATGCAATCTTATGTTTCCTTACCAAAGAGAGGCAGAGGGAATTTTGAAAGTCAGAGAAGGCAATGGGAAGAAGAAACACACACACACACACACACACACACACACACACAGAGAGAGAGAGAGAAAAAGAGAGAGAGAGAGAGAGAGAGAGAGAGAGAGAGAGAGAGAGATGTGGCCACAAGCCAAAGAATACTAACGAGCCATCAAAAACTGGAATGGGCAAGAACAGATTCTCCCCCAAAGCCCTGGGCAGAGCACAGCCCTGCCAACACCTTGATTTCACACTTCTGGGATCCAGGACTGTGAGGGAATACATTTTTGGTGGTTTAAGCCACCCAGTTCGTGGTCATTTGTTATGGCAACCCTAGGAAACGTTTTTCAAGAGCTAAAATCCCACATTCCTTGAAGGCCTCTTTAATGCCCTTCTATTCACACTCCAAGGAATAAATGTTCATCTTCAGCATTTTATATTAAGTAATAATAAACATCCTAGGCTTTGGAGATTCATTCATCAAAAGCTGATATATGTTTACGTTTCACCAACATAATTTCCCCCCCCCCCCCAAGAACTGTTAGCATACATTTCTTTTAGAAAGAAAAATGTTGAGAGGAAGGGATTTTTGATCCTGACTTGAATATGGTGTTTTTGCAGCTGTTAAGTTCTGTATTATTTACAGTTCGTCTCAAACATAAAGACAAATGTCACAGGAGAAGATAGAGACCAATATGAATTACTTAAGGGAAAAAAATGAGAGAGAGAGAAGAGGTACCTATGTATCAAGGAATAAAGTTTAGATCTGTTGAAGGTGCCTTATGGAGATTATGGACTGTAAATAACAGCTTCATCATTCCGACCCAGGAAATACAGTTCTCTTGGGAAAAGTACCGAGGGGCAGCCGTAGCCATTAGTGTACTATCAGACGTGATTTACCTTCGGTATTACCGAAGTGGCAGTATGCACTGAGCTGGGGGCTTCTATTCCAACATGCCAAAGAACGTTCAGAGGTCAAAACTTGAGTTTTCTAAAACCAAAGTCGTAGGAGGAAAAATCTCTACAAAAGTAGTAAAGTCCCTCTGACTTCTACAGATTTCAGGAATTGAATCTAACTGCATTGTACGACGGGACCAGTTTGAAAGGTACATCACCGTCCTGCACCTCAGATTGATTTAAGTAAACTTTTCCTCCATAGCCCCTGGATCTTCCTCAAGGCACCCACCAGGACAGGGACGTATGACAGGCTGGAAGGCAGAATGGGTCGTGTTACAATGCAGTGGAAATGCTCACGATCCACTCTCGATGATAAGAAAGCCGCACAAATATGCACTGGCTCACAAGCCAAATGTCGATAAACAACTGGTGTGGAACCATGATCCTAAACAAAACTCAAAAGCAGGTTGAACGCCACGTGGCATTTCTTGACTTTATTTCAAGGCAATATTTTATTCAGCTGTTTTGGGAATCTGTGATTCTATGGGTTAACAATGGACTCGCTGACTGTAAGCAAAAATTCATTCTCTTAGCTTACTGATAATACTAATTAATATTGTCTCTAATAAGTGAGGTTTGGGGCTAGCGTATATTAAGTTCTCACTCTGTCAACAACATTGAGCTTCCATTGATTAATACTCTAGAGAAATTGAGATTTAACTCAGTTCAAAGAGAGTACGTGAGATACTTGGCCATGTTTCTTTAAATATATTATGGTCTTTAATTCTCAAAACAGCCTGGCAAATCAACTATCAGTATCCCTGTTTTAAAGATACATAATCTAAACTTCAACATATGATTTAGGGAGTTAAGTGACAGAGCCAGTGTTCATAATCTAGTATTTTGTGTCTAATAAACTGTTATTACTTATTTGCTTAATTTGTTGGAATATATTTTCCAGTAACCTCTTAAGAAAGAATACATTGGAGGTAAATGTTAAAAGCAATGCATGCCGTAAAATGGCTTTATTCTATCCTCACATTTAGTTGCCAGCTTGGCTGAGTATAGAATTTGAGGTTGAGAATCATTTGATAGTGTGGAAATTAATAAGTAAAAAAGAAAGGACAATGGGTCCAGGAAAAGTGGAAGCTAATACAAAGGGAAGCTAACGAAATTATCAGTGTAATGATGAAGAGAGATGTCAAGATGACAACTGTATACAATCACACAAGAGCAGGTGAGAAAATTCCAGGAGAGATTTCTTCGCCAATGTGAAATTCATAGGCTGCCTAATGTGTTGAAAATGTTGTGTACAGATTGATACCACTGGATAAGAGGCTCAAATTTAATTATTGATTTAACAAAAACCAAGAAAACTAAGCACAAGAAAAAAAAAAAAAACGGAAGCAAAATCATTATTAACTCCAGGAAACGAAAACATGTGGAGGAAAAGAAATCATGGTTCAGCTGTACAGAGATTTTCCCCAGTCATAATAGAAACACTAAGTAGCAATCTAACCAAAATTATAATACAAGCATGCAGAGCGAATGTATGAACAGGAACGTTATAGCATGTGTACGTCTTTGGTGAGAAGGGGACAGTGAAAAAGAGCTAATCTTTCATAATGATGAGTTAACTGATAATATTGAAAACTGAAAAGTTAAGAAGTAGCAATACATGCATGTTCTTTAGAGATATGTAGGTAAATTCAAAGAATATAGGCTACAAGTGTTGAAAGTTGATGTCTTTGGGGAATGGAAAAAGAGAGAAGAACATCAGAATGGTGGTTTTTTTGTAACAAGCCTCATAGAAAGAACTCCAGGTATCTTTGAACTACATGCGTTTATAATTTTGATATATGCAAAAACTGGGTAAAATAAAAATGCATTTTCAAATGAGAGGATTATAACTTGGAAGGTGATATCAGGTAGTTCAGTAGAAAACAGACAAAACATTCTCATTTCCTTCATTCTCATGTTTTCTCAGAAAACATTCTCATGTTTCCTTCCCTACCTTATATTTTTCTAAGTCAAAACTATATTTATAGACCCGTGGTTTGCCTGCTAAATTTCTGCCCTTTTCACTCGATCTCAAGCCTTGATATTAAGTTTCTAAACGTTTTGCACCTTAGTTTTCTCAGGCAAGAACAAAAATGTCTACCGTGACAAAACCCCAAACAAAAAGCAAAAGCAAACAAACAGAAAATCTCAGGAATCAGACCGAAAAATACAGCATCTGTTAGTCTCCTGAGACTCTTTATCAAAACAAGGGATCTTGGAACCTGAGCAGATTTGGAAGTCCAGGTGCCTGCTGCTCCGACTTTCTCTTGAATTCATTTTTTCTCCTTGCTTTAGTGTGTTGCTAACCAGCAGCGGCCGGCAACGTGGGGTGTCCCTCCTGCCCAGATATTCACTCGATAGCTGGGCTGCATACTGAGTGCCAAATTAGAAAGCAGCATTCCTGAAATTAATTCTGATGAGTGGGAGGAGGACGCCCTCTGAAGCCTGCACGTGTGCATGTGTGTGTGCGTGTGTGTGTGTGTGTGAGTGTGCATGGGAGATTGCATGAAAGCAAGTGACAGGCTCTATATCAAACCTTTGTGTATTTACGGCTGTATCAACCCTTTTACAAAACATGTATTTGAAAAGGTAGTCCTTGGTTCCAAGCCTTGCGAACCCCACAAAGGAAGATTACCACTTAGGTACGTTATATTTTAAGTGTCTCCATCTACAAATACACAGCGAACACGCACGCACACACACACACACACATACACACACCTCAGAACAACAAATTCACATAGAATAAAAAACCATCATGTATTCTTCCAGTAACCTACAGCCTCAAAAGCTGTCTTAAAACAGGGTTCGACAGATATGCTTTGGACAACCATTCTCTTGCAAAAGAGCTTACCTCCCTCCAAAAAGACACAGTTGAAAAGACTGAAGACAAGGCATCTTTTCTCAGTCATTCTTATGAAAGTCTGTGGACTATGATGGCAAATCCCAATTATAATCTCTACCATGAAAGTGACTCCATCTAAACAGTAAGTGTCCTACGATTACTTTTTAATTTCTGGCACTTTGCCTCTGAGAAAATATCGAACATGGAAAACAATTGCAATTAGAGGTCATAGAAATATAGTATAATTTTAGAACTGGCAGAAAACTTTCGGATAATTCAGACCCTAAGTCATCGCATCCAAGAGATGAGAAAGTGGAGGTTTATGAAGGCAGGTTCATGCAGACAGTTACATAGTAAGATCAGCAAACTTCGTGACTTTCAGTCAATTCAAAGGGCTGATCCTGGAATAAACTGTTCAAAGCAGAGGCCATTTGTTGGAAGTAGAGGGAACTGCCAGAAGACAGAGTGATCTCCAGTTCTCACACAGCAAAGTTTGTTTCTACGTGGAATATAGAAGGTTGCCTTCTTTATCAAGATAAAATTTTATAAACAAAGAGACATTAGGTATAGAAAGAAATTTGCCAACTTTACCCAAAGAAAGAGCCAAGATTATGTCCATATATGCATTATTTTGAAAAGCACTAATTGCAACACACTTATTGAGTATTCCATGATGTTAGCCAGGAGTCAGATGAGGGGGAAATTCAAATTCACACCTGAATTGGGTCATGGATCTGCTAGCACCTTTCCGCCCAAGGACCCCCTCAGGTAGGTTCTGGGTGTCATTCTTCTTAGGTAACCTCACACTAGCATAAATTGAAAGAATTAAGAGGGAAGTTTATGCCCAGAGACCATTTCCCTAGCTATTTACTCATTTCTGTCAATAGCTTTACTTTTTTTTTTTCTCACTCATTTTTATCTAATGCAATACAATGCAGCTTTGGGAATTTCAAATGCACAACTATCTTCACAAATGAGCAAAATAATCTTGGAGCACAGACTATGTTCTGGGTAAGGAGGGTGCAGGTGCACATTCTAACATTAATCCTTTAAGCCTGGGTAAGTGTAATCCACCAGTCTCTCCCAATCTTTTCCTGTTTGACTCAAATTTTATCTCATAACCCTTTATTTGCAAATACTATGTTCACTTCTGAGTAACCTAAATAATTCCAGCATATGTATTTCCCAGAAGCATAGGCCGTGGCTGAACTGAGGAAAATCAGGTGGATGCAGCCAGAGGCTAACTTCAGTGACTCTCTGGAGGCTGGAACTAGTTTCATGTGATGCCAATATCCAATGCTACATATAAGAACATAATGGAGAGAGTATAATCTCAAGCCTGCACAGTCGGAAACCAGATTCCAGAAAACCAGGCTACATCAAGATGTAGGGGGGAAAATCCTGATAGATTTGCTTCTCTTTTGTGCCAGCCCATCTCTCTGGGGAGCTACTAACCAGTAGCATGGATTTCGGGTGTATTCTCTATCCTTCTCTTATCTAGTCGTTTAAAGGGAAGCCTGGACACTACAGCCAATCCTTGTCACCTCATTTATCAAGGTAAAATTCCATGGACAAAGAGGGTATTAGGAACAGAAAGTGATCTTCAAACTCGGCCCCCAAAAAGAGAACTAGGATAATGCCCACTTTTCTTTTGCTAAAATCTCTCTCTTTCTCTCCTGTATTTCCTGGAGAGCCATAGGCCCTCTGGTCTGTGGTCTGATGCCACTTTTCCACTTCAGGCAAAATCCATGCTTTGTGCAAACCACTAACCCCAGTGATTTTTGAACTTCTGTGTGATGACCGTCTGCATTAAGCTTGCCTGTCCTAGGCAGTCAACCCTTTGCCTTCTTTCCCTCAGTTGAGCCTCGTATCAAGGCCAGCAGATTCTGCAGAGATTAGACTTGCTCATGCACAAATACAGCTCCTAGAAGGGGACTCCATGCCCCTGTTTTTAATAGGCCAAGTACAATATTAATATATTTATTACTTCTCTTTTCAGGAGAAGTATTCTGTCTTCTGGCTTTCCATCAATGACCATACTCCCCCCACCCCCCCACCCCCAGCCACTGTGGAGTTACAGTTACATGTCCTCATCCCCAGGTAATTATTTCTTCTAAAAATAGTATAATCATTAACATCTTTCCAACCTAATCACAGTTCAATTCCTAGGTAATCTATTACAGGGGACATACATTCAAATTCAAAGTGATTTCGAAGGCGGATTCATGCCACTGTTCCCATCTCAAGCATCCTTTTCTTCTAATATTCCTTCACATGACAAGTGACATTCTTCCATTCACGTTTATTTCAAACACATTAGGAATGCTATAGAGATAGAAAGATAGATATCCAAAAAATCCACACATCCTTCCCTGCTGAATGATCACCCCCTAGGATATTTCTAACCTTATTTCTTGATCGCCGACCTCTCTGCTTGCTTGGGTAGGTAATGACAGGGGAGGGTAGGCATGGAGCTTTTAATAAGTCAGAAACGGGTTTTGTTTAAAACTCCTATCCAGGCCTTTGCATGTTTGGGTCCTTTTTGAATAAAAATAGGAAGCCTCATTTGCACATTCTTTCAATGCCTTCCCTCTGTGTGTGTCTGCTCTTCCGTGGCATTCTGCTGAATCTGTGCCTCAGAAAGAATTCAAGGCTTCCTTGGCATAATTTTGATGAATAGGAACCTATGGAGCTTAATAAGAAGCACCAAAATGGACAGACACCTAAGGGGAAAAACAGGTCTGTGCTGATGGATGTCTTTCCCAAGGGACTTGGGGCACTGCTGAGATGCAGTTTTTCCAGCAAGTGGTAAAACAGGAAGATAATTCAAGGCAGCACATGCAAGGCAGGGTGTGTAATGTATTTTCTTGGCAGTGGTGAGTGTGCAGAAAGAATCAGATAAGTATTTCCTTCCCAGGGTGCCAAAGGGACATACAGCAGAGAGAAAATGTGCCCAGAAAGGACCACATGGAATGGAGATGTGAAAATAACCCCTGTCCAGCCCAGTCATAAGTCCACGGTAGGCTTCTCATTCATTATTTTGCTAAACTCCCAATAGGACATTAACTTTTGGTTGTTTCCATTTATCTTTTAATTAAACAAAATAAAACAAAACAAAAATAAAAAAAAAATCCAGGGGTTTCTAATCTTCATGTTTAGAGGAAGCAAAAGCTGCAAAGTATTAGCACAGCCATTGTCTAGTAAAATTATGAGACCACTCTCAGGAAACAACACCCTGACTTACACAACATCAGCTGGGGTCACTGGGGTTTGCTGTCTATAGTACATATATCCACTGAGTTTTTCTGCACGTGGGACTGCTTTACTAACACATTTTGAAAACGGAGACTCTTAGAACTTTTTATACAAGGGATATTTCGCTTATCATCTACCCTCCCATGCCTCATTCTGCCAATTTCTTTGATCTTTCATTTTCTCTCTGACAAAGATTGGGAGCTTCCTAAGAGAATGTGCATTTGAGTATAATGAGTTATGTATTAAGCATGTATTTCCATTCTGGTGCCTTGGCATCTGGGACCTTGCAGACCCTAGAGAGGCTGCCCTTCCCAGAACTAGCCAATTCCTAGGGATAGTAAGTGACTCATCTGCCTTTCGGATGAAAACCAACCAATCCACAGCCCATATCCACCACCACTTCCTCTACCAGGCTCTCACGCTCAGGACCACTATGCCCTTCCCTAATCACCTCAGAGCCTTGTGTCAGACAACCAGGGACCCAGCCCTGTGCCCCAGAGCCCAGTGAAATTATCAAACTAGCAAATCCTAAAACTGTTTAATCTACCGTGACCACTTCTCTTCCCATAGAAATCATGAAAAAGGCTGTTTCCCATGTTTTCTCATTATTCCTTCTGCCTCCTGACCCAAACTGGTGATTCTCCATGTGACCCTGTGTGTGTGGCATGTCCCCTCCTCTTGGGAACTGTGAGTAATAAACTATCTTTTCAAGAGCAGTTGTCCTCTCATCTGTTGGCCTCATCGTACCTGAGTAAGAATAATAATAAAAAAAAACCATTTTAAAACAGACAATTGTAACCTTTCTTTAATTTCATATTTGTCATAGTAACAATGGAAATGAGGGGAGGTTTCTGTTAGTTACAGATAGTCTTCTCCACCTCTCTACATATAAAAGAATCTTTTCTAGTAGAACTCACCAAACTCTGCTGCAAAAGTGACATTTCGTCTTTATAGAATCCCCTGAAGAAACTATGTACCAGTGACCTCCAAATTTTCTTCACCTTGATCTGCACTCATAACAATGGGGAAAAAAATAAATGATCACATGACTGGGGGAGGACATATGCAGGAAGAAAAGCTACTTTGGAAAGTTGACTTGAAGGATGTTACAGGCAATTATATACTGAAAGGCAGCCACTGTAACTACACCTATGGCTATACCATCATAAGGGGGAAAATCTTTCATAATCTTCATGGATTATGCATGAGGAACAATGAATATGCCGCCTATAGAAGTTTTGCTTTCACATGCCGCTCCATCCGCTTAGAGCTTAGAAGAGTGTCTACATAATGTGAAAGTTGTTCAATTACCATGGGAACCAGAGATGTGGTAGGTGTGCATACCCGGATGGTAAATTTTAATCACTTTCACAGAAGGTAACATATATTGATAAGAGTCGTTTTGCCCAAAGGATAGTGCTACTTTACATTGTAAACACCACCGTAATAGATCAAGTTAATATTTTGTGATCTTGAATGTTTTAAATCTATTACTTTTATTTTTATTGAGTACTTGTTTAAGCCAGGCATTCTAGATTCTGTGGATTCAGATTGGAAAGGAATATGGTCCCTGTGCTCAAGGGCTTCAGGTTGCTGAGGTTCAGGCATGTGTACTATCACTCACTGTTGTGGGTATAATCACCTTGTTATGGAAAACGTTCTGTGAGCCTATAGGAGAGATCAGAGTTAAGGGTCTTCAGGAAAGGATTCAGAGGATATTTTGGAGAAAATGGGACCCAAAAAGGGGGAGGCTGGTATGGACTAATTTGTGTCCCCCTCTGCCAAATTCATCTGAAAGCTCTAATTCCCAATGTGACTGTATTTGGAGATGGGGCCTTTAAGGAGGAAATCAAGGTTAAATGATGTCATAAAGGTACAGTTCTAATACAACAGGACTGGTGTTCTTAAGGAAAGAGGAACAGACGCCAGGAGCATGTGCAAAGAGAGAAAAGACCATACAAGGACAAGGACAGAATCCGAACCTTGATTTTGGACTTCTGAAGAGAACCGTGAGAAAAAAAATCCATTTTTTAAGCCACCAAATCTGTGTTATTTTGTTATGACAGCCCAAGAAGGCTAATACAGAGGCTAATAGGGAAATCTAAATAAATGCAAGATTAAAGCACTTGGGGGAGAGATCCTGTAGAAGGGACAGCATCTTTAAAGGTTGGCTGTGAAAGAGCCTGTGAATTTAGAGTCTGGTAAGGCATCAGTGAGGCAGGAGCAGGAGGCAGGGGACTGGAGAAGACTGGGAAAGAGGGAAAAAAAAGCCACTAAAATGGCTTGGAAACAGCCTTGATTCCTAAAGTAAACAATTTCTAACTAATTATGTTTATGATAGAAAACCAACATAAATGTTAAACAGAAGAGCATCATGATTCCATTTTACTGAGTTCTTTTGGAGGGTGTGAGGAGGACAGTGAGCAGCAGTGGATTGCAATGTGAAGGGGAAGAGTAGGAGGCTGGAGGTGTGTACAATAATTGGATAAGAATTGATGAAGGACAAATGAAGCTGGAGGAGGGAGTGAGAGAGGCAAAGCTACGCTTCACGTTAGACTTCGAACCTGGGCATGTTTTCACTGAGCATCACATGCCACTCTAATTCTTCCTTTGGAGGTAATTTACCTCTTCCTTCTTACTGCTCTTAAGCTTACTTATGTGTTTGTCTTGTGTTTAGAGTATCATGATCTTTAGGAATAGGTTTCTTATTTCTATACCTTATGATTTTTAAACTCTCTGAATTGAAAGATTAGAATTTTTAATTAATTCTTAAATAGTCTAACTATTTCCTTCTTGGAATAGTGCACAGTCCCCATTATATCTGTCCTCTCCTTTTGGAGTTATGTTAGGCATATAGTAGACCTCTGAATATCTTTCAGGGCTCTGAATCACTTTTAAAATATTTTTTTTTTCCTTTCTTTTAGTCTGCTCTTCAATCTTGAAAATTTCTTAGAACTACTTCCCAGTTCTCTGATTCTCTCTTTAACACTGTCTAATGTCCTGTTTAACCCTTCTACTGAGGTTTTTATTTCCAACTATATATTTAATTCATAGAAGTTCAATTTTTTATGTTTTGAAATCTACTTTGGTGATTTTATAATCTCTTGATTATTAATCATATTTTTAAATCCACTCTTATGTCTTTAAATATGTTAAATATACTTATATTCTGTATTTAATGAGTTCAATATGTGAAGTCTCTGTTTTTTTTCCTGGATCTTCGATCATAATACTATGTGTATGTGTTTTCTAGGCTTTTTATCATTTTAAAATTATTTTTTCTGAAAATTAGGACATAGGATAGGCTTTTTATTTTTTAATAGTAGGAGGGTTGTTCAGTGAAACTAAACTACCATACTACCATATATACAACTGAATAAACCATTTATAACCATTTATAAGGTTGGATTTATAGGCTTTAGAGAAAAAATAAATATGGAATTTGGAAGAAAGAAAAGCACTGGAATGACTCCCAGTCTTTTGGCTTGACATATTATGTAGATGCTATGAATTAAGATTTAAAAAAAAACAAGTTTAGGGGGGCATAAAAGCATCCAATTTTTAATATGTAAATGTTCAACTGACAACCTTAAACAGAGTTTCACTTCAGAATGAAAGTTAGAAATTTAATTATAAATTTGGTAATAAACAAGATATAGTCAATGGTTTAGTGCATCTAAGCTACCAATGTTGGCTCGTGAACCACATAAAACAATGGAAAAGAGATTACAGAACAGAGAAACAAGAGCCAGAAAAGTGGGTTAAGAAATAGCAGAAGATTCAGAAAGGTAAGAAACCTAGGAGTCAGTAACAGTCTGAAAATCAGGGGAAGACCAAACTCAAATGCAGAAAGCATTAAAAAACAATCAGAAACTATAGGAAGCTCCAGTAAGATTAGATACGATAACTATTTACCATTGAACTTTAACAACAGGTTTCTTTTCCTGAGTTCAAGGAGCATAACAATCAAAAGCCAAAGGAAGAGAGAATGACAGGTTTTAAAGAAAATAGAGTCAAGGGATGATTTTTGTAGCTGTTGATTTGTTTTATTATTTGCTTCTGTGGAGGTGGATCGCATTCCCAAGCAGAGAGAATTGGACCATAAGGAAGAAGAGAGAAAGATGAATGAGAGACGAGATGAGGTGGCAGGTACAGCAGACTTGGGGAAGCTCTGAGGAAGGAAGGAACGCAAGATGCTATGAAGGATCCTTAGACTTGTAGAGAAAAAGGCACAATCCTTCCTATGAAACAAATGAAGAAGGACTCTTACTGCAGATTTAGCTGTAGATTGTGAGGAAAGCTCAAAATGCTCCTTCCTGATAAAACATCTTTTTCCCTTTTGCATAGTAAGTTATCTGCTGAAAGCAAGAATGGTGGAGACAGGAAACTTAAGAAGAGAAGGGAGCATTTTAATAGCCATGTGGTCAGGAAAAGGGGAATTGACCAAAAAGAGGGAAGATGATTGCTAAGCCCTGCCATGTGATTCTCAAACTTCAGCACGCATTGGAAGCACCTGAAGAGCTTGTCAAAATGATTTTCTGGGTGCAATCTCCAGAGATGCTAGTATAGTAGGTCTGGAATGGGATCTGCAAAAGTACATTTCTAACATGCCCCCCTTGATACTGGTGCTGCCCATTCAAGGACCACATGTCTAGAGCCACTGCTATTTGCGGGGGGAACGAAGTAAATAGAAAACATTTCCAACTCAGAAAATTTCTCTGTAGGGCTCTTTAAAGAATACAATTTTATCAAATTTCTCTATCTCATATTAGAGAAATTATTTTTATATGTTATTTTAAATTATTATTATTTTTATATATATTATTTTATAAAATTTACAAATTCTACTTCATGCACATTTTTAAGATTTCCCGCCTTTGTTCAGGCTCTTTGCTAGGCATGGAATGCCCTTCCTTTCTAACCCAATGGTAATTCTACATATCTTAGCACTCGCTCAAGTGCTACCTTCTCAGGAATTAACGTTTCTACATCTCCCCTTGGAATGATCTGAGCTCTGCTTTTTGCACACACATAATTTCTTGCACCTAAATCTCATTCTGCCTAGTGTTCTTAGTTGCCCAGATGCCCATGTCTCCATACCTCTAAACTGGCAGTTACTTAAGGACGGAGACTGCCCCATTATCTTCTCCCATTCCCTGTACTATTTAGCACCATGCCTGGCACAGAGAGCTGCCCAGTATTTTCTCTGGGAATGGAAAACAAGCACGCTCCCCTACCAGACTGCTTAACAGACTGAAATATCCAGCAAAACAGGCAGGGGAACATTAAATCAGAGAACATCAGAATAAAATTTTGCTTTATATGATTTGCCTTTTCCCCCTTGACAGAAGCTCTTATTAAAATAACATTAGCTAAAAATATTTCTATGCCAAAAGTAATTATGATAATGTTGCTCTGCATTTATACAGCTCTTTTTATTCTAAAAGTTCATAGTACACAGGCCTCCGCTCAGGAGGAAAGGAAAGCACTGAACTGGACTTGAACTTCCCCTTCTCTTCACTGGGCGGCCTCTTTTGTCTCCTAACTCATTCCTAAGCCTATTAGTGCTGCGACAAGGTCTCCTGTGTTTGACGTCCTCTCTGCGTCTACTCGGGCATGGATTCAAAAGAGAAATTTCAATTAGTTCCCCTCAAAGGATTAAACGGTATTGTCCCTCGCTGGATATTCTCATCTTTAACAGGTGATTAAGGCCCTAATGGGCTCATACAGTTTTTCAGGCAGTTCCAACCAATTACGGCATTGAAGGAAAAGCCAAAAAAAAAAAAAAAAAAAAAAAGGGGGAAAAAGTAATAAAAGGAAAACGAAATGGAAATTTGAAGAAAGGGGAGGGTGCTTTCAGGAATTCTACAACTCTTTCTCAAGGTGAGAAGCTTTGTTTGTTAGGATATTGTCAGGGACTCTCAAACGCCAACCTTAGGTACATTGCACCAACAGGACTCTCCAGCCCCTTCCCGTGAGTCTTGTGGCTCTCTTTCCAGACTCCAGCAGGATGTATGGTGTGCACTGGGGTACGCCCTGCCTGCACACAGATTTGTCTTTTAAGGCTGTGGTCTGATAAAGACTATATCTGATCTTTGACCTCCAGTTCCTGGCACAGAGTTTCAAAAACCCTTGGAATTTCCGGAGTGATGGAGTGTCTTTTTATGCTAATGAGGTGACTCCCTGTGAGGCCCTAGATAGCTTCAGGATGGGGGCTGGGCACCAGAAAGACCAAACACATGATTAGAGGGTTGGAACTTTGGGCCAATCCTACCTTCAGGGAGGGGAGAGGAGGGGGGTCTGGAAATTAGGTTCAATCACATGGTCAACAATAGATGCCTTCATTATGAAATTCTAATAAAAAATCTCTGGACACAGAAGCCCAGTGGAGCTTCCTGTTTGGTGGCAAGCTGATGTACTGAGAGGGTGACATGCCTGAATGCCACAAGAAGAGGGCAGGGAAGATTTGTGCTTCCTCCTAGATTGCACCTCGTGGGCATCCTCTCCTATAACACTGCAGCAGTAAGTACAGCACTTGCAGTGAGTTCTCTGAGTCATTCTAACAAATTACCAAATCTGGTGGGGCTGTGGGAACTCTCCAACTTAGTCAAAAGTGTGGGGGGCCCAGGGACCCCACTTGTGGCTGGCATCTGACATGAGTGCAGTCTTGTGGAAGACTGAGTTCTTAATTTGTGGCATCTGTACTAACTCCAGGTGCTTAGCATCAGAGTTGAATTGCAGTGTGCTGCAGCTACCATGTTTCCCCCAAAATAAGACAGGGTCTTATATTTATTTTTCCTCAGGAAGACACTCTAGGGCTTATTTTCAGGGGATGCGTCATTTTTTTTTAAGTAGGGTACAACAATCTACATTTATTCAAACATAGTTAAGTCATCTTCTTCTGGAACATCATTATAACTCTCCAAACCCCGAATTCCATCCTGAATTTCTCGCGACTTTATTTCCTTTAGAACCATTGGCCCCAATCTCTCATGTCGAGCACTAGAGCTCTCATGGGGCAGATGAGAAGGGCTGTTCATCTTCTTGACTGCTCTGCGACAAAATGCATGGGTTGTGCAAATGTGCTGCATAGCCACGCCCATCACGCCCCTTTTCAGTGTAGGGCTTATATTTCACAAATGCTTAGAAATCCTGCTAGGGTTTATTTTATGAGTAGGTCTTATTTTCGGGGAAACACGGTAGGACTGAAGCAGAGCAACAATGCGCTAAGATCTGGCCAACTCCTCCCTCAGGCTCCCTCTCGTCTCTGCAGCCAAGGACTAAGCTATTGCTGGGGCATTCTTAGGAGAGTAAAGCCCAGGAGGCCAAATCCATTTGTTCTGTGTTTCATAACCCAGAACAGCTAGAAAGAAGCTGAATTAAATCCGAATAAAGTCCCACTTGCTATAACATTGCCACAGATCATCAGCTGATTCTCTGAGAGCCCCTCTTCCTGCTCCTTTTCTCACCAACGAACAGGGCTTTCTCCAAGTCTGTTGAGTGGACCACTGGCATCAAAATCACCCAGGGCACTTGTTGAAACGTCAGATTCCAAAGACCCAACCAAGAATTGTTGAATCTTGATGGGGGATGAAGAGATTGAATCAAAATTGGCATTTTAGAAATGCCCCAGAGTTGATTCTTCTATACACTATCATTTGAAAAATTTCTCTGTGCACCTGATTGTCTCTGTAAAGCTCTGAAATAGGAAATAGTCTTCTTGCTGCTATATGATATTGAGACCCCCAGTCATGTGATACACTTTTTCCTCTTTGATCTGGATCTTGGTTTTTAGATAAAAAATATTAGCAGGAAGATTTGCTTTCAACTGTCCAAAGCGGCAAACCATTTATTGATTAATAATCAGTTTGCCATTGGATAGTTGCCTGTACTTAGTAAATGTGGGGCTCTGGCTGAGTCTCCCATGGGCCTTACAGCTTGTCAGGTCCCTTTGCTTGTGGTCCTAGGGTTGGATGTCGGCTGAGCAAACAAATAGGCAATAATTTTGAGATGCAACCTCAACGGACCAAGAGATTATATACTTCAGGAAATTTAGGTCACAAGATAGAATACACACTTATCTGCATAGCTTTAGCTTAAACCTTTGATCTTTTGTGAATTTCAAATGCCAGGAGAGGGTGATGCAGAAGCAGAGTGAGTAGTCATTTATGAAAAATATCTTAAAGCTGTAAAATGGGATGGGGTTGAAGGGAAGGCGATATCTCAATCTGAAGGCACCAGAAAAGGGTGGTCAGGAGAGGGAAGAGATAGGAAGAGGCTGGAGGAACAGGATAAATTACAAAGGAGAGTAAATTCAGGCTTTGTTGTGTTTACAAATGTGTCCTGGGGTAGCCTCTCTACAGGTCGTGGATTGAGATGACTTGGCAAAATTAGATGAAAAGAAAGGGGTGTAGGAGATAAAATTGAGATAAGCACTGTAAAAGCAAACACTCACCCCAAATTTCCTCAGCTAGATAGGATCGGTTGCTCAAAGTAGTAAATGGCTTTATAAGGCACATTCATTGGTTTCCTCTAATTACTTACCACTTCCTTTATGGTAGTTCCCAAGATTTCCTCCGAAATAAACGATGCATTTATTTTTTTGTTTTAGGGTCTGTTTCTGGGGCAAACAAACGAAGTCAACAAGCAAAGGCCAGAAGGAAAATTCTTTAACTTGATAATATATTCTTTTGAACCCAGCAAATACCATACTTGGTGGTGAAATTTTGAACTTATTCCTTCTACCAGCCAAGTCCACTATCACAACTTCAGCTCAGCTTCCTACCTAAGGTCCTAGTGAAGGGTAGCAAGGCAAAATAATAATAATAATAATAATAATAATAATAAAATTAGTAAAATGTAGAAGAATTGTATTAACTTGAAAGTAAGAAAACCTGCCATTTTTTTTCAGATAACATGGTCATGGTAAAGTAAAAGCCCAAATTATTTAAATTTCTAGAAGATTTAGCAAGGTAGCTGGATGTAAAATTAATATACAGTTGGTCCTGGACTTACAATGGTTCAAGTTGTGATTTTACTACTTTACAATGGGTTTATTGGGGTATCAAATGCATTTCCAACTTGTGATATGTTTGACCTACAATAGGTTCATTGGGATGTAACCTCATTGTAAGATGAGGAGCATCTATTTGAAAGGGGACACACTAGCCAACTGAAAGAGCTTCCAGTAGCCAAAGATGGAATAATTGTAGCTACAGTATAAATAAAGTGATATTGGATTATAACCTGATGTGTGAATTAAATATCCATAAGGCTATACCAATATAAATGAATGAATGAATAAAAATGTAAGTAAAGAAATAAATAAGTAAAATGGGGGAAAGAGAGGATCCTCCTGTTCAGAAGAATTCCAAATAATGTACACAGCTATTCTGCCCCTTCTAAGGTGGAGCATAACTCCCCACCCCTTGGGCATGGGCTGTGTATCGTGACCCCCTTCTAGAGAGTATAGTGTGGAAAGGGGTTGGGGAAGTGACTTTGCAGTGGAGAAATCTGGCAAGCAGTGCTTCAGACAGTGGATCCAGTTCTTCCTCCACAATATGCACCCTTGATAAAATGAGATGAATCTGGCACTTTCCCTCTGTGGTTTTTCTCACAAAGCCCCATAATCATGAGAAAGACAATCTGATAAATCCCAACAGAAAATTCTCCCCAAAGCCTAGCCAGTACTCTTCAGAATTGTCACCATCAACAACTAAGAAAACTCTCAGAAATTCTTGGTGCTAATTGGAGCCTAAGGAGACATGGAGACTAAATGTAATGTGGGATCCAGGTGAGAGCTTGGAACAGACAAGGGACATTAGGTAAAAAGTAAGGAAATGTGAATAAAGTATGGGCTCGAGTTAATAATAATGTATCAAACGTGGTTTATGAATTGCCGTAAATGCATTATACCACTATAAGAAGTTAGTAAGAGGGGAGATTGGTACAGGATTTATGAGCACTTGCTGTACTATCTTCACCACTTTTTCTGTAAATCTAAAACTGTTCTAAACTTATCACAAAGGATAAAAAATCAATTATTTAAACATAGCTTTTACTTTGGCTTCAAATAAAAAGAAAGTAAAGTACCAAGGAATTAATCAAGCACTATATGTATGAAATTTGTATGGAGAAAATTATGTTGGAAAAAATTTTTTCCAAAGACTTTAATAAATAAAAACTATACCACTTGCATGGTCTACAAATTAATGAGAAAAGGCAATATCTTAAGGATGTAAATTTTCAGCAGATTGCTCTAGTGATGTGATTCAAGTCTAGTCAAAATACCGATAGATTTTTGAGGAATTTAACAGGCTGGTTTTAAAACTTACAGGGAAGATCAAAGGTAAAGGATAGTAAGATGTTGCTTAAGAAGAGCAAAATAATGGGATTTGCCTACCAGGAAGCAAGTATTATAAAGTATAAAAACCGAGATTTAATAGTATAGTATTGTTGAAGAAATAGACAAACTGAAAAAACAGAATAGAAAGTCCAGAAACACATACACATATATATGGACACTAGATTTAAACAGAACTACAATTGTAGAGCCCAAGCAAAAAACAGATTGAGAATAGGCAAGATTGGAACAGCTGGTTTTTTACATAGAAGAACATTAATCAATTGACTCTACATCATGCTATGAACAAAAGTCAGGTCTAACTGGATTAAATACATTAATGTAAAAGGAAAAACTATAAAAACTTTGAGCAAAATGATTTCACAACATTGAATTAAGGAAGATTACCTTTTTGCCCAAAGCATAAAGGGAAAGATTGATAAATATGAATATATTAAGAACTTCTTCTTATCAAAAGTACAGATAAATCAATGCACTAGAAGAAGTTATTTGCAATACATTAAATGATACAATTTAATATCCAGAATGTGTAAAAAAAACCCACAACTCTACAAGTTGATAAGAAAAAGGCAAATCACTCAGTAGAAAAGGAGAACAAAAAATGAAAAATAACCATTTCACAGAAGAAGAAATGGCAATAAATATATATTACAAGGTGCTGAATCTTATCAATAATCAAGGAAATCCAAATTAAAACTGCAAGCTACCATTTCAAACCAATCATACTGGTAAAAACTAAAAAAACATAAAAGCATCAAATACTGACCAGGATATGGTGGAAACTGAATAATTGTACTATGTCATTCAATATAATTTGTAGTATAAATTGCTCCATCATCTTGGAAAAACAATATAATATTATCTAACAAATCAAAAATGTGTAAACCTTATGAGCCAGTGACACTCACAGGTACACTCCAGGGGATACATATGTATTCTTGTCAGCACTCTTTATAATAACAAAAAAAAAAATGGAAAACACACAAATATTCATAAAAAAATAGAATTGTTAAACAAATTATGGCAGAATTTTAAAATGTAATATTATACAACAGTGAAAAATAAATACAGTTTTTTTCAATGCCATGGATGAGTTTCAGAAACAAGATCAAAGAGATCAAGCAAGTAAAAACACAGTTTGACTCAATTTATTTAAAGTTGAAAAGTATGCATATCTAAAAATATAAAACTATAAAAAATCCCCTGAAATAGAAGGTAAAAGGATGGGACATGAAGAACTCAGGGGGACTTAATGTAGAGATGATGTCATCGAGGTGGCAGAATAGGAGGTCCTAGGCATTAATTTTTCCACAGAAATATCAACTAACAACTGTTCACACATAAAAACACCTTGGTGAAAACTTCCCCAAGATACAGGAATAGGTCTGAGTCACCTGCGTGTTCCCTGGAACTGAATAAAAATATGCATTGAAAGGATTCGGGAATTAGTCTTACTTTGACATAGTGCCCCTCCCATTCCCCTAAGTTGACATAGTGCCATGCAGAGAGGATTCCCCAGGGCCCAAACTTTCAACAGTGGGAAAAGAGAATTTGGGAAGTGGACATCCAGCTTTCCAAGCATTCTGGGACATGTCCCTGAAAGTCCAGTCCATTCTTAACTCATGGAGAATGGCGAACATAAGAGGATACTGTGTGGGGCCACCTGGGGCCAGGTAGAAATAAAGCAAGCGGGACCATATGCAAATTTGGGTGAAAGCTCAATGTATCTGTCAGCAGTGGTGTTCAATCAGATGTACCAGCTAACAACATAGTGGAACAGGTGGAAAGTGTTACCTGGCATGAATTCTTAGATTAGCCAGCCTCCAAGCCCGGCCTAGGTCCTACTCTGGGGCCTCACCCAGGGAGGGAGAAGACCCTGTGCAACAAATTTCAGCAGAAATCAGGCTCCAGGTCTGCCACACCTGGACATTTAATTGGTACTCCCATCACTAGACCTCACCCAGGAAGGGAGGCAAATCTCAATTGTGCACTTCTACTGAACATCACAGTTGGTTCTTTCATCACAACCCACTTAATCTCAGAGCCCTTCCTGCAGCTCTGTCCAACTGCTGAGATCAAATAACAGTACCTTCCCAGATCAGAGGTAATGGCAATGCTCATATAGAACCTTGCCCTGAAAACAGAGCTCAGCCAGTGATCTTTCCAGATAGCAGAGCCACACTAGCTTTCCCACCTAAATTCAGAGCAAGGGCAGCAGCCCTGCCATCTACAGAACCTGAAAGCAAGCTCTGCCTGCCCAGGGTAATTACCAGCTAGCCCACCCATAGGAGGAGACTAAGTGGTGAAGGTCCGTCCGTGACAAAGAACTCCCATAAAAGCCAGGAAAGGTGGCTATCTCTGCAAATGGGTAAACACCAACACAAGGACACAAGGATTACAAAATCAAGGTATCTCCAAAAGAAACTATCAAAGCTCCAACGACAGGCCCTAAAGAAAAAGAGACCTATGAAATAGCAGTCATTTTTCACATATATAGAAAAAGCAACCCCCAAATTCAGAGCAAACTACAAAAAACTTGAATAGGCAAGGCAATTATGAGTAGAAAGAACAAAGCTGGTGACATCACACTTCCTTAAACTATACTACAAAGTGATAGTAATTTAAACAGCATGGTACTGGTGAAATAATAGACACATCAGCCAATGGGGCAGAATAGAGAACACAGAAATGAACCCATGCATCTATAGTCAATTTGATTTTCAGCAAAGGTGCCAAGAATATACAATGGGAAAAGGACAATCTCTTCAATAAACAGCATTGGGAACAACAAATATCCACATGCAAATGAATAATAATTGGATCCTTATGTCACAGTATGTACAAAAGTCAACTCCAAATGGATTACTAACTGCTTAGACATAAAACTTGAAGCTGTAAAACTACTAGAAGAAAACATAGCAGAAAAACTACATGACTTTGGTTTGGGTGATGACTTTTTAGATTTTTTTCTTTTAGCCAGAACTGCCATTTTCTAGTAATTTGCCAGATTGAGGAGCACAAAGAAGAAGAGGAGAGGTACCTGCTGTATGTTCTCTAGGCCTTTCAGAGAGCATGGAGGTTCTCCTCTGGCCACATACATGTGAATCTACAAGAAAGGTGAACTATAATTTGTCAGCACGAAAAACAAACACCAGATATATTCTCCAGCAAACTGGCATTAACTGAGTAGCACCTAAGTGGACACATGGGTACTACAGTAATAGGGTATTGGGGAGGTGGGAGGGGGGAGGGGGTGGGTATATACATACATAATGAGTGAGATGTGCACCATCTGGGGGATGGTCATGATGGAGACTCAGACTTTTGGGGGGAGGGGGGGAAATGGGCATTTATTGAAACCTTAAAATCTGTACCCCCATAATATGCCAAAATAAAAAAAAATTTAAAAAAATAATAAAAAATAAATAGAATTTACTTATATAACTATTTTATTTATAAATATGGAGTATAAATATTTGGGTGATCATTACAGAGCTGTTCATCATGTCTAGCAGATGTTTCTAACCTATTCTTTTCTATCCAAACACTTTCTTAAAAAGAGAAATTTAAACATGGGTAGAACAGCTTGAACTTCAGAGTCAAAGTTCCTTGAGCTGTGTCTCCAACTGTCTCACCAAAGGAAACTCTGAGAAATTTCTAAACCTTGAATCCCTCATCCTTTAAATACAGCAATAATAAAAAAGCCACCTAACAGCAGGACTTGTGCAGAAAGGATGTAACATCAGAATATGAAATCATCTTGCACTGTGCCTATTGCCTACTAGACAGGCAATGTATATTAGATTGTGTCACTCATTTATTCATTCATTCATTTTTCATTCATTCAAGTATTAAAGAGTGAAAATTAAGTGAAAATGAAAATTAAGTGAACCAGCTAATGAACGTAACCTAAGTTAGAAAGGTAGACTACCTTCCTCCCTGTAGGTAATTTGAATGTTTTCATTCAGGTTTCTGGAGATAATGCTTCTATCTCATTAACAGGTTTTGTAGGAAAGTGAGATCAGAGACCAGGAAGAGAGATATGGTCCCTAGTCATTTTTGGCAAAACTAAAGCCACACCTTAAAACCAAGTTGAAGAAAACCAGCATGGAAGCATGGAAAAGCAGGTGCTTTGCAATTCTGCAAACCTGGACTTACTCCACAGCTCAGCCTTGAGCACATTTTGAAAAATCGCCAGGCTTCATTTCTTCATATACAAAATGGGAGCAATGCTTCTTTCATTGCATGCTTATGATAAGGAATGGAGTTATAATAATATACATACAATGCCCAGTAGAGTGCCTGACACACAGTAGGAGCACAGTAAGGGGTGATGGTCAGCAATATAGTTGTTTTCTCTAAACAGTGATATAGTTAGTATTACTTTGATAACTTATGAGCATTGTGTTATTTCTATGGCACATAAATCTTTTATATATTTTTAAATTATGCTTTAGAAACATAGCAGATTAAAGTGGAGTGAGTAAGGACTCATTACTGGCCAGATCTGACACAAAGACAGATGGCCTAGGTTTAAATCTTGATTCTACTAACTTTGTGACTTTGGGGATAATCCTTAAAATTCTGTGTTTCTTCATCAGTTAAGTAGAAACAAATTCTAATTGATATACTAAATATATAAAATGCTTAGAACTTTTATATATAGGTATATATGTATATATAGAGACAGTTCAATGGGTGCTTTACTAAATGCTGGTTATTATTAATATCACCAACATTATTATCATTATTTGCTTGCTTTTGAGACTTTCCTTTTCTGTGAAACTCCAAAAACTAATTCTAGGTATTGGTTTTATTAATATTTTAATCAAATTGAATTCATGTTCTTTGTTAGTTGGTAGACTCTCTTAACACCTTTGCCATAGAAGAAAATCTTAAAGCAACCACAAAAAAATAGAATTTCAGAAGGCTGACCAGTTAAAGCAAGCAAAGAACTCAAGCATCGTGGGTTCTGCCAGGACTTGATTCTTGATTCTTAGTTCCATCATGGGCAAATTTCTTCTTATTTTCAATGCTTCAATTTTCACATCAGTACCTAGAAATAATTTCTTTGCCTCATCGCTTATTTAGGAATCATAAAAGGAAATCTCTTTTCTCCCTTTATCTTGGTTTCAACAAGCTTACAGCGTGACTGTGTGTTCAGCACTTTGTGATAAGGGGCCAGGCTAAGTCAGGCTGTGGCTATCGACAGCCTACTTGGTAATAAAAGTAGAAGCACCCTGGTCACCTTAAATAATCCACTTCGTAAATAACTTCAGCAGGAGATTGTGCAGTTGAGCAAACTCTATGCGAACCGGAACATCACTTCAATGCAAATTGGGTTCTAAGATAGCCGCATTTATTTCCTAGGAACTTTTCTTTGAAGTACAACTATGCATTTATTTTTAAAAGTTGTCTTTTAAACAAAAACAAGAAAAACAAACTAAAGCACTCTTAAACCAGTTGTAACGAGCAACTCAGGATTGTGAAGTTGCCATGCAGACACCTGTACCTCTCACAGAGGTGACAGAGAACTCTAGTGGGTCCCACTTCTGCACCCCTGGAGCACAATGGGAGGTTCTATTGCCATGGCTATGAAGGCCAGAACTCAGCCCTCTACCCTGTGGGACCGAAGTTCTCAATTCTTCCATCGCACCTGGATTTTCCTAAGAGCCTTGCACAAAGACAAGTGGCCATGGTTGCTACTTCTAAACATCCGTTTCTAGTGGGCACTTTAACAACTTTGTTTTCCTTTCCCCATTTAATATATTTTTTCTTTTCTTTTTTGTTTTCAATGGTGTGGAGTTGAGATTTTTTTTTTCCCTCTTTTTCTCATACAATTTCTTCTCTGTAGATAACAAAGTCCAAGTCCCTAGCCGTTGTAATTATTAGCATATTCCTGGAGAAAATTGCAACAGTCTACATTAAAGGACTCCCTGCAGAAATTTACACAGTAGGTATCCAATTTCTCTTTAAATAAAAGGCACTCAGAACAGTGAGGGGTTTAAAACAAGAGAAGAAATGGGGAACAAACAGAGCTTTGAGGAACAGCAGGGAGATTTGCAGTGGTCAAGAGCAGATAGGCTGAATTATTTGGATAATTAGTCTTCGTTAGCAAATTGGAGAAAATTGCAATGCCACTGTTAAGATGTTATAAAGGGCTCACAGCCTGGCAGTATTAAGAATCAGGTCTGACCCAGTTCCAAAAGGTTTGGCTCTCCATTCTGAATATTCTGTTGTAGAAAATAGATTCTAAGCCTGGGAGCTCTCTTCCAAGTGTTTCCAAAACTTAGTGACATATGCATTTAGTAGAGGTGAGCCTGACATCATCTTGGCCCCCTCAGCGTAAGAGGAGTGTTTTTAAGGACCTCTCTGACTATAAGGAAACTTTCGAGATGAAAGCCGGGGACCAAAATAGAAAATAGCAGAGTTAATTTCAATATTCTTTTCCTGAAGAAGATAGAAAATATGAAAGCTAGGTTTACTTATTTTATGTTCTAGAAACCTCCTCCTATCCCCACCCCTGAGAATGTAACTGGCATCAATAAAAGGAACTTAAATCTAAATAAATTGGAGTCTATCAACACTTATGTGCACATATGAAAATAACATTCATTGGAAATCAAGCAGGTGGGAGTGGGCAGGAGGGTATGGGTAAATTCACACCTATCGGGTACAGTGCACACTATCTGGGAGATGGGCACACTTATAACTTTGACTCAAATGATACAAAGGCAATGTATGTAACCAAATGTTTGTATCCCTGTAATATTCTGAACTTAATAAATAAATAAATAAAGTAAAAATTTGAATAATAAAGATATTCAAATTCAAATATTTCATAAATGAACCAAAATTTGTACTTACTGAACAAAAAGATTACACCTCACAGTTAACAGTTGTTTTACTGCTTTAAATTTTAAAGAAGAATAAAAGTTTCAAACTGTTGAAAAGAAAAGAATGGGTTTAAAAAAAAGAGATAAATACATGGTTTAATTAAAAAAAAAGAAAGAAAAGAAAAACTGCAAGGGTCTTGAAGACAGCCGCATCCCTTGATATGCAGACAGGAAAGTCCATTTCTTATTTCGTGGATTTCTAAGTACCTGTGTAAAAAAGCCCCCTGGAAAGCACAATGGCATGCATTCATGGATGATCCTGTTAGAGCAGGAGACTAGGGGACAGAGTTGCCACTGGAGGCAGGGGCTGGCAGAGTGAGTGCAGGTGTTAAAATAAAGAACCCTTAGGCAGAAACTAACTAGGCTGCCAGGCCAGGAGCTGGATGCCAGGGCTGGCAGAGTGGGTGTCGGTGTTAACTTCTAGCTAAGGAGGACTGACAACCACAGACATGAACTGGTTTCAACCAGCCCATCAGCTGACTGTGAACTTTGTCTAATTACAATATCATCTGCATTCTGGTTTTAAAGGTTCTCTGCCTTTGAAATTGCCATCACAGTTCCCAAACCACTATATAAAGTATGAAAATTAGAAATTGATTCTAGAAATCACTACCCAAATTCTTGGTAAAAACCAACTCCTTAGCCCCTCAATTATTGAGACTTCATAAGACCACAAACCCCTCCTTTAGTCGCAGCTGCTCTTGTTGAACCTACCGCCCCTCTCTTTTGAAAGAATAGTACTTTCACTTTTGCTTCCAATAAAAGCTGCTTACTTTTGGCTTACTTGTGGTACATCCTGAAATTCTTTTCTCTGATGATCACCAAGAACCTGAAATTACCTTCACTCAGAGGATGGTGACAGTTCCAAAGAACGATTCCGATCTGATTAGAATACTACTACTTCTCCAGGATAGGAAATATATATGGTGGGCTGAGATGAACAGAATAATATTAATAGAAACAGAAAATTAATAAGGCTGATTCTAACAACATGGGTAGTTTGAGTTTTCTGAGGAGCAAATTAATTTTTTCCAAGGGGATTAAAAAGCTGAAAACATTGCAATGGCAATGCCAGACATACCATTTTTGTGTATGTATCTGTGTACTTGTATTTTATTTTATTTTATTTTTAGGTTTGACTCTATTTTTTTGTTTTTTTAGACAAGAGTGTAGCTCTGTTGCCCAGGCTAGAGTGCCGTGGCATCAGCCTAGCTCACAGCAACCTCAAACTCCTGGGCTCAAGCGATCCACACCTGGCTATTTATTTTATTTTATTTTTTATTTTTAGTGGAGACAGGGTCTTGCTCTTGCTCAAGCTAGTCCTGAACTCCTGATCTCAAGCAATCCTCCCACCTCGGCCTCCCAGAGTGCTAGGATTATAGGTGTGAGCCACCGTGCCCAGCCTATGTACTATACACATGTATACTGGCCTTGGAGAGGCGGGGCCATGAACTCCTACCCCTGAAAGTTATCCTCAGAGCTGTCTCGGGGTGTGCTGCTGAAAATTGCTACCACTGCTTAATTCTAAGAAGAAAAATAATTTAATACATGTGAATCAGGTAAAAAGATATTCAGCATGTTCTTTCAATGTTATGCTGAAGCATTGTTTAACAGAGCCATTCAAGGATCATTTATTATAGGGGAATGTATTATAGTTGGCTTAACTCACTGTGTATTATTGAGTAAAAACTTCATAAAATATGTGTTAACTTATAGAGTTTGGTCCAGTAGAAGTGCAAACAGTTTCTGTCAGGTAGAAAAGACGGCCCCTATGGGAAGCTACCTGTGGACACCAGCTGAGTTTGCTTTTAGCCTATAATTCTTGTTCTAATGTTTCAAAATGCCCGTAAAAACTCAACTCCTCAAAATGCTCTTTGAACCAGCCTTACCATCCTACTGGTTTCCGCATTAATCAATGAATTGACTAAAATTTTTGATACATGTCTATACATTTGTATTTGTACGGGAGTCAAACATTTAAGTATGTAAGTTTTTGGTGATTATACTTCGATTTTAAAAAGCCACTGCTAAGCCCCAAACCATTCACTGGAAGGTGAAGATAAACAGGTGAGTTCTTGAATTTATAAGTATTATGGTTAAAAATACCTTGTGGTGATCTTATTGGATGGACTTCTTTTCTCCTCTTAGGAAGAAAAAAATTACCCTTTAATGAATCCTTTTTCTGTCTTATCCATGAAAGGTAATGCCATGTCCCTGACCCAGTAACTTGTCTCAGTCAAAGATGCCAACCAAATTTGAAGTAAATAACATCTGGCATCATTAAAGGGAGAGATGGAGGGCTTGATCTTGGAAAAGCAATCTAAGAATGTAAAACTGTCTGAATCTTAGGACACGGCCACATTCTAAAAATATAAAATAATCACAGTCATCAAAGTTTAATTGGAAAGAAAAAGGTACGTTGGTCAATCATCCTAATTGGGAATGTTATTTTGTGTATGCCCCCAGCCCCCAGGTTTCTTTTAGATACATCAAAGGACACTAGAAGTAAAATGTACTGATCAGGAAAATGTCGAAGAGAGCACACAGATGATGAGCTATTCTTAGAGTCTCTTTTCTGAGGGCAGCAGCTCATTTTAATGTCTAGGAATATTAAGGTAAATGTAATAATCACTTGAGAGAAAGGACACCCAAGCATGGTTGGCATGTGATTTTTCTGGTTGTCAAAATCTGGCAACATCATGAAGCACTTTCGTCTCCAACAAAATGACACAGTAGAGAAAACTAAATATGCAAACTCACTAATGAATATTTTTTTCTACGTGGGATTCACCAAAAATTCTTCATTTGTGAACCCCCAAAATGTTCTTCTATGAGATAATAGTTCGCTGTCAGTAGGAAGAAAACAGTAATGATTTAGATTTGAGCTATTAGTACAATGTGGTGAACTGAACCACTTCTATTAATAGATCTAGGGAAGCCAGTGGCTATTGCCTCTGAAGCTCCATCAGAATTATTTATGGAACTTAAAAACAAAAGCTCTCATTACTTGAGTCTTACCTTGTACATACAGCATCAAGTCTTCCTGGGTAGGGTCCAGACTTCTTTCTCTTTCTACTAACCTTTTAAATGATCACTTGGGTTTGCATTAATATTCACTGAAGTTTATTTTTTAAAATGAACGTATAGTTCATATACTTGGGAAACACATTTATCCTACCATTTATCAATATGTCCTTTATCATATACCCTCTCCTTCAATAGGGAAATATGGAAGCAACATGTCTTTAAAGCAGAGAAATGCCCACATGACACATACAGAGGTAAGGGGTTCCCTTTACATTTTGCAAAGATAATGGGTTCCTTGGTTAGGTGACCGGATTAAACACTGCCACTGACCTCTGAGTAATTGCACAACGGAATCATTCAGGAAGAGAGCTTGAGATCCCCACCGAAACCATATCATCCACAAGGGCTTCCTCACTTCTGTCTTATCAGTTTTGTAATAGAGGGAATAGCCTGAAAAACAATGGCAAAAAGATGATTTCTGTCTCTTTAAAACTTCCCCCTACTCTTTTTGGGAAGTGAAGCCTGCATCCCTGCCTCAGGCAGGTGGTCAGGAGGGACCTGGGGCATGTCTTTTGTTCTCAGCCATCCCAAGTCAGGGGCTGGCCTGCCAGGTGGGCAGAGCTTGTCCTGGGCAGAGATGGGGTGATTAGAATCATTAACACAGCAGCCTAGAACTGAGGGCTCTCCCTTTAAAAAATCCATTTCTGTGTATGTTCAGATAATTTGGATTTTGAGAAGAGAAAGTCTAATATTTTGCCTCCTTTGCTGGAAAAGTAATACACTTCTCTTTCCTTCTCCGCAAACCTCTTGTTCTAGTTCTGATGAGGACTCAAGGGCAAGTGCTGAGCTTTTGGTCACAGTGTCTAGAAGCATACCTGGCACGTGAAAAGTGGCTAATTAAATAAATGGACAAGTGAATAAATAAGTGATTGATTCCAATGACCTATATATCCTCTGCTAATATGAATGCATTGTTATCTTTTCATTCACTTAACTGTCTTCTTTTCCATGGTTCAGACCAGCATTTCTCACTCAGTGAGGAAGAGAAAGGCTAATACTTCTCTATGAAATGAAATACTATATTCTCCAACTTCTCCCTCAATTTGCCCCGCACCCCAAAGTCCACCCACTTTCACATCTGTTGATGTTGTTGTTCCCAACCTTCTATGCATCCTGTAGAGGCAAGAAGAAGAAATCTGGATGGGAATTAAGAGTTGACTCTAAATAGGAAAACAAAAAATAAAGGAAGTTCCCACAGTGTTGTACCTTCTAAAGTCCAAGTGAGCAAGAAAAACACAGGGCTCATAATTAACGACCAGAAAGCTTTACTCTAGTGAAATGAAGGGAGACTTTGAGATTCTAGACTTCATTAACAGTTAAAAGAGAAAAGAATCCCGATGGCCAGCAGGTTAGAAGTTAATTAGAAGAAGTGCTCGGGGACTTACTGTCTGACAGAGGCGCTTAAGAGGTGGTTTTGGGCTCTTTATTGCCACTATAAAAGTCTCCATGTCTCCAAGCTCCCCGGAAACATAGCAAATTCCCTGGGCTGTTTAGAACAGGCGAGTCCTGTGCCTCCAACACTCAGGGGTCCTCTGCCCTGCGGCTAATGGGTGCTCTGGGACTTTTTGTCCATTTGCTCTCAAACCAAACTTTATCTCGAATTAAATTGATATAATTGGCTGGAGCACCAAAAAAAAAAAAAAAAAAAAAAAAAGTTAAAATTCAATTTAGATGCATAGGGAGATAACAATGAACAAAGGGAGATGGACCAGAGGAGAGCAAAGGTGAGCATTCCATCTGGTCAGTAAACAGTCTTTAGAGGATTAGAGAGCTTCTACCTTCTTGGTGACCTGGTCATTCCATAGGCTGAAAACTACAATTACCATTGGCTTCCTTCTTGACAAACTTTTTCTGATATTCTGCAACAGACTATGAAAACAGATGTTTCATTTGAGATTCTCCTGTGAAAACATCAGGTATCAATAGTGAGTTGTAAGATGGACCCCACTGTGGAATTGGAACACTGCAGGTGGCAGAGAATAGTTCAGTGACCCCCGAAACCCTTACCCACATTGGGTGTAGAAAGGGTCCTCATAAGAAGATAATGAGGAAGAGGGTATTTGGAGATAGCTTGTGGTGTATTGTTGTCTATTTACCCCCTAGGTGGAAGAAAGAAATATTCTTTCTCTCACTTCAAATCCCCACACAAAGCCTTCAACTGAGACCTCTGCAAAGCTTGATAAGTCTTGGTAGTCAGTGGTACCTGCTGGCTACCTAGAAAATGTCAAGGTCCTGCCTTTCTTCCCCCCTCCATTTTAGCTCTAGTGGAACACAGCAGTTAGTAGGTGTGAAGTATGAGAGGAGGTGAGACAGAAGGTTTTGTCTTCACTTTCTTCCCTGGCTATAGGCTTTCTGCCTGAAATAGGCCCTAGAGAGGAGAAAAAGGAAAAACCCTACCTTTGAATGGATAGAATTTCTAACTACCCTATGGGAGTGGACCATCTAATTTCTAAAACAAAATATGGATGTCAGACTTTGCATTTTCTGAGCAAACAAGCTCAGAGAAATCATGGAATTACATATGCTTTTTCACTGGGGACTGCCTTCTTGACTGAATTTACATGGACATTGAAGGGCAAATTAAATTTACTTGGTGATTCTATCCTATAAGTAAGGCTTATTCAATTCATATTTCTAAACTTTTGTTATGCCCAAGAACACGAGTTGTCTTGTATTAGGGAGGAACATGAATTGTCTTGTATTAGGAGTTGTCTTGTATTGGGGAAAAGTGGAGAAATGAGGCAGAAAGATAAATTCAAGATAGGTCCAGGTCTAATACAATATAATTTATACAAGTATGTTCAGCCTATGCCCTGGATTTGTGGACAGTTCTATTATTAAAGTAACCTGAGTCCCCTAGAATTATAATGATGATGAAAACTCAAGTTTCAGTGGATATAGTTCCCACCCACCACATAACGTCAAACTTCAGATTCCCACAAAATCCTTCTCACCCTGAAGTTCTGAGAACTCCGTCTTTATGCTCTGTGCTCCTAGGTTGACAATGGTTGCTCAGGAAGCTGTTTGAGATCAACTTTTTGCAGATGCCATTGCCATTGTCCCCCAAAGTGCCTTGAGACCCCCGTACCTTGGAATCTTTGAGTATTTGAGTATGGCTGGAGATAAGGTGTGTGTGGAGAAGGAGAGGTCAAGGTGGGTTTTGTAGATTTCAGGTTTGACTGAGGATAGATACTCTTATGCTTAAAGTCCTCCAAAATTAAGGATTGTTTCTCCAAAGCAAAGAATAGTAAATCTGGAACTTCCCCCTTTTAGGGTAGAAGTGACCTTTGAGGTCATCTACTCCAATCCCCTTTTTTCACCTTTTTCATTAGGAAATTGAAATACAGTGGATGAAATGGCCAATTCAAGGTCCCCTAACTCATTAGTGGAAGGAGAGGAATAGGATTCTTACCTTGTTGACAAGCAACTTGGTGGTGTCATGTCCATGACATTACATTTCCTCTCAAATTTAGAAAACACCAGAAGATAAATTATTGGTCGAAACATGGTTTTCTCCTAGAGTAGATTAGAATTTTAAAATACCAGAGAAACAAGTCCTTTCAAAGTTAATAAATAGAGGACATATAAATTAGATAAGAAGGGAAATAAATGCAAATGCATAAATTTGCCTAGATAAGGCAGTTCTAGTACAGCATCCACCATGGAGATTTACACTGATCCAGGAAGTGGCTTTATTAAAGACAAGATTAATCCAGAAACAAAAATATGACAATTATACAAAAAATTAAAATGAATTTACTGTACTCTAAAATCCCTTTGTGTGACAGCATTCTAAGAATTATAGCTATTTTGTGGTTGATTGGTTTACAGAGCTATAAAATGTCTTAAAACCCCATATCCTTCTAGAATAACCTATCAAACCACAGCAGGATTAGCAAGAATTTCTAGTAGCAGGAATATTCTCCACTACCCACCCACTTCCAAATGTCCACATCCTAACAGCAGAGATGTGTCACTATGTACCTTATAAGGAGAAATGGACTTTAGAGATGTGATTAAGCTTAAAGATTTGAAATAGGGAGAGTATCTTGGACTATCAAGGTGGGCCCAATTTCATCAAGAGTCCTGAAAAGGGGAGAACCTTTTCCACTGATATCAGAGTTAGAGGAAGGAGTGACTGCAGACATATGGTTAAGGAGGAGGAGACCCACGTCCATCTAGAACTTGGAAAAGACAAGGAAACTTGTTCTCCCTTAAGGCGTTCTGAAAGGAATACAACCCTGCCTATACCTTGATTTCAACCCAGTGAAAACCAGGACTTCTGACCTTCAGAACAGTATGATAATATATTTGTGTACTTTTAAGCCACTAGGATTGTGGTCACTTGTTGCAACAAAAACAGAAAACCAATACAGAACCTAAGAGATAATTTGTCAACTCATAGTACATATCAGAGAGAGTTTAAACCAGAGTGGAAGCAAATATCATACCAACAGGTGCTTGTCGGGCATGAATTCCATTACAAGGAATTTAGAACCTCGAATCGCAGACTGGAGGCAGAAAACAGACCTTAGGTTTCTGTTAGGCAGGGACCTAGAACTGGGATCCCTACATGAAGCTGGAAGTATCACCCTCAGCAAAAAGGCAGGCGTAAAACAAAACAAAACAAAACAAAACAAAACCTCCCATCATTAAAAGGAGAAACAATAAAAAAAATCTCCCTTAGCCTTGGCTTATGTGGAAAATAACTGTAAAAACAGAAACCACCTCTCCTGATAATTCTTAATTATAGGACAATATTAGTTTTGGAGGTATCTGAGAATAGAAAACAAAGTGCAGACTTGTAGGATTAGTGAACAACAGGGAAGCTGTCTAGTTCAGTCTTTTCATGCCGAGGCATCCTCTATGCAGCAACCCTACTCATGAGCTTCCATTTCCTTTTTAATCCCCAACATGTAACCCCAACTGTCATCCAAAGTGGTGCATTTGAAAATTAATAGATCATTGATTGGATGTTCTCTAAGTTCTGAGATTTCCTTCCCTATAATTTCTACCTAACGGTTCTAATTTTGCTTTCTGTAACCAAGGCCACTGATCATAAACCCTCTTCCACAATCAACTCTAACTGTTCGGAGTCTATGATTGTGTCACCTCTAGGAAAATATCCGATTCCTTGGCCACATCTCTCGGTTTATAGAAAAAGGAGGTTCAATGCAGAAAACTTGTGAACAGCCTTTAAAAAGCAAATAATAGAGAGAACAGGGTTTCATGTATTAAATGCTACTTTTAATTCTTTGCCAAAATAATTGGAAATGCCATTTTTTAATGTAATAATGGGCCATATTTCCAAAGATTTAAAAATCCTCAAATCCAGTGCTTCTTTTCTCTTTCTGTCTAGAAAATCCAGCAGGGTTTGGTTCATGAGAATGAAACAAGTGATCTGGGAGGACAAGCAGACTTATTCAGGAACCAGGGGCATTTTCATTTTTTTTTTCTGTTATTTATTTTCTTTACCCCAGGTTTCTAAAAACCAGAAGCAGATGGACTAATCCAAGCTCCTCGGAACAGACGGCTTAGCACGCTCCCCACACTGAAAACGGGGCTCCCCCACAGAGCTCAGCATCCACAGAAGGATTTGCCCAGACTCGGCGTCAGAATGAGCACTCATGAACTTCCCCTGGCCCCATTATCAACAACGATGAGAAAGGTGTATCCTTACCTGACCCTAGAGCACACCAGCCACCTGACCGGCAGACACCAGATACCATTGTAAGCAACAAAGTCCACAGACCTCCGCAAAAGTGAACGGAAGAGGCAATAAATGGGTGGCCTTGACAAACGAATGCCTTGACCCAGGGCTTTGGGAGAAAATTAGGAATAAAGGAAAATGTTGGATGGAAGTGTTGTATGCCACAGGATAAAACGTCTTCCTCTTAAGTATCCTTGTCCCCGCTGCCTCCTGCTTCACGTTGCAACCTGTGCTTGGTTCCCGCTCTGTCCCTCCTTTGCCATCAAAACCCATGTAGAATAAATCTCATATTACACAAGGGATAATGGCTCATGAATGAAATCCTGCTACTGCCCCCAGCATGGCAACATTTTTCACAGAAGAAATTTGGTGAAACATAGAAATCAGTTTGCTGACGGGTTTTGGGACATGGGTACCAAAGGGGTTTAAAGCTTCTGTTATCACTCCATCTAGTTCGCAATTTATTGTTTCTTTCAATAGAGTTGATGTCACTGTCCACTCATCTTTATAACATAAAATGAAACATGGAGAAATCAATGGTATATCTAAAAAACGGACAGATAAAGCAAAAATATACAATTTTGTTTTAGACTCTGGGTTTCCAGGTCAAAGTCTGGACAAATATTTCCTGGCTGTACCAACCAGGGATGTATGTTCTGTTGTAACAGAATTCAAACATAAAACAAAAACAAAAAGTAGCATAAACAAACTAGGGCTTTCATTTTTTCCCACAGTAGCAGGAAGCTATTAACTAGCAACCATAACTATTTGGTCTGAGGTCTCTGAAATTCTATGAACATTTTCCTTGTGGTTTTCCCAATGGCTGAAAATGGCAGCTCTGGACCTGTCCATGTTCCCAGAAGGAAGAAAGGAAGGTTAAGATCAGAGGGACACTCCAGCTGCACCTACCCCTGCCAAACTTCCTTGGAAGTTACTTCTAATGATTTCTACTTATATGTCTGAGCCAAAACTATGTCCCTTGGCCATGTCTAGCTTCTATAGGGGCTGACAAATTAATTTTTTAAAACGGGGCTCATTAGTCATTCCCCTCCCCTAAATTGTGGACATGGCATTAAAGATAAGGGGGAAATACATAGTAGCAGCTGAAAGTCCCTGTCTTACTGACTTTAAGGACACTTGATACATTCTAATTCAGAAACGATAATAAAATCTTAATTAATCTGATTGCCTTAATGAGAGCTATTTGTGGACAATATTGGGAACTACTAGGGAGCTTCTGATAATAAAAAAAAAATTGTTTTCAAGGATTGAAATAGACAAACAAACTGTATAATTTTCAGATTAAACCTTAAAGTGAAGACTGTTTCAACCCAGTGTCTCACACAGGCTAAAGTACAGCACTGCTTTTATGCCCCGAGGACTGGTGATCAGACTGTCACTTTACCCTCTTCCTTAGAGTAATGAACATTTCAGAATAAAAAATAAAATGTTAAGCTATTCTTAAGATCATGTACTATCTGTGTTTACGTAATACTTTCAACATGTCATTAATCCATTCATATGGTATGATGCGTTTTTAATGCTGTTGATATACGACAGAGAGACTCATATACCTACAAGTCACACTCATAATGGATTGTGCGGACCGTATTTCCTTTGCACACGCAGGATAAGTGGAGTCTACTGCACACTTAATCTATTAGAGGGACGATCTGGACATAGGAAAAAATGTAGCAGGAGCCAGCACTGGTGGTGAGATAGAGCCGTTCACTGTGAAAGTAGTGATTCATGTAACACGAGCCAAGCTTTGATAAAAGTTATGTCATTTGTAAATCTATAATACCATGTTTTTGGTTTTCTTTTCTCCCCAGGAGCAAGATTAAACACCTGCTTAACAGGAAAAGGAAAATAGGAAAAAGGATTATTTTCTCATACAAAATTAAGCTGTACTCCCTCTGTTAAAACAGAAGAAGAAGAAGAAGAAGAGGAGGAGTGGGGGGAGGAGGGGGAAGAAGAAGAAAAGGTTTGCTGTGTTGAGAGATATGTATTTTCAGGAAGCTGCTGGGGCAGTTAGTTATCTACTACAACTCTAGTAGATGGAAAGACTTGGACTTGGAAGAAACTATTTCCCCACATCTGGGTCCAGATCCCATCCTTCATCATCTGAAATTGGCAAAACCTGGGCCAAAAACTGGCTACTCTTTCATGAGCATTCTGCTGAAACCTGAGGTGCCTGATTTTGGAGTTATTGGAGAGGACAGAAAAGCTGAACCTTTCCCTCCTGTAGGGAGAAGTGGACCTTGGACCACAGAACTTGATGGACAGGTGTTTGGAAGCAGGTGCTATGGACACCTAGAAGAGAGTCCAAGCTGGGAGACGAGGATGTTTTCTTAGTAGAATGAAAGTTATTTATCAAGATGTATTCCTGGGAAAAATGGGTAGGACAGTGGGGAAGGGAGACCCAGAAGAGCAGTAGACAAAGTGAAGGAGAGACATCAAATAAAGCCCCACATTGAGCATGGCTCAATCCTGCAGGTGAGCCCTGGAGAAGGAGGACTTCACATGTCACAGTTGTCCTGATCAGAGGACAACTGGAGAGAGGCACTGGAGTTACTGATGAAGGACTGCTCTTGGAGAACATAAAGTTTCAGGCAATTTGGCTCCATAGATATGCAAATAAAGTAGGTTTTGACAGTTGAGAGCTTCTCTCCAACAAAAAGTTGCAGGTACCTGCTATCTTCTGGGAGTCAAAGCACAGCACACCAACAATCCACCTGGACAAACATGGTGAAGGGACATGAGGGGTAATGGTCAGAGTGTCCTCAAAATGATGTTTTCTGTTGCAGATACCCTCACAGGATACCCTTTTCCCAAAGTCTGAGGCAGGAAAGGCTCCTTTCCTTTGTGTTTGTTGGGTAAAGTGTTAAGTTCTCTGATTTCTACACTCTGCTGCTTGGTGAAAAATGACCCATCTTCTAAATTAAAGAACTAGGTATTAATATATTTTAATTTATTCTGAAAATCTTAGTAGGGACAGAAAGAAGGACAAGGAGTTCAGGATCTCATTGAAGTACCTGAAGAGTCCACCCAGGAAAATGACCATGGATTCCTAAGTACAGTCACCACATTTCCTGTAATTGAAGTGACAGCTGTTGAGAGGGAGGGCCAGCAGCTGTCTTAATGTCTTGATTTCTGTGCCTGGTCTATCATTAGCAAGGAAGAAAAAAAAAAGTTGATATAGCCTATTGTCATCAAATGCATTGCTGAGATCAGATTTATGTTTATTTCAATCGCTCAGGTTTTATGTTTACTTTTTTTTTTGTAAAAAAAAAAATGCCTTTCAAACTCTTCCTCTCCTTCATCATATTTTTTCTTCACCAAAAACAAACATAGTATAGTGACACTGCCTAGGCAGCAGTTTCTTGAGTCAGATTGGAAGGGCTAAGTATGAATGGATGAGAATAAAACCAAAATTGAGTTGGGGGATCTTCTGTTGAAACAGTGATCTTGTCTCTCCTACTTTTCAAAGCAGCCTCTCCCCTTGTGCCACCTGCACCCGAGGGTCAAAAGTCCTGCAGCTCGGCAGGGAGAAAGAGCAGTCAGAACTGTCGTATCTGCATTGCTTGCTTATCCCAGGAAGCCTGTACCCACGAACCCATGTCCTGGTGCACCAGGAGTATTTAGTATGCTGTAATATCAGCATCAAGAGTGTCTAGGGCATGATTCTGCAGAAGCTATGATTCTTTCGATGCTTCTTCCCCAAGATTCAATTTGTGACCTGAAATTTGTAGCAGAGCCCTTAAGGCAACTATGTCAGAAAAACCAGGAACCACCTACTGCTACTCACACTTAACAGTTGTGGTTAATTTATCACAGTAACCCATGATATGAAAGGGAGAGCAGAACCCCCTAATGGGGTACGACACATAAATACTTTATGATGCTTAACATGAGGATTATCCTCATAAGAATATATTACAAACAGTAATAGCAGTAAGACATTTCCAGGCCCTTCCAACCCATCCAGTAAAGCAGGTGTTAAAATAGTTACCAATTGATAAGGTCATTTCAAACCTATAAATAAAACTTTTTAAAAGTTCAACTTGTTGAACTTTGTGTGCCCATCTTTGGCTTCTATTTATCATGGAAGGTAAACAATGGTTCAACTATGTTTATATTAATAGCATTTTACCTGCACATGATTTACTTAGGTAAGATTGAGCTTCTCTTTTTGATTAGATAGCTCCTCCCATATTTTGACCTTGATAAGTAGGACAGCTCTCAATATAGTGTTGAGCTAATTAAAAATGTACTGAATACAAATAGGCAAAGCACAGAGGATTTTTAGGGCAGATTTTAGAGTAGTGATTTTTTAAATACTACACTATGTGATACCACAATGGTGATATATGTCTAAGCCCATAGAACATACAACACCAAGAGTGAACCCTAATGGAAACTATGGACTTTGAGTGTCAAATGCCACGTTATGTTGGGGAACGTTGATAACAGGGGAGACTGTGCCTGAGTGGAGGGAGGGCTGCATGGGAAATCTCTGTACCTTTCATTTAATTCTTCTGTGAACCTACAAATGCTTTAAAAAATAAAGTTGAATTTAAAAAATTATAAGTAATTTATAAATACAAACAAGCCTAATTATCTTTAGCATCCACTCTTTTATGAGATGAGGGCAAGAGAACAAATCTCAGGGACACCCAGAGGCCCTTGCGGAAGTGATACTTTAGATATAAAAGGTGGCTTAATGGTTTTCTTACTCTGAACTATGCACCCAAATTTGGAAGAAAAATATAAAAGAAGAGTTGTCAAAAGACCACCATCATTACATTGAGAAATGGCCATAAGTTATAGATACCTAAAGATAAGAAATGATTGTTTTGATGAATGTATTAATCAGAAAGATAATATTTTAATATAGACCAAAATAGAAGAAATTACCCTATCAATTATAAGGAACTTCAGCTCTTTTGGAAATGAGGAATTTAAAAAAAATGATTCACTCATTTTGGTAATGAGTTTGGAAGTTTCTTATGAATTTAATCACACACTTATCTTAGGATCCAGCATCCCACTCCTGGATGAGTTCTACCAAAAGATTTGCATATAAATATCCATAGCAGCTTTATTCAAAATATTTCTAAAACATAAACAACCTAAATGACCATTAATAATTTTCAGTATTCCTTTACAATATAATATATATTTAGGGACAAAGTTAAAGTCTTTAATTTTAGCTTAAAATCAGAGAATGGCTCTGCCACATTGAATTGACCATCTTTATTGGAGCTTTACAAAGAGCAAATTTGTTTTATACAGACCACGATATTTCATCAGAGAGGTGGTATTTAAATTTTTACTCAGTGCAGGTAGAAGAAACAATCCCAGATGATTTGCAGCATTGTCTGAAGTTCACAAAAACCACTCTTTAAGAAGACATTAATGATTATAATTCAATTAGTTAAATATATATATGTACATTCTCATAAGCCTGAATAGTGTATCGAAACAATGATAATCTATGTGACTTCAAAACAGCCTTGGAAATTTAGAAGTGCAAAATAAAATTACTTTCCATAAAAAATACCCAATCTTATGTAAAATATTAAATGTATTCCTTATTGTGATAAAATTAGAAAATACATTGCTAAATTTTAAACCCACCCAATTTATCAAGAGATTTACCTTGCTTTATAGTGTATTACATAAACTATTACTGTATAATATCTGCATTTATTTATCATGTACCAAAAGTGTATTTGAAGCTGTCATTGGTGAGTTTTAGGATCATTTGTTGCTAGCTGATAATCATTTGCATTTCTTTCTTTCTTATCTAGTAATCTTCCATTGCCAGGCACAGCTTGACTTTTCCTGAGCTGGTAGGGAAGTTTTCCTTGAAAGGTTAGCACACAAATCTTTAACAGTTCAATTTCTTCCTTCTCTTCTTTACATCTAAAATACTGTATTCTCATTTGTTTAATGTCCTCCAGAGTTAGACAAAGGTATACCAGAGCTATGCTCAGACAATACAAATATATAAATGTAAATTATACATCAAAAATATCAAAGTCTTGGGCAGGTTGGGAAAGTTTTGTCATACCCTTTGTGTATAAGGAACCAGCCCTTTTCCTTGGGTTTCAGCCCCAGGTAGGGATCTGTGTCTGGGTACCAAGTTACTAAGGTAGAGGTTTCTGAGTTTATTCTCAGAAGAGGGTATCACTCTTGACATCTTTCAAGGGAAAAAAAATCAAGAAAAGGACTGATTATCCAGGTGCCCTTCAATTTCTTAAGATGGTGGTCATTAATGAGAGGTCCTCAGACTCCGGATAAACCCTGCCAATCCCACCTGCGTTCCAAATCCGTCACCCACAGCCGGGTACACAAGCCAAGCCAGGCCCTCCGCCCTCCCAGCCATGACACGCCGGTTCAGTTTTTTAAAAATATTTGCATAATGCTTTCTCCCTTTTAAATGGGAGATGTGTGTGTGTGTGTGTGTGTGTGTTACAGTGCGGAAATAGGACAGATCTTCATCATCAACTAATGTCTACACATGCCCCCTTAAAAATAAAATGTGGCTACAAAGGGAGAGAGGGGCTATGATTATAAACAGACCGTTCATTGTAATTCTCTCCTCTCTGGACAGAGTGCAGAGGGGCTCTTCTCGCTCACAGACACACAGAGAAAACTGACAGCATCAGAAGACGCTGCCTACACAAAAATGGAAATAAAAGGGGTCACATGCAAGCGATCCCCTCATAGACAAGCAAACTTGGGACGAGCAACTGGGGGATCTTTGGGAGCCGCCTCACTGCCCCGCCCCAGCAGGAAAAGGATGGATGAAAGTGAGGCGGGAGCGCTTCTCTGGACAAAGAGGTGGAGACTGGCCCGTGGTCTCCTCCTCTAACATTTTTCTCCCTTGACAACCGTGGTGAAAAGCGAGAGAAGGCTGGCGTCGAAGGAAATTCCGCGAAATCCTGCAGACGTCTATCACAGAAATCAACCTCTCAGCGCTTAACGCTGGTCGGGGAGACACCAGGTGGCCGTTCGTTGATGACAGAAATCATTCGGATCCGTCGGGAGCCAGACATGAACCAGAGACCCACACACGGTGGTGAAGCAGAGATAGCCAGGAGCAGACGCACGCGGCAGGATTCCGCCAAACGGCAGGTGGCAGCCGGTCCCGAGAGCGAGCTTGGCGTGTCGTCGGTGACGCGGAGAACCGAGTCCTCCTCGCGGGCGGAATACTGTTGACACAAGTCAATACCGGAAGCAGAGCCTTAGGACAACTTTGGTCGCAGAGTAAGGTCCCCCCACTCCCGCCTCAAAAAAAAAAAAATAAATAAATAAATAAAATAGTACAAGACACTGCTTGTGCTCTTCAGAACAGCCAGGCTCCCAGAAGGAAGCTGGAAAGCTGCACCTATCATTGAAATTGTCTTTATAAATGAAAAAATGGGAACTTCCGGTTGTTCACGGCGTCTCCAGGAAGCGGGGCCTTTAGGGTGCGCCGCCATTCCGGTTCCGGGTACAACCAACGCGGACGGCTTAGTAGTTATTTGCAGCCGCTGTTCTCCTCCAGGGTTCTATAATTATTGACCAATAATTTCTATAATTATAGATTAATCAATAATTTCCATAATTATTGATCTCAGAATGCAAGAGTTTCGGAAACAGGAATCTCTTCCGGCCCAGCTGTAGAACAGGCTCTTTGTCAACAAGGTTACGCTTGCTAAAGACAACATGTCAGTTTCTCCTTTTTTTCCCCGATGGCTTTATTTTAGTATTTCCATTGTCCCGTTATCAGCACTTGTAGAATGTATTTAACAAAATGTCCCTAAAACTAGTAATAAAATGGTTATGTCTATAAATTTTACCACAAATCAAGGGAAGTATCTACTTAAAATAAAATAAAATAAAAATAAAATAAAAATAAAATAAAATAAAATGGTGGGGGCAGAGGAACATGCTTCTCTTTCTCCTTCTCCTTTCTCTACTTGCTCCCTGCCTTCCAAAGTGCTCTTGGGGAGTCCACTTGCTCAAGGCCTCTTGGGCATGGCTCCTGGTCATGATCCTCAATTTTGGCTCAGAATAAATCTCTTTAAATTAAAAAAAAAACAAAAAACAAAGCGCTCTTGGAAGGAAGGGTATGCAGAGGGGAGGGGTGGGGCAGGTGAGTGTATTCTCCTACAGGTAGTGAAAGTTATCTGGAGACATATGGGACATTTATTTAATGTTTTCTTTAGGTATAAAGCTGCCTGGTTCGTGGCTGATTCTGTGTTGAAGGGGTTAATATGCAGTGACGGCAAAGTTAACAAGGGACATGCCATAAATGACTCCAGCTGTGCATAATTAACTGTAATACTGCAGAGTAAATGACTTTTATTGGCAACCATGTCATAACTTCATTAAAAGTCGTATTTACAGCCCTCTCATATGAAATGAGTCCTCCTGTATTCCGGAATTTAATGAGCATTCATTTTCACCTTGTTCAATTATCTTCCATCCCCCTCCCCTTCCCCCCAAACTTTCTCCGTCTCCCCAGTGTGGGAAGAGTGAAGCCAACGTGCAGCAGGAACGCAATTAGCACCTGGCAGAGCGCCCTCTTCTAGGGAGCGTTTCCCAAACCACAACCAAACTGTTTCTCCTTGTTTTCAACTATAAACAGGCAACTTTCTCACACAGAAACATTAAGTGACAATCATAAAAACGACAAACTGATTTGATGGAAAGCTTTGAAAGGTTAGGGATCTTAGAAAAGGTCATCTATAAACCAATCTATAACACAGTCCAAATCTGTAAAGTGTTATATAAACGCACAGTGAATGATGACCACAGAGGAGAGGACAGAAAATGAAACTGAGGATAGATTTTTTAATCAAACCATTTCCATTGTGATCCCTGTTATCTGAGATCACATATCTCAAAATTTTTTTTCCTCCTTGAGTGGTGTATCTAATTAAATCTCTCTTCCTCTCCTCGGTTCTACTTTTCTTCCCCTGCCTCCCTTCTTTTTTTATCTTTTTCACTCAAGTCCCTAAAGAAAGATCTTGCCTGACCTGTCAAGGAATGCAGGAACTCAGCCTCAAGATCTCCAGCTCAGCTGCTGTTCAATGTCGGATGTTTCCTTAGAGCTGTTGGACCTACAGAACAACTGGGAGTGTGGAAGTACAATATCATGAGTGGCTTTCTTTGTCAAAGCTCCAGTTGGTGTTATATGGTTCAAAGGGAAACTACAATGTCCATATGTGAAACTTCCCTTTGTAAAATTAATAAAGGCAGTAAGGTTGGGACTGTGGTAGAGGCTTGAATCTTGAAAGGTAAAGGCTTAGTTAAAAAAAAAAAAAATATATATATATATATATACACACACACACACACAAATAAAACCATCCATTGTTCCCTAACCCACTTCCCTATAATTGCTCACTACTCAGGAGTCACATAGCTGATGGACATAAAGATTCTTAGCTTTTTTCATTGCTCCCATAGATAACATCACCCTGTGAAAGCTAAGGCTGCTCTTTGAGAGACATTGTTCAGATCCTGCATTCCTGTGGACCAACTGACCCAACCAGACCAGTGCTCCACACCAAGGAAGCAATTCATCTGGTCTTACAACCTGGGAACTGACTCAGTGCAAGAAGACAATTTCTGCCTCCTGACCCTATGAGTTAATTCCCAGCCAATCAGCGGACCCAATTCCCTAGCCCTTTGCCTGCCGAACTATCTTTAAAAACACTGGCTCCAAATTCTCAGGGATACCGATTTGAGAAATTCCTCCTGTTTCCTTGTGTGGTGCCTGCAGTGCCAATCTCTTTCTCTGTTGTAACCCCGGCTGTCTCAGAGTATTGGCTTCCTTTTGAGCAGCAGGCAATAAATCTGATTGGCCGGTAACGTGTATATTTGGAAGAACATGCTCAGGGAACCCAGGCAGAACTGTATTTTAATCCACGCCACCCAGTAGCTTCTTCAGGACACTGGAAAATTTAGCTTAGGCTTCCTGAAGATCGTTTTCATATAAGTACCATCATTGTATGTAATTATTAGTGTTTAATAAAATAATATGTCTGCCAATGTGTTTCAATAAGACATTGAATCAATGTCCTTTTCACCCTCCCTTCCTTCCTTCCTTCCTTCCTTCCTTCCTTCCTTCCTTCCTTCCTTCCTTCCTTCCTTCCTTCCTTCCTTCCTTCCTTCCTTCCTTCCTTCCTCCACCTTTTCCTTCTCTCCAGAAGTTCATAATTTTCCTATATCCTATCTCAGGCACAATAGAATGTTTGATGATAATGTGTTGGGCTCTAGATTAACTGAGAACTACCTTGGCATAGGACTCACATTGATTGACAAACCAGAATCTGTAAAACAGATCTGTCTGCCATGAAAGGATGTCGTGAAAGGTAATGATGCCTGACTCAGCCTGGAAAGCAGTAAGAAAAATGACAGGATGGCCAGCAGTGAGCATTAGGCCATCTCACCTGCAGACTCCCACTGGTCTGATGGCCTAAGCAGGGGTGGCGGGGAGGGGGGACAGTGCCGAGAACTATTCAAGCACAGCCAGCACTTGCATGTGTGAAAGTAAAATGCCCTTGGACACTGGCTTCGCTTAAAACATAATGCCACACGCCAGGGAATACTTTCTGCTGCTGACCATGCCGTCTTCAGCAAATTCTTCTGCACACTGGTGCAGCTGCTCTCAGTCCTGCTGCTTTATCTGATTTTAGGCTGACCCTCTATAATTAGCACTTTGGGCTGGAGGTATTCTTTAGGAATGCTGTCCCCATCCCTCATCTGGGGTTTTAATGAAGCTTAGAAATACCACGAGCAGCAGCAACTTCTAATGGAATTTTCTTTCTTTCTTTTTTTTCTTACACTGAGGATCAAGATTCCTTTATTGAATTTTAACTGGGTTGCAACCAGCATTTACAGGGTTTTTAAAGAACAATAAAAAAAAAAAAGTGGAGCAGAATAGATTAGAAAAGAAAGTGCAGTAATTAGGGAAGTGCAGGTTCATGAAATGTTATGTGCACACAGTGTGAGTGATGCTGTAAAAGATGGCCCTCAAATTTGAAAATCATTGTTACAACCTTTAGCACCCAGACTCAATAAGCACCAGTGTTGGGACAAGTTGCCCTGCCCAGCTATGCCATTGCCTTATTGCAGCCTGTTCTTCAAAGTGCTATTTATCTTCATCTTCTTCCTGAGCAAAATGAGCCCAGTAAAACGCACACACAGACACACATACACACATGCACACGCACGCACACACACATACACAGAAATAAAATGTAAGGAAAGAAAGAAAACACGACTGGGGGAGGGAATCTGTTCTAAAGGAAGCAAGGAAATAGCTGTCTCCTTGTTGCTCCTTTGGGCTTCTACAGTTAATCAGCCCCAACCCCTTTCAGTATAAAGAAGCAATTATTTGACTTATCTTATCAAATTCAATAAAAATCTCAAATACGGAAATTTGCATTTAGATGCAGAGAGCTACAGTGTGTTCCTAACAAGGTAATTAAGCACAAACATGCAGGGTGGCATTTAATCTGATCTTTTACTAAGTGTTCCCATACAAGCTGATTCCAAATGTTTTGAAAAGGGGGGGGGATCAGGAGTGTTCTCCAGTGAATTCTACTAGATATACTCTGGTTCAAGTACGGGGACCAGAGAGAGGTAATACTGAGGGAAAGGGAAGATTTTAGGAATATTCCCAGGAGGGGAATTTTGGAAAGGTTTATTATACTGTTGGTCCCTGGCCCAGGCTTACACCTTGCTAAAAATAATGCTGCTTGCAATGTCTTTGATTTTGCATCTTTCTTGCTCTGTGGCTTCTACTGCCCTCTCTCCCAGGCTGAAGTTTAGGAGTCAGGCAATTACACACAATGTGCAAATTCGATTTACAAACAGACTCCGGGAAAAGCAAAGGGAACAACTACGAGAGCAGCGGATGATGGCAGATCCCTATTGGACACTAGGTTTTCATAGACCCAAGCTGGCACTCTGTTGAGGCAGGCGAGTAGACCTTGCACGGGAAACACGGGATGCCCTGGCACATGTCCAAGCAGATGGCCGGCCGGCAGAGGCATCTGCTCCGATTTCAGGCAGGGCAGGGAAGGCCAGAGAGAATGTCCTCTGGGCACTGGAGCAGGTTTTGGACACTTCTGTGACTTTTCTCCTCCCTCACTTGTCTCCTCTTCCCTCCTTGACTTCTTAACTCACAAGTGCCATTTTTTTTTTGAAAAGAAAGAGAAACATAAATACAAGGTTTTCCCAAGTTTTCTTTTTAAAGAAAGGTAAAGATAAACAGGTACAAAGGACACAAAGCAGACATTGAAAGGTGCAGGGGTCAGGGGAAGGGACAGAATGAAGAAAAAGACAAATTCCAAATATAGAAGCTCTGTTTAAATTGTATGCCACTACATATTTCTTCATGCTCTGTAACATGATTTAAAAAAGATTTTTTGTAACTTATCGAAAATGCAGAAGAAAGGCTGATTATTTGGATGTGAGAAACAGTAATTAAATAATGCATGACCGCTGCCAGGGTCTACTGGCATATCTCTTTCTCTCTCTTTAAAGAACATAGAGCAATAATAAAATGAGAAGATCCTGCCCTGCTCCACCTTGTGGGCGCTACACACCATGCATTTTAGGGCCAAACTCCCTGCATCTTTTCTCCCCTGGCATCCCCTTATTAAGACAATCTATTAGTTCATCAGGTTTGCTGTTCATGACATTTCCAAAAGCTGTAACTAAAGCTGACAGATGTCTGTTTGCAGGACCAGGACAATTGCATACACTACATTCATAGCATTTTACCACATTATTTAAACATATTAGCACACCGTCACCGTGGACTGAGAGGTGGTGAGTTAGTCCTCTAGGAAGCGTTTCCTTACGTGCATTAAATACTATGTCGTTGGTGCAAGTCTGCGAATGAAGTGCCTGGTTAGAATCCCAGCTCTGCTGAGTGAGGCTGTGTGATTCTGTGCAAGTTATTCCCCGTTGGTATAATTTTCTGCCCTGAAGGGAAGAGATAATAATTATACTTATCTCATAGGGCTGCTGTGAGGCTTGAATAAGTTAATTTAGGTAGCACAGCCTAGAAGAGTACAGGACATATTTTTAATAGTTAGCTTTGATATGATGAGTAGTAGACAGCAAAGCAGACAAAGCTTAACCAAAAACAGACAGAGACAGTGTAAAACAATAGGAAACATAAGACATGCAGAAGTCTTAGGACCCATAGCCTGAGAATACTATTCATTTGCAAACCCATTTTTTTTCCTTTGGAAAAGGAAAGGCGATTTGAGGTTGGAATGAGAAAAAAAATAATGTGATGGTCAACTTTATGTATCAACTGGCCAGGCTGCAGTGGCCACTTTCTGGCCAAACAGTGATTGGTTCCTGGGCCTCGATGACCAGGCTTACAGGAGTGGCAGTAAGTTTACATTTTGGAGAAAAGGTCTGACGGGACCAATAAAGACTTTAACCTCTTGTAGGTGCTTTTACTGTCAAGGAGATGGAAGTTTTGTTTTTATCAACTTAGTAAGTGGAGCTTTCTGCTAAATCCTCTTAAAGTAAAATGGAGATTTTCAGATCAGGTTCACTTGAGGAAGAAATATAAGCCAAAACTTTTTATTATGGTCACAGAGAAGGCAGTGTCCCCAAACTCTAACCCAAATTAGTTGGAGGCTGCTGACAAGGAAAATGAATGCTTCCTGTATAGCTGTGTCAAGGAAGAAGTTTACTGCATTGTGTGTATGTGTGTGTGTGTGTATGTGTGTGTATGTGTGTGTGTGTGTGTGTGTGTATTTCAGCATATTATGGGGGTACAAATATTTAGGTTACATATATTGCTTTTTCCCTACCCAAATCAGAGCTTCAAGCATGTCCATCTCCCAGACTGTGTACCATACCCATTAGGTATGAATATATACTCATCACCTCCTCCCCTCTCCCACTGCCCGACACCCAATGAATGTTATTACTATATGTACACATAAGTCTTTTTAATAGGATGAAGTATGTGAAACTCCTCATTGGGCCCTACTTCTTGTTTGGAGATCAGGGCTATATTTTTTTTAAAAGCATAAAAGAAATTATAAATTTGTGAAACAGATTTATCAGGGGCTACTTTTTCCTTATTAAAGAATAAAACCTTTTGGTAACAGCATTTAATATAAGATTTCACACACACACACACACACACACACACACACACACACACACACACACACACATATATATGTAGACACACATAAGCTATTCACCATCAACCCTAAAAATGTACCTATTATATTCCCTGACACATACCAACTTAAAAATCTTTATTCATTCATTAAAACATTCAATTATTGTCCTCTACATTCCTGATGTTGTAGAGGCTGTTTTCTTTCTCTGATTCTCTATTTTCTGTTCTCCAAGCCCTTCCACCCAATGCCACTGGGTGAAAATCAGTCCTTCCAAATAGATCCCACTCTATTTGCCTTTTTCACTCTTTTGCTCGCCCTCACAGCTGCCTGCAAAGGAATATAAAAGTCAGAGGAATAGCAAGGCTTCCACATTTGGCCTCACCTTTCTCACTGTCATTTGAAAGGAGAAGCTCCGTGCTTTCTCTGTCTGTGTAAGTCCCAGCCTTTGTTTTTCTGCCGCTGGCTAAACTCCACACTGAGTGATTTCAACGGCTAGAGGTTAATTTTCCCGTAATAGCCTCGTTGTGATGGAGGGTTTTGGAAATTACAAAAATTAGATGCACTGCTAATTGGCCTGTCTTGTTTTGGAGCTGCTCTCTGGGTTATAACACAGTCAGCAGAGGCTGTACTAAGGCCAGCTCTGATTCCCAAACCAACACTTACCAAGAAGACAGATGCAAAGGAAGAAAATTGTTCTGAAAAGAATCACATGCAGTGCGTGATTTTCTTTCTTTTAATTGGCTGGGAGAAGGTACTCGAGCAATGCATTCCCTCTCTTTGGGACCCAGGGCAGCAAGCATTTCAGCATATATTCCTGGGCACCTGCTGTGCCCAGTTGTGGGCTGAGCCAGCAGTAAGTGTAACAGAAGGAAATGCTGCTCCCTAATCTTAAGGGGTTTAGCTCAGTGAGAAGAAAATATCAAGTCATGCAGCCATGTAGTGTGTGGTTCAAATCTGCTCAAAGAAGAACTTAGATACACCGAGAGAATGATCTTGGTATTTCCTCTGTATTAAATCTAATTGTTTTTGTGACAAACCCCACCCCACTGGGTATGAGGGCCTTTAACTTGCCAGATGATAATGTAGAATTTTCTGAAAGATCCAAGTTTCCCCTCAGCTTACACCTTCATTCTGTGCAAAGTTCTCCTCCCAAGCGTAGCTGGTTTAATAGTAATTTTTGGATGCTTCAGTCTCTTCTAGTAATTGCTCAGGTCTTTTGGATTTTATTCTCCCCTTTGCTGGCACTAAATGGTATTTGGATGTGAGAAGGGGGCTTAGTGCATTTTTCTTAGTTGGGAAGAAGATTGTTCTTGGATCTACCTGGCTTCTTCTCGATCACAACTAGATCCCCATGTCAAGTGACCAGGCTTTCTGCTTTCTGGTCTGGTCCCAGTGAGGGGTCAAAGGTTCTATCTACCCTTGGAGGTAAACTAGTGTCTTTATCACTGCCTTCAGACTCAGAGCTGTCTCTTTTCCCGAACTAGACCTCTCCCAACCCACAATTGCTCTCAACCTCTTTGCATCTTCTCTCAAAACACACCAGCTTTTTGACACCATGTGTTTGCCAGCCTAGTCCACAGGGAGCCTGGGGCATGGCATCAATCCCAGCTAGCCACCCAACTTCCACTATCCGCCCCAATACCATCCATCATTCCCATACTATATGGGATGTGGCCCGGAGCTGAAGTCTTTTATTTCCCTATGGCCGTGGAAAACCCTATAATATGGCCAGGCAAGTAAGTCCTTAGCCTTACATTCCCATGCTTTATATATGTTGCTAAAGTTTCCCATGCCATCAGCTGAGTTAAGACAAGAACAAGGTCATTAGTGTCTAATGTCCTCACTCTTTCTTCTCCCTCCGACCCATCATTCCCCTGGTTGAAAGGAAAGAACTCAGGATTCAAAGCCTCTCTAAGTCAGATCTTTCTTCTACTTAGGGACACAAGTGTCTTCCCCAACTCATTGTTGGCAAAAAGACGCTTTCCTTTGCACTACACAAAACATCTTATGACTGGATCCTTTAGGCTTGATTCATAGTCTGCTAAATAGGAGCTCATCTATTAACATAATTTTCATTTCAGACCGTTAACTTGTTTTATAATCCAGTTTGGCTATCAGAAGCTTAATCTAAACTCCTCTGTATGGTAAAGCAGTTAAGAGTGCAAGCTCTGATCTCTGCTCTACTGCTTACCAGATTTGTGATCTTTGGTAAGTTATGCAACCTCTCTGTGCCTCTGTTTATTCATCAGTAAAATAATAATAATAATAATAATAATAATACCACCTATATCACAGGGTTGTCATGCAGATTATACTAGTGGGCATATGTAAAGTGCTTAGAACAGTGACTGGCACATAGTAATCACTGTAAAAACAGTGGCTGCTATTATGTGAATTTCTCCTGGAACAATTCTAATGGAATATTTCTAGAAGGGAAGGAGGAAGGGCAACATGTCAAGAGCGCAGGAAGTTGATGGGGAGGTCAATGTAAGGAAATGAAAGGGAAATTGCATAAATATATTTTCAAAATATTATTTCTGTTATAATTCCATGAAACAGTTAAAGAGTAATGGAAGGCAACATATAATTAAGCACTAAATTTTATTCTTCCTATTGCATGCACTGCCAGTATTCAGATAAAGGAGAGAGGAGATGAATTTTAGTGTCAGTGTTCAGGGGAGTTTTTATAGAGGTTTAGGAAATGAAAGGATGGATATGGTTTGGATGAATAGAGAGGGAGTGTGGAGGCTGAAAGACATAAATGGAAGGATTTTTATCTTTATAGGCAATATGTGAAATTGAGTGGACTTTGTTATTGTCTTTGGTGACTTCTTGATTTTATTCCTTGAAGACGGTTCAAGGGAATAAAAGGGAATGGATTAATAGCTTTCTCCTTGAGTGGAGGTGAGACCGAGTCAGTCCATGTAGCCTTGACTAATTGGCAGGCGGTGGGCTAACTATGGTGGTCATTTGAATGTTCTTTCGGAATCTGATTCTCTGAAGATGAGTATTATCGGGGGACTTTTCAGCTTTCCTTTTTAAAAGTACTAGAAGGGAACTGGCGTGCTCTGAGCAACTGCAGAGCCAATCAGCCCATGAAGGTGAAGGTGAAGGTGAAGGTAAAGGCTGTCTTCTCCCCCTTGCCCTGTCCCCTCCTCTCACCTTTCTCCCCACCCGAGGCTGACCCCAAAGACTCTATTTCACCCCGGAGCTTCCCTCAGGCTTCTCTTTATTTTGCAGAAGGCTCAAGTCCTGAATGAATTTTAAGTAATTTTCTGGGAAGAAATAAGTCACAGTAAGAATATTGGGTGACCCCTTTCTGACCTTAAACCTTAAACTGTCAAGACCAGGACGTGATGTGTCCAGTCTAAGATGGAACATTACTCCTAGAAAATAAAAACATGAATAAAAGTCCTCTTTAAGATCAATTCAAGGCCTCTAGACAATTTTTTGTGGCTTCTTCTACTTTTTTGTTTTGGACATGGAAAAGGAGAGAAAAAATGGGGAATGGACTAGAACTTAATCACCATGGATACAAACGTTTCTTCTAATGAAAGCCATGCCAAAAATCCAAGTTAGCCAGCTTTTTAGTGATTCTCCTCTTATTACTGTACTCAGGAAAAATCAAAGGCACGACTTTCTACCTAGAGTTCCAACAATTCTGTGGGCTCTAGTGCATTAGGCTTAATATTCTGTGTTTGGGTGCGAGTGTTACTATCTATACACTTGTATCCCTAAGAGTCTCATGATTATTTTTAAGAGGAGAAGAAATCCATGGAGCAACAAAGTCTATCAGCAGGAAATCTAATCTCATTTTAGAATTCTATAAGAACTTGTCATTGAAAAGGCAAACTCCCCAAAATTCTATCAAGGGGGCTTGCCAAAATCCCAGCAAGTGTCCTGAGAACTGCCAGAGCAGTACTAGTTGCTAGACAGATTTTAATGTGTGTAAATCCATTAACAAAAATCTCTAATTAAAAAAAAAAAATCAATGGATGCCTATGACATTAACCAGGAAAATCTAATAGAGAGCCATTAAACTTTTTTTCTATTCAATTAACTTGAACACAACATGATGGACTCAACAAATACTTTAATTAGATGCATATGAAAAGAAATTTTGCAAAATTAAACAGACCCTCTATTTGCAACTGATATGAGGAAAACTGCAGTAAAAGATTTGCTCAAATCCCTAATGACTGGTAATTTCCTTGAGAGGGACATGAATTCTTAGACAACATCCTTACAAATCAATCCTTCCCCCAAGAGACTGTCCTTTGTCAAGAAATAGTACACTGTGCTGTCTGATTCTTTTTCAATTCTTCTTCTTCTCCTTTTTCTTTTTCTTTTTTTTTTTTCTTTTCTGGGCAAGATAGTCATTTGAAAAGCACAAAAGGCAAGCTTCAAGGGATTGTTTACCAAACTCACTATTCCAAGTACTTCACAGTAAAAATGGCTCTTAATAAACAGCTCTAATTTACAAGGTGAATATGAGTTCAAGATTTCCCCGGACAGTCTAAGTGTATGCTTGTAGCCTTGGCATAATTATTAATAGTGTTCCTCTTTGCTATAAACAGTGTCCTGGTTTGGAAAATAAATTGTGCAGTCATCCTGGTAATTTATCGACCACCCCAACTGCATGTTTCACACTACTGAATTAGCCCTTTCAACTATTGGAGAAAACACAAAATTTTCCTGCAGAAAAGAAGAAGTTAAAGTTTGGGAAACTGATGGGTACCCATTATTCTCATTCCAGAGGCATGCGGATTGGCATTTTTGTCTCCTTCCTCACTTAGTTGTCTTCGTTCTCCTTCCTTCCCCTCTCCCCAACTTCACCCTCGATGCTTGTACATTTAGGATTAATCTTGAAATCTTGTGAGTGAATTCAATATAAAGCCCACTGCAGAGGTTCTCTAATCTAAAATGATTTTGTCTTCTTTAATTTAAAGAAGTATCATTTTCATCTAAAACAATTTATTAACAATATATTGCGTATGCTTGAAATAGAGGGCTGTGTATATATACACAATGCTGCAGTCATTGTGGTCCAAGTTGGCAAAAGCCACAGTGAACTCTGTTTCTTGATAGTCACCCTTCTGTGTTTCCCTCCCCATCCACAATTGGTCTTTGTAGCCAATAAATGATGGTTTATCATTCCAAGATCAGGTAATAAAAAATTGCTTTTTCTATCTTGTGTGCCCTACTGCTTACATGATCACGCTCTGTCTTGCAGACCGCCTAGTCTGGAGGAAGGCAGAGCTGTTGGGAGCTATGTTGTAAACTGCCCTAGGAAAAAGCCAACATGCAAGAAGTGGAAGTCTCTGGTCAACCACAAACAAGAAACTGGGATCTGCCAACAACCACGAGTGGGCTGGTAGTGGATTCTCCTGCTCCCTTTGAGCTTTCAGAGGACTACAGTCTTGACCAACAGCATCACTGAAACTTAGCGAGAAACCTCTAGCCTGGACTACCCAGACTGCTAACCTTCAGAAACTGTGTGAGACAGCACATGTCTGTTGTTGTATAGCGCTCAATTTTGAGGGAAATTCATCATGCAATAATAGCTAACAGATACAGTCAAAATTCTGCCTCCTGGGGGAATGTAGTCATATAGACTAATACAGTGCCCCAAAAAGTCAGTACCGGGAGCCTTCAATGAAATGGAAATAACATGAACATAATGCATTCACCTTTTCATTCAACAAACATTTATTTATCACAATGTTCCAGGCACTGTACTAGGTGCTATGCTAGCTACTAAAGAAATTGAAGTTTAGAGTCTAATAAAATCTGGGGAAGACAGGAAAATTATCAGTCAGTGTCTAAGAGCATGTCTATCTGGAAAAACAAGTATGTGAAAGTAGATGTAAAGCCGTTAAGTGTTAAATATACGGGGAACATTTAAAATTTTTGTTTCTACTACGTAATTTATGCATGAAAGTATATACCACTCAAATATCAAATGATTCACCTCGATGATAGATAGGAAAATTTGACCCTACTTAATATATTTAGGAATTATTCTTCTCAGCTTGGAGAATAACCAAATTAATTCTGTGATGTTTAACACTGGGAGGAACTTGCGTATTCATAAACGATTGATTGATCGGATTTAGTAGAGTACTGAACACATGGTGATAAATTTTGTATGGTGTTAATTAACATGTGACTTAACCAAGATGTAGAGGGGTGGGAGGCAACAGGGGGAACTAGGTCTGAAGTTTTTATATACCTTCTTAATTTAATCAAAATGGGAGCTATGGCTATTTAATCTTGAATTCCAGATCCAACACTGACTTCTTCAATGGTCTAAAAAAGATAATTTGCTGCTTTCGATTTTCAGCCATTAGTGTACATTAAATGGAGATAATAATACTTCGATAGCCATTATCAGGAAGGTTTCAAAAATAAATTGCACAGTTCTGGGTTGACATATGCAGGAGAGAGTTATTACCTAACTGATAATGTGTCTCTTCCTTTCCCATGCTGTGTCATCACAGTTTTAAGGAAATTCATGGCTGTGACTGTGTGGTCCACATCCAGTGAGTTGTGGTTATCCTTGTTTTCAGAGTCACGGTGGATTTTCCTACAAGGTAGGACATGACTTCTACTCGCATTACCACGGATGCTTTTACTCCTCTCACTAATAAAGAATCAGTGCCGACAACTCCAAAGTAATCACCATTCTTTTCATCTTCCCTTTTCTCCCCAAAGCTTAACCTAATAATAATAACCATTTTAAAGCTTTCTCATGGGAAACTTGGGCACGACTAGAAGGGAAATCAATTGTTCTTAGGACAGCTATTATTGTAAGAATTAATCACCGCTATTTGCAATTACTGTACCGTACAATTATCACTAATATTTATGCCGCTCCGACTGCTGCCAGAGACTGCATTCATTGCCTTTGCTGCTATAACCCAGAACAGAGAGGCAGAAGGAACAATAAATGAAACCAGAGCACAGAGATGACAGGTTGAGGGGCTCAGACGCTCCCAGTGTCAAGCCAAGATGTATTAAAAAGCCACTGCCTGCTCATGTTAAAACAGCAACCCACTCAGAGCTGGAAGTTTTCCTTTGAAAGAAACAAGAAGAACACAAATAGGTTGGAGAGGATACAAATTAGATCCATTCTCAGCCCTAAAAGTCTATTTTATGAGCCCGTGTAACTCATAGTTATCCTAAAGCATATGGTTCTTTGTCATACTACCCCCTCCAAAAAAAAAAAAAAACAAAAAACCCTCCAAAAAACACTTGGCACTCCCCGGTTGTGAAGAGAGTATTCTGCAATGCACCAATTGGACTGTCCATGGTCACTCACCTTGTTCATGATAGCGAGAGATACTTAGAAGGCAATAAGTAGTTAGGCATCAAATTTCACCAAACAAATGACAAGTCTATTTTTCTATTCTATTGGTCCAACGTCGATTTATAACTTAGAGATATTGAAAATATTTTCCACTTTTGTCTTTTGAATAACTTTAGTTTTACCAAAAAGTTGAAAAGTTATATAAAAGTATCCCTATGACATTCACCCAGATCCCCCCGATCATAGTGCAGTGATCAAAATCAGAAAATTAACATTAAAACAATAGTATGATTTAATCTACAAACCTGCAAATTTCACTGATTTTTCAGCTACCCTCCTTTGTTTCTGACCTAAGATTAAAACCCAAGATCCTATATTGCATGCAGTTGTTCTTAGTCTACCTTGAACAGGCACAGTCCCTCAGTCTTCCAAAACTACAGAATAATCTCACTGCTAGGATATTGACGTTGATATGGTCAAGAGAAAGGACACTTTCGTCAGCCCAAGAATCCCTTATATTCCCCTTTTATAGCCAAACACATTTTCCTCCTCCCCCACTCTCTTCTTAACCTTTGGCAACCACTAATGTGTTTTCCATTTTTATAATTTTGTCATTTCAAGAATGTTTTATTTGGGCTTTTAAGAATAAAGCTGCCATAAAGATTCCTGTACAGGTTTTTGTGGGAACATAAGTTTTTATTCCTCTGCAGTGAACGCACAGAAGCGCAATTGTTAGGTAGTTGCATGTTTAGCTTTTTAAGAAACTGTCAAACTGTCTCCCAAAGTGGCTGCATCATTTTCCATTTTGATCTGCAATGTACACAGTGATCCAGTTTTTCTGCATATTCACCAGCATGCGCTATTATCAATATTTTTTATTTTAACCATTCTGATAGGTGTGTAGTGGTATTTTATTGTGGTTTCAATTTCCATTTCACTTTTGACTAATGATGTTGAGCATATTTTTCTATGCTTCTTTGCCATGAATAAACCTTCTTGGGTGAAATTTGTCTTATAGACACAAAAATCTTTCTTCCTTTTTTTTTTTTTACTGTTTTTGCTTTCAGTGTCAGGGCAATACTGGCATCACAGAATGAATAAAGAAATGGTTCTTCCTTTTCTATTTTCTGGAAAACATTCTTTAGAAGTGGTGTTAATTCTTCTTAACACATTTGGTAGAATTCTACAGGGAAACGACCTGGGCCTGGTGAGTTCTTTTCTGTGTGCATTTAAAAATTGTTAATGTCATTTCCTCCATAGTATTAGGACTATTAAAAGTTATCTGTCTAACATTCAGTGTATTGTGATCGCTTGTGTTTTTTGAGGAAAGGGTTCATTTCATTCAAATTATTAAATTTATCTGTGTAGGTGTTGGTAGTATTGCTTTGTTACGCATTGGATATCTTCAGGGGAATAATTTTGACAGTGTCTGCCAGGTTTTTGTACTGTAAGTTAGTATTTTTCCCTTGATAATTAATAATTGTTACATGAGGAAATACTTTAGTGTTATGTAAATATCTTCTTATTCAACATACTTTTGCATGCATTAATGATTCTTGACTGAAACAATTATTATTGTGCATTTTGCCAAAGGGTAATTTTCTACTTCCGTCATTCTTTCCTCATTTATTATATACTATTCTACTCTAGGATAGAGCTTTCCTTCCTCTCATGAACCCGAATTGATATAAAAATAATTGAATACAGAGTATTCTTTTGGTTTTTTTGAGACAGAGTCTTGTTCTGTCGCCTGGGCTAGAGTGCTCACTGCAACTTCAAAGTCCTGGGCTCAAGTGTTGCTCCTGCCTCAGCCTTCCAAGTACCTGGGACTACAGGTGTGCACCACCACACTCAGCTAATTTTTCTCTTCTTTATAGACCTGAGGTCTCGCTATGTTGCTCAGGCTGGTCTCAAACTCCAGGCTTCTAGGGATCCTACTGCCTTGGCCTCCAAAGTGCCTCACCTAATTACAGAATATTTTAATATTAATATGAGCTCATAGATTCTTATTTTAGTCTATGGGCTATAATTTATTTCTATTACATTAATAGTTTATTTTCTTGATTAACTTGTCTTTGATTTGGCCACTAGGAGCTTATCAATTTGGCTTTTGTATTATTTTGAAGTCTTCCTTTTTTTTTTTTTTTTTTCAGTGTTATCTTTCCTTTTTGGAACCAAAAACTCTTCAGGTTCATCCTGTTCTTTTCCTGACTCCTCTCAGAAATCAATCATTCCCCAGAGCCCCAGTTCCTTTTACTGGGCAAAGGTACTTAGAAACCAAGATACGAAGGATAGGTGTGCCATAGACACGGTGGTGTCATTGCTCCTAGGTTTTCCTATTGCATAGAACTGGGAAATAAATTAATTACACACATCTATTTCTGTTTTTCTTTCCTTCTTTCCTTCTACCTTCCTTCTTCTGTAACAGTTAACAAAAACCAAAGTGTTTTCCCTATTCTCACACACTCTACTCAATACTTCTCATACTAACTTGTAAGATGGGAAAAACCAAATTGATTTTTCTACTTTCACACTCAACACAACATAGAACAGTTCACTCTGACACTAGATGTGTGGGTTGGTTTTCCCCACACACCAAGCAATTCTCTAGCGACACCAGCGAGATGTCTAACAATTCAATTCAGTTCTGCGATTGTTATTGTTATTAGTGTAGCGATATAGCATGATATTTAAGAGGCCAGGTCTTGTAGTCAGGCAGAGATGGCTTCCATTCTTGTATCGAGTTTGTAACGTGGAGCAAGGTAACTTTGCCTTTCCGAGCCCTTGATTTCTCATTCTGAAATGGAGATGATAATTATAATGACATCACCAGATTGTAAGGATTTATTCTAATAATGTATGTAACACACTTAATACTATATCTGAAAAATAATGTTTGGCTAATATTAGATTTTTTCCTACACTGATATATGGATATTTCTAACAACTTTTGGAATCAGAAAATATTCCATTTCTAGAGTTTCAAAGGTGTTTGCAAAGGCCATTCTATACAGACATCACAGTCAAAGAAGCATCTGCTTCAGTGATGTTAAGTGTATTTGGTAATGAATTTTATTAAGACATATATAAATAAATTTCTTTCTAAGGAGGATCTTCTCAAAAAGTGTGTTTGCTTGGCACCTTCTAGAAACAGGGCCAGCCTCTGCTGCCCCAAACATATGTGTTTTGTGGCATTATCTCTTGATCAGTGCCCAGAATGCACATCAGATAGCTAGACTCAATTGTGATACATCAAGCCCTTAACAGACTGCATTCTTGGGGGAGCGACCGCATGCTTTAAATTCTGAGAATCTCTTTACACTGGGTCATGTTTTGAGTCACAGCCAGGTCCTGAACTTTCTAGAAGGTAGTTAACAGAAGATTGGAGATGATGTGGGTGTGCTTTCTGCACACTCTCAAATTGCTCTTTCCTGTGGAGGGTTAATTTTACAGGAGATAAAACAAACCCAGATATTTCTGTTTTGCAGTGAACTTTTCAGCTCAATGCAAACCATGTTGCTATTGAGTGTCCCTCAAAGATATAAATGTATCATAGGGTTAATTCTGCATGGAGAATTCTCAATTATAATGTTTCTCCTTTTTTTTTTTTTACATACTCGAGAATTCAGGGATTAGATTAAACATGTATTTTTTGACACTCCTTTGCTTCTCCTAACCCTGTTTTCCCTAGCCTTCTGCTTGGCTGACCATAAGAGATGTTCTGGAGTCTTTCCCATTGACCTCATGAAACTTATCCTTTATTAATACCCTCTGGCATGCAACAACTTCAAGGTGATAGGAAAACAGGAATGGCATTAATAATTTATAACTGAATAACTAACTAGAACAGAATGGACCAGTTTCCTTCACCTCCTTACCCTCTCTTGGCCACATGGGGAAATGGCCGGTGCCAAGCAAAATGGGGCAAAGACACCAACCCAAAAGGCAGAAATGGAGCCACAGATTAGAGAGAGGAGGACAGCTGGGTTTTCTGATATCTGTTTCCTAACCAAAGAAAATTAGAGAGCTCTTTGTAAAAACTGCTGGTGAATAATAAGGGATCGTGAAGATTATCTAGCTTGGTGTTCTCTTAATCACATGAGAAAACTGAGGCTCAGAGGGATAACATAATTGGTCCAAAATCACAGGGCTTTTTCTAGGACAAAATAGAGTCATTCTGAAGAGGCAATTTAAGGACAGTATCATATGTCTTGAAACTAAGATTTTCACATAGGTTTATCCTGATATTTTTCAGGTTTGACATTTAATCCTACCAGAAAGGAGAAAAAAAAATGTATAAAACTACTTACAGAGTTTTCTGCAAGATTCTTATTAGTGCCACAATGGTTTTTCTCTGAATTCCTAGGCACGCATGACACATTCGACCTGCCCCCTGGACCTGTGGATCTCTCAAGCTCACACAGTATCCCAACTCATCCCTTCCTGCACTTGGTTGACACCTATGTCCACGTCGGTCTGCTGGAAGCTTTCATGCACCGACTCGAACAACTAACTTACATTGTATTTCCATAAGAGTCCCACCAACTAGATTAAAGAACATTGTCCATGGAGACTACATGTTTTAATTCTTTCTAGACCCACACAGCCCGATTTTCTATTCATGCCATGATAGATGCCCAATAAGTGTGTGTTAATCTACTGAGCTGTGCTTTTTTTTCATGACTGTCTATGAGTTCTCTGCCTCTCACTCTCAAATGAACTGGATGTAGAAAAAAAAAATATCCCATTGTCTGAGAAGAAACTGGTTCTCAAAACACATAAAACCCTTCATATATAAGGGTCCTCTTGAGAAACTTAGGATCTCCTCCAATATTAATTAATTATTTCTGGATTTAAAAAAATTATTTGGAGTTTATATTTGTGCCTTTTTTCAAGGCACTTACAAGCTCACGCATAAAGATGTAAATGTTATTCAAGTATCAATTTCTGAAAACGTTGATATCCTGTTAGAGAAGGCAGCTAATGCAAGGGCATCTGAGTTGTTAAACAAGTTCATTCTGAGTGACAGATCTGTATTCTGATGGCATAGAGAATCCTATAATGTATTAAAATGTTTCTAATAAGACCTAATGAATGCATTACAGTTAAAAATAATTCGATCTGCCTGATGATTGATTTGAACCACAAGGTAGAGACTGACAGCTAAGTTCCTTTTCTCTGTCTCAAACATTTTCCCTGCAATGAAGATTAATTCCTTGCATTGTGTTGGAGAAATAATAATAGAGTCATAAAACATAACAGAACAGGAGGAAGTTGACAAAGTACGTGTTTGATTAATTGTCTTAATAGATTATAGATGTTGACTGAAGTTTTTCTTTTTATTACTCAATGCTCATTTTTCAATATTTGAAGATATACTGCAAAAATAAATATATTTACCACCACCCCCAACTCTGTTAACAAAAACTAAAACACAAAAGGCACCTGTCAGAAGTACTCGAAGCATGAAAGTTTAATATCTGTTCGGAGAGCCTTTAGGTGATTGTAGGCTGATTGGTTTAGCTTGTCAGCCAGGACAAGAGGACCATTAATAGAACAGCCTGTCATTGAAGACCTTTGGACTCTCTCTTCTCAAGTGATGTCTGGCTTCTCATTTGCAGGATGGAAGTTCTGAATTTCTCAGAGAAAAGCCAAGAACTATTTTCAGTGGCACCTGTTCCTGGATTTTCTTAATCCCAGTTTCAGCTCAGATGGGCTTTGCCATGGGATCCTATGAGGATCTTAGGAGTATGAAGTTTGGCTGCAGGCTTAAGTACTGGCCATGAGCTGTATCCAGTTGGTGGAAACAGCATCAGAGATTAAGGGTTTCAGAGCATTTTTCTTCTATTCTGTGTTGTAATTCTAAACCATGTGACTTTCCCTGCCTGTCTGGATTTATTCACTCCAGGGTGGAGACAACTGTGACCAGACAACTGAAGACTCACTCTTCATAGGTATAGAATGCTGTAAGTCAGATCATCCGTAATCCATGGACTGCCTTTATTGACATTTATAGAAGTAGATTCTCAGATAGAGTTTAGCCGTGCAGGATGTTTGGGAATCATAGCTTTAGGATAAAACCTGTGAAAGACAAGGAGCAGGTGCAGGACCTGCTAGATTAAAAGTTGAATGTAATACCTTAGTCAACCAGGAACCCTGGAGCAAGAAAGGCTCTTCAGGATTGTCCCCCATTGTGACAAGATAGGCAGGTCTTTATACACCGTTATCAACCAGTCATTATATACAGGCCACCTGCAAAGGTCTTGGACTTGTGGAATGTGGCTATTGGCAGCTGAGGCAAGCCCTAAAGCAGTTGACACTGAAAAGCTGTCTGCTAATGGTACTTTCAAAACTGGGGTCAGCAGGTCCTTCCATCAGAGGGGATCTGGGTGGTTTATCACAGTATTTTTATCACAAGCTACACTCACCATCTTGGCCTCTGCAGTGATAAACCTAATGGCAAAAGCCAACACTAAAAACGGCAGAATGGAAAAGTGGAAACAAGCTTGCTTAAGAAATCTTACTAGGATACTATGGATATCTCATCATCGTAGCCATTTATTGGGTGGATTTTCAGTTACTCGCGCTGAAAACACCTCAACATATCGGGGAGAAAGAGCAGAGCAGGGTACCGTGTTGCAGGCAGAGGAAATGTTTTGTAAAATAGCCAAGATGGGAGAGAACACAAGTGTATGAAGAAATGAAAAGAGTACAATATGGGTAGAGTACATATTATGTAAGATAGAGAGGAAAGAAAGAAAGCTGGAGAGGTAAGCAGAAGTGAAATCACAGAGAGTGTCTCAAAGTTCACCACACGGTTGACTTTATCACGAGGGCGATGAGGAGCAACAGTAAGGATGTGAGCAGGACATTGACATAAGATTGTGCTTTTGAAGGATCTCTCCAGCTCCAGGAAAGAGCTTAGCGTGGAGGGGCCCAGGGAAGGCACAGGGAGACTTTTTGAGAAGTAATTGCTGTAATCCTGGTGATGGGGGCTTGGACTAGAATGGTGGTAGTAAGTGCACAGAGTAAGAGCTATTTAGAGGCTAGAACTAATTACTCTTGGCCGCTAAGTCAATGAGGAAAAACTTTGATTCGGGGGTGATTCCGTCGTCCCTGGCTTGGGCAGAGGTGTGTGAGCACTCCTTGAATCGAATCTTAGAACTGCGGTGCAGGCGCTGGGTTCTGGAGCCGGGCTCTGTGTGTCCTTCTTGACTGTGCTACTTCTTAGCTGGGTGTCTTTATCAGTTTTGGCCATTTTCGTGCCTCAGTTTTCAAATCTGTAAAGTGCGATTAAGTGTCACCCTTAGAGGCTTGTTTGAGGATGGAATGAGTTAATACAGGTGAATTCTTAGGACAGGCTTGCCCATAATAACTTCTCAATGCACACATATCTCGGAGATGTCATGGGTTCAGACCAGAACACTGCAATAAGGTGAATATCACAATAAAGTGAGTCACAGGAGTTCTTTTGGTATCCCAGTGCAGATAAGAGTTATGTCGACACTACACTGTCATCTACTAAGTATGCAAATAGCATTATGTCTGAAAAAATGTATATACTTTAATTATTAATAAAAATACTTTATTGGTAAAAATGTCAAGGATCAGCCGAGCTTTCAGCAAGTTGCAATCATTTTGCTGGTGGAGGATCTTGCCTTGATAGGCCTTGATATTGGCTGCTGAGTGACCAGAGTGGTGGCTGCTGAGAATTGGGGTGGCTGTGGCAGTTTCTTAAAATAAGACAGAATGAAGTTTGCTGCATTGCTTGACTCCTCTTCCTTTTTATAAAATGTTTCTCCGTACCACACAATGCTATTTGATAGCATTTTACCCACAGTAGATAGAACTTCCTTCAAAATTGGAGTCAGGCCGGGCGCGGTGGCTCACGCCTGTAATCCTAGCACTTTGGGAGGCCGAGGCGGGCGGATTGCTCAAGGTCAGGAGTTCGAAACCAGCCTGAGTGAGACCCCGTCTCTACCAAAAATAGAAATAAATTAATTGACCAACTAAAAATATATATACAAAAAATTAGCCGGGCATGGTGGCGCATGCCTGTAGTCCCAGCTACTCGGGAGGCTGAGGCAGGAGGATCGCTGAGCTCCGGAGATTGAGGTTGCTGTGAGCCAGGCTGACGGCAATCACTCTAGCCTGGGCAACAAAGTGAGACTCTGTTTCAAAAAAAAAAAATTGGAGTCGATCCTCACAAAACCTGCCACTGACTTATCAACTAAGCTTATGTAAACGTCTAAATAGTTGTTGTCATTTCAGCAATGTCCATAGCATCTTCACCAGCGGTAGATTCTATCTCAATAAATCATTTTGTGGTTTTTTTTGCTCATCCATAAGAAGCAACTTCTCATCTGTTTAAGTTACATCATAAGATTGAAGCAATTCAATCCCATCTTTAGGCTGCACTTCTGATTCTAGTTCTCTTGCTATTTCTACCACATCTCCAGTGGCTTTCTTCTCCAAAGTCTTGAACCCATCTCAAAATCATCCATGAGGGTTGGAGTCAACTTCTTCCAAACTCCTGTTAACGTTGATATTTTGACCTCCTCCCACGAATCACGAATGTTCCTAATGACATCTAGAATGTCATTAGGTAAATCCTTTCCTGGCGACTTTCAATTACCCTTGCTGTTTGATATATAGTGATCAGAGGAATCACTATCTATGGCAGCTATAGCCTCATGAAATGTATTTCTTCACTAATAGGACTTGAAAGTCATAATTACTCCCTGATCCATGGGCTACAGGATGGATATTGTGTTAGCAGGCATGAAAACAACATTCATCTCCTCGTACATCTCTATCAGAGCTCTTGGGTGACCAGGTGCATTTTCAATGAACAGTAACATTTTAAAAGAAATCTTTTTTTTTTTTTTCCTGAGCGGTAGATCGTAACACTGGGCTTAAAATATTCAGTAAACCATGCTATGAACAGATGTGCTTTCATCTAGGCTTTGATGTTCCAGTTCTAGAACACAGGTAGAGTAGATTTAGCATAATTCTTAAGGGCCCTAGGTTTTTGAAATGGTAAATTAAAATTGGTTTCAACTTAAAGTTACTGGCTGCATTAGCTCCTAATAAGAGGACCAGCCTGTCTTTTTATTAAAATTACCCTCAGGGTAATCTTAAGAACAACTTGGATCACATCTCTCCACTGCTACTAACTCCCAATAGTTTCCAATTATTAAGAAAAAATATCAACCTTTTATTATATTCCAAAAACTTATTCTTGCTCAATTCTCCAATCCCAGCTCTCTGGACTATCCCTTTCATGAGTTAATTAGCAACACAAACCTTCTTTCTGTTCTTCTAATATGCCATTTGAAGTCATTTGCATTTATTATTTCCTTTATTATTATTATTATTATTCAAATTTCATTATTGCTCATTATTCAAATTTCAAATCTAATGTCATCTATTCAAAAAGGCCTCTCCTAATCAACTCAGCTAAAGAAACCACCGATCACACCACCACCACACTCTAGTTATCTCATTCTTATTATTGTATTCTATCTCCTTTACATCACTTCTTGGTTCTTAACATTTTCTATCTATATTGTCTCCACTTTTTTCCGTCAAACACATACCATGGATACCTCATGTAAGTTTCTTAGAGCAGGAACTTTCCCCCTCTCTCTCTTTCTTCACTGCTGAATTGAGAGCATCTAAATAATATTTGCTAAATTGATTTGATCACTAAACATTTTATGACTGACTGAATGATGAGTGATTAAAATTTGAAGCCCGACCTGTACCCCTGAGACTTTATGTTCATACTTGAGAAAGTAGGAAGAGATATTAGACTAAATAAACCTCTTGGTTTATTTGGAATGTTGATAGAAGAAGAAATTGACTCTTCATATGTAACCAGAAACAAAGAGAAGAAATGAGCTGCACAGAGGAAAGACAAGATGGACGGAAGCCAAGAGATACAAAACAGATATGTTTGAGATATTACTGCATATATTATTCTATCCTGCTTTTTCACTTTATATTTTAAGTATTAATGCTTTCTCACATCAATAAAAGTCTTTGCAAATATATTTGATTGTTGAATAATATTCCATTTTCTATTGTGAGACCATAACTAATTTATTCATTCTGCTATTCATTAATATTTACTTTTTTTAAACAATTTTTTCACAATGAATATGCTTATGCATTAGTCTTTTGCAACATTTCTGATTACTTTCTTCAAATGAACTCTTAGTAAGAGAAAAACTACTTAAAAGAGATAAATATTTTTAATGTTATCAAGACTTCCTACCAAATGGCCTCTTAAGAAATTTTGTATAGTTTATATTCATAAAATCTATAAGAGTTACCATTTCAAAATGCCATCCACTATCAATAAAACCTATTTTATATTTTGTTCATTTATGGGCAAAAAGTCATCTAATTTCAATATTTTTGTTTATATTTGTGTGTTTACTAGAGTCATTAGTGTGTCATATGTTTGCATTATCTCTTGTATATTATACATTTGCATGTTATCTTTTCTCATTTTGGTCTTAGTGATGGCCTCATTAATTTTCATAACATTTTTATATATTAAGCATATTAATCATTTATATTTGTTTCAAATATTTAACTTACCTACGTATTTTAGAAAAAAATATTTGACCTAATGTCAGCAAACATTAAAGGTTCTGAAGCCAGGGAGTAAAACTAAGGCAGAATAGAAAGTATCTTCCTCAAGAGCCGAACATACTAAAAATTGGCCCAGGTGGGAAAAGTAAAGCAAAGTGAACTAAGGATTTGCCTGAGTAGAGTTCAAGTGGGGCATAAAGGATTCAGGATTTTTCAGATCAAGAGAAGTAACATTTGGTAGAGCGAGCTGCCCAGCCTGCGTGTGCGGATTTTCCTAGAGAAACAAGGCCAGTCGTGACAGAGACACCAGATGCAGAGCATAAAGTAGCAATTTATCTTTAGCGAATGAAGGATTAGACCATCTTTGATGCCTTAGACACCTTCGCTTGCAACCCGCAGCCTTTGAGCCTCACACATCCCTTCTCTGAGGCCATAACTATTAAGAAAATCCGAAAAGATTTTTTTTATCTAGTATCTGGAGAGAAGTCAGGGGGACAGGGCAGACACTAAAGAGAAGCAGAATGAATTCCAAGACTTCTGTGAAGCCGGGGGAATTAAGAAAATATCCCCTGAAGAGTATTTTGGTCATAAGAAAGCAGAGAGCTGTGGAGACAAAGTTGGCAATGAGTTAGGACATGCTATCCCAAAATAAGGCACTTTGGAATATAGAGTATTTTAACCTGAAGGACTTTGAGGAAACAGCAGAAACAGGAACAGGAAGGTCATTCTCATCGTCTACCCTTCTCCCCTGCAGCAGGTCATAAAACCTAGGAAGGACTTTCAGGGCTTTCCATGAAGTCCTAAATCTCTCATTCAAGACGTGCCTTCCCTACACATAGAGACAAGGAACGCCCTTATCTCTGAAGACACAGGTTTTCAGAGAAAAGAATCTGAACAAATAGGCCTGGCTAGGTCCCCCCTGGTTCATTGCCATTAAGTCACATCCCCTTTGTGTAATTATGTTTCTTCATGACTGTCCATTCGCCATCAAACTTAGCATAAAAGTACACAAGTTTAACTGATTCTTTGGATCTTCATTTCCATAGGAGGGTCTCATGTCACATAAAACTTGCGTTCAATAAATTAGTATGATTTTCTTTCCTTAGTCTGTCTTTTGTTGTAGGGCCTCAGCCATGACTGCAGAGGGGTGAGGAAAAGGTGGCTCTCCTCCCCTGCATCAATCCGGAGACTCCAACAGTCAGGAGATAACCTGACCACCAGGCACACCTCACATCTTGCTTTCCCTCGTGGTGGGTTAACAGCCAAAGAAAAGCCTTCAAAGCCCGAACACCTGGGGAGAGGAGACTCTATATTTTTCTCACAAAATCATGCTCGTTGGCACACGTACAGGTGCTCAGTGATCTAGGCTGGCCGCGCACCCGGGAACTGGCGCAGACGCAGGGACTCGTGCCTGCTGGATGTGTCCCATTTCCCAACTTGCGTCGAGTGTCTTGAAACGACGCCCATTGAGAATGTCCCTATTAACACCACACACCATGGCGCTAGGCTGTTTTCCCTTTAATTGATCTGAAATTTATTGTGGTAACCCTATTACCCAATTTCCTGAAAGATACTGCCACAGCAGCGCCTTTCTCTTCTCAGCTCACTTGTGCATATAGAGCCAATTGTCATTCAGCAATGGGAAGAAAAAAAAAAAATAGCCTTCATTATCTTCCTTTTCTTACTTATTCATATTTCCCTCAGGCTTTTCAATGTTGCCCAAAAGAAGCCGTCTTGCTCTTAGTAATTCCATTCTTTTAATATCATGGAAATTGGCTTTAGGACGCAGTGCGTGAAAAGCCAGAAAGGACAAGCTTACTTTGGTTATTCCAAAATTAAACTTGTTCGTGAAAAGGGAATTTGTTTCTGTTTGTTTGCATGAATACTTCCCTCTCCTCAAAGCTTATTTTTAAAATAAGCTCCTTTTCACTCCTCCGCCTGCCCAGAATGTCCCTGCCCCCTTTTTCTGCCATTGCAATCTCAGCCGTCTCTGTTTCCATTCGATGCATTTTCAACATCACATCCGCACTCTGAAATCACCGCTGTACTTTCATTCAGTATCACAGGAGGCCTATGAACATCATTCCTTCACCCATTCGCCTATTGTTTTATTCGACAAACTAATTAGAATCCCTGTTTATAAGCCAGATGCTAGGAAAATGCATCTCACTCATTCTCCTCATGCTGTTCTAGGTGATTGCCCCGACTTAACTTTCTTCCTCCTTGTCCATTTATCTTTCTGAATTTTATGTATATTTTAAAGAAATTTGTCAGTTTTGTCTGGATTTCAGATTTATTGCTTATGATAATTCATAACACATTTACAAATCTCTATAGTTATTTCTCCCTTTTTAGTTTCTATTTTGTAGCTGCTTCTACCTTTTCAGTTCTCCATTTTTTTTTCTATTATTGTATTTTCTTTCATTCTTCTCAATCAGTCCTGACAGAAGCTTGTATGTTTTAATAACCTTTTGGAAGACAGGTTGGGCAGTTTCTTTCAAAACTAAACATACTCATACCATGCAATCCTGCAATTGCCCTCCTTAGTATGTACCCAAATAAATGGAAAACTTATATTAGCAAAAAAAGCCTGTATGTGGGTGTTCATAGTAGCTTCATTTACAATTGCCAAAACTTGGAAGCAACCAAGATATCCTTCAGTACGTGAATATACAAATAAACTGCAGTATACCCAAATAATGAAATATGATTAATAGAAGAAATGTTAAGAAGAAACGATTTATCAAGCCATGAAAAGCCAGGGAGGAGTCTTAAATGAATATTATTAAGTGAAAAAAGCCACTCTGAAAAGGCTACGTACTGTGTGATTTCAACTCCATGACATTCCGGAAAAGGCAAAACTACAGACATAGGCAGTTACCAGGGCTTAGTGTGGAGGGGAGAGCACAGAGGATTTTTAGGGTAGTGAAAATACTCCGTATGATACCATCATGGTTATGTCATTATAAATTTGTTCAAAGGTGTACAATGTATAAGAGTAAACCTTGTTGTAAGTTATGGACTCTGAATGATAATGATATGTCAATGTGGGTTCATTGACTATAAAAAACATACCACCCTGGGAGGGAATGTTGGTAATGGTAGAGGGTATGCACGTGTGTGGGCAAGGGGTATACAGGAACTCTCTGTACCTTCTGCTCAATTTCTCTGATAACCAAAAAATAAAGTTTATTAACAAAAAAGGTATGGGAATAATAAGCACAAAATTCAACGTTTGATCATCTTTCCCTAGAGAAGGCAGGAGTCTGGAATAGGGAAAGAGCACACTGTTGATGCCATGTTTGCTGTGCACAATGTTTTAATCCTTAAATTGTTTGTTGTGCGTGCTTATATTGATACAGATAAAAAAGAAAGAAGTTGGAGAGCAGGAAGATAGAAGCATTTTTATGTTTTGTTGTTAGGCATATGTACAATTGAAGCCAATTCAGAAGGCAATTGGCCTATATCTACCAAAACTTTAAGTGCACATACCTATTTACCCAAGAAATCCACATGTGGAAATTCATCTGAAAAATTGTTTCTCTTTGTATGCACATATATTGATATTTGATTGCAAAGACAGAAGCACAATGATATTTATTGCAGCATTATGTGTAACAATAAGACAATGGAAACTAACTATCCATCAATAAAGAAAAGGTTAACTAAACTATAATATGTAATTCCTGTGGAATGCTTTGCAATTGTTAAAAAAATATTTCACATATGCAAATAGAATTTTATTGAAAGGAAATTAGACGATAAAAAAAATGTATCCAGTTTACCTTGGTGGTAGTGAGTGGAGAGGGAGAAAGGGAGATTTTAATTTTTGTCTTGCATACTTCTCTCTGTATACTTTATATAACAAGAAGAGTGTTCTTTTATTAATTGGCAATTTTTAATGCATGCTCTTACTTGGCAAGAATCAATTCATTAATATATTAATTATAGTTAGAAAAAATATTGCCTATTTCTCAAATTGATTTGTACTCAAAATTATTTAATTCCCTTCATTCTACTCTCTTCCTCAGAGTCATATTCTTCTAATTGACAAAGACATTAAAAATTACACATAGTTTGTCAAGACTCATGACTCCTCTGGAGGAATTCTTCACATCGTTAATGTGTTTTGTCCATCTTCCTCTGGACAAGGTGATTTTGATGGATTCATTAAGGTCCGATGTTACAGGTCAGGTAGAAATTCAAGACTGAGAGCACATCTGATTGTCATAGCAGGTTTTCACATGGCCTTCCATACCCCAGTAACCTGCTAGAATGATATATCCTTTTTAAAATTTTGTAATGGAATGAGGTAAGAATTCACCTCACTTGCCGGTGCTTAAGAATCCTATGGAATGTCACTTTGGGAGGCCGAGGTGGGTGGATCACTCAAGATCAGGAGTTCAAAACCAGCCTGAGCAAGAGCGAGATCCCGTCTCTACTATAAATAGAAAGAAATTAATTGGTCAACTAAAATATATAGAAAAAATTAGCCGGGCATAGCGGCGCATGCCTGCAGTCCCAGCTACTCAGGAGGCTGAGGCAGGAGGATCGCTTGAGCCCAGGAGTTTGAGGCTGCTGTGAGCTAGGCTGACGCCACGGCACTCACTCTAGCCTGGGCAACAAAGGGAGACTCTGTCTCAGAAAAAAAAAAATCCAAGGAAATGTGACATAATTTTCTAATTATCCCCCAAAGGTCTCTGGAATCCATCAATTTCTCTCCAGCACTGCTCAAGCTGGTAGCATCTGATAGCTCTTCTCTAGTCTCCTGGTGTCCACATTGCGACCAGAATCACCTGTCTACACACGGAGCATCTCAAAGAACATCCCTACTTCCCTACTTCAGAACCACTGCATCACAGAGAGAGACTTTCACATCTGACTCCAAACCTCCTTTGCCTACCTCAGTATCTGTTCCACCCTCTCCTATCAATACTGGCTATACCAAATACCCTCCTGTTCCTCACACATCCCCCATCTCTCTCTTTACACATGTTCTTTTCTCTTCCCTTTCCATCATGGTATGATAAAAACCACTTAGGTTTTGGTTAAATCATACATGAATCCAAACCCCAGCTCTGCAAATTCTGGCTAATTACTCAACATAATTGATCTTTAATTTGCTCATCCGTAAAATGAAATTAAAAATACTTAATCGGATGTCTGGGAAGATCAAACCAATTAATACATATAAATCATCTATTTTATGGCTATCTTAATAAGTACTCAATCAATATTTATTTAATCAATTCATACCATGGCAAGCAATAATTGAAGGTATTTAGTTCCTCAGAATCTACCTGTTTGCTGTTATTCCAAGCAATTCCATGTATCAATCAATTATTTGCTACATTATTGGGTTGCATTATTGAGCTTTCCAAACACATGACTCAGATCAGCATTATATGTTCTTTTGTATTCCCTCATAGCTTTTAGGAAATTGTTAATAACAAAGCAACTAATGAAGTGTCTATAAAAATCCACCCTTCCCCACTGCCTACTGCATCGTGTTGCTCAGCTTCCATTCTCCTAGACTTTAGTTCTGAACACCATTTCAGATGAACGTTTTTGCTCAGTCTAATATATTTATGAGAGTCATACAACATGGTTTTAATGGTACCATTTTAAATGTTCACCCTGTTAAGAAAGGAGACTAATTCTGATCCAATTTTCCTTGGGGACCACATATCTTGGCGAGTAGCCATTTCTTAAGGAACACATGAATCCCGAAAATACCAGCTACTGCATCCATAATCGCTGGCCCTGCAAACAGAGCCACTGACAAGACAACCTCGATTACTGACCTCCCCGGGCTCACAGCTCGACACTTGTGATACACGTTGGACAACTCATTAACGATAGAGTGTGGTAGACGTTACGAGAAGGGGTGTCCCAGGTCGGTGGGAACATAGAGCAAGGGGGTCCACCTGAAAAATAGCATTTGGGATTTAAGCCCCAATAGCCATTTCCCCCCTGCCCCCCCCCCCAAAAAAAAAACCCCTCCAGAAAACATGTTTACCGCAGTGAAGCTGTTTCAAATCCAGGAAAAGAAAAGATGATTTTTTTAAAAAAATCCTTTAATCACTTGAAACACCATCTCAACCATCCAATCTTCCCTGGAGCTCCTGGTAATTACAGCACATTTTCTCCCTCAATTGTCAATGACAAAGTCCTTTTGCAGGCCATCGCTGTCCCGTTGTTAGACCAGAATTCTTTTTCTTTTTTTTTTTTTTAAACAAATCATCCAAAGCTGATTTGCTACAGCTCTGATACTGGAGAAGGGACATTCTGCCTTGTCCAAGCTGTTGTCAGCAAAGTGCCAAATCCACAACAAGGAGCTGCCTGCCTCAGGAGGTGGTGAGGGCCACTGCAACAGGAGCTATTTAACCAGAGACTGACAGTCGTTGTTTATCCACCGAGTGGGTAGTTGAAAGAATGCGTGATCTCTACCATCCACAATCCTGGCTATTTAGAAGGCATATGGAATTATATATACATATATAAAACGTGTGAGTGTGTGATATGTACACACACACACACACACACACACACACAGAGACATAGAGGAATAACAGAGACACAGACAGACATTGTAGGAGTCCAGAGGAGCAAAAGATTAATTCCGTTTCCACTTTATGGAAAATAGGGAACGCTTTATGGAAAACGTAGCAATTGAGTTGTACTTCAAAGTATGAAAAAACTTGTAGCCTCAAAAAGTTGTATAAACAGCATTTAAGTGAAGAGAACATCAGGGACCATCAGCGAAGTCACAGAACAGGAAAGTACAGCAAATGGTAAGATCCTCTTGCTCCCTTGTAGCTGGAGCAGAGACAGATGAGAAGTTTGATTGAGATAAACACAGGAAGAAAAATTTAATTTTTCAAATGACCCAAGTAAGGAACAAGCCTCTGTGATTCTAATTCATTGTTCCTTCAAAAGAATCTGATTCACATTCCATCATGATCTTTTCTGAAGAATATCCCTTTGGTCTGGAACTAAAACACATTAACATATGTTTTTTTCTATTTTGAAGTGACTTTTTCTCCATGAGATCGAGGACTTGGGACTTGCCCAGAAATTCATTCCGGACACATGATACATATGTCCACATGTGTTTTCATTCATCATCAGAAAAGACCTGATATATGAAATTGTCCACAGTCCTTTTAGCATCTTGGGTGGACCAGAGCCGAAGTGGCTTATGACCAGAAGGGACAGGTGTTCCCTCATCAGAACCTATCTGCCAGTAAAGCTGTTGGCACTATTCTGGATGCAGTGCTGAGCTCAAGAGGACATCACAGATTTCCACTCTTAGCTGCTTTCCTGGAAGAGGTTCCCAACCATCAGCTACAAGTTATTGCTGGTAATTTACCAACAACGTCAGCAGGCCTGCCTGAAAAATGTTTTTTAAAATGGAGATATATTTCCTAGAGTATCTAAGATTAGCAGTGTTGGTTTACTGCACTTGATCTACTATGGCTAAAAGTGCAATAAACCAACACTGCTAATCTTAGATACTGAGAATTTTAGGAACCAAGTTATCCAAATATATAACAAATATCCAAATATATAACATCTTATTTGATAATAATTAAATATCATGTCCTACAGCAACTATGGAAAAACATTCAATTCTTTAATAACAAATTAATGTATGAAAACCCAAAGGTGGAACCCAGAACATAAGGATCTGGACTCCTCCTGCAAATGGAAAATGCAAATTTACTTTTCAATGTTTTGATAATTGGCCTGGCTTGGTGGTTCATGCCAGTAATCCTAGCACTTTGGGGGGCCGAGGAAGGAGGATCGCTTGAGGCCAGGGATTCAAGAATAGATGAAAACTGTAATTGATTTAATTCATCCAAAAATATTTATTGAAGTATTGTTTCAGACACTGGAAATACAGCTGTGCAAATACACAGCAGAAGTGTCCCTGTCCTCATGGACCATGCATTATAAGCAATAAATAAAACAGGCCAATAAAGAGTAGGTCAGATGGTGATCACAGTTATGGAGAAATAAAAAGCAAAAGAGGATTAAGAGTGTCCAGGCAAGGGGGGTTAGGAGAGGGTTCTGCAATTTCCGTCTCATGTAGGGCCAGGCCTCGCCAATTAAATGACACATGAGCAGAAAGTGGAAGGAGCTGAGTAATGCAGTCAAATAATCTGTGCGGAGAGGATTCCTGGCAGAGGAAGAAGCAGGATCAGACATCCCAAGGTGAGAATATGGTTGGCATGTTCAAGAAACAGGAAGAAGACTAGTTTGGCCAGAATAGGATGGAAAGGAAGGAGAGCTGAAGGAGGTGAGATCAAGGGGGCTGCAAGTGACCCAGCTCACATAGGCCCCTGAGACCATTGCTCCAATTTGGCCTCTGCTCTGAGTGAGATGGATGATCACCAAGAAGGTTAATGCCAAAGATGCACAGGGTCCCACCTGTTCTTTGAAAGGACATCTCTGCCCACTGTTTTGGGTAGGGTCGGGTAATGGAAAGAACACAAGCAGGGAGACCAACGAGGAAGCCATTGCAACCATGCAAGTGAAGGATGATGGCTTGAGGCAAGCAGCTAGGGAGGAACGGAAAGAATTAGCTGGATTCAGTGTGCATTTTGATGGCAAGGATTTGGCGTAGATTTCCTGTGAGTTGTGACGAAAGACAAGAGGCAAGGATGGCTCTGTCTTAGGATGGAGTTGCCATCAGCTGACACGAGCAAGTCTGGCAAAGCAGCATCTTTGGAGAAGAGGAGATCACAAACTGCTGTTTGAGGCATGTCAACTGAGAAGTTCCATTAAATATTAAAATGCAGACATTAGGAGGCAGAAGGAAGGAGGCATTTAAACCTGGAGGGTGAGTTCACAGCCAGAGATGTCGCGTTGCTAACCAGGAACCCGGGATCGGATAGATCATCCAGGAAATCAGTGCAGACAAAGAAGAGAGAACCGACTAAGTCGAAGAAGCCCCAAAGCATATATTATTGCAGCGTTAACTGTGCAATCCCAGTCTTTTTGTTTTAAGACTATATTTATTATTTTGGGTTTGTGTTCTGTGGCTGTATGGATTGTCCTCTTATGTAGACATGATCAATGCCAACAACTCCTGGCTGATTCATTTATTTAATATAGACTTTTGAGCACCTACAATGGGCAGTGCTTTCTGTTCTTCCCCCAAGCATCCCTCCATTATCTCTAAAACTTTTGAGCAAATATGAAATAATGGATATAGGTAAGGGCTCATTCTTCTCATAGTTGATCCCTTAATGGCTCCATCTTTGTATCAGCCCAGTGTGTAATGGTCAGTTTGTAGGCGAACAATGACCACATCTTAGCAGGTGAGACACAAAAGCCCAAATAATAAAACAAAGAAGAAGTCATAGATGAGATAAAGACTGATCTGGAAAACCCAAGATCCTGCCTGCCCATTCCTTCAGTGGAGTGCTACAGCAGGCTGATTGTCTTCAGACTCTGGAAACATTAGTTCAATAAATTACTTCTATTCATTAAATTAATTATAAATTCATGACTGTAATTTTAAAGTCATCCTTTTTTCGACCCTCTACTCCAATGACATCTGAGTACTATTGACTATAAATGTCAAATTAAATTTCTAGGCATATTTTCCTTGTGTTGGGATCAATACATAACTGAAAGAGCTTCTTTGATAGGACATTGAAAGTTATTTGTCACCCATGTGACATTTTGGCAGTTGTCCCCCGCTGAATATTTCAGTTAGATATTGGCAGCTTTCCTCCTGGGTGCTACAGGGAATACAGACTGGCTTTATAAATCTGAACTTCCAAACTATGAAAAAGAGATGTAAGATCTTGAATCATATGCATATTAACTTTGAGCAAACCCAATATAAGAAAATCCAAATTTATGAAAGCTGATTAAGTTGCTGCAACTGTGTTAATTATTTATTGATCTTTTCAAACAGTATTCCTAGTTTTTCAAAATAATTTAGTATAGAATTCCTTCACTCATCTAAAAATCCATTACTTATAGCTATTTAAGGACTCATATTTTGCTTATATTTTTTTTAAGGAAAGTCTTTTCAATGAGTCATAGAGTTTAAGAAATTTAGGAAAATTGATTTGCTTAAGACATTACTTTCATACTCTAGTCATTTGTTCATTTATTCATTTACTGATTCAATCATTTCAATAAACATAAATTGTGAGTCTACTATATACTAGACTTGGAGCTACCCCGGCATGGGAGTTGTGTGTACAGACCTAACCCTCCCCACACCACTAGTAACGGTGGGGCCAAAAATAGACTCTGGAAAACAACCTGGTCTATAATGGGTCTTCATGTTATTTGCCAAAGGCTATCTAATGTAAACCCCTCATCTTCTTCCTCTGTGAAATCCCCAATAAAGTCTGCATTTCTAACTCAGATGTTTGAGTGAATTTCTTTGAGGAAAACGAAAAAGTTGCCAAGCTCTTTTTCCAAGGTTAGCATGGGCTAGAAACAGAGGCACCGTGCACATATACAGAAGCTGGGATAGCAGAGATGACTCATGCTCGTTTGCCCTCTATAAAACACTTCTCATGTTAGAACAGGAGTGGCTGCAGACATAGAGCTCTATTTCCAAATATAGTCCATTCCTTAAGGTAGGGTATGCTGCCTTATGTGTAACTCCAGGTGCCTAGTCTGGTGCCTGGCCCTCATCCTAATCCCATAGGTAATTAATGAATAGTCACTGGCAGGGTGATTATTTCTGAATATTTCTCTGCTCCCTACCTGAAAAGTAGAAGGACACGTCCCCAGACTTACAGCCAGTGCCGACCCGAGACAGAATTGTGAAGCAGGACACAAGCCAACATGAGTGGTTGACTCAGGCAATGAGGCTAGGAGAAGGCAGACCTGAGTCCTCCTGTGGGCAATGCTGGTGCCCATGGTATGTGCTCACTCTCCCTGAGACTTGCACAGAGGGACACACCAGAAACCCGAGGCTGATGTGACTAAGATGATGACAGAAATTGAGGGTAAGAACAACAACCGGTACTTCTTGAAAGAAAAAAAAAAGGAAAAGGAAGACACGGCCTTGTCTTCTCTTTCCATTCACCATAACCTTCTCCCTTCTCTCATTCTGTAGTGCTTTGAGTTTCCCTTTCTAATGAGTCAGTGGGCGTGAAAGATATACATGAGCCTGTGCTTGTCAGAAATCAACGTGGAGGAGGCTGGGCGTGGTGGCTCACGCCTGTAATCCCAGCACTCTGGGAGGCCGAGGCGGGCGGATCCCTCGAGGTCAGGAGTTCGAAACCAGCCTGAGCAAGAGCGAGATCCCGTCTCTACCATAAATAGAAAGAAATTAATTGGCCGACTAATATATATAGAAAAAATTAGCCGGGCATGGTGGTGCATGCCTGTAGTCCCAGCTACTCGGGAGGCTGAGGCAGGAGGATCTCTTGAGCCCAGGAGTTTGAGGTTGCTGTGAGCTAGGCTGACGCCACGGCACTCACTCTAGCCTGGGCAACAAAGCGAGACTTTGTCTCAAAAAAAAAAAAAAAAGAAAAAGAAAAAGAAAGAAAGAAAGAAATCAAAGTGGAAGGAAAATAAATAAATTCTAATAAACAGCCCCGCCTTGTGTTCTCATCAAAAAAAAACAAAAACAAAAAAACAAACAAAAAGAACTAAGAGACAAAAATCATGTCTGGAATGCCTTTCATTAAAATGGCCCCTCACCATTTTCAAAGACTTCTAATTCTTTTAAATTAAATTCCCGCGGTAGCTTCTTGAGGCAGAAAGAGTCAGAATAATGTATTAATAATGCAAACCATATGGAATTGGATTCAAAGGAGGCGGAGGGCAGGTGCTAGCTGACCACACACCAGCTGTAGGGCCTTCAATTCCTTTAAACCTCATTTTCACCCTCTATAAAATAGAAATTAAAATGAGCTTTTCTTTGTAGGGTAAAAAAATAAGAAATTTCTAAAATCCATTAAAATGTTCACTATAATATTCACTTCTGAGAAAATAGGTATGGAGCACCTACTGCGTGCTAAGCACTATTCTTGGCCCTGAGACAGAGCAGTAGGTAATAAAATCAAAATCTTTGTGTGCATATGTGTGTGTAGATAAATAAGCAAAGTGTACAGTACATGGTATGTCAGATGTATAAGTCTTACGGAGATAAACAAGGAATTCAGAGCTAGAGTAGTGGAGGAGGGAGGGGGTTAGGGAACGACAACTTTACATGGTGTGAAAGCCTCTCAAAGAAAGGACAGTTGGGAAAAGACCCTGCCAGGAAAAGGGAACAGCAAGTGCAAAATCCCCGTGAGCATATTTGAAGCACAGCAAGAAGTTTTGTGTGTTTGGAGCAGAGGGAATGAAGGGGAACAGAGCAGGACATCATGGGGCCCATCTCATAGGGCTTCGTGGGCAATTTTAAGACCTGCAGCTTTAACTTGGAGATGGGCAGGCACTGGAGAGAGGATATACATCATGGGACATGTGGATTAATTCATTTTTTTTCTCCATTATGCTGCTTAAAGAACTGAGCCTCAGGGAAGTTGAGAAATGTCCAAAGATGATGTGTGCTGAACCTGGGACTGAACTCCAAACTTCCGGTCATTGAGAGGAAATGAAGGAGGCGCAATCAGTTCTCTGTGGGTGGGAATTCGCTCCAGGCAGGAAGGGGGCAGAACAATGCTCCTGTCACCTTTGCAATGGCTGTGCTCATGTCACATGGAAGCCCCTCTGTAAGAATTTCACCCCAGTGTGCAGGCAACAGCCCCGAGCTATCGCGCTCCTCCCAAATGGGCAATCCAGCCGCTAACAGCATCTTACCTCCCTGCTCAATACTGCATTATGGAAAGGGCAAGCTATTTCTCGGCACTTAAGGCCTAGTATTTCAAAAAGTGGTAACTATAGTTTCTAGCACCCTGCAAGGAAGGCATTTCTAAAGCGGCTATCAAAAATACATATTCATTTAGTTATTGAGGAATGTAAAGCAATACCTTCCTCCTGCCGGTGGGGAATATCATTTTTCCAGCGGCAATTTGTTCATGGAAGAGCAATATTTGTGCCAAGCACTCAAGTGAAACAAATGTCCTTCTTGATGGGAAGTATCCACGCTAATTCGGAGCTGTAAAATAAGAATCTCAAATTCACCTTTCTGCGATTTGGCATTTGCAGCTTCGACATGATTTAACTCGTGTTGAGCTACGTGAAAGGACTCACCGGATAGCACTGCACGCCGAAAATACCAGGCTGGTGCTCTGAAGTTTCCACCGTCTCTTTCAAAGGTGCTTATTTCCGGAGTGCGCTGTTAGGCATCCGTTCAGCGCTCTCTCTTTGAAATGTCACCCTTGTTCCGTCAAAGGCTCCTGTCTGCGTGTCTGGTGAGCTTTGTAAGTGCCTGGCAGGAAATTGTCAGAAAATAAAAAGCTATAAAGGGAGATGCCTTTTGTCTCTAAGTGGAGGAGACGGTGATTTTTTGGACAGCACAGATTGGCTGAACAAATGCTAGCCGAGTTCACCAGCTCTTCTGAAAGGCGTGAAGAGAATGTCAGGACATTGGGCGGTTTCCTAGTTCCGTGGCCCTCCCGTGCTTCTCTCAGCGCTACCCCCAGCAGGCGAGTCCAGATAAGCCCCCGAGAGTTTCCCGAGACGCCAGCAGCTTGATGGCTCCTCAAACGTGCACAGCTTTTTTTTTTTTTTCACCAACATACATTTTTTTTTGTTTTATTTAAATACCTATTTTTTATCTGAGGGGAGTTGCTATTTTTGAAACAGTACCCAACTTAACAGGTGTTTTCATCTGGAGCACTGTTCGGGGAAATGTGCAAAACCCCTGTTGGGAAGACAATGACATGCATAGGTCTTCCCAGAACACAGAGTGAACGAGAGTGAGACTTCCCAAGTTCCCACATTTTCATGGACCTACCAGTTTATTAGAAACGTACTTAGATCCAGCTTTAGAAACACGATGAGCAAAGACTCTACAGCATGAATGACTAAATGGCAAACAGCAGAGAATTGCTTGAAGTGTCCATATCAGTCTCAATACAAGAATATGGTTAGGGAGGCATTTTGGGAGGCCAAGTGGGGAGGATCACTTGAGGTCAGGAGTTCAAGACCAGGCTGAGCAAGACTGAGACCCTGTCTCTATTTAAAAAAAAAAAAATAGAAAAATTAGCCAGGCATGGTGGTACTACATGTCTGTAGTCCCAATTTAGGAGGCTGAGGCAGGAGGATCACTTGAGTCCAGGAGTTTGAGGTTGCAGTGAGCTATGATGATGCCACTGCACTGTAGCCTGAATGACAGAGTGAGCCCCTGTCTCAGAAGAAGAGGAAGGAGAAGGAGGAGGAGGAAGAGGAAGAGGAGGAGGAGGAGGAGGAGAAGAAGGAGGAGGAGGAGGAGGGGAGGAGGAGGAGGAGGAGGAGAAGAAGAAGAAGGAGGGGGAGGAGGAGGAGGAGGAAGAGGAGGAGGAGGAAGAGGAGGAGGAGGAGAAAAAGAATATGATTAGTTTGGAGAAGCCATCATGGGAAAATGAAACAGGAGGATACACAAAATGTAGGCTTCAGATCTCTTCTCTATCTGTACCACTAAGTAGAAGATTTTAGTTTACATGTCAGTAAAATCAACTCACAGGTTGGTTCCCTGATCAACCAATTTAAAACTGCTCCTCCCAACAGGCCCTATTGTTCATTTTACATCATTGCACTTTTTACCAACTGGTATATTACAAATCAACTGTTTGTTTATTGCTATCCATCATTGTCTCTTAGAATGTAAATTCCACGAGGCCAGAGACACTTTTTGTTCATGGAGCTATTTCCTAGTCCAGGAATACTTAATAGATGTTCAATAAACATTTGTTGAATAAACAAATGCATGAATGGATAAATGAACAGATGCTTAAAAATCACAAAATCGTATCTTGGGAAACATACCCTAATTCAAAGTCTTTGCAATCTCAACTGTTGAGATCCTCTGTTGAAATCCTTAAGTGGTGGTGTTATCAGTAAATCTTCTCTCTTGGCTGGACACTAAAGGGCAATTACTGTCAAAAATTTCTCTTGGTTTGATATATTGATTCCTATTCTGTTAAATGGAAAAAAAATTCTTCCCTAAATTCATAGTATCTTCTTTAATAATTTCTATATCTCCATTCTATATCTATGCCCAAGTTTTTGGCTTTCAAAGGAGCAAAATCTGGAGGTCAAGACCTTTACCAGGTGTGGAAGCTTTTAGCAGCCAGGGAGAGGAAAACAGAAGCTGCTCTTCCTGAGTTCGCTGATATTTCTTCTTGCAGAGGCTCCTTTGGCTGACCGCAAGAGCACAGTGCGAAGCTGAGCTTAGATTGCTCTTGCTAGGGCTGGCGTTTCTTATGCTTTTTAGCTACTACCAGCTTAGTTTTATGCATTTTAATTAGTGCTCGCTCTCTCTCTCTCTCTCTCTCTCTCTCTCTCTCGTTTTATTTATTTATTTACTTACTTACTTATGTACTTTTTACTTATTTATTTATTTTTTTGCTGGAGCCCCAAAGTGGCTTACCTAGAAGGAAAACATCTTAAAGCTAACCAATAGACCCTCTTCCATAAATGATTGACATGGCTTAGTGCATCCGGGTCTTCCTAATGGCTACCAGGAGCTCTACATTTTATCAGTATGCCTAGTTGAGTCATGAGAAACTTTCGTTACATGTCCTTTTATGAATGCACCCTTTATTTTAATAAAGTTTCACTTTAAATGGGTGGTTTTAATATTTTTAAAATTATTAATCCAAACTATGCTTACCATAACAAAGAAAAAAAATCCAAAAAAAAAAAAAAATAAAGAGAGAAAATAAATGATCTCTCTCCATCCGTTCCATTCTCAGCACCATTCTTAGGCCAATGAACCACTTGTTATATGCATTTTTTTTTCCCAAACCGTGGGCCCTAAAAAGGAAATGAATAAACTCTGGTCAGTGTTCTCCTTTCCGGAGTGTGGGAGAATGTGGTTCTTCAGGGCATAGCAGAACGCTGACATTCATTCATTTACTCAACACACAGTACTGAGCATCTGAAATGTGCACAACACTGTGTGATTAGAAGTTGGAGATACAAGCAGGATATTCTTAGGAAGGGATGTTTGTGTTCTGTCTGTGTGGATGGGGCACTGGGACAGCAGTTCACTGCGCAGGTGAGCAGGAAACACAAAGAGTAGTCCTGGGAGAGACACAGGGAGAAGAGATGGGAAAAGATCAAATAGCTGGAATAGGACTGAAATTCCATTGAGATGCTAGAGCACAAGGTAGAAGAGGAACCCTTGCCTAGGATCAAAAGTGATGCCTGCATTTCTCCACATCAGCCAGACTCTTTGAATTCAAATGGCATGATTTTCCTGATGGGTGGAAGTAACTTTTGGCCTCAGCCTTCCTCTAATTCCTCTGAGATCTCTGAAAAACAAACAAACAAACAAACAAAACAAAAAAAAACCCTGGGAATGATATGCAAATGTGGCTCACTGAGGAATAGAACTCACAGCAAAATCTAACTATTGGGCAGATACTGCTCCATTGCATACGCCTGAGGAGGGATCACTTTCTTAGCATCCTCCACTCTCACCATTAAACACATAACGGGAGAAAGAGAGGCATGGATTTTTCTCTCTGTGTGTTGCAGATGCTTCAATACATAAATTGAACAAAACAGATGAGTCAATTTACATCTATAGTTTTCCTTTCTACCTGTCCAAGAAAAAAAAGTGATGCGTCTAGAAACTGACATCAGCTCTGACAGAGGCAAAATAAGAGCTTGCTTGTCCTATTATATACGAATCCAAGTGTAATCCTCTGGGTTAGCCTGGAAAGCTAAGTCAAATATTACAAGGGGCCCTTAGATTGGGAACAGAGACAGAAACAAATACAACACAAACATATTAAAGGGAGGTAATTAAATGCAAACAAACACGATTGCAGTTTCCTCCTAAGGAAATATAATTAGATTGCCAAGTAGATTGCGTTTGGATTATTCGGATTAAGTGTTGCATTCTTGAAAGCTTAGTGACTATTCCTGGCATTGCATTGCCTTGGAAACCACAAGTTTCTACCGTTACTGGCTATGCAGATTCTCTCACAGGCTTTGGGCATTTTTCTACTGCTCTTTTGTTTCTAAGGCTGGGTATCACAGCGGTTGAAAATGGGACATTGAAAAGAAGAGTGGAGATTAAGGTCAAAGAGTTCTGGCTAATTTAGAAAGCCTGTACAAGAAACGGCATTATCACAACCTCCAAATGCACACTCTGAGAACTGCAACCAAGAGGCGTGAGCAGACATTCTTGCTCCGAAAGTGATTCTGAGCATTTAGTGAGCTATACAGCTGCCCCTAAACAGCACTTGTAGTCGCTAATTCACGACCTTTCTTTTGCTCTAATTTTTGCCCGCTTTTCAACCCATGAGACCTTGAGAAATAACCTTTATTTACCATGTTGTGAGCTTCCTGCTGAGTTAAAAGTCACCTCCCAGGAGGGAACACTCCTGAGATTTCACCTGTGTCTTATTAATAAAGTTTTCCATTTACAGAAAGAAATCCAGGCACCTAAATTAGAAAACATGCTGCATAAACTATCAGAGATAAAAAGGAGAAGGCCAGGAAGGTAAAAGTGACAGAGATCCATCAGAAAACAAACAAACAACTTGAGTGACCATTGATTTCCTGGCTGAACGAATGAGCCATTCCTACCCAAGAGTTAGTTGGTGGCTCCACTGTAGCGTGAGGTTGATGGCGTCAAGGACCATATCTGTCAAATAGGTGAACATACAGCGACACCCTGGGTGCAGACATCCTGACTTAATTGCTTTGATTTAGGCTGGGAGTGTTCTTGACTCTCTCTGGATTGATTTATGTAGCTGGCACACCTTGGGAGAGAAAATAGTCTCTCTTCTTAGCAGGGCTTCTCTTCTGCAAAATTCTGACTTGAAGAAATTGAGTTTGCATTCCACTCTTGCTGCTCTCATAAGTTGGGATTTTTCTTTCGTTCTTTTTTTAATTGGTCTGCCACTTCAGGGAAGAGTCTCATAGGTTGGCCACAGGGCACGGGCACCCAGAGCTTTCTCTGCAAAGGCCCAGGAAAGTCTGATCAAGCCAGAGGGAGCCCTGAGATTTGAACTGACCACACAATTCACAATCCTGAACCTTCAACTCCAACTTCCTCTTCTGCATCTGTTTCTTCACCGTGTTCACTAAGTGAACGTAACTAATGAACGTTCAATGAAATCTAATCACTTTTAATGAGAATGTGTAAAACATGATGATATATTAGCAGTTTTAGTGGAAGTTTACCTTAATCCCAGTGTGGGGTTTTCAGAATTGTGGTAAAACAATTGCATTAAAGGGGCAATATTTGGAGTAAGAAGGCTTTGTCTTGTCACCTACTTTTGGTCACCAGAATGGGGAGCTGTGAGTTAGCTGAGGAAGGTTCAGAATTGAACCAGTCAAAATAACAGTCTAATGTAGGGTTTTATACCAGGGGTCAGCAATTTATTTATTTTTTTTTTGTAAAGGGGCAGATAATAAATATTTTAGGCTTTGCAAGCTATATGATTCCTGTTGCAACCACTCTACTCTGCTATTGCAGGGCGAAAGCAGCCTTAGGCAACATACAAGAAATGGGAGTGGTTGTGTTCCAATAAAACTGGTTTTATAGAAATAGGTGGTGGCCCACAGGCCATAGTTTGCTGACTTTTGCTTTGTACTAATAAAAGAAAGACACCAGTTACCCACCTGCCCATGTGAGAGATTTAACATCCAAACACTGGGAAGAAAATATTTGCTTGAGGGAAGATGTCTGTGCATGTATGTGTGTGTGTATATACAGATATATGCATACATGCACACATACATGTGCATAAATCCATACGTGAAACTGATAAAACCTTATTTACAAGACCCTTTACATTAATTTTTTTTTTTTATCTGTAGTGCATTTGTACTCTGTCAATTTAGCTAAGCTAAAACTATGTTTCCTGAAGCCTCTTTGTACATTTCTGGGTTAGCATGATCCAGACGTGGAATTTTGGTATGAGATTTGGAAGAAGGCAGTCTTGAAGCAACCACCAGTTTTTTCTCCTCTCAAGTTCATTGTGGGGCACCAGGTGCTCTTGTAGCTCACGACGTTGTTGCTTGATGTTGCTGGTGCGGGGCAGTCACTGGGCTCTCAAATCCTCCTGCTCCTGCCAGACCTCCTCCTCCAATTCCTCTGAAGCCTGGCCAGGTTCATGCACAGCTCTTTTGTGGAAGGACAACAGCTTCTTCTGTAGGAGGCCACTCATACCGAGGAAATTGGGGCCCTGGGGGTGGTGAGAGGCAGATGCAGATTCCAGCTCACCTTGGAAGTTTCTGTTCATCCTACTTTGCCCACTTTCCATCCATGTCTCTTTCCTGACTGCCAATCCTGCTCATGTGGACATAGGAATAATTGTCTTACATGACTGTTTATGTATTTAGTCCCTGATCTATAGCAGCCATAGTGATTTTACTTTTCTGATCAAAACCTAACCCAACCTAAGAAATTTTCCCATTCACAGAAAGGAGATCTAAAGGAGTAACCATGGAAAGTACCAGGTTTTCAAATAGTGGTACTAATTTCCCCTTTGTGAAGGTCACACCATTCCATTCAACCCTGAGATTCTATAAATGCTGGATTCTGTACTGGCGATGACCTGTTTGTTCACAGGGCATGGACTCTGATTTATTATCTTCTCCTGTAGGATCAATGATACACATTAGAGAGGTGGCTGGTAGGGGACCAGTGGAGCAGCCACTTGCCCCCAAACTAAGCAAAGCCATCTGGCCCTTAGAGGAATTGAACCCACATTATTGACCTCAATTAGCACCAGACTTTAACCAATTGAAGAAATAAAAGCTGTAATTAATTCAACTGTCCTCTTCCTAGTCACTACCAATTGCAATATTCTATCCATATTTAGCTTCTGAAACCCAAAAGTTCATGCTCCTGTGCAAACTACATTGGAAGGTATAATATCCCAAGGCTGTCACTAATGCAAGTTGAATGATTGTAGGATACCATACTATTTAACTGCTTCATAATAGCCCTTTCCTCAAACCTTTGTGGGTTAGATAAAAAAATGACTTCCAGAGAAGTGAAATCACAGCTGTTTAGTTGATGAGAATCTTTGTCCACTGCCTCCCATCCCAAACCTCCTTCCTGTGCACTATTCTCCTGCTCGGTTTCTTAGAAATGAAAAGCCTCCTTTCAGTTACATTTTGCTCATGTTGAGTGAATTAATTTTGTTGTCAGTCAAAAATTTCAGTATACATAGCACACAAATTTCATTCATCTCAGTCACTGGACCAGTTGCACTGTTTTACACATTCTCAGTTTCAACTCTGACAGCATTTAGAAGACAGAGGGAACTGCCTTATTGTAAGTAATAATCTTTCCTACTACCTAATTGTTTCTGCTGGTTACAGCTGTTTGTCTCCCAGACTCAAGGCATTGATTCTAGATGACTTTCAACAAGTATCCCACACACACGCTTCTTGACGGATGGGCTCATTTGTATTTGTTTCTGGTGTGTATTACAGACAACCTGAGAAAAGAACTAGATTTTAATGGATAAAGGTAAACGGGAGAAAGATCGCTTGCTATGTCTAAAGTTTCTTTCTCCATTTTGGCCCACATAATGCCATGTGTCTCTATTAAAACCAGCGGTGCTTTTGTTTGCGAACCTTTGCAAGATGCATTTCAGAGATGCAGACAAATGGGTGCCCGTCTGGAGAACGTATGGAATGACGTGGTTTATGTGGCAACTGTTGTAGTTTTAGAAATGTGTTTTTTCATAGTGTGATAGTCTGATAATGGCCTTCAAAGATACCAGGTCCTAATCTCTGGAACCTGCATGCGTTACCGGATCTGGCCAACAAAAACAACAAAAAGGGTCTTTGCAAATGCAATTAAGTTAAAGATTGGGAGATTGTCCAGGATTATCTGTGCAGACATTAAATGCAATCACAAGTGTCCTTATAAGAGAGAGAGGGGAAATTAAGACATGCAAAGAAAAAGCTACTGCAAAGATGGAGGTGGAGATTGGAGTGATACAACCACAAACTAAGAAATGCTGCAGCCACCAGCAACAGGAGGGGGCCTGGGGTAGACTCTGCTCTGGAGCCCCTGGAGGGAACACAGCCCTGCCAACACCCTGATTCTGGCCCAGAGACTCTGATTTCAGACTCTGGCCTCCAGAACTGCAAAGCAATACATCCCTGTTGTCTTAAGCGGAGAAGTTTGTGGTGAGTTGTTGAAACAGCCATAGGAAACTAATTTTCTATAGGAGCAACTGCCCAGAGCAGAAGGGCATCTTCTCCCAACCAAGGAGAGCAAAATCTCCACTGAAACGATTCTGTTTCATCTTTGGGGACATGGAATTGTTCTCCTTAAGAAGTTAAGGCAGCATTGACTGGCTTGAGTCTTGCAAATTTATTTTTTTTTCCTCTAACCCTTTTCAATTTTTTCCCATTTCAATTTTGTCACACACTGCTCAACTCTGTCCACTGTGTGCTTTGCTGCAAGTGTCTCTTCTCTAATTCCCAAAGGGATCTTCATTGTTCCCATTTTCACATGTCTGGAATCCCAACAAAGACACTTTTTTATGTTGATTCCTTCCTTGGCCAGATGCAGAAGGATGAGGCCCCCCAAATCTACCTGGCCAAACCCTTCAATATCAGCCATTATGTTTAGCACATAGTAGTGATAATGGATTTCTGGTGTAAAGATGGCAGAATAAAGAGGTTTCTTCCTCTTTCTTGTCTGAAATAGTTCCCAAGCAAGATGGAAAAGTAGAATAGAAACACCACATGTGCTACAAATTAGTTGATTCCCATATAGTAAGAAGGGTAGTCCAAGCTGGAGCGCCCACATGGGTGGGTGGCAAGAGGTCAAGACAACTGGGGCTGTAGGGTTCAGAAAAGGCAGCATACGTTAAGGAGCAAGCCCAGCAACCCCATTTTGCAAGTAAATATTTCAAAGTATGAGCTACTGTCTTTCCTTTGGCACTGAGGAAAGTGGAGGAGGCAAGCTACCCCAACAAGCAGTGTTTACAGCAAGCGATTGCAGGTAAGCCAGCGTGGAGAAAATAAAGTATGGATTTGGGGCAGCTGAAGCAGCTGAGCTCTGTTGCACCAGGATGAGCAAAGTTAAACATGTTGCACATAAAACCTTGTCATGAATGACTTCACTTGAGATCGAGGAAAACTCCTTGCTTTTCTTAGAATAGTGATCATCTCAGAAGAGTGGACCAAACACCTCCACACCTGAAATAGTTGGGACAGGAAGAACACATCTCATTCAAACATGAAACAATTAAGAACATGGCTCCAACAAAGAATTATGCAAAGAAAATCTATACCATATCATGCAATATTGTTAAAAAGGAAAAAAAAAATTAAAAAGCATAAAATAAAATACAATGACAATGTAGAAACTGAAAAGTTTTTTAAAGGGTCAAAAGTCAAGGAAAAATAAATATCAAATAACAAATACTTGTGTCGCCACAGAGCAGATAAAAATCGTTAAAACTCATAGCAATTAAATAAAAAAAAATTCGGAAATAATCGCCTTTTAAAAAAGACCCACCGAAAACAGAAGTGCCAGAGTTGAGAGAAACTTCAGGAAAAGAACATTGGGAGAAGAAAAACGAGCTGGTTGACAATGAAAGAAGTGAAAGAAAATATGAAACTGTCATGGAAATGAAGATCCCTTTGGGAATTGGAGAAGAGACACTTGCAGCAAAGCACACAGTGGACAGAGTTGAGCAGTGTGTGACAAAATTGAAATGGGAAAAAATTGAAAAGGGTTAGAGGGAAAAAAAATAAATTTGCAAGACATAAGCCAGTCAATATATTCAAAATTATTGTTCTTTAAAATATAAATGTGTAATGGATCAGAAAAAAAAAGATTCAAAGTTATAAGTAAAAAAAAAAAAAAAATTCCAGGTAGAACAGCAACAACAATTTATTGACTCCTATCTGCCAGGCAGTTCTACACACAGGGAGAGCAACAGTGCAGGATAGATAGAGCCCTCCCGCCGTCCACCTTTGAGCTCACATTCAGAAAGGAGACCTGAGGCAGGTCGTATTGTGTTTAAGGAAAAAGATATAGGATGCTGATCATCCAGACATATGTTAATAAAGTTACTGATTTCAAAACTCTGTAAAGAGCATGCAGGCAAAAAGACTGCTCCCGATAAAAGGAAATGCAATCACAGAGACCTGCACACAAAAACATAAAACGAAGCATTGCCTGCTAACTCCTCAAAGAAACCGAGTGTGAACTGAGAACCATATGCCCAGCCAATGACAAAAACATATGTTTTAATAAACAAGAATTAGGGAACTATAATTTTATTATAGAGAAGCTTTTGGAGGGCTGACTTTAGTCAATGAAGACATGAAAGCAGCAACCATGGCAAGAGGCCCAGTGATAGGCATGCAATCATGTAGCTAAAATGACAACAGGAAATAGTGGCCCAAGAATAGAAAGTGATTGAGTGATATACAACAAATATGTAATAATAAAATAACTAATAAAACTTGGCAGGGGAAGTTGTGAGAAAGAGAAGAGATTATAAATATGGAAAACAAAATATGTAAGTTAAGGTTGATAAGTCAAGGAATAGATATAACATTGTATTTAAAGACACAAATGTAATCGTTAGAAAAACTAAGAAAAAAATAACTTAAGTCAGGTGGCAGACGGGGAAAAAAAGAGTGGTACAAGTGGAAGTATTTTAGTTTCATATTTGCTTCTAATGGGCATACCAATACTACATAAAGAAATATAATACATGAGTATTCTAAATGTTTACACTAAAAGGACTAAAAAACAGAAAACTAACTTTTCAAATGATTCTAGGAAACACACACACACACACACGCACACACACACACACACACACACAATTAAGCAAAGCAAATTTTTACCACACAGAGAAAATTATTTAAAAAGAAATAGTTAATCAAAATGCATAAAATAAAATGTGACACAACAAAGTGTGCTAGTATCCAAATATGCATACTAGCAAGTACACAAATGGCATACGATCACCTAATGGAAAGTTTAAAGCTCTCAGATCTGATCACAAATCAATATGGATTATACATTGCATACTACAGACATATCTAAAATAAAATAACTTAGAAAATCTGAAAACTTTAAAAGAGCCAGCAAGGGCATACCAAGGAAATGCAATAAAATTAAAGTAAGTTATAGGTTCTTTCTATTAGAAAATACTTAATTCAGATATAAAAGTATTAAATGAAACAAAGGTACTTTGGAAGAGTCAACATTAAAGATAAGACAATGAAAAAAAAAAAATGGAGCGCAGTGGCTCACTCCTGTAATCCTAGCACTCAGGGAGGCCGAGGCGGGCGGATTGCTTGAGGTCAGGAGTTCGAAACCACCCTGGGCAAGAGGGAGACCCCGTCTCTACTATAAAATAGAAAGAAATTAATTGGCCAAATAATATATATATAGAAAAACTTAGCCGGGCATGGTGGTGTGTGCCTGTAGTCCCAGCTACTCGGGAGGCTGAGGCAGAAGGATCGCTTGAGCCCAGGAGTTGGAGGTTGCTGTGAGCTAGGCTGACGCCACGGCACTCACTCTAGCCTGGGAAACAAAGCGAGACTCTGTCTCAAAAAAAAAATAAAAGATAAGACAATGATGGATTACTACTAACAAAAAACATAGAAAAAGAGCCAATAAAGTATAAAAATTATAGTAAATGTTTTTGTAAATAAATAGAAGTATATTAATCACAGGAGAATCTAATTCACATTCTTTGGCCCAGGACAGATGAAGTAGATAAAAATAAGTATGGAAATAGAAAACCTAAATGGCATGAAGTATGGATAATTAAAATGTATTAAGCTTTACAATTTGAAAACAGAAATAAAACTTCAATCACATAATATGACTATTAATATATGTGTGGCCTCAAAGAAAATCACAATAAATGCTTCCATATATAAATACTATGAATAACATTCTTTGATAACAATGTTATAAAATTAAAAATTAATATTAAAAACTTGAGCATGAAAACACTTCCAATGGGAAAGTGTAATAATCTCTTAAATAAACTTTGAGTTAGATTGGAAATCATAAGTGAAATTTCAGAACGCCTAAAAATAATGATCATGAAAATGCCTCACAGCAAAACCTTTTACACAATCTTTTGGAAAAGGATTATGTAGAAAAGGTAGAAGGATTAGAAGAAAGGAAGGAGAAGGAACACTTCCCAACTCACTTTTATGAGTTTGGTACCACTCTGATACTAAAAATCAGACAAAGACAGTACACGAAAAGACCAATACCTACAGATAAATATCTCTCATGAACTAACACACTCAACAAAATATTAGCAAACCAAATCCAACAGTGCATAAAAACAACTAAACACCATGACTGTATGAGTCTTTTTTCTGTTGTTTATAAGAGAATACCTGAATCAGGATAATTTATAAAGAAAATAAATGTATTTTCTTATAGTTATGGAGGCAGAGAAATCCAAGGTCTAGGGGCTGCATCTGCTGAGAGCTTTCCTGTTGGTGGGGACCTTCTGCAGAGTCCTGATGGCATAGGCATTGCGGGGCATCATGTGTCAAGCAAGCTGAGCAGGCTGGCTCAGGTCTCTCTTCTTCCTCTTGCAAAGCCACCAGGCCCACTCCCATGATAGCCCATTAATCCCTTAAACCATTAATCGATGAATTAATTGATCCATTCATGGGGTCACAAACCTTATGACCAATCACCTCTTAAAGGCCCCACCTTTGAATACTGCCACATGGGGGATTAAGTTTCCAGCACATGAAATTTGGGGGACACATTCAAACCATAGCAATGACTAAGTGGTATTTAGTCCACTTATGCAAGACCAAACATTAGAAAAATCAATGTATTCCACTAGAGAAGAAATCCACCGAAGAAATCACAAGAAATGATATGATCGTATTAATTGACACCCCTGGAAGCATTTGAAAAAGTCAAAACCTATCCATGATAAAAAACTGTCAGCAAATTAGGAATAGAGGGAACTACCTCAACTTGATAAAGAGTATCTATAAAACCCTTACAGCTAACGTTGTCCTTAATGTGAAGTAACAAAAGCTTTCTTTGTAAGATTAGGAAAAAGGCAAGATGTCTGCTCTCATTCAACATAGTAGTGGAAGTTTTACTTCCAACAAATAAGGCAAGAAAAATGAATAAATAAAAGGCATAGAAGTTGGAAAGGAAGTCAGATAAAATTGCCCCTATTGCCAGATGACATTATCTATATAGAAACCCCCAAGGACTCTACAAAAAATTCCTAGAAATAATAATTGAGCTCATCTAGGTCACAGGATACAAAAACAATATACAAAAATCAATCATGTGTCTATACACTAACAACTCGCATGTGGAAAAACAAAGTTAAAAATCATTATTTCATTTATAATCATGTCAAAGAAAATGAAATCACTCATGTATGCACCAAGCAAAATAGGTACAAGATCTGTAGGCTGGAAGTCATAAAATACTAATGAAAGAAATCAAAGATGACCTAAAAAAAGAAAGGTAGAAAGACATACCATTTTCACAACTTAGAGGATTCAACCTAGGAAATTCTCCCAAGGTGATCTATAGGTTTAATGTGATTTCTATCAAAGTCCTTAGCAAGGATATTTATAGACATGGACCATATTATTCTTAAATTTGTATGGGAAGGCACAGGCCCTAGAACAGCTAAATAGTCTTGACAAAGAAGTATAAAGTGGGAGGAATCTCTTTACCCTATGTTAAGGTCACCTGGACAGCATGATGTTGGGGGAAGAATAGATCAATGGAGCAGAAAGAACAGAGAACTTAGACACAGACCCACATAAATATGCCCGAGTGCCTTTCAACAAAGGTGTAAAAGCATTTCAATAAAGAATCGTCTTTTCAAAAAATGGTGCTGTAGTAAATTAACCACCACAGATAAAAACTAAACTATGACCTACATCTCACACCTCACACAAAAATTAACTCACAATGGATCACGGACTTAAGTGTAAAATGTAAAACTAACAAAACTTTTAGAGAAAAACAATGAGAGAAAATCTTTGGAATCTAGGGATAGACCGAGTTCTCAGACTTGACAACAAAAGCACGATCCATCAAAGGAAACAATGATAAATTCGACCTCATCAAAACTAAACTTTTGCTTTGTGAAAGTCCACAGGAAGACAGTAAGATGACAATTTCCTGACTGGGATTAAATACTTGTAAACCACTTATCTGACAAAGGACAATTATCTAGAACAGACAATCCAATTAGAAAATGGGCAAAAGATATGAAGAGACATTTCACTGATACACAGATGGTAAGCACGTGGAAAAATGTTTGATATGATCAGCCAATTAGATAAATGTAAATTATAATGATATTAAATGTAAATGTAAATTAATGAAATTCAATCACAATGCGATATCACCACATACCTATCAGAATGGCTGAAATAAAAAATATAATACCAAGTGCTGGTGAGGATGCTGAGAAACTGGATCACTCATACACAGGTAGAGGAACTGTAAAATGGTAGAGACATTCTGGAAGACAGTTTTTCAGTTTCTCAAAATACTAAACATGCAACTATCATATAACCCAACAATTGTACTCCAGGGCATTTCCCCCAGAGAAATGAAAACTTATTAATATGATCATGTGAAAACCTGGCAGCCAGGAAGACACAGCAAGAGGGACCCCACCACCCCACCACGTCAGTGGCCTGGACTGGCAAGCCAGGGGGTAGGCAAATAATTCGCTGGACATTGTGTCTTTAAGAAAATGACTGCAAACAACCTAAATGCCTGTACGTAGGTATGTAGGAGAACTAATCAAAAATGGACTACTACTATGCAGTAGTTAAAATGACTGAAATAATATTGTATAGCCTGCTATAATCCAAAATACATGATAAAAAACGTTAAAACCCATTTGTATATTATGCTACAAATGCATTAAACCACACAACATATACAAATCATATATTCATGTGTATATTACACAGATACGCTATGAATATAGATAAAAATGCACATTTGTATATACAGACTGTCCCTGATTTATGATGGCTAAACTCAAGATTTTTGGACTTTCTAATGGTGCAAAAGTGATACATATTCAGTAGAAACTGTAAGCTGACTTTTGATCGGTTCCTGGGCTAGTGGCACGTGGTGTGTATTCTCTCATGATCCTGAGTGGTGGCAGCTAGTGGCATCTCCTAGCCATCCATGCATTCATGAGTGTCAACAACCAATACTGTACAGTGTGCTGTGTTGCCAGGCAGTTTAGCCCAACTGTGGGCTAATGGAAGTGTCTGAGCAGGTTTAAGGTAGGCTCCGCTAAGCTGTGATGTTCAGTAGCCTAGGTCAGGGGTCCCCAACCTATGGTGAGTTGTGTAATGATTGCATTATATATTACAGTGTAATAATAATAATAGAAATAAAGTGCACAATAAATGTAATGCACTAGAATTATCCCAAAGCCATCCCCTCCCCGGACAGTGGGGAGACTGTCCTCCATGAACACGGTCCCTGTTACCAAAAATGTTGGGGACTGCTGGGCTAGATGTCTTAAATGCATTTTTGACTGGCAATATTTTCAACTTAGGCGATGGGTTAATTGGCATGAAACACCATCATAAGTCAGGGAGCATTGGTATATGTACTGTATGTATTCACGTGTATTTTTAAAAATAGTTCTGACAAAAGGTATACAGCATCTTAAATGAGTTCCCCTATTTGTCTTTTACAGCAATTTGAATTAGGTTTTATTTCACTTCTAATTCGACACATTCTAATGATATGCTCCCTAAGACTGAATACTGTAAGGCAACTGAGGAGTCACATTACTCTCTATTACTTCACTTCCAGACTTATGGCACCTTTGAGCAGCGCAGTCCAAGGAACAGAAGTGTGTGGATTTACCTTAATTCGCTCTATGAAACAGACTTGGAAGCTTTAGCTTTGACCAATAGTGTCTAGTCCAGTTCCTCTCCTAAATATAAATACCAAGACATTGTTTCATATATTTTAATGTCTCTTCTTGGAGCTTAGGAAACTTTCTTATAGGAAACTATAAGACAGGACTACCTATGAATTAGATTAGATTTTCGTAAAATCTGTAGAGTTTTGCATCTTCATATCACTGTATGGCCAGCGTACAATCAGAATCTTTAAGAAGGAGAAACTATGTCCAATCTACCATCCTATTTTAGATCAGTGATATAAAATGACTTCCCCAGATCATAAACTAGTGAGAAGAAGATCTAGGATCTAAACTCCTAAATTCGAGTGTAATGTGCTTTCCATTATACCACGTAACCAAATAGCTAATAAAAATGTGCTAAAGTGCACAGAGATTAGTCCCTGAAATGTAGATACCCTGACCACTGTAATTCGTCTTCCCTTACAAAGCGGTCCATAGGACACTAGGTGTGAGGAATCCTCACTCTGATCTGCAAAAACAGAAGCTGGGCGTTGCACAAACCAATAACAAACATCCATGTAGACATTGTTTAATAGACGAGAACAAATAGCCTCTGTTCTCATTAAAGAGCTTTTTGTGATGGCTCTAGAGTGTGCTCATAAATGTAATTTACTCTCTGGTTGCCAAGGCCTCCTGACTAACTGTTCCCTGGCCCCTCTATTGTCTCACACAAGCATTGCTGATGGGCTAAAAAAATCAGGTGGCCCCAATGAGGAGCAATATAGAATCCATGTTTTCCAGAACAGTTTTGTAAATCTGGATAGTACATCATTTCCATCGAGAATACAAAACAGCGCAGAGATGTGTCAGGCTCACTCAGAAAAAAATCTTTTCTGCCAGCCGTGAGAAAAGAATAACAGGAATCCTACAATTCACACCCCAAATAACCAGATGTTCCATCTCCAGATCCCATGGTTTCCTGATGAGTACATCTCCCCGTGACCTTTCAGATCAGTTCCTCGTGTATGTCCTTGTCATAGCGTTTACCCTGCAGATAAAATGACTGGGTTGGAGTCCTAGCTCCACCACGGTGACCTTGGATAAGCTTCCTAACTTTGTCTGCACGATGGAATTGGTAATAATTTCTATGCCAGGTAATTATTTCTGATCCGGCATTCACCAGAGTCTCTTAGCATTCAACAGGTGCTCAGTAAGTGACTGTTAGCCACACGCCGTGCACTCCACTCTGCTGGGCCACATGGAGACACGTGACACATGGTCTTGGTCCTGTAATGAAATGAGGGAGGAAAAAAGGACAAAGTGGGGATATAGACCACATTATTTTAGCACTTTACAAAATCCAGTTGAGTTGAAATAAATTGTAGAGAAACAGTGAGAGAGAGGCTAGCATAAAAGCTGGGTTGGGATAGAATCAAATTGCCATGATGAAGAATTTAATTCTTCATCATGAAGAATTAAGAATTAAGACTATATAGAATATAGAATTCTATAGAATATAGAATTAAGACTTAATGATATAAGCAATAAGCAGCCATTTAATGTTCTGGGCAACGTGGTCATGTGACTGCACCTTGTCTCTAGAAGTATTAATTTAACCATGGTGTGTGCACATGTAAGTTGGAAGGGAGAGACTGGACTGCAGGGAGTGTTATTGAACTTATCGTCCAAAGACAGTAGGTAAAGAGCCTGCTCTTATGGAGCTTACCTTTCAGTGGAAGAGATAAAGAAACATAAATACACAAACAATAACGATATGGTCAGAGAATGTTATGTTTTGTGAAAAAAATACAAAGCAAAGCAGGGAAAGAGAATGAGGAGTGTGATGAGGATTGATTTTATATAAACTGGTCTCTAGAAAGGGATGCACTGAGGAGGTGCATTTTGAACCAAGACTAAATAAAGGCCAGGCATGGTGGCTCACACCTATGATTCCAGCACTTTGGGAGGCTGAGGTGGGAGGATCACTTGAGCCCAAGACTTAGGGACAAGCCTGAGTGAGATTCTATCTCTACAAATATTAGAGGAATTTGTCAGGCATGGTGGTGCACACCTATAATCTCAGCTACTCAGGAGGCTGAGGCAGGAGGATTGCTTGAGGCCAGGAGCTTGAGGTTGCTGTGACATATGATGACATCATTACACTCTAGACCTTGCAACAGAGCGAGACTTTGTCTCAAAAAAAACACCTAAATAAAGTGAAAGTCTTTGCAGCAGAAGAAAATTTGTAATGTTCAAAGAAGAATAAGGCAGTGGCTAGAAAGGAGCGAGCAGCTCAGGAAGATGGACCCTAAGAAGAAAGAGAAGTTCGAGTCTACTGAGGTCTTTCAGGCCACAGTCAAAAATTTAGATTTTTTTTTGGAAAATCGATGGGAGTGTTTAGATGTCCCCCATGCTTTAGAATTCTTTGATCTTATTGTTTCTACTCTCAGTTTCCAAACTATTAACTCCTTTCCCCTGAAAACTCCCTCTCCAAGTCCTCATGCTAGCGAAAAGGAATCTTAGTCACACCTTAGGCTTCCGTGAAGGTTTTTATCACTCGGCAAGTTTGGTCACTTGTCATTTTTGGCGTTAGTTTCTATTTTGTCATCTGTCTCTGGGATAGTCTCACCTCCAGTGTTACAGCCTGTCTTCCGCCTCTCCATGAGAGAAAATCAAGGTAGAATTTTGAACTGTGGTTTCAGGTGCCGTTAGTTAGAAACCAAGAAGGAATAAATTAATAGAAGGGGGACAAAATGAGTAAAAATTTTGAGGCTTGGGTGCTCCCCATATAGAATTCCTTTCTCCATTGCCGGACTTGAAAAGTCAGGGTCTGATTTTACACGGGAAGCCTCAGACTTCCTTCCAAGGAGAGCCAAATAATCAGAATGTACAAGCAATCCACATCAGCAGAGTCACATGGCTACTTTAGCCCTTCCTCACTCTGCCCTGCTCCAGGACTTTGCGAGGCAGTGACCAAATGCTCTCTGAGTCCTTCGTGGGCTACTGAATCATCATTACACTTAAGGGTGTTATGTTATCGTGTCATCATCATATATTTATTTATTCTGATGAAACTTTTTCCCTTTCCTAAACAGTTAGGAACTGATGGCCACGTGGAAGATATTTGTTGAAGAGGTTGGTGGGTGAGTAGGAGACAATGTCTGCAGTCTCTGAGGCACCACGCCCCTCCTTCCAACTGGCCTTCAATGAAAGCTATGATTGCCTACGTCTGCACAGCGACTTTCAGTATAAACCTGACCCTACAGGCTCACCACCACTGCTACTGCCAACATTATCAAACAAGTTGAACAGGACGTACGCACAGAAAAATGACAATATAAAGTAACACAGACTATGTGCAAACGTAGCAGAACAGACCCTAAGTGTGATATAGACCATAGCAGAGGGAAGAATAATTAGTGCATGGGTAGAAGACTTTATAGAGCAGGAGAATCTTGGGATTTGAAGGACAGAAGAATGAGGGTAAGTGTTGGTAGGTGGGACTGGGCTGAGTTCTGACGGGGATTATATGCAAACGAATTTTAGGAAGCTAAATTTGATATTGCTATTGAGAATAAACTTGAGGGAATGATACCTAAAGGAAATCAGCTCAAAAAAAGAATGGTGAGAGCCTGGAGAATGATACTCAGATAGAAAAGTAGAGGTAAATACATCACAAGAAAGCTATTTTTTCCCCCATTGGAATTAGGCATTGCTTCAGTTAAAGAACCACAGTCATAGACTGTTAGAGTTGGAATGGAGCCTAGAATTTGTCCCATCCAATCCATTTATTTTACGGATAGAGAAATTGGGATTCATATTAAGAAAGTATTTTAACCAAAAGCATGCTGCAATTTTACCTATCTCTTTACGAAACAAAACAAAACACCCTGGTGGAAATAGATGATTTTCTAGGAAAATGTAACTTCACATGGACCAAAGATCAAAAAATTTAAGTATGGATAAAACAATACTAAGAAGAAATTTAAAATGATGCTCAATAATTACTTTTAGAAAAGATACCAATTCCAGATGGTTTAGGGGGTAATTATTTCAAGCTTTTTTAAAACATATCATTCCTCCATTATATTAATATTTTAGAACATAGACAAAGATCTTCCAGATCAGTAAATAAATTTATCAAAACCCAATGCCAAAATATGACAGATATTGAACTTAAAAATGTATAGTCCAATCCTATTCATGTATATTAATCCAGTTATCCTCAATAAATATTAAGAAATAAAGAACATAAATTTATTTCAAGAATACATTAAAACCAAGTAAAATTTACTCCATTAATGTAAAAATGGTTCAAAACCTGTTTATTTAATTTAAAACATTATTAAATCAAAATTGTAAAAAACATGACCTCATACAATAGATATCTGAAAAGTATTTGATAAAAACAACACTATTTTATATAATTTTTAAAAATATATAAATTAAAAAATTCCACATTAAAAAATAGGAGTAAAAGTTTGTTCTTTAACATGATAAATATTATGTATCTCAAGTAGAACCATGGACTATAATAAAAATACTTCTGATCATTTATAACCCAAGAACAAGACAAGCACAACTGCTATCACTATTATTAAATTTGCATTATTCTGGAAGTTTTAGTTAATGTGTTAATATAAAGATTAATATCAAGTTTAGATATTATAAAGGAGATCCAAAATTTTCATTATTGTAATAATATTTTCTAATGCCTACATGATAAATGAAGATAATCAACTAAATTTGTATTAAAAATAATCAGAGTCTAATCAATCATGCATCTAGTAAATATACAAAAAAAAATCTTCCTTATGTAACTCTTAAAGCCAATTAGAAAATATTGGATAATAACTGCAGTCATAATGTTTACATAAGAAAACAAATAAATAGAATAAATCTAGCTATAATTATAAATTGCTCTCTTTTATTGAGCAGTTATTACTATGGCAGGCACTATGCTAGAGTACTTCTACACTTATTAACTCATTTAATATTCAATACTTTCCTATAAAGATAGCAATTATTATTAATCTCATTAAGAAAAGAAAAATACTTTTAAAGATTAAGTGACTTGTCTAATTTTACTTCACTAGTAAGTAAATGTACAAAACTATGAAAATGATGTTAAACCTTTTTTTAAGCCCTGAAAGAAAGCCTGAAAAAATTGAAGGACAGGCTATATCCCTAGATGGGAAGATTCAAAACCATAAGATGTCAGGTTTCCCAATACGCATTTATATGTTAAATTCTAAAGTTTAGTAAAAAAGCATAAGTAAGAGATCATAACTCTAAAAGTTTGCAGAGAAAGAAAACGAAGCATCATGAGCAGAAGCCTCGATCGTGAATATCTGGAGATAATAAAATAAGCCACCAAAGGCTGTACAAGTGTGTTGAATGACTTGGGAAAATATTTATCATGCATATGTATGTGAAAAAGCAGGATGCAATGTATATTTTTTTAAATCTGATATGTGATGAGCTTAGACAGGATGCAATATTTTCTATGAGCATTATTTCTTGCGGCGACTCTGTTTGCAGGGCTGTGTCACTTTCTGCCTTTCCTCTCCTTGTGGCTGACACAGCTTCTTCAAAGAAACCATGCCTTCTGGCTCTCAGAGGTTGGCATTTTTTTATCCTATTTTTTTTTTTTTTTATTTTCTGGATTGAATAATTCTCACAGGTGGGATGCCCCCACGGAGTCTCAAGCATGGTCGTGAATTTTTCTGACCCCACGTATTTTTTCCAGAGGCTTCATTTCAGGAGTGTGTGGGTTTATATGAGCTGGATGCTCACTCAGGATCGAGGAGGGCTCTCTGCAGACTGCATTTGCCAGCAGGCCTTTTTTTTTTTTTTCCTGGGCTTTTTGGTTGACCACCAAACCCATGTCCCCGCTGTCATGGTCACACAGTTAGACTGCATTTCTCAGACCTCCTTGTTAGGTGCGGGCATGTGACGAAGTTCTAGCAAAGGAGACATGAGCAGAAGTGGTACCTGCTGTCTGAAGCCTGGCCCGTCAAAGCTCTTTCCTTCTCCGCTGGGTTGACATAGACATAAACACGCAGACTCCGGAAGTCCCTTGCTGAAGATGGAAGGAGGCTGTGTCCCTGAGTCATGCCTTAAAAGGGAATTGCCCCTTGACATGTGATTTGGACTTGGGGTGTGTGAGAAATAAGCGTCTATTTTCTTAAAGCACTGAGGTGTGAGCCGGTGGTGTTGCTAGGAGTGAACGCAACTCAACGTCCTTTGGGTGGAGTTGCCAGATAATTTCAACAGAGATGCACTAATGATACAGGTTACACATTCCCACACCAAAGCCACAATTTGCCACAGTGGCAGGTAGAGAAATTCTCCAGGTAGATGGTCATGTGAGGGTGGAGAAAGATCAAACTGAGCATGTTCACAGTGCAGATTGCTAAAGAATGAACTCCTAGTTCTTACTGACCATGCTGCTAATGCTCTTTGGATCACGTGGGTTAGTTTCTACTTTGGTTTCTGAAGAAAGAGAAGCAAGCCCAGCTTTCATCAGCGAGAGATAGGGGATTTGTGATATTTACACAAAAAGGACATGATGAAGTGGGCCATAGCACCTGCAAGCTGTGGTCAAGGTGATACTCAGGCCGCTTCACCTGCCCAGGTATCTTCCCCTGCCGCTGCCACCAACTTGCCCTTGGGCCCACGCTTTCTGTTTTTGACTGAATGCAGGCCAGGCCTCTTGATGTCTTGGCAATGTTTGTGACATGGACCAAAATTATGATGCTTGTGTCATAAATTTTTCTGAATGTTTTTGGTATGAGGTGTTTGTATGTGCCAGGCCCTGTACTTAGTGTTTTGCATGCATTGCTGTGTGTTGATACTCAAACTATCCTTGCAAGTTTATCCTACTACTATACACATTTTACAACTAAGGCCATCGTAAGCTCATAGTTGGTGGCCAGCTTCTCAACGAGGGAGAAAATAACAGAATTAGAGAGGAAAATAAAGAAAGAAAATCTAATGTTCTCTTGGTTGAGCCGAAAAACATACCAGTGAATAAGAGATGAGACATTAGGGAAGAGGAGAAAGGTCTTAGCATTGATAAAAAGAGACACCTGTCTTATATGAGACTAAAGTTTGCTTTATATTGTCACTGTTTCTTATCTTTAATCTTTAATGTGGTTCACTGGTCCATTTCCTTGGTTATGAGGAATCTGCTTTACATGCCGAGAAAAAGATCCTTTGTGCTTTCTAATTGCACCAAGGGGGAAAAAAATCAACTTTTCTCAACCAATCCAAAAAGATGACAGTTTAAGCATGCAGTTCGTTTCATAGTATGCAAATAATAGATGGGCATATTAAATAGGACAGCTGGCAAGCATATCATCAGATGTGAGTGGAATTCCCTTTTCAGGTATAAGCTGGAGGGCAAATTAAAGTGCCTGGCTTCTAGCTCATTTTTTATAATCCTCAGATAGTCCTCTCCATGGGCACACCAAGATGGAGTTGAACCACCTTCTCCTGTCTTCACTCCTCTTCTGAGGCCTGCAGAGGAGATGGAATACATGAGCAACTGCAGAATCCAGCCTGCACTGGATTCCTCCTGTCTCTACCCAAGCCCACAATTTACTTGCTGTAATTACAGCTCCCAAGACTCACCAGCCCCTCTACTTCCTGTCTTCTTACTTTCTAGAAATAAACTGTGATAGCCTGGATGTTTCTGTTGGTGCAGACCTTGGATTTCTTCTTCCAAAAGTGGGAGAGGAACAGGCACTGCCTTAAAGTTCCTTAGGAAATAAAGTTTGCCCCCTTCCACATGTGCACAAGCATCAGCCGCCACCAATCATAAATCTCTTTTTGTCACCACAGACCTTTCAAACACTGGGAAGTGACATGCTGTTACAGTAGTTGATTTGGGGTGCGCGTGTCTGTGTGTGTGTTATAACAATATTTCTTTTTTCTCTCCAAATAGTCATAAGAATTTCAGGGAAGTTGAGGATGGCAAAATCATCATCTGAAACCAGAAAGTTAACGTTTTATTTTGAAAGAGGTCTTACAATGTATAACACTTTACAACATAAATTATTTTAGCGAATCTGAGGTCCTTACAATATTCCCTATGTGATTTTCTTGCCCCTTGGTCTGAAGCTCTTAGATCCCATTTAGGTAGAGAAATTGTTCACTATTGTTCAAGGACATGCTTCTCTGGCCCAAATAATCTGGCCTCCTGTTGAAAGCATTGCAAAAAGCTCCAGACACCTGGGTCTTAATGGATAAGGCCACATTCGATGACGGGAAGCATTCTCCTGAAAGGCTCTGGGAGCTCCCTTTCAGGGATGGGGCGAGTCAAGGTTAATTTACATTTCTAGACCTATTCTCTGCATCGCTGTACGCTGACATGATTGAGTTTCAAAGAGACAACCAAAATAATACAGTAACCGCTACTCTAATGCTGTTAAAAGCCAGGAATAGCCATGATTAATTACCTCCAAAGCTGAAGGGAAGAAGGGAGGACTCCGGGAGTCAGTTTAATTAATCACTTGGTTTAGAATTAATACAATCCCTCCAAACTTGGGAAGAAAGAATGATCGACAGAGAATAAATTGTATTTGCTACTCAGGAAATGGATACAAACTCTTAATCTAAAGAACATCTGAAGTGTCTATGAGTCATTTGCTTTTGTCTTTCTTTATTTTAAAAAAGTAAACAAAACCATCTCAGTTCCTCTGTTTTTCATAAAATAGATGGCAGTGCAGTCTGAGGATTTCTAGCAGATTTTGCAAAGAGGGGGCCACCTCATTTCTGCCGTGTGCATCTTACGAGGTGTGCGTATGCTGATGCTTCTTTTGATGCTAATCAAAATCCCACTGAGACAAGCTATGGCGAGAGAACGTGGGGTGAAAGATCAAATACAGTGCATTTCATCGATGAGAGTAACCAGACCAGACCACTCTAACCCCAGACTGCACAGTTCATTTTGAATAATCTGCTCTGTCAGCCAGCACCTCAGATTAAACAGGTGATTAAAAACTTTCCTTTATCACGAGATGGTAGAACAGACCCAAGAGATCAACTTTAAATTTATTGGGGGAATGATGACATATATTTGGGGCAGCTTTTATTTCTTTAAAATGAACAGAACGAGTGCAGCCACATATATCTCTGTCTCTGCATAGCCAGGCTTCCCCATGATCTGGCCCACTGAAGTTTTTCGACCTTGTGCTTAGGGAAGAATAATACCAACAAGTACCACCACAGCAGTGGCTCGTGCTTGTCAAAAGCTTCGCATTTATCAGACAGTGTTTTCATGTTTTGTGTCATTTAGCTTTTTGAGTTGTCACAATGACCACCTGAGGTCCTACAGCTAGGAATGGGTAGGGCTAGAATTTGAATCCAGGCTTACTTGACTCTAGGAAAAATCACTGGGAGAAAAGAATATATTCATTTTACAGAGATATTTGGGACATAGTCGTCACCAATAGTTCCTTAATCCAAAGTATAAAGATGAAAAGAAATATGATAGATATTATTTACAATTAATGGTTGGTCAAAAAAAAAAAAAAGTTTAGACACTGGTGTCATCAATGCAACCTCACCCCTCCCTAGATTTTCATGAGAAATTGAGATAATCAATCTGTTTTTCCTGAGGAAAAATATTTGGAGTTTTATATCCCAAGATGAAATGTGCCTAATCATTTTGCCTCAGGTATCACTCACTTAATCAAATAACAACATGAACATGAGCTCCTTCAGCATGGTGTGCATGAATTAAGTATTATTTTGTGGGGGAAGTTTTTAAGCAGAGCTCTCCATTTATATTTTCAAAGAGCCACCTTTTCGTTTTGTTGATCTTCTGTATTTTTTCCCATTGTATTTAGTTCTACTCTGACCTTTGTTATTTCTTTTCTTCTGCTGGCTTTGGGATTGTTTTGCTCTTTCTTTTCTAGTTTCTTGAGATGTGACATTAGGTTGTTAATTTGCAATCTTTATGTCTTTTTTTTTTTTTTTTTTTTTTTGAGACAGAGTCTCACTTTGTTGTCCAGGCTAGAGTGAGTGCTGTGGCGTCAGCCTAGCTCACAGCAACCTCAAACTCCTGGGCTCGAGTGATCCTTCTGCCTCAGCCTCCCGAGTAGCTGGGACTACAGGCATGCGCCACCCTGCCCGGCTAATTTTTTATATATATATCAGTTGGCCAATTAATTTCTTTCTATTTATAGTAGAGACGGGGTCTCGCTCTTGCTCAGGCTGGTTTTGAACTCCTGACCTTGAGCAATCCGCCCGCCTCGGCCTCCCAAGAGCTAGGATTACAGGCGTGAGCCACAGCGCCCGGCCCTTTATGTCTTTTTGATGAAGGATTTAAGGCTCTAAATTTTCCGTTGAGGAATTCTTTTCCTGAGCCTATAGATTTTGATGGCTTGTGTCCCCTTTCTCATTAAGTTCAAAGAATCTTTTGATTTCTATCTTGGTTTCATTCTTGACCCAATAATTGTTGAGCATCAGGTTGTTTAATTTCCATGAGTTTGAATAGGTTTGAGTGTTTCTCTTGTGATTGATTTCTAGTTTTATTCCAGTGTGGTCTGAGAAGGTACATGGTATGATTTTGATATTTTTGAATTTGTTGAGGCCTGTTCTGTGGCCTAAGTTATGATCAGTCTTAGAGAATGTCCAATCTGCTACTGAGAAAAATGCATATTCAGTATTTGGGGCTAGAATATTCTGTAAAAGAATGCTGAAGCATGAAAAAACCAAATAGCTTGACACCTCTAAGGGATTACAATAGACCTACAGAAGAAGACTCTATCCACAGGGAAATTGCTGAAATGACAGAAATAGAATTCTGATTATGGATGACAAATAAGGGGAATGGAACTGAAGAGAAATTTGAAAACCAACAAAAAAGCCAAAAAAAACTATTTTAGGAAATTAATGAAAAAGTCAGTAAAGAGCTAGACAAAATAAGAAAGGATATAATAGAACTTAAAGAAATGAAAGAGTCATTTAGGTAATTTAAAAATACAGCAGAAAGCATCAGCAACAGACTGAATCAAGAAGAAGAAAGAATCTCAGAGGTTGAAGACAAGCCTTTTGAGCTAACCTGGTCATGCAAAGAGGCAGAGAAGAGCATAAAAATGTCTGAGCAATCATTAAGAGAGACATGGGGCTATATGAAGTGAACTAACATAGGTATCCCAGAGGGAGAAGAAGAAAGAGCCAAAAGCATGAAAAACCTACTTGAGATAATGATTGAGGAAAACTTCACTGGTATCACCAGAGATTCAGACATTCAGATACAAGATGGACATTAAACACCAGGAAGATTCATAGCAATTAGAATAACCCCAAGACACTTAGTAGTAAAACTGGCCAAAGTCAAATTGAAGGAGAAAAGTTTACAAGTGATGGAAAACTCATCAGGCTAACAACAGACTTCTTAGTGGAAACCCTACAAGCCAGAAGGGAATGGGGCTCCATCTTCAATATTCTTAAATGAACAACTCCCAACCTAAAATCTTGTATACTGCAAAATTAAGTTTCATGTATGATGGAGAAATTAACTCTTTTACAGACAAGGAAACACCAAGGAAATTTGTCATAATAAGACTTGCCCTGCAGGAAATATTCAGAACAGCAAAATATAAGAACTCTTATAAAATGACAGCAAAAGCAGGGAAACAAAGCAACAAGGTACTATCCAACATGATGAACAGAACAATATCCCACATATCAATTCTATCTCTTGATGTTATTGATTTAAATGTGCCACTCAAAAGACATAGGCTGAATGAATGGATGAAGAAACACAACCTAAGTATCTGCTGTCTCCAGGAAACACATCTAAATCACAAGGATGCACACAGACTCAATGTGAAAGAATGTAAAAAAAAAAAATACTCCATGCAAATGGAAACCAAAGAGAACAGGTGTAGCCATTCTCATATCACATAAAATTATCTTTAAATCCCCAAAAGTAAAAAAAAAAAAGAGTGTCATTATAAACAGAGCAATTCATCAAGAAGACATAACAATCCTAAATATACATGTGACCAGTACAGCAGCTCCCAGATACATAAAGCAAATTTTGCTAGAGCTAAGCAAAAAAAAAAAAAAAAAAAAAAAAATAGCATCATAATTGCTGGGAACTTCAACACCACATTGTCAGAGATGTACAAATCATCAAAACAGAAAATAAATAAAGAATCACTGGACGTAAACCAGACTCTTAGTAAAATGGACCTAATGGACGTTCACTTTCAATTTTAAAATGAGGAAACTAATGCTTTGTGATTTGCCTGAACTGGTAAGTAATATAGCCAGTATTCAAAACCAGGCAATGTGATGCTAGGTCCTGCCATAATAATAATGATAGTGTATCATCTCCAAGTCCATCCTCTGCCCTTCCTCCCACTGCCTTCTTTTCTGTCAGTCACCAAGTAAGGTAAATTCTTCTTCATGAAAGCTCAGCTCCTTCTGCCACCTCCCTGGTAACACTGCTAGGTTAAGCACTCCTCTCCTCTTGCCTGGGCTGTAACACTTGAAATCTTCCCACCTAACTCCTTTCCATACAGTCTTTATGTCTTCAAACCATTTTTCCCAGTGCTGTCATAGTGATATTACTGAACAACAAATCTCTCCTATTGCTCCCTATCTTAAAACTGCTCTATGGCTCCCCAACACTGCAGAGATCTGGTCAAATTTTTTTTAATGTGGCACACAGAAGCTCCATAATCTTGCTGTGGTCCACCCTTGCAATCTCCTCCTTTGCCTCACCCACACACACGCTCCTTGCTCAACTATCTCAAATACCTCTGTTTGCTCTCTTATGCCATTATTTATTCTGTTCTTTCTGTCTAGATTATCTTCCCTGCACCCATGTCCAGCTTCCTTGTTTTTGTGGAAAAATCTTACCTATCTTTCAGGTCTCAGCTTGAACAATCACCTCTATTGCAATATGTCCCTGGCTCCACTAGGTGAGACAGATCCTGCCTTCTCCATTCTCTCATAGTGTACTCTGCCTAGCTGTAGAATAGCACTTAACCTCTGGCATGGTGATTGTCTGAGTGGAAGGCTGTAAGCACAAAAGCAATGACTATGTAACATTCCTGGCTCCCTACAATCCAATTCCCACCCATATTTGCAGCTTTATCTACACACATATAATTGGTATGCATACCGTATTAAGCTAAATTGCATCCTCCATCTGCCTCATAATTTATTGCCTTCATGTAATTAATTGCAAGCCATCCGTTCTGTCTGGATTGATCTCTCCAAATCTACACCTACCAAAATCATTTTTGTAGTTTTATATCCAGCCCAAATATCATCACTTCCTCAAAATTTTCCCACCCAGAGGTGCTCTTTCCCCCCTTGGAACCACCATAGAGCTCTCTGAACTTTGGCATCATTTCCCTGACACTTTATCTTTTATTACTCTGTATCAAGCTTCTCTGTCCATGGCTTAGTTTCCCCACTCCTAATCAGTCCCTTGACTCCTTTATCAGAAATCGGCTCTTAGGCATCTCTGTTTCACCTTCACGCCCAATGCACTCACCTGCCCCACACCCAGCCCTTCATTCACAATGAATGAGTGAATGAATGTTAGTGATGGACCATACTGGTTGTGACTCTCTCCTCCCCTATATTCCCCCTTTACAACCTTTCTGTTCTTATGGACAAAAGAGTAGACTAAGAAAGCGTTAATTCTAGAAAATGGACTGAAGGGTGTCCTTTCATTTATGTATCTGAGTCTGGTTTGTAACAAGACTTATTTCTGTCTGATTTGAGAATATTGAATTGAAAGCTGATAAAGCACTCGCTGGAGAATAACAATCATCACAGCTAACATATGCTCCTGTTTGCTAGGGTCTGTGCCAAGTATTTTGTATGCATTTGATGATTTTTCACAGTAACCCAATAAAGTAATACTATTTATAATTTTACAGATGGTCATGCTTGAAGCTCTGATTCGAGGGGGTAGGGGGAATGCATGGGCAATATACGTAGCCTTAACATTTGTACCCCCATAATGTGCTGAAATAAAAAAATTAAAATAAAAAAAAGAAAACTGGATTGTAGAGAGGCTATGCAAGTTTTCTAAGTTTATAGAGCTTATAAGTGTGAGTAAAGTTCATGTCTATTTGACTCAATGCTCAAATTCTTGACCACAAATATTCTTTTTTAGAAGCTTTTCTGACTTACTGTGTCAAAAGAAATTCAACAGTAATGTCTCATCCTCTGGGGATTTATTTAAAGCAAGGTCTCTCAACACTGACACTGGGCAATTCTTTGTTGTGGGTGTCGGTCATGTGAATTTCAGGATATTTAGCATTATTCTGTCCTCTAACTACTAGACATCAGTAGTACTTGCCCCTCTATTATACCCCTGGTTTTGGCAACAATGGATGCCTCCAAACATTGCCAAACCACTGGTTGAGAATCACTTTATTTAAAGGAAAGAAAAGCCTCCTTGATTGGGTAGCATTTCCAATCCCAATTCAACCAATGTGTTAAATAGAATGATAGTGCAAGCATAAAATTACAACTTAGACTATGACAGTTGATCTCAGCTAAGAGGACATTAGTTTCCCTGGGCATTTTTCTTTAGCATTCATGACTGTCCCCAAGCAAAGTGTATCGGAAACCCAACAGTTAGGGAAGCTGAAGCAGTAATATAAATCCTCTCTCATGAGATAACTGGGGGCCAGGGGCATTCCTAAGACATTTAGTTAATTTTTCCAACCCATTTGTCCTAATAAAATCTACTTAAAATTGTCATTAAGAGTGTTCTTTCAGAGGAATGGCCCTAAAGATGCACTCTGAGAGGAAATATCATGGAAAAGAGGGGCAGGGGGCATCTCAAGTTTATTATGGTAACAGGGACAGGCATTTTAATGTATAGCTCACAGGTGAATTTTAGTTCTTTAAAAATTAATGATTATATAAGCTTATATTTGGCTAAAAAATATTAATGGTGAGGGAGTTCAATTCCAAATCCCCCATCTGCCATCATACAAAGAGTGAAAGCTTGGTATTGGCCTTGGATAATTCTGCCATAGTACTCAATAAAAGGTTGCAGATATATGTTCATGAACTAGAAGAATTGATATTGTTAAAATGTCTGTACTATCCAAAGTGATCTATCAAGTCAGTGCAATTCTTATCAAAATATCAATGACATTCTTTACAGAAATAAAAAAAATCCTAAAATTTGTATGGAATCACAAAAGACCCTTAATTGCAAAGGCAGTACTGAACAAAAAGAACACAGCTAGAGGCATCACACTACCAAACTTCAAAATATATTATAAAGCGATAGGAACAAAAACACCATGGTGTTGACAATAAAAATGGATATATAGACCAATGGAACAGAATAAATAAGCCAGAAATAAATCTATGCATTTGCAGCTGACTCATTTTCAAGAAAGGTGCCAAGAACATACATGGTGCTGGGGAAACTGAGTATATATATCCAGAGAGATGAAACTAGACTAGTTCTCAGGTAAAAATCTTACGCCATATTTATAGCTTAATTTATTAGATTTTTTTAAAAATTAGAGCACTTGGGAAAGTTAGACAAAGTCCTTAAAAGAAAACGTAATGTATTAAATTTACATGCAATCGAAAATCTCTCACTATATATGAAATCAAAATGGATTAAAGACTTAAATATAATACCTGAAACTATGAATCTACTAGAGAAAAACATTGGTGGAATCTTTAGAACATTGGTCTGGGAATATATTTTTGGGTAAAACCTCAAAAGCACAGGCAACAAAGGCAAAATAGATAAATGGCATATCAAGTTCAAGAGCTTCTGCATATCAAAGGAAGGAATTAACAGAATGAAGAGACAACCTACAGAATGGGACAAAACATCTGAAAACTATTCATCTGGTGAGAAATTAAAAAACAGAATTTATAAGGAACTAAAACAATTCAATAATAATAATCCAAATAATCCAATTAAAAATGGTCAAATGGCCTGAATTGACATTTCATAAAAGAAGACATATAAATGGCCAACAGGTATATGAAAAAATACTCAAAATCACCAATCATCAGAGAAATGCACCCAAAACCACAATGAGATATCATATCACCCTAGTTAAAATGACTAGGGTGATAGTCATTTTTTGTTGTTTTCAAAACAACAAAAAATTATACATGTTGAGGAGGATGCAGAGAAAGAGAAACACTGGTACATTGTTCTTGGGAATGTAAATTAATATAGCCACTATGGAAAAAAGTATGGAAATTCCTCAAAAAATTAAAAATAAATCTACCATGTGATTGAGCAAGCCCACTTCTGGGTCTACATCCAAAACAAAGGAAATCAATGTAGCTGAACTCCTATGTTTATTGCAGCACTATTCACAATAACCAAGATATGGAAGGAACAAAAGTAACCATCATGGATGGATGGATAAAGAAAACATGGTTTACATACATAATGAAATAAATATTATTCAGCCATAAAAAAGAATAACATACTGTCAGTGGCAGCAACATGGGTGGAACTGGAGGAAATTATGCTAAATGAAATAAACCAGGCACAGAAAGACAAATATCACATCTTATTACTCATATGTGGGAGCTAAAAAAGTGAATCTCCTAAAGATAGAGAGTAGAATGATAGCTACCAGAAGCTAGGAAGGGTAGGGTGGAGGGGGAGATGAAGAAGTTGTTTAATTTAACTGTATCTAACTTCTAACTGTACAAATATAGTTAGGTGGAAGGAATAAGTTTTAGTGTTTGGTAGCACATTAGGGTGATAATAGTTGACAATATTCAAAATAGCTAGAGGAGAAGATTTTGGAAAGTTTTCAACAACAAAAAAGTGATAAATATGTGTGGTGATGGGTATCCTAATTACCCTGGTATGACCATTACACATTGTGTGCATATATCAAAATATCACATTTGCTCCATAAAAATGTATAATTATTGCGTATCAAAAAATTAAAAAAATACAGACACAAAAGGAAAAAAAAGGATTGCAGATAACTAAAATATGAATAAGGGATTAAGGAACTGAATTTACTAAGGAGCCTTTGCATTGTAATGAAGACAAGAATTTTTAAAAAGCTGTAATGGTGGAAACACAGACAGTGAGATTGGAATTCTTAGCTTAGATTGAATGTATTGAGGGCACCTCTCTTGTTAGCACCTTACATTTTTGCCCAGTGGCCATCACCCTGGTCTTCCTGCTACTAACTGAGACATTATTATGAAAATGTAAGTCTTAAGATTCTGAAGTTTCAATCAACAAATATGAGGGAGCTAAGAACAGTACTATTCATATGACTTACTGTGTAGGGTAAGTATAAGGAAAGGCAGCCCCGAGTCACAGTCACATTGCTGAAGAATGCTGATTTCTAGCCTTGTTGTTTTGAGAACGTTTTGGAAACAAGAAAAATCCTAACTTCTCCCCTTACCAGCTCTGTGACTTCGAACATGTCACTGAATTTCTCTGAACCTCAGTTTTCCCATCTCTGAGATAAGGATATCGATACCTATATTGAAAATTACTGAGGGGTAATGTGATTTATTTTCTCTTCTTTTTCCTTCTGGGAATTTCTGTGCTTGCCAGGAAGGGTATAAAGTATTTAAGGACAGTGCATATACTATTGTCCCAATATGAGGTAGTTTTTCTTCCTCTCTGTTTATTTGTGCCTGTAGTCATTCACCAAGAAGATTGTCCCTGCTACCAGCCAATAGTTACATACAGAAAGAAATCCTGAATGCCCACCTCTGTTCACTTAGGGCAGCTCTTTCATGCGCTCATGCTACACAAGTATGTTATTTTATATTATCTATGCTGCTGTAAGATCACTTCTATAGGATCTCACATAATTTATAGTTTGTCAAAACAGGGACACCATTCAGATTTCATCTGCTGACATGTCCCAGTGTCCTTGGGGAGACTGGAAGGCAGTGTGCTGTGCAATCCACAGAGGGCTCTGTAGTTCCCTCTCCTTGGCCATCCTCCCAATTCCATCCTCCCAATCCTTGCTCTGGCCTTCCAAGTTTCCACAGAATGACAGCCAGGGTGGAAAGGATCACAGAAATCAGGGATCCAAAGCAATTGCTTACTTACCAGGTGCTATTTAGGAGACCAGGGTGCCATTTCAATGGTGTTTGGCTGAATTTGACCTTCCCTATGATCTCTGTTATCCTAAAAGTCTGTTATTTTGTTCTAGTGTGGGACATTTGCAGATAGCAATGGCATTTCTCAGTGACCGTCCAGGAGAAGGCTTTGGGGAAAGTCTCAGAATGAGGAGGTTGGTAGTCAGTATCTTTCTGTCCAAATAACCTGTGGATTAGGGCATGATTTTAAACATGAGTTCCCTGGATCCATGAGGTTCTTCGGAAATGCCTGCGAGGTGTTACCTTGGAAACTCACATAGGGGCCCTGAGTTTGGGGCTCCAGGTCCTCCAAACCCATTTAAATCAGAGAAGCTCAGAGTTAGTCTGTTTTTCAATATAGTAATGTTATTCACGACATTAAAAAAATCAGTTGTATTACTAAAAAGACATTTTAACTCATCTGAAGTGATACCTTGGGTCTTGTGTAGAAACCTCCGATGCCTCCCTAGACTGGATACACTTCTGGCTTTTGAAAATCAGTGACTTTAATAGCCATAAAAACTGGAAAGGATGTTCAGGGAAAGAATAAAAGTGGTCAGAACCAGGAAGGGGCCTTGAGCCTGAAAATTGCCTTCTGTTTTTTTCTTTCTGTCTTGTTCTTCATAATGCAACTTCTCAAACCATTGTATTTCTATTTTTACTTCCTCACCTACCATTCATAATTTAAATCACTCTTCTCTGACTTCTATCCTCAGGGCCCACTAAAACCAAAATCCTCCTTGTGACTAAAGGAAATGGACATTTATTTCTCAGTTCTTGCCTCACTCAACATCTCAGCAGCAGTGGACACTGATGGCCACTTCCCTCTTTTTGAAACCACGCCAGTTCATTAGATTCCATGACCTCAAATGCTCCTGGTTGTCCTTCTGCCTTTCATTGGTCTTCTTCAACATTCCCCTTTCTTTTTCCCATCCCATCAGTTCTGTCCTGGGTTCCCTTGTCCTTTTAGTGCCCTGTTTTCCTTGGCGGACTCATTCACTTCCACAATTTCCACTACATCTAAGTGCTGGTGACTCTTAAATGTTTCTTCACACCCTGAGCTCTAGATACACAAACCCTCATTTGTTTTTCCCACAGGCACCTCATTTCAGAAGGTCCAAAGCCAAGGTCATCCTCTTTCCTATAACCTGGTCCACATTTCTAGTTAGCATGTCAATCACCACCACCATCTGCATAGCTGCTCAAGCCAGAAACCTGGGCATCTTCCTTGACTACTCCAAAATCCTCAACTTCTTTCTCTCTTCCTCCTCCCCTGTATACAGCCACAGGGGAACCATTTTCTCTCCTGAGTGTTTTTCATATCCTTATGCTTCCCTTCTTCCTCACTTCTGCTTCCTAGTTTACCCTAGCCTCATGCAGCACCTGAAGAGCAGCTGTGACCTGTGGCTGGTGTTCTAGCAAAAGCATACCTTCTCCAACCTCTTCTCCATACTGTAGGCAAATGCATCTTTCTAAAACACAAGTTTAGTTATGTCAACTCTTTAACACCCTTTAGTTGTTTCTCACTTTTCTTTGGCAAATTCAAATTACTTTAACATATCTTATAAGATGGTGCATAATATTACTTAGCTCTAAAGTCTCACCTCCTGGTATTTTGTCAAAATATGAACATACACATTCTCCTCATTCTATGGCCTTTCTATGTGCTGCTGTTTATTGCCTTTAGCTGGGATGGTCTTCTCCAAGTTCTTTACCTGACTAACCATGACTTAGTCTTCAAATTTCCATGTGGACATTACTTCCTGCAGAGTGTTTATTAATTCCCCAAACTTTGGTAAATTTATTACCCTCATACTCCCATTGCTGCTCTTACTTTCTTTATCTGAGCACTTATCACATTGCACTGCCAGTGTCTGGTTACTTTTTCTATCTTCTATCTACATCTGCTTTAAAATGATAGAAACCTGTTATATCTCTAGCACTTAGAAGTGTGCTTAGCATGCCCCAACAAATGAACAAATGAATGACCTCCAAAGAATAAAGGAGAAAGCTGCTCAGATTAAGGACTCAAGAAAGTTGACATTTGAGATGTAGAAAAAGAAAGAAAGAAAAACAGGAAAACAGTGGGAAATTTGGTTCCAGTATCAAAGGGGTAATTTAACATTATTTAAAGCATGAGTCACATGAGTTATGTAAGACAAGACATGCAGAATTTCAGTATTTCTTGGAATTGATCACATAGATGTGTAACTAGACTAAAATTTTAACTGGGTGTCTGGGATTGATATGGGAAAATATGTGGTAGAAAGGGAAAACCTAAAAATTAGAAGAGACTTTCAAATATAAGCCCTAAGTCTTTAGTGGGGACAGTACTCAGTCAGTAACTATCAACAAATACCTCCCATGAGAAAGGACTGTGCTAGGGATTCAGAAATGAGTAAACCATGTTTCTTGATTTAATAAACGCACAACACTGAGAGAAAAACTAACGATAGCAAGAAATTGCTGCATTGGGTTGGTAAGCCCCAAAGCTAGGGTTGAAGGAAATGCAGTGATTGCATACAGAAGGGAGCCACTAACTCTACTTTTCAGGAAGACATTCTAGAAAAGGTGACAATTGAACTAAGCCACAGAGAGAGCAAATGAGCAAATGATTTGATCTGATGAAGAAGAGAGGTAGGAGGACTTTAGGGGCAGAGAAAGCAGTTGTCACCAGGCCAGAGTCATTAAGGAAAAGCGTGGCATGTTCAGGAAGTCAAGCTGACTCATGAAGGAGGATCATAAAGTTCATGGAGGATGATGCCATAAAGGCCTGCACAACTCAGGCTTGGCCACTATGCTAAGGCAACTAGGGGCAGTGAGTAGCCACCAAGTTTTTTAAGGACATTAGTAAGGTAATGTTCTCATAACAACAAGGCTAGAAAGGTAACTTTCAGAAAAATCTACCTAACAGAGGTGGGTGCTAAGACAGTAATCCAGGAGTTTTTGGGTAACTTTAAACATTAGTGGCTCCCTTCTAGGGATGAAGGAGTGTGTGTGTGTGTGTGTGTGTGTGTGTGTGTGTGTGTGTGTGTGTGTGTGTGTACAAAGATACAGAGGTTGGCTGTATGTTTGAGTGGTGGGAGATAAGGTAAAACTCTACTACTTCCCTAAATGTTGGACTATCTCACACACAGTGCCTTGACAGTCTGATTCTTCCACACAGTTTGGAAAGGTCAAATTCCTGAATTCACTCCATGAGGCGAAGGGCAACTCAGAGAAAAGATCGTGAAGCACATCACGGGAAATACAACAAGGTGTTTCCTAATCTTTAAAATGACTTTGTGCTATCTGAGCGAATCCATCTGCCAGGTTTTATCCCATCTCTACAGAGCCCTCTCCTAGATGCTAGTGCAGATTTTTTTTCTCTTAGCATATTATATATAAAAATATGAGAATCCCAGGTAAATGCAGAATGCATTTGTTAAATTATCAATGCATTTGTTAAATTATCAATACAACAAGGACAGCTGGCTTGTACCCTTCCCTGGAAGTCAACAACAACAACAAAAACTCTTTCTAAACGTTCTTGGCAGACCTGTCATCTCTTCCTGAAGTCCAGTGACAAGTGAGTTATATAATGGGGTTTCAGAAGGTTCAAACCATATTGCACAGCAGATGCTCTGCAACTATTTTTCAGAAAGTCTGTGCAGGCCCCTACTGCCCTCGAATTCCCTTGAAGCAATTTATGACCTCCTCTCTTTTTGCATCAGTTACACTGTGACCACATTAATTCAAAAGATGCATTGACCTCACCTCTACTTCAATTTTTCTGAACACTCCCACAAACCTCCCTCATATCTCACCACCATATATATACACATTAGGCTCTTTCGTACATAATCTAAAGGTAGGATTATTTCAGACGTGCATTAGTGCCAAAATGACCGATTTGATCTATACTGAACTTTTACCTAATTCACTGGTTCTGGTCTTTTCTGCTTTTGTTCCACCATAAATCTTCCAGCAGCTTTCATTTTTGAGGATAATGATCTTTCTTCTCATTTCTACTTCATCTTATTTCCCAATCAATCTCACCTTAAAATTACCCCAGGTTAGCACTTCATATGATGCTCAACTGTATATGAAATCCTATAGATAGTCTTTACATCCACATTTTAGAAGTACTCAATAATCTTCATTATAATGCTGCTTTCAGTGAAATCTTGCCTTTGACATATGGAGACTACAAAATACTTTGCATTTATAGATCTTGTTGAATTCATGACTATTACCTACACAGCAGCAAATCATGAAAATTAGAGTTGGAAAAGTCTTGTTAGGATTGAGAGTCCATCCCCTGAGGCTATCTGAGAATGTTACTTAAAATTCAACATTTATTAAGCCTTCAAAATGGACTAGGATATTTATGGAACAAAAGGCTGGACAGAGTTTCAGCCCAAGTTATTTGCAATAATGCACCATCACCCTGTCTATTTTTCTCTTTAAAGGCTCCAGAAATGGGGCTTCTAATGCCTTCCACAAACAAAGATTGCATGGCTTGATACATTTTTTTTTATGATGAGAACTGAGAATAAAATAAACATATAGAATATGAACACTGGGAATAACTTCCTTCAGAGGTTCACCCAATTTTCTTTCCTATCTTTAAGCAGGACAGAAGAAAACCAATCCACAGTGGACATGATTTCATACTTTGTAATAACTGAATAGTTGAATAATGTCTCCACCTGCCTTCTCTTCTGCTTTCTTCCTCTTCCTCTTTTGATGAAAATACATTTGCAAATACACCTATCACTTAATACAACACATTACACAGTGCTTGGCATATGGTAGCCTTGCAATGCATTTTTGTTAAGTAGATGGAAAGTAAGCACAAATTGTTTTGATAACACGCGATGGTGGTATGCTTGACTCATCTTTGCATTGTTATACTGAAAGAATTGGGAAAAGTATACTAATTATTTGAATATTTACTATGTTTTTAAAAAGTCACTGGTTCAAGTGCATGGTTCTGCAATACTCCTCTAAGATACAAAGATGTGCCAATCACAGAGAATTTAAGTTAGCTGACATTCCCACCAGCATTTTGATTGCCATTCAAAAATTATTTTGACGAAAATATACCATTGTCTACTAAGTGAGAAGTTTTTAAATAAAATAAAATCATATCACTGGGAGGAGGGGTGGTGGGAAATAATAGGATAAGTAGTGTTTCTCCTTTTATTAACCTTTCACTGAATTAATTGAACCGAACAGTTATTGGTCTCAGATAAAGACATATTATTTAAAATAACTATATTAGTGCAATAGAAACAGTTGAACTGAATATATTACTATAGCTCACCACTTACTTCAGTGCCAGGATCTATGTATTCAATGCAAATACCTCCCGCTGCCATTTATAACCCATTCTCTCATCTTCACTCTGAAAACTGAGTGATAATTATTCTTAACCCTAAGATTTAAAAAACCATCCCATGCAATTTGTCATACAATAAGTGCAACATGGATCCTCTGTTCTCTTGCCAAAGAAAAAATATACACTGGGCACTTTTTCCTTTTTCCAAATGCTCCCTTACTTTATCATACCCTTTCTCATATTCTTCTTACTGTGCTCCACCCCAACCAACCAGGGGACACATGAAGATGCATCACTGAAGCATTTGCCTGAAAACCAAAACATTTGTCAAAAAAGGAAATCTAATATTCTTATATCTGTAGTCACTAGAGGTGATTTTCTTTGTTTTGAAGAAACAAAGTGTGAAAATAATTGCAATTGAGAGTACAAAGACCATCACTATTTAGATTAAATTGCAGGCAATTGCAATAAACCTTAGCTGCATCAGGAGGCTCATTTAGGAATATAGCTACAGAAGATATTTGTAGCAGCTCTGGTCGGCTAGCCAGAAATACATGGCCTCAGATCTGCCACTAATAAGCCATGCAAACTTCAGAAATGCACATGTCTTTTCTGGGCTTTAGTCTATTTGCTTATGGAATGAAAAAGATTGAACTAGATGATTTCCAGGGACTTTGCTGCTAGCAAATCCCATGCTTTCAAAATGTTACACTTTAAAAAATTATACTTTATAGATCTTGATATAATATGCTAGATATGATATGACTCTTGGTATCATAACTATATATAATAAAAATCTCATCTGACATTAAATATCCATAAGTTGATTTGAGAAATTTCATTCCTTACTGAGCATTCACATTTAATCTTTGCCACTTTGTCAAAGTCCTGCGAGAAAGGATGGGTGCCCTTCACTTTCTAGGTGAGGAAACTAAAGCCCAAAGAACGTAAAGAACATACTGTGTCAAATGGTCTAGTAAGAGGTGGAGCTGGGTTAGAACTTAGGTCTAACTGCAAAGCCCATGCTTTGTATTATTCTCAACTGAATTTTAAGCAATGAGTTAGAGTTAGGTGCAATATTTAGAACTCCATTTTTTTTTTTTATTCCAGAAGCCACTGAAACATAACAATACCCAAAATATTCATGCCTTTATGTTGTGCCAGAAATCGTTCTAAGCACTTTATGTGTGTTATGTCATTTAAATTTACAACAATCCTAAGCAGAAACAGAAGGGAACAAGGAGACAAAGAGGTCAAAGTCACATAATAGCTAAGAATGAGATGAGGATTCAGATTTGAATTCCTATATCTGATGCCAGGGCTTGCTACACCATATTGTCTCTGTACAACATACCTCAGGATTTTAAACTTTCTTAAGAAAATGGAGAAAATGCTAACTGGGTCATTGCATAGCTATCTGAAGGAAAAGCATTTAGGAAAGTAGGTTTCATTGTGGGTTCTACTTCCAAATATACCAAAAATATAGTATTTGGTCAAATCCCTGCTCTTTCATACTTTAGAGTGCTCACAAATATTTCCAAGGGCCATCAGTTACAGGGGCTTATGTTCCTGCTTTCCTGACTCCTTGAACTTCAATAGCAATGTCTAACATGTTCCCATTCCATATTTAACCTGTGAAAGGTACCTGATAACCCTAATGATTTTATGTGGTCCATCACAATAGGAAAGGTGTACTTTAGTATTGTCAGTAACTGAGTATTTAAAAAGTACTCCACAAATTGAATGTGTGCAAAATAAATCATACTTTAATGTATAGGAACCAAGAAGCAAGTACATATGTTTGCAAAGCAGGACTCTCTTTGTCTTCTTTTCAAATGTATTTTCACTGGACTTTCAATTTTTCACATCTCAAGATATCATAAAAGATGGCATAGCAGAAAAATTGAATGTTTGTGCAAGATCAATTTGAAGGTTTGCTTTTTTTTAAATTTCAAAATATTAAAGGAGTACAAATATTTTCAGTGACATGGATGATTTTTGTTATGTTTGAGACCTAGCAGTAAGTGTGCCACGACCCAAATAGTGTGCATAGTACCCATTAGGTTGGTTTTTTTTACCCCTCCTCTCCTACCCCATCCCCTGGTTGAATTCCACTGAGTTTTACTTCCCTCTGTGCACATATGTGCTCATTGATTAATTCCAATTTAATAGTGAGTACAAGTGGTGTTTCTTTTTCCATTCTTGATATACTTCACTTAGGAGAATGGTCTCCAGTTCCACCCAGATTATTGCAAAACATATTACTTCATCTTTTTATGGATGGGTTCTACTCCATGGTATACATATACCACATTTTGTCAATCCACTCATGAATTGATGGGCTCTTGGGTTGACTCCACATCTTTGCAATTGTGAATTGTGCTGCAAAAACATTAAAGTGTATGTGTCCTTTCCATAGAAAGATTTCTTTCCCTTTGGGGAAAGAAACTCAGTTATGGGATTGATGGATTGAATGGCAGGTCTACTTTTTGTTCTTTGAGGAATTTCTACACTGTTTTCTGTAAAGATTATACTAATTTGCAGTAACACCAACAGTGCAAAAGCATTCTTTTTCTCTGCATCCACACCGGCATCTATTGTTTTTGGACTTTTTAATAAAAGCTATTCTAACTTTGATAATAGTTAGAATAGTTAGAATGAAAGCCACAATGAGATATCACATTGTGGTTTTAATTTGCATTTCCCTGATCATTAGTGACATTGAGCATTTTTCATATGATTATTGGCCATGTGTCTATCTTTTGAAAAGCTTCTGTTCATACCTTTGCCCACTTTTTAATGGAGTTGTTTGTTTTTATCTTGCTGATTTGCTTGAGTTCTTTATAGATTCTGAATAATGGCCCTTTTGGGATATATAGATTGGGAATGTTTTCTCCCATTCTGTAGTTTGTCTATTTGCTTTGTGATTGCTTCCTTAGCTGTGAAGAAGCTTTTTAGTTTAATAAAATCGCATTTATTTATTTTTGTTGTTGCCATGATTGCCATTGCGGTCTTACTCATAATTTTTTTTGCCTAGGCCAATATCTAGAGGAGTTTTATCTACATTTTCCTGTAGAATTATTACACTTTCATTCCTTAGATCTAAATCTTTTATCAATCTATAATTAATTTTTGTGAGTGGTGAGAGATAGGGGTCCTAATTTACTCTTATGCATGTGGCTATCTAGTTTTCCCAGCACCATTTATTAAATAGGGCTTTTTCCCTCATTATACATTGTCATCTGCTTTATCAAAGATCAGTTGGTTGTTGGTAGATGGTTTTATATCTGGGTTGTCTGTTCTCTTCCATTGGTCTATGTCTCTATTTTTGTGCCACTACTATGTTTTTTTGGTTACTATAACCTTGTACTATAGTTTGAAGTCTGGGAATGTGATGGCTCCCATTTATTCGTTTTGCTTAAGATTGCTGTGGCTATTTGGGCTCTTTTTTGGTTCCAAATGAAGCATAGAATTATTTTTCCTAGATTTGGGATTATGACTTTGGTAATATGATTGGGATTTAATTGACTATGTGAATCACTTTGGGTTGTATGGACATTTTAACAATGTTGATTCCATGGGCATGATATGTTTTTCCATTTGTTTGTATCCTCTGAAATTTCTTTCCCCAGAGTTTATAGTTCCCCTTGGAGAGATTTCACCTCCTTGGTTAAGTATACTCCTAGATGTTTTATTTTCTTTGTAGCTATTATGAATAATATTGAGTCTTTGATTTGACTCTCAGTTTGACTGTTGTTATTATATGGAAATGCTATTGATTTATGTACACTGATTTTGTATCCTGAGACTTTGCTGAATTTATTTAGCAATTCTAGTAGACTCTTGGCGAAATCTTTGGGGTTTTCTAGATACAAGACCATATCATCAGTAAAGACCAATAGCTTGATCTCTGCTTTACTGATTTGAATACCCTTAATATTCTTCTCTTGCCTGATTGCTCTGGTTAAGACTTCTAGCACTATGTTGAATAGAAGTAATGACAGTGGGCATCTTTGTTGTATTCCAGTTCTTAGGGGAATTCTTTCAACTTTTCTCTGTTCAGTATGATGCTGGCTGTGGGTTTTTCACATAGGGCTTTTGTAATTCTGACATATGTTCCTTCTATGCTTAGTTTGTTGAGAGATTTTATCATGAAAGTGTGCTCCATTATGTTAAAAGCTTTTTCTGCATCTATTGAGAAGATCATGTGGTCTTTGTTTTTGCTTTTGTTTATGTGGTGAATCATACTTATTGATTTACCTATGTTGAACCATCCTTGAATCTCTGGGATGAAGCCTACTTGATTCTGGTGGATTATTTTTTTGATGTGCTATTGAAGTCAGTTTGCTGGCATTTTATTGAGGACTTTTGCATCTGTATTTAGAAGGGACATATGGGTCTTTAGTCTTTAGTTTTCTTTTTTTTGTTGCCTTATTTCCTTGCCTTGATTTCAAGGTGATAGTGGCTTTGTAGAATGATTGAGGAGGATTCACTCCTTCTCAATATTATGGAATAATTTGTCCGTTTTGGATGCCGGGTCTTCTTTGTAGGTCTCATAGAATTTGGCTGTGAACCCATCTGGTCCAGAACTTTTTGGTTTTGTTCTTGGAAAGTTACTTATTACTATTTCAATCTCACTCATCATTATTGGTCTGTTCAGGAGTTCTATTTCTTCCTGGTTGAATCTTGGGAGGTCGTCACTTTCCTTGAAGGGGAAGCCCATATGGAATGTCCAAGCCCTGGGATTATGAACGTTCTCCCCACAATTCCATGGTTGCCAGTGTTTGAGCTGATGGGAATGAAAAAGCTTACAAGTAACTTGGTATCACCCTGATCAATGAGAGAATATGTGAGGGAGAAAGGAATTCCGTTTCACTGAACTCTGAGCCTTCCCTGGGTTTGAACCTAACTGATATCTTTTTTTTTTCCTTTATCCTCCTCCTTCTCTGCTTCCATAACTATTGCCTGAATTCAACAAAAGTTCCCCTTTACCATCTTCAAATAACCAGGTCATTAAATTTATCCACTTTTTCAAGCCAGTTTGTGCATGTAAAAATCATTAGTAAGATGATATTTGGCCTCTAAGTATATGTCACCTTACACAGTAAAGAGGACAGGTGTCGTTGACTTTTTATTACCCTTTCATTTGATAAATATTGACAACCAACTATGACTATTTATGCTCTGAAATGATAAAAATCTGGGAATACTCCAACAGCTCTACAGAACTAGCTGCTCTTTCATTCTGGAATTCTCCTCCCACTATTGCATAGCTCAGTCTCCTTTTTATTTCAAACCTCTCTCTTTCTCAATTTATTTTTCTCAATAGCACTGCTCCATCTGACTTCCCATATGCTTTTTTCCTTGTTTCTGTGGTGTCTTCTCCCACTAGAATGTGAATTCTGCGGGGGCAGAGAATTTAGTCTATTTTGCTCACTGCTATATTTGCAGTGCATAAGGGCTATTGTAGGTGCTCAGTAAATATGTGTTGAATTAGTAAAAGAATGATAGCTCCCCAATATAAGTTTTTAACATTTTCAGAATATTCTATAATGTCCTGATTTTATATCCAAATATAACCTCTTACAGGGATACAGCCTCCTACTCAAAGGTTCATTTTATTTTCCTAACAACAACCAAAAAATTTGATCGTAACATCCTGAGTCTTCTTTTAAAGATCTCAAGAGCCCAGGAACCTGAAAGTTGCAAGACATGTGCTCCAGTCCTGCTCTACCATTGTCTCCAGAAGAGTGCCCTTGTTCAAATCACTTTCTTGGAACTTCAGTTTTCTGGTAATGTAAAATAAAGAACATAAGCTACATGATCTTTTGGCTTTATCCCATACTCTGAAATTCTATGATTCTTTAGCTATTTCCTTCTATTCATCAAATGTTCATTTTCTGTTTTAAATTTTCTTTTTACTTTTATTTATTTTTTTTTATTCTCACTGCTATGCTAAATAACAAGTGTGTATATTTATGGAGTACCATGTTCTCTTTCAGTACATGTATACACTGTGGAATGAGCAAATCAGGCTAATTAACACACCCATCACTTCACATGCTGATCATGTCATTGTGGTGAGGACATTTAAAATCCATTTTTTTTTTAGCAACTTTGGAATATACAATAAATTATTATTAACTATAGTCACCTAGTTTTGCAATAGATCACCAGAACTTATTCCTCCTGTCTAACTGAAGCTTGATACTGTTATCCATCAAATGTTTTAAACGCTCCATGTGTATAGGCGTATAGTGGTAGATCAAAAAGATGTAGAGAAGATAAAAACAAACAAACAAACAAACAAAAAAAAGACCTAGGACTAACTCTGTGGATACAGAAAATAAAGAATCAGGAAGATAGATCCATTATCCAGGTTTTTATATGTAAATTTATGTGAGAGTTATTTAAAAAGCCAAATGCTTTAGCTTCTTTAGCATTATCTCCAACAATGACAGCTCTGAACTTGTGAATTACGCCCTACACAAGCACAGCTCCTTGACTCATTTTTTATCCAGATGACAAAGCCACTGAACTGTCTTTTCATCTTGGATGCTCCATTGAACATACCATACAATTTTCCAACACCATAATTTGATCTGAGAACATCTGCAAAAATTTCTGGAACACATTTTTTCCCCCTTCTCAGCACTTGGCTTCAAACCTCCCATTTCAGACATTCTTCCACAGTTTCTGTGACATATTACTGAACAAACCATCAGCTCTGCTTCTGTTTCGGAAGGTGTCAACATGAATAGAAAATGATGCAGATTCACATTAACAGAATTCTTAATTACCTGCTCAACCTATGGGTAAGCCTGATCTTTTGGAAATAAGAATCCCATGGCATTTTCTCCACTGCTATTCTTTATTTGAAATTGATTCTTATATACAGTTGAGATTATTTCACTCGTATATTTATCGTTTCAAATAATCTGAGTTTCTTGGAGAGAACTGCAAGGTTTTCTCTGGGCTCAATTCTTCAAAAGGTAGAAGTTCCAAGATAAGGAAGTCCAACTAATTATTCAACTTTTATCTCAATCACACACATATAAGACCTAACACTTCCTTTTACTGTATTCTTTGATTCCATATTTTATTAGTCTTATAGGCCACATTTTTTTCCTTCCCACAGAAATTCAAGAAGAAACACCACCATATCCTTTGATTCCATCCTTCTCATTTTTCCTCTTTCTTTCTTCTTATAGCCAATTATTCATTTATTTTCATCTCATTAATATTTTTGTGTGGAGCCCTACCTATAGGCTACTTTTCTCTGTTCTTTCTTTGTATTGTTGGAGTATTTTATTAATTTTCTGGTTCTGTATGGTTTTGCTAGGGCTCCCATTCCAAAACACCACAGACTGATTGGCTTGCAAAATAGAAATTTATTTTCTGAATTCTGGTGGCTAGATGTTCAAGTTCAAGGTGTCAGCAGGGCTGCTTTCTTCTGAAGCTATCTCCTTGGCCGCTAGATGGTAACCTTCTCCCTATACTTTCAAACGCTCTTCCCTTTCTGTGTTTCCACGTCCTAATCTCCTCTTCTTATAAGAACACCAGTCCCATTGGATTAAGGGCCATCCATACAACTCATTCCACCTTAATCACCTCTTTAAAGGCCCTGTCTCCAAATACAGTCACACTCTGAGGCCCTGTGGGGTTAGAACTTCAACATATAAATATTGAGGGGACACAATCCGGTCCGTAACACGTTCTCTCTCTCCCTTTTCTTCCTCTTTGCCTGTTCAGCTGCTGTCCTTCTATGTTTTCTTATTTTATTTTCATAATTTATAATTTTTATATTGCTCTCTATTTTTCAGATTTACCCCCTTTCCAGGCCTCAGGGGCAGTCTTATTCGCACTACTCTCCAGGGTCGCTCCCCCTCCTAAGAACCCAGCAAACAAAATCCTTGTGGCTTTTAGTCTTGATACTAAAGAGGGGCATTAAGATAAGATGAGACAGCAATCCTGTGTGCCCACCCTGAACCAGACCCTGGGAGATCTTCTGTGCCTAGTGTACTCCTACGGAACCGCAGGTAAACGAAAAGGCCAGGTTGCCAGATTTTGATCTTTGTGTTCATTTCCACAAAAGGTAAGATGTGTACTATCAATTTCGGTCATCTTAAATTTGCTTCTGACTCTTCACATTTAATAACTGAGCAGAAATACATATGTTCTTCTTTCATCTTTACTATCTTCACAAGAGAAAACACTATTGATCTTATCAATTACTTGCTGGAACATTGCACTGTGATACTTAACACTGAACATCATGTTGTGCAGCCACAGAACCCCGGAGAAGCTCTCCTTGTTTTTCTCACTCAGAGGTGCAGCGGAACCAACAGTCAGTCCCTGACCACCCCCTTCTGCAGCTGGTACTTTTACTCCCATGCTTTTGCTCCAAGTGTTTGTTAAACATGAGCCTTCATTCTCATTTCTAATCTAGAGTGCAAGAGAATTACTACTTCTCTGGAGACATAGCATGCTGTGTTCAGTTAGTTCAAAGTTTCCCAGCAGGCAGAGAAAGCATATACTCAGGGCACCCTGCAATCAAGAACACCAAAGAGTTGTTTGAAAGGTTTCTATGTTTATTAATAATATTTTTTAAAAAGCATTTAAATGAGCCACTCTTGGGGAAAAAATAAGCTCTTCATTGGACTTCCCTTTTATATTTTACATCTTGGTCTTATTGTCATATAATTTTGAATTACATATGTAGGAAGAATGGGCACAACATAAGATTTTTAGTGCCACTCTTTCTAACTGCATTAGTCTAGCTTATTCTATATTTGAAGTGCAATAGGGAATAATAAATTCTTTATTTTAAAGAATTTGAATATAAATCAGTATTTTAACTAGTCTTGAATAGATTTAGTCTTTAAAAGGCATTGAGTTTAAGACATCGATAAAAGGCATGATCCAGAATATTCACTTGTTCAGGGCTTGTAGCATTTTTATTTCATTGTAAATTATACATATATTTTTAAGCTCTCATGCTTACCTATTGATGTCTCTAAGTATTTCATTCATGGGAACTAATTCAACAGGAATTTCTGGGATGCCTCCTTGAGGCTTAAAGCCATAAAGTGACAGCTCAATTCTTGGCCTGACGTCATCTGCAGACTTTAGCTCCATCTAGACACCAGGACAAGTTCTCTTCCCAATAGGGAGAATTGAAAGAACTCTAGGTTAAGGAAAAACAAACAAACAAACAAAAAAAAAACAAGAAGAGCAAAAACATCCAATTAGCCTCTTTGCCCTTCTTGGTCCCCAAATCCAGTAACTGAATCCTAGTACCGGCAAACTGACAAGTCCCTCTACGATCTAGCCTTTCTCCCACTCTTAACAAAGGACTTGCTTTCAACTCCTGCAGTACAATGTCTTTCCACTAACAGATACTCACTGAACTTAAAGACAACACTAAAGGCCAGGTGTGGTGGCTCACGCCTGTAATCCTAGCACTCTGGGAGGCCCAGGTGGGAGGACTGCTTGAGCTCAGTAGTTTGAGACCAGCCTGAGCAAGAGTGAGACCCCATCTCTACTATAAATAGAAAGAAATTAGGCAAACAACTAAAAATAGAAAAAAATTAGCTGGGCACGGTGGTGCGTGCCTGTAGTCCCAGCTACCTGGGACGTTGAGGCCGGAGGATCGCTTGAGCTCAGGAGTTTGATGTTGCTGTGAGCTAGGCTGAAGCCACAGCACTCTAGCCTGGGCAAGAGAGTAAGACTCTGTCTCAAAAAAATAAAAATGAAAATAAAAAACCCTAGAAAGTAACTTATGGTAGATATTAGCCCCACTTTCCTAAGTATTTTCTACCAGTTATACCAGTAAGAACATTAAAGCTCAGTGATTTGCCCAAGGCCCCACATCTTAAAGTCAGTTCTTCTGATTTGGCATATGTATGTTGTTCTCACCTCAGCCTCACATCATCTAACATCCCTAGACAGTGTGCTTTCAAGGGCCACAACAAATTTGACACCCCAATAAAACAGGAAATTTCAAATGAAACTTAGACACACAAGGATTATTCAAGAGCAAAAATCAGAAAGAAGAGTCTAAGAATTTGGTCTAGACTTTCTATTCTGATTCTATTTCCTAATCCCTGGGTGACTATGGGCCCATCACTTACCCTATAGTCCTCAGTCTCCTCCTTTATAAAATCAGGGAAGTGGTCTACACTGTGCTGCTCAAAGTGTGGTCCATTGCCCTGATCCTCCACTCTACCTGGGAACTTGTTCTGATGTTAGGAACTAACCCAGACCTCCCGAATCAGATACCCTGGGTGTGAGACCACTATTTGTGTTTTATCAAGCCCTAAGTAATTCTGATACACACTAAAGTTTAAGAAACACTGATTGATCTAAATAATTCATCAGTAAACAACTCTCAGCAACTCTCAGAGCACTTGGTTTTGGAAATAAACCTTCATTGGAAGACAGCCATGCTCATTCATTTATGTCTCGTCTACGGATGCTTTTGCACTGCATTGGCAGTGTTGTGTAGTTGTGCCAGAGACCATGTGTCCCCCAAAGACTAAATATACACTGTGTGGCCCTTTGCAATAAAAAGTTTGAAAGCCTCTGGCCTAGACTCAGTTAACCTACCACACTAAAATCATACTATTTATGAATTGAACCCTAATAATGGTGCATCTATAAGATTCTCTTGAAACATTATCTTTACACAATAAACAAGATTAAAGAAATTAAAAAGTCAGATGGAAGACTGAAGAATAAGAAGGAGCAGTTCATTCCCCTGTGATCCAACACAAACTTTGTGTTGGTCTGTGCACTTCCAGAGAAGAGGATGCTGGGATTGGCACCACTCTTGCTCTCTTACACGCCACTTGCCCTCTTAGATTGCCTGAAAATGCCCAAGCTTGGAGCGTCTGATGCTGACTCCTGTCTCTGCAAATTGAAGCTATCTTTATTCAACTTCTCTAGCTTAGCAATTTGCAGTACAATTTTTGGCTGTCAAAAGCTATGAAGCTCAGAAAGTAAGGTAAATATTAGAATAACGTTAAGAATCGATGTTGCATTTACAAGAATTCTCCCTTTGGTTTATCTAAATATTTTCTACCTAAATAAACTTTAAATGGCTTGTACACAGCATATGTCCTCATCACGAGAAGAACCACTTGAATAATGCTGTTATTAATATGCACAGTCACACAAATTTGCCCCATGCATGTAAATACACTCTCCATATAGTATACCTACATTTATACGTATTCTCTAAAATAAACATCTCTCACTTAACTGGAGTGTTATGTACAATCTTTAGCAGAATCCTGAGCATGCAGAATGTCCTGAAAACGATGCGTATGGGATGGGGCCCATATTAAGCACGTAGCCACATTGCTGATGGAGTTCTCACTAGCAGAGCCCACTGAGTGGGGAACATCTCGTTGTGTTGTTATGCAGGGCAGCCTGTGAGAGCTGACGTACAACAGATGCGGGAGCTAATGATTTGAAGGAGTCTCTATTCAAACCTCCAGAGGGCTATGACTGCTTTTGAGTTTTAGTTTTAAATCAGAACAAAGCAATAACAATTTACATAACCTTTTAAGGCAGAGCTGCTCAATGTGTCCCTTGCTGGGGAAAGGGGTGAATGGGCCGAGTCCCAGGGTGCCTCCTCTCCTGGCAGCCACAGTGTCCCAGAGGAAGGAGGAGGATTCATGAGCAGCCTAGGGGTCTGGTCCTCTGCAGGGTGATTGATGGCTTAGGCAGATGGGGAGGAAGGCTTATGCCTTGCTTCATTCTGTGGTGGAACAGGGCCAGGAAATGTGGGGCATTGCCCTCAAACATCTTCACCTTACAGATGTGCATTTTGAGATCCAGAAATGCAGCGCAACTTAATTAAGGTCACGTGGGTAGTTCATGGCAAGCCAGGACCAACTCCAAACCCCTGAATTCCCTATTGCTATTTGTTTGGCATCTGGAGATGGCATAGAGTACTGCTGAAGATTGTCAACTTATAGTCAATGTATGAGGCTATAAAATAACTTATATCTGTAAAATTCTTCTTTCTTCCACTGACAGACAAGCTCCAAAAATGTGAGGTAGAAAATGAGCATGGATATCCAAGGGATTAATTACCATTAGAGAGTCTGTTCTTTCCATCTGCTCCAAGCGCTGCCTGCACCTGAGTTCACATAATCACTGGCCTTTAATCAAGGGGTAACGGGCCATTTATCTACCACAGTGCTCTGGGAAGTCACGAGGCAGGGGCAGAACTTCTGGGTCAGGAAGGATATGAGAAGCCGCCTACTCCAATGTCCCATCCATCACAGGAATCTTTTCTGTAAGGTTTCTGTAGGTAATGGACAATTCAGTCTTTACTCTAGCACTTCCAGTGTTAGAAGTTCACTGTATTCTGAGGCTATTGGATCCATTGCATAATACTGTGTACCTGGAAATTGGTGATCAAGTATATACCATATGGTTATAAAAGCATTTCAAGATCTATGTGAAGATGTTCTGTAACCAGAGAGAGTGGCGATTAAAATCCAGTAGTCCTGCACCCTGTGGGTGTGATTGTTTACCTAGGTGGAGAAGCATACCATGGACCAAAGCTCCTCTGTCCCCCAAGCGAGGCACCAGTGGTCAGAAGTTATTGGTGGGAAGTAGAGGGGAGAGGCAGTCCAGCTTTTTCACACAAACACAGTATAGGCTAGAGGTGGCCCTACTGGTAAAATGCATAATGCTTCAAGACATCAAGAGAGAACTGGAGAAATGGCTGTAAGAGTCCCAACCTGAGTACTCAAGGCCAGAAGTGATTTCTCCAGTGTGATAACTAGATAAACCAATCCTTTGTCCTATACAACACCAATGAGCTTCTGCACTCAACACAAGCCAGTGTTCTGAGGTAGGCAGGTCTATGCAAACCACCCCTAAAGTCTGCAGAAGCTGAGAGGCTGAAGAAAGAGGCTGACATATCCAGTTTCTGAGAAAGAAACATTTAATAGGGACTTATGAGCAGTAGCCATGTCTCAGGCTGTGGTGTGATGAGACAGGATGGTGGATCCCCACCCAACACCACCCCCAGAGGCAGGACTTAAGACACCACAGGGAAGGATGGTGTAGGACAATTGGACTTGGCCCCTCAGAGAGAGACGAGAATGCTACGTGAACCTGCCTAAGGGCAGGGTAGGGTCAAGGTTGTTTTGATCTAAGGTCAGGATTAGGGTAACAGCAGATAGAGTAGGAATCTTAGAGGCATTGTCAGAACAGGGGTTAAGCAGAGGTCCACATGGCGGATTGGCATCCATGGTGGAGTTGCATTAGTCTCCGCACCAAGGCACTGGACTTTGAAAGGTAAATGAAGCAGAGCTTGGAGACTTTGGTTGGAGAAGCTCACAGATGGAAGTAAAGAATGCACTGCTGTTGGCCCACCGTTCTGAATCATCTCCTAATGTGGCAACGTACCAGACTCTTCCAGCATCTGGCTCCAATCTCACGACTCAACCTCATTTCCTGCCATCTGGACCCCTCCCTTACCTTATTCACCACCGCCCTCCAGCATCTCGTTCCAATTGTTCTTGCTTTTCACCATGGCACAAACCCCGGGCTCTTTGGCCCTGCATCCCCCCCACGCCAGGCTCTTCCCTTGGCTTGGTCCAGCCTCTCCCTGGAATGGAGCTGACATGCTCCCACCCACAATCCTGACCTAGCTCAGAGGCTGTGTCCCCTTTATGAAGCTCCTCCTCCCCCAAGATGAAGATACCTGTTTCCATAACTCTCAGATTTCAACACTGGGTACTGTTTCTTATTTACCTTTATGCCCTTGACATTTAGAATGAACAACTGCATACCCTATTGTATGTAAGTTCGAATCAGGGTTATCTAAAACAGTCCTTCAATGGACTTTGCTTTTATGTGGCTATAATGTTTCTACACTAACTTTCCCTTGTTTTATTTCCAAATTCCTGAAATTTGAAATCTGTATGACATTTAGAACTTTAGTTTCCTTAGCTAAAACTGTGGCAATACCACAAATACCTCATATGTTTAGAGGATTAAATGAGGTAATGTATGTAAATGCTTAGCAAAGTGCCTGACACATTGGCAGGGGCTCGATGATTCTTGGTTGGTGTCCCACTCCATAGTGCACACGTCTTTGGATTAGACCGAAGAGGAGATTCATGAGATAGTTAAGAGAGGCTGAACTTCTGCAAGTAAATCAGGAAACTTCTGGCGTAAAATAAATGTGAAATCAAAGAAGAATATGAATTTTGCTTTAAATTGTGACCCGCGTGTATCTCAGCAGATGTTTCTTTGACATTTTTGAAAATTCACTTCCAGTTCTGAAGTTTCCAGAATTCCATGAACAGCTTTCGAAGACGCCATATTCCTCACTCTGGGGAGAAGTGAGCCACAAGGTGGGGGTCAAATAGCTGATGTGCTCTTGGTCCATATTCCTTTGTGGCACCTTGCAAAAGCTAAATATCTGCACTGTGGAGGAAGCCTGTCCTACATGTAGTCTGAATATTTCATTTGGTATTGAAAATCCATTTTCATTGCTCTGAATTTAGTTGGCATTGGGACCCACCCATCACCCTCTTCCACATAAAATTTATTTTATAATAAATTCAGGTCATAGATCATGATTTAAGCTTTTCCTTCATGGAGCAAATTTGTGCCATTCTTCAGACCCCATTTGCATCATGTTTTCAAACTCTACCTCGTTTTATTTAAAATCACTTGAAAGCATATCAAAATGGTACTTCCAATATGCTTGCTAGTTAATAAAAACCAGTGTCATGGCTGCATCCGGATGTCTCAAAGTACAAGTTTAATCTTATCCAGATCTGCCACAATTATTTGTTAGGCTGAAAGCTATTGATTATTAATGACAATTACTTGCTTACGCGTCCCTCCCCAGGTTGTGAATTTCAAATCACAGCACCCCCGGGCTTGCTGGCAGGGGCTCTTGCAGGGGCTGAGGAGGAAGGAGGGAGCTGCAGTAGCAGGCCTTTCCTGGGGAGCCCCCACCCCCCCAGAAGATTGATGGAATCATAGATAGTCTTTAACCAAACACCAAGCCTACCTGACAGAAACCACACAGCAATTCAAAGGGTCTGGGAGCCAAGAGAGATGCATTTTAAACATACTCCCAGCCTTCGCTCTGTCAGTAACAAATTAGACTTGTCACTTTCTCCAAGCAGATTTAGTGAGGACATTACCGATGTTAATGATCTGTGCTTGCCACTGGAGGAGGAAGAAGCTGGAGGTAGAGTTTTGCAGTGCCCCGGGAAAGCTTTCATTTTTTCTTTTATTTCTTTTCTTTCGACTGCATGGGAGCATGACAAGTCATCCCTCTGTCAAGTTTGGGGGCTATCAGGTGATAGGATATGGAACTCTTATATATTCTACTCCTTCATAGATCAGCCCACATTTACCCACTGTTTACTTATGCTCACAGGTTTAACAGAAAAGTTACAGGGAATAACCCCACAAGCGGATGAGTGTGTGTGTGTACGTGTGTGTGTGTGTGTGTGTGAAGGAGGTCTTGTTGCACAGGATGCAAACTCTCTAAGGTTGTCCGTAGAGAGATGCCGTTTTAAGGGTAGTGTGTTTTAAACAGCATCCAAACACCCCTAGACTTTGTTTCTATTGAATTCTGCTGAGCTCTAGAGGAAGGAGCTTGAAACTGAAGGACAAGCAAGAGTCCAGTGTTATTAGAATGAACAATCTATGCAGAACATCTCCACTGTTAGGAATAAAGCCCCTTTTATTTTTTTCCCAATAATTAAAGATTTTCCCTTATCAGCTAGGCACCATGCCATTGATAAGTGTTGTCCACTTTCTTGCGGCATTTTCCCCAAAAAACTTGCTCAGGAAGTCAAGCAAACAACAACAAACAGGATATCTCTCCATCCCAGTTGCAGCCATTTACTTTGTAGATGACTGCTCACGGAAAACCCATTCATCCAAACCTACCATGCTACGGCAATTATTTTGGTGACCCTACCTCCAAAATAGAAAACAACAAAAAAAGCCATTTCAATGTCGATGGCTCATGTTGAAATGAGTGGAAAATTAAATTCACAAAACACCCACAGAGATTACTAAGAATAAAAAAGATCAAATGTTGCGTGCCATTAAAGGACATAATAAGTTTCAAAGAGAAGACTATTAAGCTGAGTATATTGAAATCGGGCTATTTATAGACTAAAGTCTCCTGAGTCTGTCAATAGATTTTTTTTTTTTCCTTTGAAATCAAGCAGCTTCTCTCACACATCTCTGGCCTGGGCCCAGCTATCCACAAACGAGTTAACAAAGCCATAATTAAAGATGATTCGGAAGAGAAACTTACTTCGTGTTCCTGATCTTATAGGCTGTTCATTAACCACGATGATTTCTCAAGATTGTGGGGAACAAAAAGCTCAATGGCCAAGAAAGCACAGATCAGAGGGATGAAATTTGCTGCACTCATTTTCCTGCAGAACTGACAGACAGAGGCAGTTTTGCTTTCCAGCTTGGAATTTGTATCAGCCTGGTAGCCAGAAGGACACCAAGAACAAGGGGGGAAAAAACAACAACGGAAGCCCAAGCAGGCAATGCCAGGAAAACATCTCAGAAGGAGCTCTAGTCTGCTCGCCCCCCCATCTTTAGTCCAAGCCAGCACCTGCCCCCGACAAGCGGCAGCGTAAGAGCTGTGTGCTCGTCCCTTACTGCCGGCTAACACCGCCTTTGCTTTGATTCTCTGGGCTTTGAAGTATTTTACCGCACAAGCACACACCAAGTTGGATTTCTACAGGGCAAACTTCAGCTGATGATTTTTCTCAGGATTTTTTTTCCCTTTTTCTTTTTTTCCTTGTCTTCTTGCCTCTTTCCCACATACATTTCTTTAGCATATACTTCCTCTCCGGGCCCCCTTTTGCCTTCTTAGAGCTGTCATTCCTATGTATCCCTTCTCGGCGAAGAGATGACTAAGTTCTGCGAGGCACCTCCCGCTGGGAACCTGGCCTTGGCGTGAGCGGGTTTGAATTGCAGGTTGGCTGCGTCTTTGATGAGTCCTGAACATAATGTACTATCAGCCAGGGATGCAGGAAGCCAGTGGCATTTGGACTGATAGGCTCAGGAAGCGTATTTTTCAGATGTATTGGATTTTGCCCCATAGGTATACTACTTATTTATTCCTTTAATTTCCAGGCCTGTGTGGATTTTAAGAGGGCCTGAATCCATAGAAGCAAATTATACAGAAGCCTTTTTTAAGTGAAGCTGAAAACCTAAGATGAAAAGAAGAATCTAAATGGAAGGCAATTGTGTACTTTGTGAAAAATGATTTCTTTTCTTTTCTTTTCTTTTCTTTTTTTTCTTTTCTTTCCTTTCCTTTTCGAGACAGAGTCTTGCTTTGTTGCCCAGGCTAGATTGAGTGCCGTGCCGTCAGCCTAGCTCACAGCAACCTCAAACTCCTGGGCTCAAGCGATCCTCCTGCCTCAGCCTCCCGAGTAGCTGGGACTACAGGCATGCGCCACCATGCCCGGCTAATTTTTTCTATATATTTTTAGTTGGTCAATTAATTTCTTTATATATTTTTTTTAGTAGAGATGGGGTCTCACTCTTGCCCAGGCTGGTTTCGAACTCCTGACCTTGAGCGATCCTCCCGCCTCGGCCTCCCAGAGTGCTGGGATGCCAAGTGTGAGCCACCATGCCCGGCCTGGAAAGATTTCTTGGTGTCATGATCTTTTTTTCTTTTTTTCTTTTTTTTTTTGAGACGGAGTCTCACTTTGTTGCCCAGGCTACATTGAGTGCCGTGCCATCAGCCTAGCTCACAGCAACCTCAATCTCCTGGGCTCAAGCGATCCTCCTGCATCAGCCTCCCGAGTAGCTGGGACTATAGGCATGCGCCACCATGCCCAGCTAATTTTTTCTATATATATTAGTTGGCCAATTAATTTGTTTCTATTTATAGTAGAGACGGGATCTCGCTCTTGCTCAGGCTGGTTTTGAACTCCTGACCTCGAGCGATCCGCCCGCCTCGGCCTCCCAGAGTGCTAGGATTACAGGCGTGAGCCACCGCGCCCGGCCTGTTTCTAATGTGTTGAACCACTGTGTGCAAATGCAAGCAGTGAGCCAAGGATAAGCAGGAAGTGACCACATGTGGATGGATGCATGTGTCCGCCTTCTCTGTGGCAGCAAGCAGATCCATGGTGGTGTGTAACGCAAACATTTATTCCTTACTCTTGGCTCCGTGGGTGGGTTGTGGCTTTCGTGGGCTCAGCCGGGCTTGGCTGGGTTTGGCTTCGGTTTGGGGTTCAGGTTGGATCCACGAATCTTCATTCTGGAAACCAAGAAGCATCCACAATCCGGGGCCATGGTATTCTGGTGATGAAGGACCGAAGCTCAAGAGGAGGGTGGAAAGATGGCCCTTCACTTAGAGCTGGCACATTGTCACTACGGTCCACATTTCACCATTCCAGCCAAGTCGCATGACCAAGCCCACAGCCAATGGGGCATGGAGAGTGTAATTTAAAAAAGGATAAAAAAAATAAATTTTGGGTCTTTGTCCCTGGTTTCTGGCATAGAGTTCCCACATAGCCCTTGGAATTTACTGTTTTTCATGTGCTAATGAGAAGACTCATGGGGCAGGGGGGATTGGATAGCTTCAGGAGGGGGCCGTTCACCAGAAAACCAACCACATGATTACAAGAGTTAGAACTTTTAGCTTCACCACCCCAGGGAATGGAAGAGGGGCTTGTGATTGAGTTCAATCCCCAGTGCCCAGTGATTCCATCAATCGTGCCTATGTGATGAAACCTCCACAAAACCCCCTAAGCAATGAAGTTTGGGCAGCTTCTGGGTTGATGAACAGGTCAAGGTGCTGCAAGTTGGGGGGTGTACCCAATTTCCCACCTGGCTGTTCCTGAGTTATATTCCTTATATAATACTAAACCAGTAATCCTAAGGAAAGCCCTTTCCTGCATTCTATGTCACTTTAGCAAATTATCAAATATGAGAGGGAACATTTGTGTTAACCCGTGAGCTGGAAGCCCAAGGGCAGCTGTGGGGACAGCCTGGGGGACCCTATTTGCAGCTGGTGTGTGAAGTAGGGGCTGTGGCGTGGGACCGAGCCCTTAACCTGCAGGGTCCGCGCTAACTATGGGTCGCTAATGTCAGAATCGAATACTTGTTGAACACCAAGTTAGCATTAGAGAAGGGGAGAATTATTAGTTGGTGTTGGAATGATGTGCTTGGTATTGGAAAACATCCCGCAGAAGGGTTACTCTAAGCACACGGAAACCAAGCTTAAGGAATGAATAAATAATTAGAAACAAATAATGTAGTCTACCACTGTATTATTTTAGGTACAGACTTAAATGCATTATAAATGCTCTAATTTCCCAGTCCACTCCCCAGCTCAATTGTAGCGAATGATACCATGTCCTTCTATAATAAAAATATCAATGGCATTCAGCATTTGCTGGAGGAACCCTTCTGTTTCCTAGTGATCATTTCATATGGCTTTAAATAATAAGAGAGTATCATGGGCATATATTTTAGGTCCTCGGCTGGCTTCAAATACTTGAAAGAAGATGCTCTGTCTGATCTTGTGTCTCTATTGAGTTATACAAAGTCTGGCACTATGTGAACATTTTGCCCATCGATACCCTATAGTTTAGGTAGCAGAACTTGACCACCTTATAACTATAAAAACATATACTTAAAGAATGTTTAAAAGAATAGCAAATATTTGTTTCATCAAGCTCTTAAGAATATCATGTATTTGTTTTCTCAAGATCTTAAGGATATCATATATTTGTTTTCTTAACCTCCACACACATCTCTGGCTTGTCTCCCACCCAGGTAATAGAATTTAAAAAAAAAAAAAGGCAAAGAAATGTAAAACGACACAATCCCGCGTGCTTCCCTTTCTTTAGCAACTTGGATTCTCACAACAGACAGCTCTCTAAGACAAATACCAGCAGCACCAGAGACTCACAGACACAGCGCCATAATGCCACCATTAACACGCAGTGGCGCCAACATTTGAACTCAGTCCTGTACAACAGAAAGCTTTTCTCTTTACTAGATATTCTCCATAGCAAAAGTCCCAGGGCTCATCTCAAGGAAAAACCAACTAAAAAACGCTGTCATGTATATTGTGAGATTATTAACTGTTACCTGTATTTGGAGATGGGATACAGTAGAGCCTTATTAACCTGGAGAAAGGAGGCTGGTGTTCGATATCGCTGGCAAAAGTTATTGTTTACGACTAGGGTTTATTTACTTATTTTCTACAGCCCTCTGTGCACTTTATGTTTAACAAGCATACAAAAAACAACCCTCCAAAAGTGGGGAAAAATGTCTGAACAGACAATTAATCGAAGAAGATAAACAGAAGAAGCACGTGTTACATACTCAACATCATTAGTCGTTAGGGAAATGCAAATTAAAGCTATAGTGAGATACTACAACACACCTATTAGAGAGTGGCTAAAGTAAAAAAGGTAGATAATAACAAGTGTTGACAATGATGTAGAGTACAGAGCAGAGAGTAACTAGAACTCTCAGACACCGTATATGAAGTAAAATTATATAACCAAATTGTACAACGACTTTGTCAAATAGTTTGGCAATTTTTTAAAATGGTTTTATAAAACACATATAGCTTGACTGTTTGATTACTAGATACTCAAGACAAAATTAATAAATTGACACAAAATGGTGCACAAATGTTCATAGCAGCCTGATTTGTAATTACCCCAAAGTGGAAATAACCCACACATCAACAGATGCACATATAAACAAAGTGTAGTCTACACACCCATGCAAGGGAATGCTCCTCAGTGATAAAAATGAATGAACTGCAGATGCAAATAGTGTGGATGATCTCAAAATAATTATGCTGAGTGAAATAAGCTAGATCCCCCTCCGATACTCTTATTATTCGATTTTGTGAAATTCTAGAAAATGCAAACTGATGCATAACGACAGAAAGCAGGAGTGTCTGGGTGGAGAGCCTGTTTATAGTACAACCGAGACAAACCTGAGAGGAAAAGCTACAGGAGGGAGGAATTGCAAGGAGATGCAAGGGAACTCTTGCAGGTGATAAATGTTTATGATCTTGATTGTGGTGATGGTTTCATGGGTGTATACATATGGCAAAGCTTACTAAATTGTACTCTTGAAGTATGTACAGTTCACTCTATGTCAATTATACCTCAATAGAGCTTTTTAAAAAAGCATATCATATAGGCATATTATAAAGAATAAATGACTTCAGAAATGAAAACTTGGAACAGCATGTGGTACAATGTAAGCACTCTATACATGCTAAGCTCTTACCACTGTTGTTCTTAACTGTTATCGAAAGAAATGCTGCAGTGTGGTTGCTGGCATTAAGTATAATCTGCGAAAATCTACTTTCTACTCTCTGAGGCCATTGCCTTTCTATGTCACTGCTCAACCATGACAGAGTTGACAAAATCTGGGACAAAGCCTTAAGACTAACTCTGACCAAAGGACATTCTCTCCTGTCTGCATTTAGCACTGTGAGAGGTATATTAGGAAAACAGAATCTGCTCTGTGTGAAGTCAATTGTTTCTACTAAGGAAGGCTTTGGATAATTCTTAATGTGACACAGTAATTTAGCATTACTGAACTCAAGAATGCTGAAGTTTCTTAATGTTTCATTATTTCATGAAGAACCAGAAGTGAAGCCAGCCTAGCTCCAAGATGCATCAGAATCCACATGCTTTGTCAGGTGTGCCAGTTTTCCACGGTATTAAAAAAAAAAAAGTTTATATTCTCTTCACTCCTTCATCCTACATAATGGTATTCTGATGGCGTTGCTAAATATTTTATCTTCATGGTGCACAGATTCCTGTTGAGACGTTAAAGACCCTACAGGAAACCTTACAGTTCAAGAGTTTCTCTTTAGGTTAGAGCCACAGGCAAGAAAACACGTTTACTAAGAGCACCAGGGTGTCACAAACAGAATGGCTGTAAGCTAAGTCTTAGGTGAGAATGGACAGGTGAATGTATTTATAGGTTAGGTTGAGGCTGATTGGTGATCAAAAAAGCAAGGGAGAGGCTAAAACCTTACAAAGATTAGGCTTGAAGAACATTGGTGCTATTAACATTGCTAATCTTTTTAAATATACTACTCTGATAACTTTCATCTGTATTAGTTAATGATAAGATCTTTTCCCTTCAGCTTTCTCTCTGCTATACTATAAATAGGTTCTCCATTCTTCCTATCATTACCAGAGAAAAGAGGGGGGAAAAGGTAAAATTCATGTTACCGTTAGCTTCATCATCAAGGAAATTCTTTTTTTCCCCTCTTTTTAAGTTTGTTATAGCTTTTCTGGGCCTTATCATTGTTATATAAATTTTAGAATCAAATTATCAGTTCCCAAAACCAAAACAAATCCTACTAGAATTTTTGACTGAGATTGCTTTAATTTAAATGATCGACTTGATGGGAATTGACATCTAGAAATTTTTAGCCCTCTAATTGATGGAGGTGATCATTTCTTCTATTAATTTGGGTCTTCTAAAATTTATGTCAGCAAATAGATTTCAGTGTAGAAATTCTGCCCATGTTTCATTAGATCTATTCCTAAATAACTGATGTCATTTGTTCTACTATATTATTTTTAATAAACTTAAAATAAAATTTATTTAAGATGATATATAGAAACATAATTAATTGGTTCTTTTACCAGTTGTAGTTTCTGTAATGATATCCCTCTTTCCATTCCTAATATTACTGATATATTCTTTCTCTCTTTTTTCTTTGTCTTGCTAGGGCTTTATTGATTCTCTTAGTCTTAAAGAACTAATATTCTTGTGTTGTTGATGTTTCTCTATTATATATTTATTTCCCATTTTGTTAATTTCTACTCTTACTTTGTTTCATTTTTTCTTCTTTTATCTTTGGATTTATTATTCTGTCCTTTTCCTAACATCTTGATTTTGATACTTAAATAATTGATTTTTAGCCTTTCTTTTTAAAAAAATATATACTATAAATTACACTCAAAGAATAGCTTTAGTTTCTTTCCACAAGTTTTGGTATATTTCCATTGTCATTCACATAGTGTGATTTAATTCAGAATTTCTAATTCCATTCTGGAATTCTTTCAACTAAAGGTATATCAATTACTCTTTTGTTTCTTAGTTACCCATAAATAAATGATTTTCAAACTTTTACATGAAAATACTTAGCTATCAAAGGAAATAAAATTGCCATTTTCAGTTTGCAAACTCTGCCAGTAAATGTGTCAAGTTTCTAAGGAATTTAGCACTTGGTCATATTTTTGATAAATATTTTTTTTCCAGTTTGTCATTTGCGTGTTGTCTCTTTGTCATTAATGATTTTTTTCCTGTAGTATTTCTTACATAATTAAGTTGTTATTTTACTTTGTGGATTCTTGAGTTTGTATCTTGCTAAGAAGAGCTTTCTTTACTCTAAAAGAATAGTAAAAACAATTGTTCCCTTAAAAAATGTGACCTACAGAATTAATGCAATCCCCATCAAAGTACCACCATCATTCTTTACAGATCTAGAAAAAATGATTCTTAACTTTGTATGGAACCAGAAAAAACCTCATGTAGCCAAAGCAATCTTAAGTAAAAAGAAAAAACTGGGAGGCATCAGTCTTCCTGACTTCCAGTTGTATTACAAAGCAATAATAGTTAAATCAGCCTGATATTGGCACAAGAACAGAAGCATCAATATTTGGAATAGAACTGAGATTCCAGAGATGAAACCATCTGCATATGGCAACCTAATCTTTGACAAAGCAGACAAAAATATACAATGGGGGAAAGAATCTCTCTTCAATAAATGGTGCTGGGAAAACTGGATAGCTACACGCAGAAGATTGAATCAGGATCCCTACCTCTCACCTCTCACAAAAATCCACTCAAGATGGATAACAGATTTAAAACTAAGGCATGAAACCTTAAGAATCCTAGAAGATGTTGGGAAAATCCTATCAGACATTGGCCTAGGCAAAGAATTCTTAAGGAAGACCCCCAAGGCAATCACCACAGCATAAAAAATAAACAAATGGGATCTGATCAAATTAAAAAGCTTCTGCACAGCCAAAGAATCCATCATTAGAGCAAATAGACAACCCACAGAATGGGAGAAAATATTTGCTCTCTACACTTCTAATAAAGGTCTAATGACAAGAATCTATCTAGAACTCAAAAGAATTAACAAGAAAAAATCAAACAACCCCATCAAGAAATGGGCAACAGAAATGAACAGAAACCTCTCCAAAGAAGACAGAATAATGGCCTGCAAACATATAAAAAAATGCTAATGTCTAATCAACATGTCTAATCATTAGAGAAATGCAAATCAAAACCACAATGAGATACCATGTAATCCCAGTGAGAATGGCCTGTACCAAGAAATCCCCAAACAACAAATCCTGGTGAGGATGTGGAGAAACAAAACAGGAACACTCTTACACTGCTGGTGGGACTGCAAATTAGCGCAACCTTTGTGGAAAAGAATTTGGAGATACCTCAAACAGCTAGATATAGAAATACCATTCGACTCAGCAATAGCATTATTAGGCATCTACCCAAAAGAGCACAAGACATTCTACTATAAAGACATCTGTACCCTAATGTCTATGGCAGCACAATTCACTATTGCAAGGACATGGAAACAACCCAAGTGTTTGTCAATTCATGAGTGGATAATTAAAATTTGGTATATGTTCACAATGGAATATTACTCAATTCTAATAAAGGACAGTGAGCTAGCACCGCTTATACTATCCTGGATTAAGCTTAAGCCCATTATCCAAAGTGAGGCAACCTAAGATCAGGAAAATGGGGTCCACGTGTACTCACCATCAAATTGGTACTGACTGATTAAAACTATGGTGCTCAAATGCTCACCAGGGATTGGGGGGTAGACCCACATCTCAGGGATGTGGTGAGCATTGTGGAGGGGAAGGGCATACCTCTAACCCTTCCTAGGGAGAGGCAAAGATATAAAATGTAACCAAAATGTCAAAAAAAAAAAAACCCCAAAAACATTCATCGTGTGTCGGGCAGGTGGGAGGGGGGAGGAGGGCATGGGTGTATACTTACATAATGAGTGTGATGCTCACCACCTGGAGGATGGATGTGCTAGAAGCTCTGACTCAGCAGGGAGTGAGGGGTGGCAAGGGGCAATATATGTAACCTTAACAATATTTGTACCCCCATAATATGAAATAAAAAAATGTGTCAAGTGTATTCTTTTTTTATATATATATTTTTTTTACTTTCAGGATCTATTCTACCTCTTGAATCAAGTGTATTCTTTATTCATGTTTTTATATTTAATACAGCAACCTTTGGAGATAAGCCCTATTTTCTTTTAAAAATGAAGAAACATGTGTACAAAGAGATTAAGTGATTGTATCCGTTCAACTAATAAATACACAGCAGAGCCAGGATTTGAAGACGAATTTCTCTAGCTCCAAAGTCTGTGTCTTTTTCTTTCATGCTCTGCTATGCTACACAACCTCATGCATTCAAGCCATGGAATCTAGGAACTGCCACCGCGGTGACCAAGGTATCTCAGACCCTTATGTCATACAGGTAAGAAAACTGGTTTCCAGAAAAGCTGCCTGGCTTATCCGAGGCCATTTTGCTAGTGCACGGTTAAGCCAGAGCCAACTCTAAGGATTCCTAATGCCTCTGACAGTGGTCTTCTTGCCCTTCCACACTGCCTCATGGTTCGCCTTTCAGGAAGAGGCAGTGGTCCACACCACGAACGATGCTTGCCAGACCACTCGGTTCACAGGTCCACCTGGACGAACACCTTAAGAAGAAGTGAAAGTAGCTTGTCAGTATCACGAGAAAGAGAACAGAAGGCTGACATTAGTCCCCATTAGCTCCGTAAGAATCTTTTAATAACTTCTTTGAGTTACTAAAACAACACAAAAAAATGTTCTTGTAACCCATTAGTAGTCACTGAGAAGTACTAATATGGAGAGTAGGGGATGAGTGTCCCCAAATTGTCATGCCACGGCATTTCCTTGACATGCCACAAACTGTTGGATCTGGGCTTAAACTTGACTTCAGGGAGCAGAATTCAGGTGTGTGAATTCTCTGAGGGATGACTCCACCTGGCACTTTTTTCTCATCCCTTGGCCTCTGGCACCTGTAGCAGTTTCTCCTCTTCCTCTGCCAGGGAATTCTTTTAAGGGAAACCAAAGCTTCGGTATGGGGTCCCTGTGGGCTGGGACAGCAAAGAGGACGTCATAGATGCATGATTTAAAGTTTCTTCACTATCCACAGCTCCTGTTGGGGAGGCTCTTCATTGCACAGGTTAGAGGCAGAGAGGAGGCCAGGGAGAGAAACTATAAACTGTAAAACTCTATTCTGAGAAAACACATCATCCAATGAAAGCCTTGTTGCTTTTGCTGAGAGACAATAAATGTTACTGCTCTACGCTAAGGAAAAATGAGAAATCCTATCCCCAAGAGAGAGAAGACACATCTCTGCATATGACAAGTAGTTAACATTATGGATGGCATCTGCCCGGGCTCTTATCGCGATGTAAATTTGTTTTCTATTCACTGGCTTGAATAGTAACAAAATAATATTGAGATGTGAATAAAGCACCAGATACGAATTTTATTACAGCTTCACGGTAATCTGACTGTGAGGACACAAGTTTAGGAGTGAGCAAAAGCAGTTACTCAACTCTAATATATACAACCCATATTGGAAAGCCAATCTGTTTATTAATAATAAGCAGAATGCTTCTTAGAATGGAGAATTTTTTTTTTTAAAGCTCTGCTGTTGTATAATCGGAGTTTACATAAAGTTCCTGAACTGGTTTGTACTCACTTGTTGGCAAGATTGTTTATCATCCCTTTCACATGAAACATAAAATAAAATTTTGGCCACAAGGCCCATAAAAACTATCTTAAAAACTTATCTTAAAAGTATCGTAAAAACTATCTTATGCCTTTTTTTTTTTTTTCTAGGAGTAGACATACTCGTTGTGATGTTCTGGATGAATCTACTTCAGATTTATCCTTTAGATTAAAGTGTTCAGAGACAGCTCTCATATTCCTTATAAGCTTAGCGTAGTGCATAGGCTTAGATGATTTTGAAGCTGTCCAGTGACAATAATGAACCGGGCACTTTAAAGACTTATGAATAACATTAGAGTGAACTCTAACATTTCAAACGGACATAGGAGATTTTACTAATTATCTCTTTATTGCCTATATACATAATTTTCTCAGGTGTATGACCTGAATGTTAGCCAGCTGCACATTTTTACCAAAGGATAAAAGTATGGCTAGGATAGGGCAACTGCTTTTAAGAAAAGCAATGAATGCATTTGCCCACTACTAAATTAGATGCTTACGAGTCCTCATTAGCAAAAGGAAACCATTCAATAGGTGGCAGAAGCCTAAGAAGTGAGATTTTGGGGTAAGAGAACATGAACATTCTTAGGGTTTTTCTAGAGAGGTCACAGAAGTGACATGTCCTAAGGGACTGTAGAATGATCTATGTTTTTACTGATGAGCGATAAAATGTGACACACATAAAATGTGATATATGCAACATCACATGTTCAATAATAAAGACATCATACTTCTAAATAATATTCTCCCTGACATATTGTTTAAAAAAAAAATTAGGCCTAAGATGGATACAACAAAATGTAAGGATGTGAGAAAATAGTGGATGTTAGGAAAGTCAATGAATTTGCTGGAAAATTACTTTGAATGTTGTTGGCACTAGAAAGAGCAAGCCTAAGGACCCTGCGTGGCAATGGCGTTGTGCTGTGCAAGACCTGGGGTGGGATAAGGCTGTAGTGCAGGTAAGGAAGGAAGAGGTGAGAGACCTGGAGACATAGACAATGAGAGACATAGTGGAAGACACAGAGTGGGGGTGGGGGAGAGACAGACAGACAGACAGAGAGAGAGAGAGCATGACAGAAAGCACACAAGGGAGCCGGGATGAGAGAAGCCCTTGCATTCCACACTGTGACAGCTTCTCGAGATCATCCACATTTTACTTCTCTTTTTAATGAAAAAAATCTCAAAATCTGAACGAAGTTTCTTATAAGCATCAGGTAATTGACCGGGCTTGGCATTCATGGAGTCTCCAAGTTTCACAGAGACCAGAGGTAAAAATGTGAGCGCTCAGAAGCAGAGAGAGAGAGAGAGAGAGAAAGTGGAGAGGCACAGAAACCCTTTGCAAAGCCCTGGAATGATAAGGGAATTTCATGTGCCCACCAGCCCTGCAGGGGGACTTTGGGCTCAGTTTCATAGATCCGTGCGTGGGGACATGGCAGGGTAGAGCCGACATTTGGACCACGTTTACCATTTAGCAACATTGTATGTGTAACTTTGTGGGCACATGTATGAATATACGTGTGTGTATATGCATACTAATGAAGGAATTATATACATGAAGAGATTACCTCAAACATTGATAGTGGTTGTCTCTCTGGAGGATGATGTCATATGAAATTTGTTCATCTCTATATTCATCTATTTCTTTATTTTGCTGATTTTCTATGTTTATTTATTTGGGTGTACATAATTATTTATATATAATATAAATATATATTATTTATATTATATATTTATTATATATATAAATATATATATTTATAATTTTCCTAACAAAATCTGAAGTTGTAACTCTCCCATCTGTATCTTTCTAGTAGTTGTTTAAAGATTTTATTGTTAATCTTTAATAAAAATAGTAATTTTTATCAAATAATTAAAATTATGACCCTATTTTATTAATGTCTTTGCTGCAGCAATTTCTTGCATTCTGCTTTTTTTCCTCAGCATTCACTTTTCTTCATGGTTGAATATTTTTAAAGTATCTTTAGTGAGAATTTATTAATGGCTAAGTTTTTTGATTTTGTTAATCTGAAAATGTGTTTATTTTGCTTCTTATTTTTTAAATGGTAGCCTAGGTAGGTATAGAATTCTAAGTTGTCAGTTTAGGCGCCTGTCAAACTATAAAGATATTACATTGCCTTACGCTATGTATTATAACTGGAAAAAAAATTGCATAGATATCTTGCTAAAACTACTGATTTCCCTGATTTGCTTCATTAAGGAAGACGTCACCAACAGGAATATCAGAACTTTAAAAAAACTATTAATTAATAAATTTAGATTTCCTTCCGCCCCATAACTAAATGCAATAATATATTAAAATCTTAATGTTTCCTAGTTTTCACATATCTTGCATAATTTAATTTTCCATAAGACTGTGGGAATGTTATTATATTAGCTACTGTTTGGCAGGTCTCTTTGGCAGGACCTGTTACTCATCCAGTATCTGCTGGGGAATATTAACTCTGGCTGCTCACAGCTGCCTTCCTCTTGAGAAACCGTCCTTAGCTTTAGAGAACAGCCACACCTAGGATTTTGCCTCCTTTCAGGATGTAGCCAGGGGCCACCTCCGAGGAGCAGTCATGCTATTGATCTGGCCAAGGCATTCTTTTTCCTCTTTATCAGAAAAGAGGTTCAGAGGAAGCTATTACTCACCTGGGACTGACTAGCCAAAGTGTACTTTTATAATATCTCCTATTATCTCTTCTACCCACCACCCCAAGGGGCCCAGACTATCTGGCCTTTTCACAGAATACTACATTGGTCCACTCTATTGATGAGATATTGCTAATTGATTCAAGTGAACAAAAAAATGACAACTACATTGGAAGGCTTGGTGAGAGTGCATTTTGGAGGATGGAAGGTAAAGCCCATGCCGACTCGAAGACCTACCACGTCAGTAAGGTTATGCATTTGGTGGTCTGGGTGTGCTGGGACAACTCCTCCAGAGTAAAGGGGACATCGCGTCTGGCACCTGCCATCACTGAGAAAGAAACACAGTGCCTATCAGGTCTCTTGAGGTGGCAGCCAGCATATTTCCAGTGGCAACACTGCTCTTCACCATGGTGAGCATGCAGGGGACTCGCTATGAGCCTACATCAAGATTCCGTGTGTTTTCTAAACCCCAAATACTCCACTCCCAAGGCAGTGAGTGATAGCTTTGTGTCCCACCGTATCAATGGCAGCTTGGGCCATGTATCCAACAGTCCTTGAAAGGTCCGACTATGTCTCTTCCCCCACCATACATTTACCTGAGTAAATGGTGGTGAGCACCTCCGGGGGGGACCAGGGGAATGACTATTGTGTGTTCTTACCAAGGAATCGCAGAATCCTTCCTCCCCCATTCAACAGACCCTGGCTCTGAGAACCGGCTCACGCCTGGAGATGAAGCTGGTACGCTATGTATTGAAGTAGCTTTGCTCAGCCTCTTGATCATTTAATTTTTAGTTTATTTGTTTTATAAAGTAAGTATTATTCCGGCCGGCTGCCCATCTGCTCTTCCTCCAGAAATGCTATGCCCTAGTATTTCCATAGCTCTCTGCAGGCCAAGCTTCCCGGGTACCACTCAGACCTTGACTCTCGTTACAATAACTGTGCCTACTTGACTGGACTCCGTTAAGTGCAGCCTCCCGGACTTTATAATCTCACATCATACCCTCCCATGGCTATCAAGGAGGCCACTTGTGTGACAGCATCTCCCGCTCTCTTCCCTGGACTACACAAGACAGAGTACCTACCACTCGGCCTCTCAGTGATATTTTTTGCCCAATTCTTCAGGGCATTTCTCATTGCTCTGGTAATTAGAGAGTCCTCTTAGACCCTTCAGAATGTAGCTGGCAGGTGAGGTTTTGGCCTTCCTGTAGCAAGTTCATTCTCTGGCATTTCAGCTTAACTTAGTATGGGCCTTAGCTTTTTTCCAAGCTTCTATTAATAGGAGCATCCTATCAGCATGGACTTGTGGTTCTTCCCAGGGTGTCAAATACAGTTTTCCATAACTACAAAGTTAGATAACTTTATGTCCTGTTCCTTGATTAAACACCCTCAGGTTCCAGTCTCATACATGTGCTCCCTGCACTTGCCAACTAAACCCTTAGTTTCTTCTACATATAGGCCCTTTCCTTCCTTGGTATTAATAGATCTGGCACTCTCCAGGCGGGGCTATGCTGAGAGTTGACCCTGGTCATTTGACTGATGGGGGTTGCAAAGGGCGATGGGGGTAGGTTCTGAGGAGGTGCTGCCATTCCAGGTGAAGGTCTCCGCACAGACTTCAAACAAGTCTCCATCGGGGAGGAGTGGGTCACTGCCGCAGTCCCAGAGAATTTGGGGCCGTCTGAAAAGGCAAGGTTTTCAAGTGCATGAACTCAGCGTGCCAACCCAAGTGTCAGGGGCTTCCTTCTTCCCAATCACTGGTCTGGCCTTGGTGTACCAGGCTTGCCAAGGTTAAGAGACCAACACTTTCTGGAATTCTGTTACCCCTAAAATTAGTCTTTTCCCTGATCCACAGCTTTTCCTGCCCTCTGGCATTGAGGATTTCTCTATATGCTGCAGAGGAGATCTCTGCCTTTCACCCTCCATATTAAATTGATCGTGAACCACGCTTTCATTGTCTTTCCCCAAAGCATCTATGGCTCCAAGCAATAAGGCATCTCATTCCAAAGCCCTTGTAATTACTATTTCCCAGGTACTTTCTGAAATGCCTGAGACGCACACCTGCCCGGGCATTAGCTTCCACTGGTATTCCATCCCAGTGCACCACCAGCAATAATATTTAATATATGGTATATGGTATATTAATATATTAATACTTAATACATAATATATAATAAACATATGACATTCACAGTGCTACAGCACTCTGGGGCTCTCAGTGCTCCATCAACTTCACACACTAGTCGTGGGTTTCTCCTTTCCAGCCTGCCTGTTAGTGGCCCAGCTCCTCCAAAATCTCATTTTAGAACCTGCTTCCTGGGACACACCTGGCACCAACTATCTTAAGTCAGGTTACCCAGGAAACAGATTCCAAGGCAGAAATTTGCCTAGAGGAGGTTTGCTAAGAAGTGGGAATAAAGAAAGCGTGATTGGGCAGGGGAGAGGTTGAGCTGTGAGGAATTGTGACAGAGACCTCAGCTGATTCTACGGCACCTCTGCAGCTCAGACGCCCTTCAAAACTGACTCAAATCACGGCAAAGGACTGGGTCTTTTACCTCCACACTAACTATTAATAGGCATTGTATTAGAAGCTGTCCCTAATCCAAGAGGGGGGCACACTTTGGGTGAGACAAGCTCCCTTTGGCAAAGGGTTATTTCCAGAAAGAAAGTTTCAGCTTTGAGGCAACGGCAACACACACTTCTGACAGATGCAGGACGATTGCTTCCATCCTAAAAAGGCAATCTGGGCTGTATACCCACAGCATCTACTACAGTTACCTGGGGTTAGGTACCTCAGGGATAAGGGCCCAAGTCATCCCACTAAGCCATCTACCTGGACCAGCAGAGGTGCCAGTCAAGCATGAGATGACTCTAGCATGGGCAGAGGATACAGGGACTAGTGAATATCAGTGGGACCTTAGGGTTAACTGCGGCAGGAGTGGTGGTAGCAGGGGCCACAGACCCATCTCATGTAGGTTTCTCCAGGAATGAGGCCAGTGAGGATATTCCTTCATAGAGAAACTTACTATCTGATGCAAGTGCATCTAGTCCACACGAGGAGTGGACTATAGGCGATTTTGTCTGGATCTCCTTTTGTGGCCAAACCATTTATCCCCAGAACCAAGAACATGATGGTGTCCCTCCATCAAGGAATATTCTTTGCCCTAGATTATGCCCCCTCCAAGGGTATGTCCCTCAGGCAATAACTGGCCGAGATGGGACACTTGCCTTGACTTGGGACAACAGAGATCACTTGCCCTGGTGTGGCATGTGTTTGAAGAGCCAACCTAATTCCAGAGTTCTCTGTAGAATCAGCTAAGCCCTTAGCTGCAACCACAGATAAAGTAGCTTCTCTCTCTGCCCAATAATGTCCTTTTTATCTCCCCAAAGGTGTATATTCCAAGAGTTTCTTCCCAATAAACCTTTGGCATTCAACTTGCCCATCTCACGGATTGTTTCCCAGGACCCCAATCTAAAACAGTTATTATTACCATTCTCATTTATGCAGAAGGTTTGCCAAGGTCCCAGGAGGTATTACAGTTGGCAGAGCTGGGCCACTTATCAAAATTTTCTGACATCAAATCAATTAATATTCTACTCTACCATAATTCTAGTATTTGTCACAGTAGGACAGAGGCATATCTTGACAGATAGAGCAATATGCCTTCAGATTACTGGGCAGAATACTCAACAAACCTTTCTTCAATGGCACCATTTATTACAAATTAATTCATGGATTCTTCTTCCTTTCTATCTACCAGTATTCCAAGTAGGTTTAGGATCCAGTTCAGATCCTCAAAGAAGCCTTTCCCTAACTGTTTCTGGTAGTGTTCTTCTCTCGTCTTTAACACGAGCAGTCCTGAATATACCATGAAGTCTTCAGTAGTAAGAGAACCAGTCAAGATTCAGTTTCTAATGGATTCCTGAGATAAATATTGTCTCATACACTACTCCAGAAGCAGGATTGTACTGGGTAGTTAGGAGAAACGGTTTTGAGTCCGACTAATCTGGGTTTAAATTTTGGCTCCTTCATCCGTTTGCTATTAGCTCTAATAACTTGAGAAAGTAAATTAAGTTCTTTGTGACTCGGTTACCTCAGACCGTCAAATGAAGATAACAATGGCCAAAACCCAATGATTGATCTTAGCGTCATAAATAGTGGAATAACAAACCAATGAAGTGCCTCCTGATGTATCACACTGTGATGTGTACATCACTATCTATGAATAACTTTTGCCAAAAAAAATTTAACCTAAATCTAATTAAGCCTTTATAAACTAACTTCCACTGAAGAAAATAGGAAGTAGAGGAAAATGATAAACACCATGACAAGGAAACAATTAGACAAATCCAGAAGTTGCTACATTCTATAACGTAACTATCCCAGTCTCTCTTTTTTTTATTCTTTTTAATCAAACTTTTAGAATAGTATTTTTTATTTAAGGAAAAATCACAAAGACAATAGATGATTCCCATATACTACACATTCAGTTTCTCTTACTACTAGCATCTTATGTTAGTATTTGTTAGAATTAATAAACCAGTAATAACATGATATTGTCGACTAGAGTACCTACTGTATTTAGACTTCCTTAGTTTTTACCTAGTGTATTTCTGTTGTTCCCAGATTCCATCAGAACACCACATTACGTTTAATCATCCTATTTTCTTAGACCGCTTTGGCTGTAGACAGTTTCACAGACTTCCTTGATGATCATGACAGTTTTGAGGAGTACTGGTTGAGTATTTTGTAGAATGTCAGTTTATTAGAACTTATTGAATGTTTTTTTTTTTTTTAATGATTAGACTGCACTTATAGGTTTCAGAGAGGAAAACCAAAGATGTGAAGTGCCATGTTTATCACATTATGCATACTATCAACATGAACTTATCACTGTCAACGTTGACCTTGAACATCTGGGTTGAGTAGTATGTGTCAGATCCCCTCATTCCTTTTTCTCTTTCCATACTGTATCCTTTGGAGAAATGTCACTATAACACAGACGGTGCTGAAAGAGCAGGGAGCTATTCCACCTCCTTGAGAGCAGGGTATCTACATGAATTATTTGGAATTCTTCCGCATGGGAGGTTTGCCTTCTCCATCACATTTATTTGTCCATTAAATAATTTATACCAGTATGTATTCATGAATATTTAATTTACATTTTGTGTTATAATCCAACACTACTTTATTTAGTTAGTCAAATTGTTCCAGCTGTGGTCACTGAGAGCTCTTTTATTCGATCTCTATGTCCCTTTGACATATCCCCACCAATATGAGATTTTTCTTTTTTAGCATTTTTTTCATTTCTGGCATTACAAGATGCTCCAGGCTTATCTTGTACACATCCTGTCCTGATGTCAGAATCAATCGTTTCTCCAAGGATCCTTGGGGAATTGCATTAGAAATCAAAATCTGGGCAGTAGGTGTGCTTGTTGCCACTGAGGTGTCATTGTGTAGCGGACACAGCAAGGAATGCATGTGTGTATCCTGGTCCGTGTACATACACCTATCTATGTTTCTTTCTGTAATCATCTGCATCTATATTAAGTTAAACATGAGCTCAAACTGATGCCTCCAACTCTAATCCATAACTGCATGGATCATTCTAGTTTCCCCCAATGCTTGTCTGTAAACACCCACTCTAACAATGAGAAACCTGGATCTAGCCATTTACTGCCCCTTTTCTTAACGGTTACATTCCAGTATTATTATAGAATTGCTAAGCCATACTCTCATGTGACACAACTTTATCCACCAGATTGCATTGCTTATAAGTATTTCCTTTTGTCTTTAGTCTTACAGACTCAATTTCCAAAATTATTTGGGTCATCACCTTTTCCCCCACTCCCCGCAATGGGGATTGTTCATACATTTCTGATATAGTTAGATTTTCTTTTTGTTACAGTCTGCATTCCATCCTGGGATCCCTTGATCTCTTAAGTGATTTTTTAAAATTTGCCTACATTAAGGTTAACTCTTAGTGCTGACAGGTTCTATGGGTTTTGACAAATGCGTAGTGTCACATATCTTCATTACAGTGCCACAGAATAATTTCACTGCCCTAAAAATTCTCCGGTGCTTCATCTATTCAAGGCTTCCCCTGTCCTCCTGAATCACTGACAACCAGAGATGTTTTAATTATTTCTATGGCTTTTTTTTTCCTTTTCTAGAATGTAATATAATTGGAATTATGTCTAATAGTGTTTGGTCTTTTAAGACTGGCTCTTTTACCTTAACATCATCTATTTAAGATTTATCCATGTCTTTTGTGGCTGGGTACCTCATTTCTGTTTATTACTGAATAATATTCCATTGTGTGGTTGTTCCATAGTTTGTTTAGCCACTCACCTATTGAAAGACTTTTTGGTTGCTTCCATTTTTTGGTGACTATGAATAAGCTACTAAAAGTATCCATGTGTCGATTTTTATATGGACAGCTGGATAAATACCAAATGGATAAAGAACACTATTTATTTGGATAAATACCAAATCATATAGGAAGATTATATTTATTTTTATAAGATAAGCCAAACTGTCTTGCAGAGTGGCTGTGCCATTTTGCATTCCCACCATCAATGAATAAGAGATCCTATTGCTCTTTGTCCTTGCCAGCATTTAGTGTTATTACTGCTTGGGGATTTAATCATTCCAATAGGTAATAGCAGTATCTCACTGTTGTTTAATTTGCAATTCCCCAATGACAAATAATATCCTTGAGCTTCTTTCCATGTATTTATTTGCCATCTATACATCTGCTTTGTTGAGGTGTCCAGATTTTTTCCCATTTTATTTGGATTATTTGTAGGAAAAAATTATGATTTATTTATATATTTTGGATACATGTCCTTTATTAGACATGTAGTTTGCAAAATTGTATCAGTTTGGGGCTTATGTTTTCATGCTTTTAAATATATCTGTTATAGTACCGAGTTTTTAATTTTAATAAAGTTCAATTTATCAATCTTTTAATTTTTTATGCATAAATTGTGCATTTCGTGTTTTATCTAAAAACTCATCATCAAACCCAGGGTCACCTAGATCTTTTCCTACATTATCTTTAAGAAGTTTTATAGGTTTGTATTTTAAATTTAGGCCTATTTTCCATTGTGAGTTAATACTGTGAAAGGTACAATGTCTGTTATTGTTTATGTTCCTTCTTTTGCAACAGTTCTAATATCACTTATTGAAAAGTTTTTATTTGTATGAAAAAGTCTTTATTTCTTCTTCACTTTTCAAGGGTAAATCTTCTAAATGTACAATTTTAAATTGGCTGTTTGTTTTTTTTTCCTAACACCCTAAATATTTCAGTCCACTCTCTTCTTGCTTGCATGTTTTCTGACAAGAAGTTCACTGACATTTTTATTACTGTTCCTTGACAAATAAAGTATTTTATTCCTTGGCTTTTTTCAAGATTTTATTTCATCCTTTTTTCTCTGTGTTTAAATATCATATGCACAGGTATAGACGTTTTGGCACTTATCCTGCTTGGTGTTCTCTGAGATTCTTTGATCTGTGATTTGTTGTCTGTCATTAATTTTGGAAAATTCCCCATTATTCTTTAAAATATTTCTTCTGTTCCATTCTTGCTTTCTTCGTCTCATATTTTAATAATGTGTGGTTTTATACCTTTGATTTTGTCCTACAGCTCTCAGATGTTCTTGTTGCTGCTGATTTTCATTCCTCTTCCCTTTGAATTTCAGTTTGGCAAGTTCCTATTGACACAAACTCACTCACCCTTTCCTTGGATGTGTCTAGTCTATGGAAGAGCCCATCAAAGTCTTTCTTCATTGCTGTTACGAGTTTTTGATTTCTAGCATTTCCTTATGATTTTTCTTAGAGTTTTCATTTCTCCACTTATATTACCTATGTGTTTATACATGTCTATTTTTTCCATTAAAACCCTAATATATTAAACATAGGTACTTTAAAGTCCTTGTTTGACAATATCATAAAGTGTGTCATATCTGAGTCTGGTTCTGGCACTTGCTTTGTCTCTTAGGATTGTGCTTTCACTTTTTGTTTAACATCCCTGTAATGTTTGGTTGAAAGCCTGCCATGATGTTTAAGATAATAAGAACGGAAATAAATGGGTTTTTGTATTTATTTTTAATGTTCATCCAGCATAGAAGTTGGGCTATGTTTAATACTTGCTGTAGGTGTAGATCCCTGAGACTTCGGAGTCCTCTTGTTTTGTCTCCTCTGTTGTCTAGGAGTTCTTATATAGAATCTTCACCTTGCAGCTCTTTTAGCTATAATCCAAAATCACACTGGCCCCCGCTGTTGTGGTGGTAAAGTGTAGATGAGAAAAAGCATTCTATGCTCTTATGACTAAAGCCTAGTTGTTTCATGAGCTTGTGTCCCTGAGCTGTGACTTTCACAAGTGTTTCTGTCCCCAGCCTTCTGCCCACCTTAGCTGAGACAGGTAGGCTAGAGGGAATAGGGCAAATGCTCCTCCCCAGGTGGGACACGTCTCAAATAGTCTTTTTCCTTGGAGAGCAGGTCTTAGGGAGGGTAGTCAGAATGATTATTTATCTGCTTCCTCTGCCAGAGCCAGGCGAAGATCTTTCTCGGTTCTTCAACGGGAGAACCTGGCCGGGTTCTTGGAGGCAAAACCTACTGATATATGGGGGTTCCCCTAACACTTTGGCCTCCAGTAGTTCCTCACTTTCATGCTAGTTTACATCCGGCCTCCACCAGTTTGTCAAAATTAGCATTTAAGTGTTCCTGCCACTTGATACTATTGCACTGGGTGAACAGATCTTGACTGTGACTCTTTGGATTTGCTTAGGTCTCCAAATTTAGGGGTGGCAATTTTTCCTGAGACCTCAACTCTCTGAGAGTTCCAAGAAAAGTTATTCATTATCAGTTTATTCAGCTTTGTTCTTGTTGTAATGGCAGGAGTTATGATTTTTCAAACCCTTTACGTGTCAGTCCCGAAGCTGGAAATCTTTCTGTGTCTTTTAAAAAGTTAATGTCATTAAAAAAAAAAAATAGAGAATAGAGGCAGGACTGTTCTAGAGGAGAACAACATTAACATAAATGCTACTAAATGACATCTGTGTTACTTTGCTTGTTTCTAGTTTGGACAATACGTATTTCTTTTTAAACACCATAAATTTGGGGTATGATTGAGAACATTGTAACATAAACTTTTTATTGGATGATAATAGAAAAATACTGCTATATTTTGGTGTATTGTTATTTTAAAAACTGCTTAATTTTAGAAATGTATACTGAAGATTTTAGAATAAAATGTCATGATATCTATTAATTTACTTTTTAAAACTTAGAAAACAAAGTAAATGTGACAAAATAATGTTAATTAAATTATTAAATCTGGATAAAAGATATATGGATATTCATTACACTACCACCATCTGATTTCCTAGATGTTAAAACTTTTTCAAAACAAAACTTAAAGATAAATAAAATATTCTACATTGTCATGTTAATGAATATTAAAAACTGCATATAACATAAAGTATAATCTATGACACATAGATAATATTATGTATTGATACATAATATTATCCTCAAAGTGGGAATTTTCTTTTTTGTTCATTTTTATTTAAGTGGATTCAGGGGGTACAAGTGATTTTTTTGTTTAATGGATGAGTTGCATTTAGAGAAGTCTACGCTTTTAATTTACCTATCACCTGAATAGTGTACATTGTGTCAATAGGTAATTTTTCATCTTGTACCCGCCTCTCACTCTTCCCCTTCTAAGTCTCCAATGTCCATTAAGTCACTTTGAATGATCATATATCAATATATCCATTGCTTAGTTCCCACTTATAAGCGTGGACTTGCCGTATTTGGTTTTATGTCCCTGGGTGACTTCACTTAGAATAGTGGCCATCACGAATTTAGCAATATAGAAATATAGCAATGTTTTTCTATTATCATCCAATAAAAAAGTTTATGTTACAATGTTCTCAATCATACCCCAAATCAATGGTGTTTAAAAAGAAATACGTATTGTCCAAACTAGAATTTTCTATTCCAGAATAAGGGTTGTGTACTCGAATTGTGTACTTAGAATAAATAACGTGGTCCTCTGAAATTAGTTTCACTTCACCTAACACTCATCATTTTAGAATAATGGAGGGCAAATCAATGCTGCTTGTCAAACAAACACTATTAGCATGAATGCAGCATATGTTAATGCTATTGTAGCTTGATGATGAATGATCAGTAAGTGAGGTAGACACCTACAATACCAGCCCAGCTGTGAGTTTCCTGGCTTTTTTTTTTTTTTTTTTTTTTTGGTGGGCATCCATTCAGTGATTGATGCTCATCGAAGGATTGGCAGGTCAGCACATTTCTTGATTTTCTGTGCTTCAGAGAAAGTTTCAGTCCATGAGGACATGCATCAGGAGGTTCACACACATTTACTATATAAATAGTCTGCAAGCACGAAATTACACATCTTCTCCCTGCTTCATTAGGGCATTTAAAAATTCTACATTCGATGGCCTGTGAATTGCTTCCCACATCAGTGAGAACTTGAAACCATCTGGAACAACTCCCTCATTTGAAAAGTGAGGAAAGTGAAGCTCAGAGGAACCAAACGACTGCCCAGATCAGAGAACAGGACTCTGAGTTTCCAGTTCTGTGTCCTAATATACACAACACATACAAAGGATGCTCCTTAAAAAGTTTTTGAATGCGATGCCAACATATTGCTTGGAAATTACGTTGTATTTTTCTGAAATATTTTTTTTTTATTTTATTTTTTTTTGAGACATAGTCTTGCTTTGTTGCCCAAGCTAAAGTGAGTGCCATGGCGTCAGCCTAGCTCACAGCAACCTCAAACTCCTGGGCTCAAGCGATCCTGTTGCCTCAGCCTTCCAAGTAGCTGGGACTACAGGCATGCACCACCATGCCTGGATAATTTTTTCTATATATATTAGTTGGCCAATTAATTTGTTTCTATTTATAGTAGAGACAGGGTCTCGCTCTTGCTCAGGCTGGTTTTGAACTCCTGACCTTGAGCAATTCGCCCGCCTCAGCCTCCCAGAGTGCTAGGATTGCAGGCGTGAGCGGGCAACTCTCAAATTTTTTTAGCTCAAATACACACCAATTAATTGTTTACTCTGTGCCAAGCGATCAAGATGCTAAAAGATATGAACTGTTTCTTGCCCTCAGCAAGCTCGTAATCCAGTGGGAAGATGAGATGACAATGGCAAACAGTTCAATTGTGGGCCGTGGGGACATCAAATCAAGAGGAATCAGTCGTTCCAGGGTTGGCCATGAGAGGAGGGTAAATGTTATGAAAAGAAAATGGATTTGATCTGGGCCACAGAGACACTAAGTGTGAGTTCACGTGATGAAATTGGAGTGGCAACATGAGCAACGGCACAGTAACGTGCAAGGGCTAGGTACGTCTGGAGAAGGGTGAAGAGTGTGGTGGGTGATGAAGTTACCAGGAAACGGTCCTCAGCTATGACTGTGTGTTGGGATCGCCATACAACATTCAAAACTACTGATGTCCAGACGCCACTTCCAGACCAAATGACACCTAGTGTCCGAGGATTGCTGCAGGCACCGGCATTTTAAGAGTTCCCCATGTGATTCCTTTCTGTAAAGTTGAAAAGCGGTGAATTATGGCAGCATTAACCATGGAAGGAAAAGGTTTTAGGTCAACAGTTGTCTGGATCATGCTGAGCTGACCCAGGAACAGATCCTGAATGCTAAATGACTTTTTTTATTTCTAAAAAATAGTAGTCTCGATTGAAAAACAACAAATTTATCTGATGACTCAGGATCCTAGCTCTTGCAGAAACTATTCATGTTAGTCTTTGTTCTTACGATAGTTCCTAACTCTCTGTAATAAGGTAAACTCCAGAGTCAGGGTATAAAATTCAACTTGAAAAAAATCTATTTCCCCAAATTTAGTTCCCGCTCAAATATCTAATGACCTAATGACACTGGTGTTAAAGAAATTTCACCATGGGACATTCTCAACCTCCCTGGATTTCCCAAATGCTCATATTACAGTTCTAATCTTAAAGTTCTCTAGTATTGTTTTAATTCAATAATTTCAGTTATCGTTCATTCCATCAATATTTATTGAGTATCTACTGTGCACCAGGCACTGGCCTGGGCTCTGAGTTCAGAGCTATTTCCACACTCATGGTGCTCACAGTCATCCGGACGACTTCTCTTTCCCTCACATCAGCACGTCTCACTTCAACCTCTCATTCTTTAAACAATCCAACCAATAACAAATTTTGAGTTTGATTAAAATATGCAATCACCGTTTCTATCTCTCCTCTTATTGTCCCTCCTCTACTCATCTTCCATGTTAATCTTTTGAAAACATCACCCTCACTATATGCCACTCCCTATTCAACAATCTCCAATAGCTCCCCCTGGTGTATAGGAGGAAATCTGTTATCATTTTTTTTTTTTTTTGCTTTTAAAACATTTATTAAATATGTAAATTAAACATGTTAATACTGAAGATATGTCGTTCATGTTTCATCTGGGGCATTTTTCCACATGGCCCGGACTGGAAGAAGCTTAATGGTAGTCCAAAAAAATAAAAAAAATGCTTCCAATTACCAAAGCATCTCAAATTCAAGCAGCCCAGGAAGCTAGAGCAGGGGCTTATACAACCAATGTACAGATTGTCATCATCTCCAAATCAACCATGCCCAGTCACTTTCTGTCTGATTATAAATAAGCCATCCTTCCCCAACAATAATGGCCATAATTCACATTTATGACTACCTAAAGACTGTAAACAATAGTTAAACGCCAACAACCAACCCCCCTTGGAAGCTGCCCCTGCTTTAAAATTCAACACTAACTTTGAGATCTTGCATATTAAATCAGGAATGAGTGTTTAAAAAAAAAAACACTAATTTTGAACATATTCCAGAGGTACTTCAAGCAACAAAGGACCTATACTTACACAGAAATGTTAAACAAGAAAGGAAAAAAAAATGCTATCATTTTTAAATCTCTCCCATCCCACTCTTTCTGAGGACACCTGTTGTGTCAGTTCCTGTTACTGAGATGAGTAAGGCACACTCCTCGGGTACATTAAGTAGGAGAATAAAACACAAATTCCTAACACTGACCATGCCTAACCCCACACTTACCTGTTCAGCTTTATCCACATCAGGAAAGGGACATTCGTGGGCTCTGTGGTTCACGTCCCTTCTACATCCCAGTGTGAAGTGTCTTTCTTTACCCCATTTCTCCCACCCAAAAGGCCCCAGTAATTTTAGCCTCTTCCATTCTTTGGCAATTAATTTTTTTCCTTGAAATATCTCTCGTGTCATTATTTTCATGTCTATTTACTTCAACAGAAGAACAGTCTCTTGAGAAATCAGGGCTTTATTTCATACAGGTGTGCATTACTCACAGCACCTAGAAGCAGTGAGCACATGGAGCCAGTAGAGCTTGAATGCAAAAGCTTTGGATTCAGAATCTGACACACCTGGGTTCAAACCTGATAGCCAACATTATCAAATTCATTTTTCTCATCTCTAAAATGGGAAGTGTAGCACTCACTTTTCAGGTACCACAGAATAAAAACAAGCCACAAGCTCCTTTAAAAAACACAACTCTGTGTCTGCTAACTTGCCAACAAGGAAACAAACCAATGAAGAAATTCACTGAATTGTTTACTAGCTAGAGAAAAAGAAATCAAGGGATTTTAAGCACAGAAAGGGAAGAGTCAATGGTGACTATGGTAGTTAAGCATTGAAGACTAGCGCCCTGGACAGAACAGAATGAGTTAATTGTTTGAAATAAGTCCCATTGTTCATAGGTTAGAAAAGCATCTTCAATTAGGTCCAGTGAGGGTGTAGAGTACTGGGGTTATTCAAAGTTCATGTCTTCTATCTGCTTCAGCTGGTTAGAGTCAGTTATTGGAAAGACAGCAGTGAATTTTGGTATCATCTAAGAAAGTGCTTCCTTAAGTAAAACATTTCTTTTATAAAAGGTTACTGTAAAATGTTTCAAAAATAAGCAATTAAAATTCATATATTATGTAGCATATAGTAAACACTTAATAAAATTATATGCGGCATTCTTATTAGGTGGGTAATATTTGCTAATTAAATTTTAGATTAGTTGGATCCAAAAGACATATTCTTGAGTTTTGGTAATGTTTGGAGAAAATATGGGGAATGAGGAGAAGTAAGTATAATTATTTTAATAAATATTGTGTTAGATGGTGTATGGGTGAATTATATCACCCCAAAATTCACATGTTTAAGTCTTAACTCCCAGTACCTCAGAATATGAACATTTTGGGATTTAGGAGCCTTTAAAGATGTAATTAAGGTAAAAAAAAAAAAGTTATATAAATGGTGAGCTAATGCACTATGTCTGGTTTCCTCATAAGAAGAGGAGATTAGGACACAGATATCTACAGAGTGGAAACCATGTGAAGACGCCGGAAGAAAACAGCCGTCTACGAGCCAAGGAGAAAGGTGTCAGAAGAAACCAACCTTGTGGACACCTTAATGTTGACTTCTAGCCTCCAGAATTATGAGAAAATAAATTTCTGTTGTTGTAGCCACCCATTCTGCCTGTAATTTATAAAACGCTCCCCTAGAAAACTACTATGGGGGCTTTCATATATTGTGTCTGTTTTAACCATCACATAGTCCTGTGTATTAATGTCCCCATTTTACACATCAGGAAACAAGGGTTAGAAAAAGTAGGCAAACTGGCTTCTATTTGTAATGCTTAAAATGCTTAAATCCTGTGCATCTCATTGAGTCTTTAGGATCAGGATCTAGACCAAGATGAGGCCTATTAAGCACTTGCTTTAGGCTTGAAATTTAAGGGGTGCCAAAATATTTAGCAATAAAGATGCATGGCTTAATGCAGTCTATTTTCTCTTTCTTTCTTTCTTTCTTTCTTTCTTTCTTTCTTTCTTTCTTTCTTTCTTTCTTTCTTTCTTTCTTTCTTTCTTTCTTTCTTTCTTTCTTTCCTTCCTTCCTTCCTTCCTTCCTTCCTTCCTTCCTTCCTCCTGCCCCTTCCTTCCTTCCTTCCTTCCTTCCTTCCTTCCTTCCTTCCTTCCTTCCTTCCTTCCTTCCTTCCTTCCTTCCTTCCTTCCTTCCTTCCTTCCTTCCTTCCTTCCTTCCTTCCTTCCTTCTTTCCTTCCTTCCTTTCTTTCTTTCCTTCTTTCTTTCTTTCCTTTGACAGAGTCTCGCTCTGTTGCCCAAGCTAGAGTGCTGTGGCATAAGCCTAGCTCACAGCAACCTCAAACTCCTGGGCTTAAGTAATCCTTCTGCCTCAGCCTCCTGAGTAGCTGAACAACAGACATACGCCACCATGCCCAGCTAATTTTTTCTATATATATATTTTAGAAGTTGTCCAGATAATTTCTTTCTATTTTTAGTAGAGATGGGGTTTCCCTCTTAATGCAATCTAGTTTTAATTCAACTTCTTTTAAGATAATTGTCAATTTACCTGCAGTTAAAAAATAACACAGAGAGACTTTATATACTCTATTCTAAGTTTTACCCCAAGGATAACATCTTCCAAAATTACAGTATAATATTATATAAGAATACTGACACTGATACTGTTAAGATACATAACATTTCCTTCACAAGGATCCCCCATGTTGCCCTTTTATAGCCGTACCCAGTTCCTGCCTGTTCCTGTTACTTCTGTAACCTCTGGAAATCAGGAACCTATTCTCTGTTTCTATGATTTTGTCATTTCAGTATTGCTAAATAAATGAAATCGCATGTCAGGTAACATTTTGGGATTGGCTATTTCTCATATCGTATCATTCTCTGGAGATTCATCCAGATTTTTGTGGCTATCAATAGTTTGTTCCTTTTTATTGCTGAGAAGTATTCCATGGTGTGGATATACTACAGTTTGCTTAACCATTTCTTCACTGAATGATACCTAGATACTTTAGCTCTAGACACTTTAGTTCTAAATACTTTAGTTTGGGAATTTTGTGAATAATCCTGCTATAAACATTGTGCATAGGGATTTTCATTTTGGTGATGTCTTCAACCATAATTGTGTTTTTTGTCTATTTCCCCTTTCAATTCTATTAATTTTTACTTCACATATTTTCACACTTCATAGTTCTGATGTTTGACACACATTTAGGATTTCTATATCTTCTTGGTGGATTGATCTTTTTATCATATAATGTCCATCTCTGGTAATTTCTTTCCTCTAAAGTCTAATTTATTTGGGAAGTATAAGATCTGAAAAAGAAAAGTAAAATCTAATTTATCTAATGTTAATAAAGATACTTCTGCTTTCATTTTATTAATGTTTGCATAATATATCTTTTTATTACTTTTATTTTCAACCTGCATATATGATTATATTTGAAGTGAGTTTCTTGTAGAAAGCATAATGTTGGGTCATGTATTTTAATCCACTATGCCAATCTCTATCTTATAATTGATATATTTATACAATTCATATTTAATGTAGTTATTGACATAATAGCACTTAGTCTGCTATTTTATTTTATTTTCTATTTTTTCCTCTTTTCAAAAAATTTCTGTTTTTCTCTTTCTGCCATTTTTGAGGTTACTTTAATATTTTAAGAATTCCACTTGGGTTTATATAGAGAATTTTTAGTGTATCTCTTTATATAGCATTTTTAGTGGGTGCTCCAGGTATTACAATATATATACATAACATTTTAGCAATTTAAGTGACATATAGAAACTTTATTGCCCTTTAAGTCCTTCTATGTTTCCTTACTTATAATATAATTAGCTTTAATGTTTCTTCTTATATACATTTAGAATCACATCATATATTGTTCTAACTTTTGTTTCAACTGTCAACAATAATTTAGAAAACTGAAGAGGAGAAGGAAAACTTATAGTATTCATGTATATTTTTGCTTGCTGTGTTCTTTCTTCCTTTCTGATGTTCTAAAATTTTTATCGTTTCATTTATAATCTGTTTGAGGAGATTCCTATAGACATTTCTTATGGTAAATGTACTGGTGACAAATTATTTTAGTTTTCATTCATCTGAAAATGTATTGATTTCCCCCTCATTTTTGAAGAATAGTTTTTGCTGAGTATAAGATTCTAGTTTGACAGTTTTTTTTTTTTTTTTCCTTCAGCACTTGAAAAATACTGTGCACCTTTTTCTGGACTCCATGCTTTCTAATAAGAAGGCTGCTGTCATTGAACTTGTTTTTCTCCTATATTTAAGGTGTCATTCTGCTCTGGCTACTTTCAGGATTTTATTCGTTGTCTTTAGATTTCACAACTTTTGTTGCAATATGTCTTGAATAGATTTCTGTGAGTTTATCCTTTTAAAAATACATTCAGGTTTTTTATGTGTTGTGCCAAATTTGGGTAGTTTTAAATCATTATTTATTTGAGTACTTTTTCAGCCCCACTTTTTCTCTATTTTTTCCAGGACTCCAATGACTTGAATGATAGACTTCATTACATTTCAAAAACTCCTTAAAGAGTTATTTGGTTTTTAACTCAGTTTATTTACTTTCTGTTGTACATGTGCGGTAATTTCCAGTTCTACCTTCCAGTTCCCTGGAAGGTGAACTTTGTCCTCTCCATTCTTCTGTTGAGACTACACACTAGGCTTTTATTTTGGTTATTGTAGTTTTCGGTTCTGAAATTCAGTAGAATTCCCATTCTAAAATTGCTGCCTGGTATTTCTGCATATCTTCTATGTCTTTGATGAGACTCTCTTTTTGCTGAGGCCATTCATATTTTTATTTGTACAAGTGTGTTTGTAATTGTACATTAAAGCAGTTTATCATAGCTACTTTAAAATTTATGTCAGATAATTCTAACATCTCTATCATCTTGATGTTAGCATCTATTGACTGTCTATTTTCATATACTTTGAGATCTTCCTGGTTCTTGGTATGATGAAAGGTTTTAACCTGGGCACCTTTGCCTTATGTTATGAGATTGTGGATCTTATTTAAATCTTCTGTTTTAACTGGCTTTGATTGACACCACTGCAGGAAGAGAAGTGGGAACTCTGTCTCATTGCTGACAATTATAGGTAGAAGTCCACTTTCTTACTAGTATACCTTTGACACTGCAGGTGGAAGGGACTTCTTGTTACTGCTTATCAGGGGTGGAAGTGATAGCTAATCCTGTGGGCTCTACTGATCCCATCGTGGTTGAGGATTCACTGCTGCTGGGCAGTAGTGAGAGTCCTGACTCTCCCATATCTCTCATTTATACAACCCCAGGAAGAGAAGGGAGAAACACCTTGTTATTGCCAGTAGGGGCTGGAAGTTCAGATTCTCACTGTGGTCTTCAATGACACTATGGCAAGATGAGACTCAATGCCACCCCATGGGAATGAAAATTCTGGTTTTGAACCAATCTAGTATTTAAGAAGCTTATAAGTCATCATTCTGTTCTAACAACAAATAAAAATAAGCTAAGCAAACTGAAAAGTACCCATATCCATCCTATTCTAGCCATCCTGTGCTGCCTTAGAAGGATGGGAGGGGGAACTGAAAAGCACTTGTGAGGTTCACTGTCCAGAGGCATAGGCCCACTAACTGACAGACACCTAATCATAAGACGATAGAATGCTTCTCAACACCTACAGTTTACCACCACATTACTAATGGCCTGTTTACTGCAATTCCTTTCACCCAGTAACTATCAAGAAAAAATTACAAGACATACTAAAAGGAAGAAAAAAAAAAAAGCTTAAAGGGACAGCACAAGCATCAGATCAGACTTGGATATGGGAGAGATGTTGGAATTACCTGACCAGGAATTTAAAATCACTGTGATTAACATACTAAAAGCACTAATAGATAAAACAGACAGTATGCAAGAGCAGATGATTAATATAAGCAGAGAATTGGAAATTCTAAAAAGCAAAAAGAAATGTTCAAGATGAAAAACACTAAAAAAAAATTTTTTTAATGTCTTCAAATGAGCCTATTTGTGTATTGGACACAGTTAAGGAAAGAATTGCTGAACTTTAGGATATCTCAATAGAAACTTTCAAAGCTGAAAGGCAAAAAGATAAAACAAATAAACAAAAAACCATAACAGAACATTCAATAATGTTGGGAGAACCATGAAAGGTGTAGCATTACCAGAAAAGAAAGAAAAGAGAAGGAATAGAAGCAATATTTGAAGTAATAATGACTGGGAATTTCTTTGAATTAATATCAGACATCAAACCACAGATTCACCAATTTCAAAGAACAAGAAGGAGTATAAATGCCAAAAACACTATTCCTTGACACATCATATCTAAACTACAGATAATCAAAAATTAAGAAAAAAATTTGTAAGGATCTGGGGTGGGGGAAACCACCTATACCTATAGAGGATCAAAGATAAGAATTATATCCAACTTCCACTAAAAAATAATGGAAGCAAGAAGACAGTGAATGAACTCTTTAAAGTGTTAAGTGAAAAATAGCACCAACCTAGAATTCTATGCCCTGCAAAATTATCATTAAAAAGTGAAGTAGAAATTAAGACTTTCTCAGAAGTCTTTGAAGGAATTTGTTGTTAGTAGACCTGCCTTGCAAGAAATGTTAAAAGAAGCTCTTGACAGAAGAAAAAAATATGTAGGCCAGAAACTCAGACCTATGTAAAGAACGGAAGAACCTAAGAGTAGAAATGAGTAAAGAGGGGAAACTAAACAATCTTCTGCTGAAAATTATTGCATTAAGGAGGAAATGAAGATGGAAATAAAAAGATTCTTTGAACTAAAATATAAAGGGGACATAATTTATCAAAATCTGTGGGACACAGCCAAAGTGATCATGGGAGAAAAATTTATATCCATTAATGCCTACATCCAAAAGACAGAAAGATCACAAATCAACAATCTAATGAATCATCTCAAAGAACTGGAAAAGGATAAGAAAACCAACCCTAAAACAAGCAAAAGAAAAGAAATAACAAAGATCATAACTAAATGAAATTGATAATAAAGGACATTCTATAAAAAAGACATCTGCACTCAAATGTTTATAGCAGCACAATTCACAATTGCAAAGATGTGGAAACAACCCAAGTGCCCATCAATACATGAGTGGATTAATAAAATGTGGTATGTGTATAACATGGAGTTCTACTCTGCCACCAAAAGTAATGGTGATATAACACCTCTTGTATTATCCTGGATAGAGCTGGAACCTATTCTACTAAATGAAGTATCACAAGAATGGAAAAACAAGCATCACATGTACTCATAATCAAATTGGTATTAACTGATCAACATTTAAGTGCACTTATAGCAATTACATTCATCAAGTGTTGAGCAGATGGGAGGGAGGAGTAAGGGATGGGTATATTCACACCTAATGGGTGTGTTGTGCACCATCTGGGGGATTGACACACTTGAAGCTCCGACTTGGGTGGGGCAAAGGCAATATATATAACCTAAACATTTGTACCCCCGTAATATGCTGAAATAAAAAAGTTAAAAAAAATCGGAAAGTATTAATGGAATCCATCATACCAAGAGGCTTAAAGAAGAAAAATCACATTATCATATCAACAAATGTTGAAAAAGCATTTGACAAAATCCAACACGCATTCATGATAAAAACTCTCATCAAAGTGTACGAATAGGGAGGAACTTCCTCAACTTGACAAAGTACATCTACACAAAACCTATACTTCATGTCAGACCTAATCATGAGAAACTGGAAGCTTTCCTGCTAAAATCAGGAACAAGGCAAGGATGTCCTCTATCACTACTCCTTTTCAACATAACTTGGGAATTCCTAGCTACTGCAATCAAAACAAGAAAAGAAAATAAGAGGTATACAGATTGAGAAGGAAGAAATAAAACTTTCTTTGTCCACAGATGACAACTTTCTAAGTACAAAATCCAAAAGAATTGACCAAAAAGAAAAACTTTTCTGAAACTAATAAGTGATTATATCAAGGATGCAGGACACAAGGTTCATATTTATGGTATATAGGGAACCGTTTCCCTATATACCAGCAATGAACAAGTGAAATTTAAAACAATATAATTTACATTAATACATCCCAAAACTAAATACTTAGGTAGAAATCTGTCAAAATTGTTACAAGATATATATGAAGAAAACCATAAAACTCTCAGAAATCAAAGAAGTAACTAAATGGAGAAATATTCCATGTTCATGCACAGTAAGACTCAATATTGTCAAGATGTCAGTTCTTTCCAACTTAATCTGTAGATTCAGCACAATCTCAGTGAAAATCCCAGCAAGTTAGTTATTTTGTGGATATCAACAAAGTGATCCTAATGTTCATATAGGGAGGAAAGTGACCCAGGATAGACAACACAATATTGAAGAAGAAAGTCAGAGAGAACCAATATTACCCTACTTTAAGATTTACCATAAAGCTACAATAATCAAGCCAATATGGTATTGGCAAAGGGATAGAAAAATAGATCAAGAAAATAGAAGATAGAGCCCATGAATAGTTCACTGATTTTTGACAAATGAGCTTAGGACGTAAAATAGAGAGAAAATAATGTTTTTCAACAAATGGTGTTGGAACAACTGGACATCCACATATTAAAAAAATGAATCTAGACACTGAATGTACAGCCATTACAAATATGAACTTAAAATGTATCATAGGCCTAAATGTAAAAATGTAAAATGATAAATCTCCTGAATAACAACATCTAGATGGCATTGGGTATGGTGATGACTTTTTAGATACAACACCAAAGACATGATCCATAAAAGAAAGAATTCATAAGCTGGAACTCATTGAAATTGAAAATGTCTTCTCTGTGAAAAAGACTATCAAGAGAAGGAGAGGAGAAGCCACAGACTGGGAGGAAATATTTGCAAAAGACATGTCATAAAGTACTGCTACCCAAAATGTACAAAGAATTCTTAAAACTCAATGATAAGGAAACAAAGAACCCAATTAAAAAATAATCAGAAGACCCGAACAGATAGATGCCTGACCAAAAAAAGATACACAAGATGACAGTAAAATGACAAAGATGGCAAAGAAGTATTTTAAAAGATACTCAATAGTATAGGACAGTAGAGAACTTCAAATTAAAATAACAACGTGATGCCATTACACAACTTTTAGGACGGTCAAAATCCACAACACTGCCAACACCGAATGCTGGGAGGACATGGAGCAGCAGAGACTCTCATCCGTTCCTGGGGGGATTGCAAAACGGTACAGCCTCTTGCAGAGATACTTTGGTGGTATCTCACAGCACTAAACATATTCTTACCCTATGATGCAGCAATTGTGCTCCTTGGTATTTGCCCAAATGAGTTGAAAACTTGTACCCACACAAAACCCTGCACATCGATGTTTATGTTAGCTGCTTTATTCATAATTACCAAAAACTTAGAAGCAACCAAGATGTCCATATCTGTTCCATGTCCAGATAGCAAGATATTATCCAAAGCTCAAAAAGGGATGAGCTGTCGAGCCATGAAAAGGCATGGAGGAAACTTAAGGTCATGTTACTGAGTGAAAGAAGCCAATCTGAGAAGCCCGTGCACTGTGCGTTTCCAACTATATGGCATTGCGAACAAGGCACAACTATGGGTACAGTGAAAGGATGAGCAGTTGCTAGGGATTAGGGTAAGAAAGAAACGAATAGGCAGAAAACAGAAGACTTTCAGGGCAGTGAAACTACTCTGTATGGTACAGTTAGCACAACGGTGGATGCAAGTCATTACACATTGGTGAGAACCTATAAAATGTGCAACACCCGGAGTGAGCCCTGCTGTAAACTACGGAGTTAACCTGGTGTCAGTCCAGATTCAGGGGATGTGACAGAGGTGCCACTCAGGTGGAGGACGTGGCTAATGAGGCCAGGCTGTCTGGGGGAAGGAGGCAAATGGAGACTCTGTCCCTTACACTAAATTTTGCTGTGGACCTATAACTGCTGCAAAATAAAACCAAGTCTATTTTTAAAACATACATGGCCATTTCTGGCACAGTCTCTGTGAGTGTGTTGGGCACTTTGCCAGGGCTTCCCAGGGGTCCCCATCTAGCTACCAACCTGATCCCTGCTGGTCTGAGTGGGGTGCGGTGTTTCCGTGGTGTTTAGATAAAGCAGAATAATTATTTTTGAAGACTTTCCTGTCTTCCCAGACTGCCCTTTTCCTGATCCTCTGACTAGAAAGAGCATCTGTCTGTAGGCCGCTGGAGCGTCCCTGGCTCTAATTGGCATTTGCGCGTTGCCTGCTTCCTCAGTTCCACGTGCAAGTTATACGAGGCAAAAAGGAAATCTAAGGAACTCACCATGGTGTCATTCCTCTGATCTTAGGAGACTTGTCTCTTACAGACAGAGAATGCTATGATCGCCTGTCACCGTGGTTGTGACTACAACCATGCCTCCGTATTCATCTCCAAATCCCAAATGTGAGACCTAGATTTGTCGCCCTGATTTATCCTAGGAAAATCTGGCTCATCCATTTCTTTGGTGATGGAAAGTTTTGTTAATTTACATGTACGTGTGTTTATATGTAATATATGTAAATAAGATAAGTGCAATTAACGGAATCTCATTATTTATATCTCACTAAGACATCATGAACACAAAAGGGTCATCCATGCACACTTTCCTTTTAAAGTGGAAATGTCATCAAATTTCCAAGTTGATGATTAATAGTGACTAAAAACCACCAGAAAAAAAACAGGAGTGAAAACTTAAATTCTTACAATTCCTTAAACTCTGACAATCTGCATCTAGCACAGAAACAGCTAAAGCATTCTGAGAATATTTAGCCTATTAAAGATGGCCTTGAGTGATAATGCACTTTTTAAATATTAAACATCTCTTTCCGAAGATACAGGAGAGCAAATCTGTTTACAAGGGAAAAAAAATCTTTCCTCTATGTAAGTTCTGTAACAATGGGCATGTGCTTTTGTGTAATTTTATTTACGTTTCATAAGACTGCGACACCTTTTTGTGAATAAATACCTGTGAAACTAAAAAAATAAAAAATCATCCATATACACCATCATTATATATATAAGGTAGGTTCAAAGTTATCAAATGTACTTAGTAGGAGAAATAGGAATAAGTATTTGCAATTTATCTTTTCAGGAGCAAAAGTCACAATGCAATATTTTTAAAAATCAAAATTAATGCCAAAAGGAAAAATCTATGATAAACAAAATACCAAAACTTTAAATAAAGACAGGATTAGTTTCACTAAATTTTCCTCCTTTTCAAGGCTCCAATGTGGCCCTGTGTAGCACTGTTAATTGATCTTATCTGTATGTAAAATTTAGCACTTGCCTTCCTATAGCAAACAAAACAACCAGTGGTGGCTTAAACAAGAGAGAAATGTATTTCCTTCCTGCATAGAGGAAACATTCTGAATCAGCAGCTCTGGCAGATGCTCCATGGTATTTATTGGGAATTTGGGCTTCTCCTTCTGTCATCCACCATCTTCAGCCTATGGCTTCTTTTTCAAGGTCACCTTGTGGTGTGCATGACTGCACTAAGGCCTGACAGAGGAGAAATGGCAGGACAGCACAGATGGGTCCTCTCTTGGCTAAGGAAACACTCTTCAAATAGCCTTTCTACAAATTCTACACGTTTCCATTTATACCTTCCTGGTAAAGATTCGTCCCTTTGTCACTTCTAGCCGGAAAGGAAGGTCGGATATAGTCTTTTATTCTGGGCTGCAATGTGGACAGCTAAAACACGGGATTCTCTATTTGAGGAAGAAGAGATCAGATGTTGGGGGAAGAGAGCTGGCAATGCCTGTCATACATGTGATACTTCGTTAGTTCCCAAAGTCTGAAGAGGACTGGCCCAGTCCCTGCTTATTTCACGACACCATAACTACCGGTAAGTAGGAATAACTTTTTTTGGAGGTGAATGGGCAGTCGGGTGCAGTAAGTATAAATGCAAGACTGCTACGGTCCATGCAGACTAGAACTGCTGGAAAACGTCAATACTAACAATCGCTGCCCACGCTTTTCCTAGGGCTGACTCGGAAGTGCTCACTTACCATCCTGGTCACTGTGAATGGATGCTAGTTTAGATCCAAGGGGCAGTATGCCCGGTTCGCTGACACAGAGCGCGTGCTTTTATTGCCTCAAATCAGTCCTATTGCCCCAGATACTTATGAGGCAAACTCTCATCAGCATTCAGGGTACCGTGGTTGATATCAATATGTTCACACATCCTGCGCTTAAACTCTCGCAGTTCTCACTGCTGACAGCTTTACAGGGGCGGCTGTAAAATCTCCAGGGCAGCTCATCAGGGCTAGAGCAATAACCTATGCAAGGAAGAGGGACACAGCCCTTTATCTGTAGCAAGTTTGAACAAGGTCAATAGTGGTTTTTTGGCACAACCCAAGCCAATGCAATAACAAGATGAGAGCTCCAGGCCAAGGGCTGAAAAGCAGGACTTTAATTAAATCTTCAAGGAAAAACCAACCAACCAACCAACCAATAAAGGCATGAATCAGCAAAAGGGAAATGTTTGTTTGTTCGAAGGCCAAAAAACATATACATAAATAAAATCACACACAAAAAAAGCAAATATAAAGCATCCATGGAGTAAAGCATACCATTTTAGTTTCCATTACTTTGTATACTTAATTCATAATTATGTTTATGTAAATGTTAATATTTACATTTTAAGATGTTTATAAATATATATATTTATATGTCATTCACCCAATTTATAGATATTAATCTAACAGACTTTTTCTCAAGGTAAGTTTAGAAAACATTTTCATATATTTCAACTTGGGGAAGCAGGTGCAAAAAAGAAAAAGAAAAATAACCCTTGAAAAGACTTGTTAGTTGCAGATGTTGGGATGAGAATGGGACTCTAGTGTCACTGCCATCCAGGAGCTGAGCATGCTGTGTTGACTCTCAGAGAGATGAAAATATCCTCTTAAGATCACACATTTAGAAGGAATCGGAGTCAGGACTCGAACAGATCTAAACCTTCAACCTACAGAGAAACCTGCTGCCGCCCAGGTATGGGGACACAGCTGGCATAAATAGCAGAGAGGCAAAAAGTGACATCCAGGCCCTGCTAGGGAACAGCAGAGAGCAGGAGTGGCCGTGGCCACGGCTCTGGTGCTCCCCAGTGTTTGTAAGTTACTGACATCACACTCCACCATCCACCTGAGCTAAGAACAGCCCTGTCTCTTTCACCTGTCACCGCAGTTTTTTGAAATGTGATATTCCTGTGTAATCACTGTTCTTCCATTCCTTTCTACTCTTAAGCCACCTACAGCACCCATAGTGGTGAATGAGGAGGAAATTTTGCAAGGGCTTAAACAAAAATGACCACATCATTTAACCTCGGAGGAAAATTACCTTAAGTGAAAAGCCCCTCCCACCCCAAGGCTGATGGTTTCTCACCCTGATCTAGGAGGTGGTAAGAAAAAGCCATCCTGGCCGGGCACGGTGGCTCACGCCTGGTAATCCTAGCACTCTGGGAGGCCGAGGCGGGTGGATTGCTCGAGGTCAGGAGTTCGAAACCAGCCTGAGCAAGAGCGAGACCCCCGTCTCTACTATCAATAGAAAGAAATTAATTGGCCAACTAATATATATAGAAAAATTAGCCGGGCATGGTGGTGCATGCCTGTAGTCCCACCTACTTGGGAGGCTGAGGCAGCAGGATTGCTTGAGCCCAGGAGTTTGAGGTTGCTGTGAGCTAGGCTAACGCCATGGCACTCACTCTAGCCTGGGCAACAAAGTGGGACTCTGTCTCAAAAAAAAAAAAAGAAAAAAAGCCATCCTGTTCCCAAGTCTACTTCACCCATAATATAACTGCAAACACCTGCGTGCAGGAGACACCTGCCCAATTTGTCTTTGGAAAGTTTCCATCTCTCCCTCTCTGACCCACTCCCTTCTAGGTGTCACAGTGTGTGGGTCACTTATCCTAGGGCTTTCTTGAGAAGAGAAAGCATGTTCTTCCATTTAGTATATATTTCCTTAAGGTTCCCTTCATCTCTCTTGTATAATTCCAAGAAAACAGTTTTGCAATTCATTAACAACTTATTAGTATTGGGTTGCTGTATTAATTCTTATGAGAGATGTGAAATTTAACAAGGTAACCAGGAAAAGAAAATCTCCTAATGCAAAATTAGCATGTGCTTGTAAATAAATTGCCATAGAGAAAATAGGTAGGGGTGTTAGAACTTCAAATCACTCTCTAGAGGCTGCTACCAGGATTAACTTTCTCCCAATGGTAGAATCAAGAGCTTCCTGGCTGTCTTTCCAATTTGAAGGAAATACATGAAAAATGGTCATATTCTCTCTCCTCTGAAGCCCCACGGGTTTCTGTGAGCACTCAAAGGTCCAGAGGCTGAGAATGGTTTGAAGGAGGTGCTTTTGTAATTGGGAGAAATGTCTATAGCTGCAACATTAGCCTCACGAATTCCAGGAGATCTCTTCTATCTTCCAATTTGCAATTCAAGACAGGGTAGCTTGGGAGTCATGTCTAATGGGCTTGTATATTCCTGGATACAGCTGGAACCCATTCTACTAAGTGAAGTATCTCAAGAATGGAAAAACCAGCACCACATGTACTCACCAGCAAATTGGTATTAACGGATCAACACCTAAGTGGACATATAGGAGTAACATTTATTGGGTGTCGGGAGGGTGGGAGGGGGGAGGAGGGGGTGGGTGTATACAATTACAACGAGTAAGATGTACAACGTTTGGGCGATGGACACGCTTAAAGCTCTTACTCGAGGGGGGAGGGGGCATGGGCAATATAAGTAACCTTAACACTTGTACCCCCATAATACACTAAAATAAAAAAATTTAAAAAAAGGATGTTTGGGGGGAAAAAAGGCTGTACAGACAGCAAAAAAAAAAGATGTATGTGCCATATCAGAAACATGAAGTAAAATTTAAAATATTAATAGTAAAATAATATATTCAGTCACATCACTGTATATAATCCTGTTTAAGGAAGGGTTCTTTCCTTTGTTTGCTTAACTTAGTCTAAAATTCCATCAGGTATCTGTGGTGTCATTGTAAGATTTTAAACCAAGGAGATTAGCTCACTATGTTAAAGAGGAAAATTCTTTCTGTTCAGAAACGTTAGTAAAAATGGGTTGAAATATTGAATATCATTCCTCTCAAGTAAAGCTGACAGAATATAAATCACTCTTAATGTGTCTTATCCTCTTTAAAAAATGCACCAGGAGAAAATGGTCTCTGCTCTTTACATGCTTTGAAGGGGTTTAATCCGAATTTGTCTTCTGAATCTTATCTGTAAAACAAAGGGCACTGAAGATGGAAGCATGAGGTTGCATTCTCATAGCAAATGGGATTTGGGGTTCACTTGACACGTTGCCTAATCCAGAGGAGATCATAATCCCAGAACAGTTGTCAAACTGGGAGCCAGTTCTGGGTTTTCCCATCATCTGACATTTTCTGACTTTTTGTCTAGACCTAGAATCCACTTTGATGCTAATCAGATTGATAGAGTTGTCAGGCTGGCAGGATCAACTGACCCAGTGCAGATAAATTACCTAGTTCTCAAAACATGAGCAGCCCCTAGTAAGAGTTGATCCTTGTTAAGAGGAAGAATTAGGATCCCCTATTCATGGCCAAAATCACTTTTAGTTACAAGTGCACATATTCCCCCCCCCAAAAAAAATTCTCTAAGATATTCTCCACTTAACAATTAAAACATTAAATATTTATGTTCTAAAAAGAAAATAGATTTTAATAAGCCAGGGAGCCTACTATATTGAAGGCTATAATTTATTAGAATAATCCAAATATGATTACTTTCTCAAATTAGAAACACTAATCATTTCAGCGAGTTAGTCTCTGTTTGGTTCCTTTGGTCGAGACTCATGTACCCCCATGCATGAGTGTTGCTAAGCCAGTATGATCCCAACAACCTTAAACATCTCTTTTATTTGCCGACCTACACAGTTTGGACTTAATCAGCATTCAACAAATGAACCTAATTACATCTAATATTGGCTACATGGAGAATTGCCTGACAATTAGCAGTGGGAGAATGGAGAGTGCTTGATAAACTAAAGCCCCAGAAAATCTTTAGGAGTCAGAATGGTGAGATATTTTAAGACAGAAATCAATCATGTAGATTTCAATTCTGGATTCCTAAAAACAGATGTTGCGGAGGATTTCAGATGTAGACGGATGACCTCTTCTTTTCACAAGTTACCCAGTAAAGCGTGTTATTGAAAATCTGTGGTTAACTGACACAGAGAGGTGTGATGCCCTATAGTTCATAAATCTGTGATCATGATAGGCCCTATAGACTGATATGACCAAGATTGGAGTTTTCTGTAAAAAAAAAAAAAAAAAAAAAACTTACAAACACTCCATGGCTGAACTAAGATAATGTTAAAATTAGTGAGAGATCTTGCAACAGAAGCCAAAAGCAGAGATATCCAGAATTTGGGAAATGTTCAAGTGCCAATGTCATTCAGATTTTATTGACTTTAGGGACTAAAAAGGAAACTGACCCATAGGAAGTATCTCTGATGCAAGACAAGGTACTAGATGCTTTACATGGACATTATTTCTTTTAATCTTAACAGAAACCCTATGACGTATGTATTATTAAGGTTATTAAGTATTAAATGTTCGGTTTCCTTAAGTACTAAGTTTGACAGTTGCTATTTCTGACATTTCACTTTGACACATCTTGTTTTATTTTTGTTGCGAAGGCACAGCCTCCTTCTCTCAAAAACATAGTTTGGCCTGTGATTATCTTTCATATTTTTTAGAACATTTTTGTGAAACCATGAGTGAGTCAAAAATTCGTGTTATTTTGAATATGAGTTCCATCGTGGAACCAATGTAGTGTATACGGCTGAAAATATCAACGAAGTGTTTGGGAAGGATGTGGCTGATGAAAGCACAATATGTAGATGGTTTGAGAGGCTTCATTCTTGTCTTTAACCTTGGAAATGAGCCACATCTACGGACTGAGACCAAGATGGAAAATGATGAGCTGAAAGCTATAGTGGAAGTGAATCCATCTCAAACTATATGTGAATTAACGGCAAGGTTGGACATTACTGTTTCAACAATATTGGACCATTTGAAACAAATTGGCAAGGCAAAGAAGCTGGATAGATGGGTACCATGTGAATTAAACAAGTGTCAAAGGGAAATCATCATCTGGAAGCTTGCTTTTCTTTTGCTGTCATGACATAAAGGCGAACGATTCTTACACTACATTGTTATGTGTCATGAAAAATAATTCTTTCTGACAATTGCAAGCATTCATCACAATGGTTGAGTAAAGATGAAGTGCCAAAACACAGTCTAAAACTGAATACTCATCAACAAAAAGCTAATGGTGTCTGCTTGGTGGTCCAACACTGGTATTATCCACTACAGCTTCAGGAAACCTGGTTAATCGATTACAGTGGATGTTTACTGCAACCTATCGTATGAAATGATGAGGATGCCTGCCATTAAGCAGCCAAGACTGGTCAATAGAGACAAGTCAATCTTCTTGCAAGACAACACTCGACCACATGTCACACAAACAACACTGCTCAGACTACAGAGGCTGCACTTGGACACTCTCTGTCATCCACTGTATTCACCAGACCTTGCACCAACTGGCTACCGCTTCTTCTAGGCTTTGGATCACTTCTTGCAAGGAAAAGCATTCAATTCTCAACAAGTTGTGGAAAACACCTTTTGCAATTTCATTGCCACTTCACTGCTGGCATTAACAAGCTACCATTAATATGGCAAAACTGTGTCAATAGCTTAGGCACATACTTTGATTAATTGCACTGCTTCTTGTTTGAGATATAATAAACTACACTTTTGATTTGAAGTCAGACATTCCATATTTGATGACCTAATATTAATCAGAAAATTTGCATAATTTATTTTAGTGCGTTATAGAACTAGGGTTCAAACCCAGGCCAGTGTGACTCCAAAACCCGTGTATTTCCCACTGTACTACACTGTTTACATGGAGGAGGCGACAGGCATCAGACAGTAAGTAAAATGAAGTCAGCTAACTTAGAGAAGCATTCATGCTTTGGCCTAACAATATTACTGTAGTAATTTACTTTAGAACATATCTGCACAAACCCAAAATATAATGCACAAAGTTATTGACAGCTGTGTCATTTATAAAAACTTGGTAAAAAACACAAAATGTCTCCCGATAAGGGAGGGATTGAATAAGATATGATGCATTTGTATATTACAATGCTATGCAGCCACATAAAAACAATGAAGAAGATAACTATATATGTGCATGGAGTAATCTGTAGCAAAAATTGTTAATTAAAAAAAATGTTCAACACTGTGCATAGTGTTAACATTTATGTGAGAAAGGAGAGGAAATAAGAATACATATATTATTTTTTATATTATACACACACTTACAAGGAGAGTCCCCAGAAGAAAGGACCAGAAATTAGTAAGAATGCTTACCTAGAGGTGGTAGAGGGATAGGTGGTGAGGCAACAGAGACAGAAAGTACATTTCTATGAGCTTGTATTTTGACTTTTGAACTGTGTAAATGTCAGATGGCTTAAAAATAAATGATAATGAAAAAGGTAAACAAAACAATCAAATCCTTAAAATGAAAACTATCTGAAACAAATGAACCTAATTACATCTAATATTGGCCACATGGAGCAAATATAATTATTTCAGTGGCGTTACGAAACAGCACGGACCCAACACTCACAATGGGATACATTCTAAGGCAAACAGAAATACAAACAGACCTGCACTTTATCCAGAAATTTTGTGGGTTTTTTTAGTGGTGATATCTATTTGATTGTTTTAAAACTTTTGTGTGAATGTTGTGCAATGCTACAAATATGTGTGGTTTGATATCATTACGTGTCAAGATTTCATTATAAGGGAAAAGAGACACAAATGCAAAGTTCAAGAAGTTAAGTAAATCTCCTGTAATTTTACAGTTAAAATGAAAACAAAATTATAAACCCATGATTTTACAAAAATGTATCCATGAAAGTGTCCAAGAGAAATAATGCCCAAGTAGTATTGACTACCCCTTATATCCAGAATTTACATTTGTATTATCCACTAAAAGGCATGGTTCTCTTTTCTAAAAAATAGCTGTTTCCAGAGATCACAGGGAAGATACAATGGATTGGGACATTTTTTGTTCCAGAAAGCAAAAAGGCATTCCAAGACCAACAGAGTCCTGTCAAAAGAACCTAGTACCCAGGCAAAGGAGATTCTACTGGTCAAACTTAATAATGTCTGAGCAAAGAAACAAATGATAAATGTATTTGATTGAAGCATGTTGAATATGTACAATTTCAGTCCATAATCATACACACACACACACACACACAGACACGTAAAAAAGGTTTCCATTGGAAAAGACCAATTCCTTCCTTGGAAATTAACGAGAATGAATTAAACATTTAAACGTTCATTTTATTGACCATGAAATGTCACCAAATAGCCCTAATTGATGAGGGAAAACTCTTTTTATTGTAGAAGAGAGTTATAGACGAGATGACAGGGGAAATGATACCCCCATTGACTAGCTCCTGATAGATATTTGATTCGGGCAAGGATCATCAATGAATGCTAAAATCATTAAATGGAAAGTTGATGATGCTAAAAAAATAATGACACACAGATATCTCCTAATGGTAAAGGGAAAAAGGTAACTTTGTGATGGAGAAAGCTGGTTGCTGGTATCATGAATAATGCATCAGCCCGTCATCTTGTGCCTCCTAATGTGGGGCAATATGAAGCATTTTGTTAAATTGTGGTTAAATGTACATAACATAAATTGTGCTATTTTAACTGTTTTTAAGTGAGCAATTCAGTGGCATTAGGTGCATTCATTGATGTGCAACTATCACCACCATCTATCTCCAGAACTCTTTATCTTCCCAAACTGAAGTTCAGTACCCACCTTACACTAACATATTACCCTCTCCCCAAAGCCATGGTAACCACCATGTTACTTTCTGTCTCTGAGAATTTGACTACTTATTCTAGGAACCTTATATATGTGGGGTCATACAATATTTGTCTTCCATGACTGGCTTACTTAACTCAATAGGCCTGTAAGTTTCATCCATGTTGTAGCATGTGTCAGAATTTCCTCCTTGTTAAGGTTGAGTAATATTCTACTGTATGTATATATACCAAATTTCACGTATGCATGCATTCATTGATGGATACTTGTTTAGCTTGCACCTTTTGGCTGCTGTGCTAATGCTGCTATGAACATGAGTATATAAATGTGTGTTCTAGTCACTTCTTTTAATTTTGGGGGTACATACCCATAAGTAGAATTTCTGGATCCTACGGCAAATCTATGGTTAATTCTGCATGAATGAGCCAGTGGCAAGTGTGAAAAATGAGCCCAGTGCCCTCTCTCAAAGTCACAGACTATTCCCCCAGCAGGTGGTCAGAGTTAAGGTGTCCTGTTAAGCTCAGGAACCACCTGAACTTCCATCCCCTTCCTGCTCGGGACACCTCCCATGCTCCTGCTTTGCACTCCCCACCCTGACCCTGCAAAGCCTCCACTGCCCACTTTAGACCCCCTCGCATGGAAACAGCAAATCCTCCTCCAACCTTTCATGACTTTGCCTTTACCGAAGCCTTGCTCTCCCCAGAGAATCGCATTTCTCCAGAATTCTCCCAGTTGGAGGCCATTTATCTCCTTCTATTCCTCCCCTACCCTGCAGGACTAGGGCACAGTAGGAGTGTTCTCCTTGCTCTCTGTTGCCTCCTCCAGGCCCTTCCTCCTTCCTCCTGCAATATCCCAGCTCCTCCCCACTGTCATCGATGGACACCTTGCCCCTTCCCATGTCTTAGCTGAAGAGATCACTCTTGCAGCCTCTGGTCAGATCCCATCTTCCTAGACCACCCTGTCAGAAGTCACTCTACCTTCTCCCCATTTCTTCCGTAGCTCATCACTCTCTTTATTTCCCTCATAGGGTTTAGATTCTGAGATTTTTAAAAATTGTTTTATTTATTCATTTGTTTAGTGTAAGTTTATCCTCATTAGAATAAGTCAGGGTCCTTGTCTTTATATTTCACAGATACAACCTCACTACCTAGAATAGTGTCTGGCACTGTAAGGAAAATTGGCCTGCCTGAAATTACGTTAACATGACTATACAGCTGAATTAATAGTTACATGAAGCTCTGCCTTTATATTTTATCCAAATATCCGATTTTTCTAGAACTATTGATGGAATGATAGGATTCCTCCTCTCTAGCATGCAAATTTTTTTTAACTCACATATTGCATGGTGATAGAAGGTATGTTTCATGATTTCCTATTGTCACTTGATGCATTTGTCTGAGTATTTGCTAAAGCCAGACTGTTTTAAATAGTGTGACTTGACAAACTTTATAATAACTAGTAGGGAAATTTTATTATCCCATTTGAAGGTTTTCAGAGGAAGTCTCTTTCCTCTGAGCGTTATAGTTTAGATTACTGGGACACTGTGAATGTAAAATGATAATGGAACAAATTGTGAGTGGTAAAAAAAAAAAAAACTCCTAAATTTGATTATACAATAAAAGGACCTAATGTATGTTGCTAAACACCAGAATGAAACTTGGGAGTAGTATTTGCACGATATGTAGTGGTATCTGTGTAGGGGTCAGACAGAGGCTGTGAGTCCTTTTTGGGCACCAGGTCACACTGCCCCCTGGACCAGCCCCAACCTGCCATCAAGCTGCCCAACTGCCCAACTGCCACGGAACGTGCAGATAGATGGGAGGGACACTCCACTCAGCCTCTCTCTCTTGGAAAAATCTGGGAGCCAGTCTGAAAGAGAAAACATGAATCCTGAGCACACTTGGGATTTGACCCATGAACTGAACAGAAAGGAGACAACTAGGAAGTGTGGCTGGAGGAAAGTGCCAGAGCCCGGACATCCGTGGAAAGGCTATTCCAAGAAGAGCGTGAAGCTGCCCTGGCCGTTGCCTGCCGCAGCACCTCTCCACCCTTGGAGCCCTCTCTTGTCTGAGAAGGAGACACCAGAGGCAGGAAGGAAAAGAAGGACCTCTGTTTCTGGGAACCTGACCATCTGACGTGGAAAACTCCTTCTGAAGGAGCTGGTCAAAAGGCATGGAAGAACCTCCCTGCCAGCCAGGCAGCCAGAAGAGCCTTGTGTTGGTCCGGGAATGTGGAGTATCACATTCAGCATCAGGCTGGTGGCCAAGGAGGATAAGCCAGAAAGAGCAGGCGTCACAGAAAGGTACAGATGTCTGATTATCTCGCAAGTTCCTCCTCCTTTCATAGCCAAGTTCCTGGAGGATAACGTGGTGTGGGAGACTCCAGACATGCTTGATCAGGATTCGGAAGCTCTGGATTTGTAGAATTGCTGAAAATTTGTAATCGCTGGTAAGTGAGGTCAGGACACCTATGAGTTAAAAATAAAAGAACCAAAGGGTTATTATTATCCTTAAAAGATGTTCTTACAGTGAAACAAAGGAAAGACTGGCTTTCCAATGGGGGAAAAAGTCAAAGGATATTCAATAGACAATTTACTAGTGAAGAACTTCAACTTAGAAATGCACATGGAAAAATAAGCAATTTTCAAATGAAAAAAATCAAAATGATAAAACACATTAAGTCACCAATTGAGACAATATGTAAAAAATGTTAAACATGATAGTTTGGGTGAAGTGGAGAAGACCTAGGACTTCCAGTGAGTGTAAAAATATTATGAGCTTTCTAAGAAGAGATTTGGCAGTAGGTATCAAGCACTTTAAAAATCTTCATTGTCTTTGAAATAGTAATTTTATTTTTAGGAATTAACCCAAAGAACTCACTGGAGATGGAGACGAATATTTACAAAGATGCTATTTGCAGCATTTTTGTAATAAAAACAATGAAAACAAACTAAACATATAGGAAATGCCTAAGTAATTAAGATAATATAATAAGCACTACACATTCATTAAAACAGTGTTTTAAAGTAATGGCAGCAACATGGAAAATATTCGCTATCTAATGTTCAGTGGAAGAAACTATATAGTGCAAAACTATATAGTGTGATTACCTACAAGCCATAAAACCACTGAACTGTGCCTCGGGCATTACCCAGGCCCCTGCAATAATTTTATGGATGAAGAAATTAAGGTTCGGAAAAGAAATGAAGGATCGAAGAGGATAAATGACTTCCTCAAAGTCACAGAGTTGCTTAACAGCGAGTGGAACCAGGATGGGGAAGTCCCTGCTCTCTACTTCCCATTCGATGGTTCCGAAATTTGCTCCTATTTGTTTCCTTACTCATGATATGCATTTGTAGGAACTCCCAATCTCGTACCTTGTATCATTAATCCCCCCTTTCTCTGCCCCTGTCTTCCTTAGCATTACCCTCATCAATCCATTATGTCTCTGAGTCAAACCGCCTCATCTCCAAATCCTCCTGTCCCCAGGAAAGAGATTTCTTTTCTAACTACCTCGCACCCTCTCTTCTCCAAATGTTTTTGTTCACCTTATCTGTCTCATATCATCAACACTTTAAGAAATATGCATTCATGAGAGAAATGTCCCTAGGCCTTCTCAAATCCACAAATTGGAAAATGCCACTTTTACATATCATTTTCTCCATAAAACGCCATAAAGCATAACAAAATTTTAAGTGACCCCCTTAGACAATTAATGATTCTATAAATTCAGTGCTAAAGTCTTTTACACAGCTATTAAAATAAATTCTGGCAGAAGTAATTGCTGAAATAGTTTCACAGATTGCTTACTCTTGTTTCTCTGTAGAGTGCATGGTAATTCTTGAGTTGAATGACTTTTTTTTTTGGTTCTGAGAAATATAAGTTTTTGGAACCACTTAACTTTCATCTCAAACTTAGTTGTTGACTTTCAAGGTCATTTATTCAGAAGAAATAAATGTGTGTCTTGGTGGTGTTTATTTTTTGCGTTTTGTTTTCATTTATTTAATGCAATCATAAGCCATAGTGAACAGACAGTGCTGAATAGAGAATAAAGTTGAGTCACAATTTAGCTGCTAAGAAGCTGATTAAATTCACCTAAGACCATTCTGTAATACTACATTCAAATTCATGAGTTCCGCAAAATTACTAATTATTATATGTTCCCAAACAATTAAAAAATTGAATGTTATCCAGAAACACCAAGAATCTATTCTGTTGTTTTGTTTTCTGGTAGATTTTGATACCTAGTCAAACATTTTATTGTCTAGGGTCTATTTTTTAAATCATGCCATGCCTACTTTATCTCCCTTCAATGAGCTGATGTACGTTGTTGTGTTCCTAAACTGATCTCTAGCACCATTTTAAACACATGTCAACAATTGTTCAGTACTTACCTGTTTGTCTGACAAGACATCTGCAAATGCAGCAGGCCCGGATTAGTAATTAGAAGAGAGGGAAAATTAAAAGACCCCTTGTGGTCTGATGCAACCCAACCTTTGATTTTCTACATTACTCCTAAGCAAATGCTTTGCTCTAAGAGATTGAAATGTACCGTGATCTATTAGGTCTTTTATCCTATGAAAATAGAATGAGAAGTATGTCATTTAATACTGCAGTCCCTAACCCCTGGACCTTGGACTGGTAGCAGTCCATGGCCTGTTAGGAACCAGGCTGCACAGCGGGAGGTGAGCTGTGGGTGAGTGAGTGAAGCTTCATCTGTATTTACAGCCACTCCCCATGGCTCGAGTCACTGCATAAGCTCTGCATCCTGTCAAATGAACAGCGGCATTAGATTCTCACAGGAGCACAACCCTGCAGAAAACTGTGCATGGGAGGGATCTAGGATATGCACTCCTTATGAGAATCTGATGCCTGATGAGCTGAGGTGGAGCCAAGGTGGTGATGTAGACCCAGAGAGTGACTGCAAATGCAGACTATCATTAGCAGAGATATTTGACTGCACAATAAATGTAATGCGCTCAAATCATCCCCAAACAATAACCCTCCCCCCTCGATCCCCACCATCAGTCTATGGAAAAATTGTCTTCCATGAAACCGATCCCTGCTGCCAAAAATGCTGGGGACCTCTGATTTAATACACCAAACAAAAAGGGGCAAATTGCATTGCAAATGTATAGTTGAGCAATCAAATTCCACTGTTCCTTGCAGGAAATAAAGATATAGGTGGATACCTTAATAGTCATGCTCTTCTTTACTTCCCAGCAAATACCAGTTCACCCCAGAACTATTGGATAAGTGTGTCAAAAAGCATAGTCTGTCTTCCTCATGCTAAGGACTATGAAAAGGCCTAGAACATGGTCCAATGTGGAGGAAGCCAAGATTTCTAACTGGTGACCTAGAGGCAGGTGTTCATTATGACATGCATACTGGTGGCTTTCAGCAAGTCAATTATTTTCGATTTGTACGTCATCTTGACTATCTTTCTGGTGTAAACTCACTTTGGTTAAGGGAACATTTAAAAGATCTTTTTCTCAGTGATTATGATAAAGCTCACCAGCTGTTAACAACTCTTTGTGTCTAGTGAATAAATCTCAATTAGATTTCAAATGATAAATACTGTGTACCCTACCACCATTCCCATATGCAATCATAAACAAGTCATCGCAATTTTACCTCCTAAATATCCCTCAAATGCATCCACCCTTCTCTGTTTCTGCCACCATCATTCAGTTCCACGCTACCCTACACTTGCATTCTGACAACCGTTTTCCATTCTGGTTCCTCACCAATCTCTTCCTCTTGTGACAGAGACAGATTTAGAAAATATAAATCTGCCGTCAAGTTTAGGCTCAAATGTTTCAAAGCCTTCCTAGTACTGTCGGGATAAGTATCGAATGCACAAGATAAAAAATCCCACCACCCAAGGGCCTGGTATCCCTGCACACCTGGGCTGATTCCAGCCGCATGCCCTCCCGCTGTCTGCATCTTCTCACTTCCGCCCAGTTGCCTTCAAACCCACCAGGCTGAATGTCACTTCACTTGTGGAGAGTGGAACCAGCGTGGATGGGAGAGGAGTGGGGGTGGGGGTGGGTAAGGTTGTATTCCTTTAAGTTTCCCAGGTGATTGTAATGGCACAGTTGAGAATTATATCTCCCAAGTCATTTGGGTCAGGTTACTTTGTTTTGAATTTTTATGGAAACTTACTATCTTCATCCATAGTACTTGTTCTCATTTGTAATCTTACACATGATCATTGGCTTGAAAGCTACTTGGGAATAAGGTCTTTGCTCACCATAGTGGGCAGGTGCCTACGACCGCAAAGTAGCATCTCAGTAATGACTTGTTCAATGAGTGAATGAATGAAGGAACAGCTACAAGCTCACTGATTATTTTATTTAAAACATTTACTATGAAATGGCACATATTCGTTTTAAAGACTATGGAAAACATGTTTTAAAAATACCTATAATCTCACCATTAAAAAATTACAATTAAACCTGGATTACATTTCCTTCTAGAAGGTCTTTTTTTTCCCTAGGCACATATATTTAAATATTATGGGGATACTACTGTACACTCAATGTTACTACCTTTAAAAAAATGTAATGCTCTTTTCTCATAATTCTCCATACTATAAATGGCAGGACAGTAATCCACCAATGGATGTCTTTTTTTCCCCATTTAATACTTATGTGCTTTCCATTATTTTCACATTAAAAATATAAATTTTCTATTGAAGTGTTTTATTCTAAAGTTCTGATTACTTCCTAAGGAAAGATTCCTAAAAAATGAATAAATATTTTGATACTTCTGCAACATTTAAATTTTCAACAGCAGTATATGAGGCAACATTGTTGTGCTCATGACAAAGAAATTTTCTTGCATTTGAGTTTTCAGATTGTTTTCAAATATTAGCTTTTGTCTTCATTACCGAATGTTCATGTCCTTTTTCTTTTTTCTAGTAGTATTCGGTATTTATTTCTTACATATTATGACTTATTTATAAGAGGTATCAAAATTTGTACCAATTATTTGTTATAAAAATGTATTACTTGGGTTTAATTTTATGTTTATGAACTATAAAGAATTTAATTTCTCTATAAGCAAAGAAATCTATTTTCCTTTTATGATTTTTTTCTTCATTCTTTTTATGCTTAGAAAGTTTTTTTCCCCTGCTCCTATGCAGGAGTAGATAAATAGTAACTGGATTTTCTTCCGGTTTTTAGGTTTTTTTCCTTTGTTTTATAGACATTTGTTTGTCAATCTCATGTCTCCTCTAAAATCAAGCTCTACAATTAAGGGGAAACATGGTTTAAGAGGAATAATCCATGCTTTGGGTTGAAAGGGTTGGGGCTTTGATTCCTGATCAGATCTATGATCTTACACAAGTTAACTCACATCCTTGAGTAAATTGGGTATCATCTCCATCAGGACCGTAATTGTAAAGGAGATATAAAATGGCTAGATCTAGAAGGTGTTATTTCTTCTCCATTCTTCCCTTTGCACATACATTCATTCTTGCATTTCATGACATAGCCTTTTCTGGAATGACTCTGTCTCCCTTCATCCTTGAAATTCTACCCGATCTTTATTACTGTCTCTTCCTTAAAAACAACACCTGATCTCATGTCCCTCTTTTGGGCTGCACCCCTGAGGTTATAATTAAATACTAAATGCCTCTTCATAGTTTTTCACTGCTTTTTTTTGTGTTTTTGCCCTCACTGCATGGGTATCCCCTCCACCAAACTCATCTTTCAAAATGCGAACAGATTTTACAAGCTGCTGTGGAGGACACACCAGATCTGCAACTCTCAGTCAGCTGCTTGTTGACTTATCAGAATAAAACCCATCCACAAACGTTTAGGCCCGACTGCCAACTCTACCCTAACCAAGGAGCTTGCCACCTTAAAAAGGTAAACGGAAGGGTTAACCTAATTCCAGACATGTGCACCAAGCAGTGGATGGCAAATGATGTATTACAGGTGATAGCCTCTCCCTGATGCATTGCAGAGCTCTGGAGCTATTCCCAGGTTTTGAGCGTAGTCTCCAGAGTTCAGACCTCAAACTGACGTACTTCTAGATGACCTTGGCCTCCCAGAGTCTACTCCTTCCTGTCTCCTGGGGGACAGCAGCTCCTTCAAAGCTCCGCAGTCTCCTAGGCTGGCTGTTCCTTAGGAGAGCTGTGTTCCGCGCAGGCTGCAAAATGCTGCTCATTAGGCGTGGTGGCTGGCTTTCCCTGTTCTCCAACTCCCGCCCCCTTCTTTCCTCGTTAGAGTGAAGAGGTCCCCTTAGATACCACGCGGATTTCCAAATCAGAGCGGTGGAGGCAATCAGGGTAGTTACAGAAGGCCATTAAAGATCCTTCATCAGCGTTGAGTGCCCCTTTGTAAGGAGCCATGTGGCCGGGAAGGTTTAAGCTCCTGCAGGGGAGCAGCCCCAGATGCTGGAGACCTCACCGCCGAGATAAAGGCAGCAGCTTGCAACAGACCCGTTTGTAAAGCGTGTTGCCCCATCGTGAGGACACCAGCCCTGGAGCCGGCAAGATAGAGCTTTGAATCAGAATACCCCCACCCGTTAGCTCGGCGACCTTGGAGAAATCACTGAATTTCCCTGTACCTCAAATCTGTAACCTCTTCAGTGGGGAAATTTAGATCTCCTATGCATTGGTGTGATGAGTGAGTGAGGCAGCCTGCAAAAAGTTTTTAATATATAAATGACAACTATGATTATTTAGACAATAAACGACAACTACGATCACAAGACCCCCAGTGGATGCCTAAAACTGCAGATGGTACTAAACCCTATGTGCACATACCGTACTGTGCTTTTTCCTATGCATACATACCTGTGATAAAGTTCAATTTAAAAATTAGGCATAGTAAGAGATTAACAACAATTAATAATACTGATAAAATAGAGCAAACAATAATATACTGTCCGCAGTATCACGGATAGATTTGCTCTTGCTATAGATCTCGGCAACCTCAGCATATGATTTTTTTTTTTTCTTTCCTTCTTAAGTGGAGACCTTTCCCCTTTTTATTTAAAGGAAGCACTTCACACATTCACTCTGGCAGATCTGAACGCCACCATCCTTCCCCTTGCTCTTCGGGACCATTATGAAATTAAATAAGGGTAACTTGAACTCCGGCACTGCAATATTGTGACAGTCGTTCTGATAACAGAGAGGGCTCCTAAGTGACTGACGGACAGGAGTGTAGACAGTGCAGATCCACTGGACAAAAAGGGAAATTCATGTTCTGGGCAGGTCAGAGTGGGACAGCCCGAGTTTCATTAGGCTACTCAGAACCACCTGCAATTTAAAGCCTAGGAATTGTTTCTAGATGGTGATCTAGCACCTCTTGTATATTCCTGGATGGAGCTGGAGCCCATTCTACTAAGTGAAGTATCCCAAGAATGGAAAAACAAGCACCACCTGGACTCACCAGCAAATTGGTATTAACGGATCAACACCTAAGTGGAAATATAGGAGTAACATTTATCGGGTGTCGGGAGGGTGTGGGTGGGGGGGAGGAAGGGATGGGTATATACAACCACAATGGGTAAGATGTGCAACATTTGGGGGATGGACACGCTTGAAGCTCTTACTCGGGGGAGGGAGGCATGGGCAATATATGTAACCTTAACACTTGTACCCCCATAATATGCTAAAATAAAAATAAACTAATTTTAAAAAAAAACCTGGGAATTGTTTCCGGAATTTTCCATTTAATATTTTGGGGCTATGGCTGACCATAGGTAACCGGAACCTTGGAAAGCACCACCACAGATGGGGGGACTGCTGTGTTATTACTGGGTGCTGCAGCGCTATGCCACTGACAGCTTGACACTTTACATTTATAAAGTGCTTCCTCTGCAGTACCTAACTTGACCTTTATGGATCTACGTGGCAGATACAGGAGGTATTTTATCTTCCCAGGATTCTGTGGGGTTTTTTGTTTGTTTGTTTGTTTTTTCCAGATCGGGTAAGTAGCAAAGTCAAGACTCAAACACATCTCCTGAGGGTCCCAGGTACTTTCCTCCTGGCCACAAGGCCCTCTTGACTCTCTGGTGGAGAAGCCACCACTCACAGAGGTGGCGATTCCTCTGCGAATAATGAGCTTATAAATGAGGCGCAATGATTTGTTTCGGCTGTTTTCATTCCATCTACGAGATTCAGGCAGGTGGTATTAAAGCCAGGCAGTCCAGCTATTGTGTGCTGTCAGTCTGTTTAATGATTATTCAAGGAGCAGGTGATTTCTATTAGATCACCCATTAGCTAGGAAAGGCGTGTCTTCCAAACCAGAAACGCTCAGCAAGCGGGGAAGCAGAGCGGGCCTCTCTGCATCTCCCGGTGCCACCGTCCCCAATCCCACCTTCAGCACAAAGGCTAGTGATGCAGTTGGCCGTGTTTCTGTGCACTGGACTCTGAGCGTGTTCTCTGCGTCACTCCACCAGGGAGAAGGACGTCTCAGACAGGCCAGAGGACAGAAAATGGCAGCCAGCTTGTGACAGGATGCGAGAAGAATCTGGAAAACCAAAAGAGCTCCCAGAAGCTTATTTCCCAGTGGGAGAAGCAAATTAGCAAGGACTTCACAGGCAAGAGAGTCCTGGATGGTTTTCTAACAGCACCACTGCCTTTCTGGGGAAAATGAGTTTCTTCTGCCTTTCTGTGCTTTGTTTTGGGTGGCACATTAAATGGGGAGAATTGTTAAGCCTCTCCTAATCTCCTCTCCATCTCTGGGTTGAACCTTGGTTATCTATGATCGCGATCACTCTTACAAGGTGGACTTTGCAGCGAGAAGGGCCCGTGCTCAAGGCATGTTGAGTGGAGGGGCGATGAAGTAGTTCTATTATTTTGGTTCTTTCGTGGAGTTTACTAATCCCAAGGATGTTGACTCACGGCAAAGATCAACTTTGCAAATCTACGGCACGGGTCTCTGACATATGAAAATCCACAGAGGAGAGGTACACCGAGCAGCCCTCCCAGTCACAGGCATCTGTCCTTCCAACTTTATTGAGGTGAGCCTCCACGTACTTGCCAAGGAAGAAATAGTCAAGGGCTGTCCTTCATCTCGTTGGTTAATCAGGACTGCATTTCCCCTTTGCAGGAACTGCAAAGATGGGGTTTCTGAAGGGTTTATGTGGCATACCCCAGGACAAAGAAATACAACTTTTCTCAAAAAGCCAGGGAGGTGGTAGGAAAGGGTAGGGGATCCGGGGTGTCCCTTCCAAGGCAAAAGTTAGTCACCGTTGCCCCCTGGTGGCATGATATTTTCAAGGACCTGCAATGACACTAACGCTAGTCAAGCTCTCAGTGCTTGGCACTACTCATGCAGACAGTGTCACCAAGGAGAGGAAGGGGTTACTTGCTCAGAAGTGGCCGTTCCATAGCGTTTGCCTTCCTTGACAAGCAAATAAAATCTTGCCACTATCTCTCCTGGCCAGAAAGGATTTGATCCTTATCTCTTCTGTAATACTTTCTTTTCTCCCATCAGTTCAATGCTTGTTAGAAGTGAGATTAGAAGATATTTTAAAACACTCAGGAGGCTCAAAGATTTTGCCAAATAAGCTGACCAATAGTCCCTGATGATTACTCACCATCAGAAGGCTTTTTTTTTTTTTCTCCAAAATATTATGCATTTGGATGGGTCTGGGTAGCTCTGCTTTTACAAACTGAAGAACACATTCTTCTGCCTTGGCTGCAGTTTCCTCCTTTTTACAAGGAATGAGTAGGCTAAGGCCTAAAAGATTTAATGCTCAATTATTCTTGCACCCCAATATTTATCTACATAGTTTTTGCATATATATTCCGAAGGCCCTTACTTTAAGGACATGTTGAAAAAAAGAAAATAAATGTATTAATGCAAACAGCTCTACATCAAAGGCATAGTATATATAAAGGCAGTTCTTAGACAAATGCAATTAAAATCACAACACTGATAAAGAAAGTCAGAAATACCAATACAAAGGACAACATTACCCTTTGATGGTCAAATAAGCAAAGCTCTGTCTTAGAATTTGTTAACCACTATCAGGGTATTTCATTTGCCTCGTGCATGCATCTTACATCATTTGTTTGGATTTTCTTTAAAATATGTAGATTAAAATGAGTTTTATTTTTGGAAAGTTATTTTTTTTTTTATCTGCATGGTTTTAGTTTCTCTTTTGAGATAATTGGAAAACTGCTGGGCTGTCCGCAAACCAAAGATAGAGCTAAAGACCAGTCCTTTCGACTCCTGACAAAGCTTGCAAGGAAACAGGGGCCCTGGGAGAGGAGTGTTTGCATGGACATGCCAATTCTATGGGATCTGATCCAGAAAAGACAGCTTTCATCTCCTATGCCACTGGGGACAACTGTTTTTTTTTTTTTTTATCTAAGCTGCATGTGGAGACTCCAACAAATACACTGCTCCTTATAATTAGGATTTTGGAAACACAATCACACAGTGCCCATAGAAATAATCCAGCCAGCCGCTGGGACAATGCTTGGTGATTTGCGTTAGCCTTTCAATAATGGAAGACCAGTAATCCCAAGCAGGAGGAGCATAAGGGTGGGCAAAAGTTGGGCCTGACAATCCCTACATTGGACCCACGGCCAGAACTACCAGTGGGGGCTGCCGGTGGTTCCTCCGTTGTCATCTCCCTCCCTTCGCTTGTGTGGTGGACACTGAGCACTCCCAGAAAATCAGCAGCTTTAAGCTCAGCGGGCCTGATTGCTGTGGAGACTGATTGCATTATTCATTCTCATGAAAAGAATTTTTAGGACTCTCAAGAATCCATAGAGATTATATATGAAAAAAAAAAAAAAAAAGAAAAGAAAAACCCTTCAGAGTTATCAACAGTTTAATTTCTACTTCTATTCTTTCAAAAAGGACAGGCTCACAGAAGATAAATACAGAACGCCAGAAGAAGAGGGAACAGGTCTTGGTAAGGTTTAAAGACTTTGGAAGCCCTGTCTTTTATAGGATTGGGTGCCCTTCTCTTCGTCTCTGCCTTTCTCTTTTTCATTCCCCCTCATAACCTCTCTTCCAGGCGGGCCCCTCCCTATTCTTCACATAAATAAATAAATAAAAACAAACAAAAAGGAAATAACAGAACCAAAATAAATAAATAAACTCTGCAGCTTGCGGCTTGCAGCTTGCCAGCTAATTCCCTGTGAAACACTTTCATCTACTGGCCTAGAGGGGAGCACTCGTGTCTTGACTTCTGTTTTTAAATTTGCAATGCGGTTTATGAAGACCACCCTCCAAACATTCATACAGTAATCAGGAATCACAAAATCCTAACATTAAAGAGATTGAGGACACTCTTCACTTTGCACTTAGCAATTCACTCAAGTAATACCCCCATGTATTTGATGCGCATCCATCAAATAATGGACATACATAGGTAGTCTGCAGCCCCAAGGGAGGCATAGCTTTGCAGCAACACAGAAAGTAAACTAGTGAGGGGAAAAAGGAATTGGGATGCCGAGGAGACTAAGGGGAAGAGATGGTCTCTCGGGCAAGCCAGTTAGCATGTTTCTAATCTAACCACGGGGCCCTGGGTTTACAGACAGTGGTCAAGGCAACCGTGTTCTCTCTAGGAAGAAAAGTGATTTCATGAACTCTAAGGAGAAATCAAAATGAATTCCAAGTTAATTCGTTAAAGGGAATACCCCCTCAATAAAAAGCCACTCAGAAACAATGTGTTTTCCTTTTTGTTGGTTTTATGAAAGAATCCATTCGGGGAATGAGGTCAGCTCCCAGAATATGGTAAGATGTTTGTCATCTATTAGAGGAATAATCCAGGACTCTAGAATAAAACACTGGTAGTATCTTGAGGCTTGGGGAGCTCTCAAAGACCAGTCCAGACTCTTCCTCTTGCTGATGAGAGAACTAGTATTCAGGGCCCATAAGAAGTTTGTCTTAAGACTTATATTTCAGAAGTATACCAACAAATCCAACAAAAAAAAAATAAAAATGAAACTCAAGGTTTCCGTGTGGATTTTAAATGCAATTAAATTGTTCAGAATATCAGCCTCTCCAGATTTGTTAGCTTCTAAAAACAGATCCACACACACCCCAAAACATCATAAACATTCTTCTGTTGGGTTCAAATTCATACCACAGGGGGGGCATCTTACTGTGGTTTGCCCACTTAAACAGGAAACAACAGAATGAAAGATATTAAAAGGGTGGGTTTCAATAGATCATGGCTCTTAATAGAATATTCCCTCAAGCGTAAACTTTCCCTGAAAGTAGTTAGTATGCTATCACCCCTATTGATGAGACTTAAAAAGAGGTGTTAAACCACTAACAAAGCCTCAAGGTAATGTAAAGAAAAGACTTGATGGCTGAAATAGTCCCATGAACACACCTTGAGAAACTGAAGGCTTCATCTTTAAGTGACATTTCCAAAGTGGTAGTAAGTCCAGAAGGTGTCTACACTAGAGACAGCTCGTGGCGATGTCCTGTCACCAGGACTGCAGTGCTCCATGGGGTTACCACCATCTCCACCCATGGCTTTAGACCCGGTTCTGTCATTGACTGGCTGCATGGGCCAAGGCCCAGTATCTCTGGACAGTGTGCTTGCCCAGCCGTGTGGATGTTGAGGATAGCAAACCAACCTCTGCTTATCGAAATAGGAAAATGTAAGGTCATAGCATTAAGTGCAATAGGATTTGGACACTTTAAAAGGCAGCCTTACAATATAATTTATTACTTTCAGAAGCATTGCAAACACACACACACATATACATATTCATGAATGCTGCCATGTAGGCTTAAAAAATGTAATTCTCACTTCCCTTTCTCAGAGTTGGCATGCTCCTTGGAAGAGAGTAAATTTTTTAAAAATTAAGCATTTATTCAATCCCATTAGAAAGTATAATTTTTCCAGAACATTTGAGTGCCCAGAGGTAAATTACAGAGATGTGTACAAAGTGGAGGAATTTTTCTAATCAAATCACTGATATGTTTAAAAATTCATCTGAACTAAAAAAAAAAAAATAAAAAATAAAAACCTTCAGTAGCGTAAGTCTTCATTTCTTAGATTCAGTTTTAAAGACATAGCGGTGAAAAGCCCATCAACCACCCAGAGGTGCCGTCCAGAAACCCAGGGTCAGCGTGGACACTTTCCGGTCTTCATCTCCCAAATGCCGACTTCTATCAGTCACACCTGCCTACCTGTGTCTCTTCCCAACACCCCTTCCCGCCAGGACCCACGTTCTCTCACTGTCTAGACCTGCGTCTTCTCTGTGGGGAAGCTGGAACGATCCTTTCACAACTGAAATTCAATCACTTAACTCCCTTCGGTGTAACCTTTTCAACTGTTTCCTCTTGTTCTGAGGCTAACTTTGTTCATTTGCTTGCATTTTAATCTCAAACCGGAACTCAAGGCCTTGCAGAATCTAGTTCCCTTTCAACATGGGTTAAAATGTTGGGTTATTGCATTCCCTTGGGTTATTGCATTCCCTTGGGTTATTGCATTCCCTTGGGTTATTATTGCATTGCACCTGACTGCCCTCTTTCCTGTTCTGCGGAAGTGCATTCTCCCTCCCACGGTCGCTCATCATATTTTTTCTCTCTGCTGCCTCCCCAACCCCATCTGGGTCCTGGCCTGGGTACCTTCTCACCCTGCAGAGCTCAGCGTCCAACATGGCGTACTCGAGGTAGCCTTCCCGATCCCTCACTCCTCACTGGACTAGGTTCCTCCTTCTGCCGTGGAGTTTTTCTCCAAACACTTCTCCCAATGCTCAACTGTAAACATCTTCCTCAGTTAACTGCATCCATTATGAGCGAATGGACTAGATTTGCTTTGTTCATTATGGGTGCTCTGAATCCCTGGCACATAGCAGTTGCTCAACACACACACACACACACACACACACACACACACACACACACACACACTACAGATGGTGCTGCCTTCATGGGAAGAGTTTGCAGTGAGAAGAGGGGAATATGGAGGAGGGAAATGTGGAAATATTGGATTAAGACCCATGTCGATTCAGTATTTCATTCACCTAACAAATATTTTTTGAGGACTTACAATTCATTCATCCAATCACCACGTACTTATTAAGCCTGTACGCCCTGCCAGGTGTGTGCCAGGTACAAGACTAGATCCAGGGTCCTCAGTGATGAGAAGAGCAGGAATGATTCCCCAAACCTGTGGAGCTTCAGTCTTGCAAGAGACCCTAGAGGGGCAAACTGCCTGGCTGCATGAATTGAATGCAATCTTTCGTGTGTGTTCATAGGACAATCTCTGCACAAAGAGAAAAGATGCCCAGATAGTGTCTTGGAAAGAATCAGAATACTTCTGAAATATGAAATAGCAAAAGTTGAGAAAATAAGAAAATTAAATTAGTGGCAGTTTAGTCGTTACTTAAGAAGAAGCAGACTAGGTAAATGATGTAGATGAATTTTGACTTGGAAATTCTGATCTTATTTTTCAAATAGCTACAGGAGTATGTGTGTGTGTGTGTGTGCGTGCGTGTGTGTGTGTGTGTGCGTGCGTGTGTGTGTGTGTGTGTGTGTGTGTATGATAAACAAATGATTCTTTCTTCTCCTTCTTTATTTCCGTCCTTCCTTCTTTCCTTACTTCTCTTTTTACTTTATAATTAATGCCATTCAGAAGAGGAACTGAAATGGCTCGTGGCATCTTTTCTTGTATTAAGTTTTATGTTTTTCAAAATATGCTCACACTACCTTATGAACCCCCAGAACAATTCTGTCAAGTAGGTATTATCGTCTACATAGAACCAGACTATGAAAGTTGAAACGACTTGTTAGACATCCCCCAGTACTTTAAAAGAAAAACTGTGGCTGGGACTCAAGCCCCTAACTCCTAGACCGGGGTTCTTTGTCACATCACCCTACGTCATTAGCTAGCTCAATGACAGGATTTTGCAGAAATGGTAAGCTGGAAGGATAAAAATACAACTGCGGTAGTGGTTCTAGGAAATGCTACCGTTATCTTCTAGAAATAGCCTTCCACACACGGTAGTGTCCAGTGGGTTCCCAGGAAAAGCACGATTTCTCCTGGGACTCACCCCTCGTGTCGGGTCATCTTTGCAATAACTGGGGTGAGCTAGGCCTTCCGTCAGGCTCTGACGTTTCTCCTGCCCCCAGAGCACGCTGGAACGCATGACATTTCTTACGCCTTTGGAAACATCAGGGAAAATAAAAGGACCTTCTCTCATTCTGAACTTTACTTCTGCTGGACCTAAAGGTTTGCTGGCAGGGCAGTGATAAAAGCCAGAAAGGGGAAGTTCCCACCGAGAAGCAATAAGGGGACTAGATTTGTGGGCTCAAATAACAACCGACCGATGATCACACGTAAAATTGCCTTCTATGATACCTGCATTTCTTATTTGAAGGATAAACAAAAATCTTTTTTTTCTTCCTGTTTCAAGTCAATCTTGGTTTTTTATTGTGGCTATTTAAGGACTACAACAATATTTTCAATTGCTACATAATAGATCTATTCATACATATTTTGGGGTACATGTGACAATTTAATACATTCATGTAATGTATACAGATCAGATCAACGTAATTGGGATATTCATCACTTTATAGATTTGTCTTTTCTTTATGCTAGGAACATTCAAATTATTCTCTTCTAGCTACAATATTTTGGAGGGCTGGGCACAGTGGCTAGGATCATGCCTGTAATCCTAGCACTCTGGGAGACTGAAGTGGGGCAGATTGCTCCAGGTCAGGAGTCCGAGACCAGCCTGAGCAAGAGCAAGACCCTGTCTCTACTAAAAATAGAAAAAAATTAGACAGTCAACTAAAAATGAAACAAAAAATTAGCCGGGTGTGGTGGCTCGTGCCTGTAGTCCCAGCTACTCGGGAGGCTGAGGCAGCAGGATTGCTTGAGCCCAGGAGTTGGAGGTTGCTGTGAGCTAGGCTGACGCCACGGCACTCACTCTAGCCTGGGCAACAAAGCGAGACTCTTGTCTCAAAAAAAAAAAAAGAAACAAATATACAATAGATCATTGTGAACTATAGTCACCCTCCTGATCTGTGGAACACTAGGTATCATTTCTTCTCTTGAACCAAGTATTTGTACCCATTAATCAGCCTCTCTTTATTCCCTTCCTGCCTCCCCTTCCTGGCCTCTGGTATCCACCAATCTATTGTCCATCTTCATGAGATCTGACTTTTTCATCTGCCACCTATGAGTGAGAACGCAGTTTCCATGTAACCACACGTAGTGAAATGGTTACCGTTGCCAAGCAAATCAACACATCCATCATTTCACATAGCTTCCCTTTTGTTGTGTGCATGGCAAGAGCACCAAACATCTACTCTTTCGGCAGAAATCCCAAATACAAAACAATACTATTAACTATAATCTTCATGTTGTACGTTAGACTTATTCATCATATATATATATATATATATATATGCTACTTTGTCTAAAGGATAAATGAAAATATCAAAGTGCTTCTCTCTTCGGTTCTGATGCCTGAGAATTTGCCATCCTCTCAGATAAAGAGCCAACTCATTCACACGCAGACAGGTGGAGGCCATTTCACTCAAAAGAGTCACTTTGGAATTGTTTGACCGAACAAACCAAATAGGCAGCCAGCCGATCATAGCTGAGAAGATGAGAAAGTCAGTGCCCATCGGACCTAGAATTTTTTCTGACTACCAGTGCTGTGGGCTTTAGGCGCGTCCCGCTGCTCTCCACTCATTGGCGACTTCTGAGCCAGCACCGCAGTGGTCAGCAGACCCTCCTTCCTGGACTGGTTGTTGCCGCCAGAGTCAGGGTCCTGGAACACGATGAACTCTTGAGTCCTGGAATTGTTGCCATGTGACCATGATGACATCACAGAATAGGCCAACGATTCCGTCTCCTGAGGTTTCGAGCATGTTTCGGACTCTGCCACTAGAAGAAGAGAGGGAAGACTTGGGGAAAATATCCTGCACAGCTGAGATCCAATTGGCATTTATTCTTTCCTCCTTTGTGACCTTCTTCAGTGGACTGATCATCTTATTTGTTTCCAGGCTCGTCTGTAGAATTATAAAAAGATGGCAAAGTCTCAACAGAACAGGAGTCTTCTTGGTCAGTGTCCTTTTCTGGTCTCCCACCGTATGAAAATCAGAGGCGGGTCTGGCCTATGTTTGTGCTTAGCGAATAATGTAGGCTTCGCTGGATTTGGGGGGGCCAACAGAGCCAGTGGCTCTGGTCTGGAGCCTTAGAAAGGGGGGTAAGCAGGAACCCCAGGCCACCATTCAAACGCTTGCAGGGACAGGGATGGGCGTCCTTGCTCTCCCACCACCGTGAGAACCAACGTCTTGTATGGATGGATGATGAATGTTAGCTCTGAACGCCGAGGTGGCTGTTCTGAAAAGACGCCCATAAACATTATGGCTGGGCCTCTATTTTGAATTTTAAAAAAGACAATTGTGCTAGGTACAAGAAAGGAGGCAAAAAGGAACAAGACATCAACGTGTCAGTCTCACTTGCAAAGATGCTTCGTGTGTGATGCATGTGTGCTGACCTGTATACGCTGCTTTTGTACACTAGGGGAGCAAAATACAGCACGTGCCAAACGCACATACCTGCAGAAGCCCATGCACACTCGCAGGTGCCAGCCAGCCACAAATGCTAGGACACTTCTTATACCTAAATAAGCTTCGCAAGTGTTGGGTGTTGTTGAATGACAGTGGCAAATAATGATGATGAGAAAAAATGATATGTTACCCAGATAAGACATTGCTTAGGAGCTTAAAATAAAGCTCTTGTATGCTACATAACGACTGTTCTAGTACCTGAGGTCAAGGGCAAAGCATTTTATTATGGCCTATGTGGTTTCTTTCCTTTTTTTGTCTCCCAAACTTTCTTTTTCTCTGATTAAAGTAATTTCCATAGTAGAACACATTTTACCTGTGCACCATAATTAATATTGAAAATGTGCTTAAAATATTTCTCTTATTGCTAATAATGACACAAAACAGCCTAATTTATAACTTGGTAAAATTTTAAGGTTATTGGAAATATGAAAATCAGGTTTCTATATTTGAAAATTATCTAATATTGAAGCTCATAGATTTTGTTACTAAATGACTTCACGCTATTAATAATTATTTCTGCATTAAAGAGTGTAATCAGAGGCATAAAAACTGTAGAAAGAATTTCAGGACACTAATTTATGGGTACATAGGTATGGTTAATCGGCCTCTTGGTTTCTACATTTTAATTTTTTTTTTAAACATACAACTGAATTTGTAGAATTTTTAAAATTTTATAGTCTCCTGCTTCAGGAAATGTTTCTTTCTTCTCCATTATCTTAATTTTTGTGTGGTTACAAAACTCTGAAAGCACATTTTTCACATCATACTTGCTCTATACTTTATTTCTTTGGGTGTAATTCATATCTGTACTTCAATCCATACGCACTTCAAATATTAAGCATATGTTCAAAGGTTAAAAAGTGAGGTCTGAGAAACCAGAATGCTAAACTGTTCCGCAGTTTGAAACTTGAGAAGAAAGTTTGGTCAAAGTTGAGTTACTTCTCACTGATTTGTTATATTAAATTGAGAATACTCTGCTCTGCTCTAAGCTTTTGGAAAGGTGGTCAAAAATGTAAAAGATGTCACAAATCTAGGTACTGGGAAGAGTTCTTTTAAAAATTATTTGGAGAGTTACAACTTTTCCTTAAATGTGCATTTTGGAAGATTCACTACATCCTTAAGTATGATTTTATTATATCTTATGGGCAATTTGTTTTTCCACAGAAGCCACTTCTGATTTTATAATGGGATTCAAATGAGTGTCCCATATTAACATCATACTGTATTTTTTTAAAAAAAAATCAATCTTCAGACAACATCTAAGAAACATATATGATGAACCATGCATATTAGAGGGCAAATTATTGATCAGAATATGAACTGTATCCAAAAGTCTTTTAATAAGAATTACATCCACCAATCCAAAAAAATATGAGTAGAAAAATTTAAGCAATTTTGAAGCCCTGGTTCCACATCAAACAAGCTTTCCTGAAAGTCAGAAGGACTCAGTCAGCTTGGTGTGGCCTGTCCTGGTTAGTGTCTTTGTAGGAGATAGTTCTCTAGACTATGTCAACAAACGAGGGGTGATAGTGCCAACTCTAGCCTTTCCTCATTGCCTGATACTGGGCAAGTCATTTAATTTCTCTATACCTTGGTTTCCATGTCAGTATAAAATTGATCCAGCCATATCAATATAAAATTGATTTAATCATACCTGCTCTATCTACCGCATACGATTACTATGAAATTAAAATGTAATAAATAAAAGCATTCTATAAATGTAAGGAAGGATTACAATTTCAGGAGAATATCAGATAAAGAACTAACAACAAAATGAAATTGTTGAAACTTTTCTTCCTCTGGGCGAATTGCTCTAGGTCAAGAGTTCGAAACCAGCCTGAGCAGAGACCCCACCTCTACTATAAATAGAAAGAAATTAATTGGCCAACTAATACATATAGAAAAAAAATTAGCCGGGCATGGTGGCGCATGCCTGTAGTTCCAGCTACTCGGGAGGCTGAGGCAGGAGGATCACTCGAGCCCAGGAGTTTGAGGTTGCTGTGAGTGAGGCTGACGCCACGGCACTCACTCTAGCCTGGGCAACAACAAAGTGAGACTCTGTCTCAAAAAAACAAACAAAAAAAAGCAGATGCTTACATCATCACCTAAAAATAAATCTGTGATCCTTTTTTTTTCTTTGTCCGTGTATCTTGATGGAAAATTTTAAAACACTTAATCCCAGAGCAGGAAGAACCACGCTGTTTCCAGTCCTGATTCATATGACGATGTTTGTTTGAATGGTGAGAAAGGCATGGGTGAAGCCCACAGAATTCAGAATGTGCAGAAACCAGGACCATGCAAATGCAAATGCAGTCAAATTCATCTTCTGAAATATTGAATAAGCAACTTCAGGGTTCCCTGGGTTGGACAAGGTAGAGTGATCTCTGGCTGGTGTCACAACCAGAGGCTCTATTGACATAAATACAAGAGATTACTTTCTCTGAGATCCAGCTGACCCTGTCAATTTCTTTCTCTTGCTTGTAGGAACTATTCTCAGCAGATAGAGGCCATGATAAACCTTTCTTAAGAAGCTTCCTCTTCCGGGGAGTATTTCATGAACGGATAGAAATGTTGCTTTCAGCACAGACCTTTGTGGGGCAAGTGTTGGTAAGTACATTTTCCTTGTGAGCTGCGAATGAACTCTAGCCATGAGTGAGATTATAGTCAGTATACATAATTTTATCACCCTGGCAAGCATCTGGTGTTCCCTGGTGGTCCTATTTAAAATCTCACACACTTCCCAATCACCACCTCCTTTTGCCTACTACTCTTTATTTTTCTGCTTTTCCTCTAGAGTAAATATAATTATTCTTGGCATTATATTTTAGATTTATTGTCGGCTTTCCACTAAAAGGAAAGCTTTTTTTTTTTTAGACAAAGGTTGTATGCCTTTCGTTCATTTCCTCTGACCGTCCAGATAGATGTCTAGCACATAGTTATTTTTTTGAATTGATGTTTAGTAAACTAACCTGACCTGAAATGTGTGGTTACTTTCCCCTCCTTTGTTTCTGGTAGATCTTTTCTCTTCATTATACAAGCCTGCCCTTATTGCCCCTCTGTGATATTGATCACCTCACTCCCTATTTTCATGTCGTAACTCAGGTGTATTAAAGCTCAGTTCAGGCACCGTCTCCTCTTCCCTCCCTATTAGGCTCGGGTCCCCTCCTCTGGCTTCTGTCATGCCCATTGAACATTGTTATTAAAAGTATCTGCACACATTCTTGTCTCCTGCAGGGCACCGTGGGATCTTGCAAGAACAAACTATGTCATGGAAATGTTTGTGTCCCATTGTCTGGCTGTAGCATATGCCCCGCAAATAAATATTGCACTGATTACCATCCCTGTAGTGTATAGTTCGATCTGGGAGATAAAAACTGGGAATCTGTGATTTGGGGTATGCTGCCACCAGGTGGTGTTACAGTGGAAGTGGGTCCATGTGCACTAGAGATTATCCTCCGCTTTTTATAATTAGCAGAAACAGGGCTCTTTTCCAGTTACTGTTGTTTAATTCAGATGTAATAAATTGCTAAGGCTTGCTTGGAAGTGTATCAGTAAAACTGCTTTCATAAGAGCTCTAGGGAATGTTGACTCATCCGGAAATGCACCTCTCCTTTTTCTGCCTACTAAAGCTTTCGGTCTCTTTTCCTGAAATCCCTGCGGGTCTGACCTGTTGCTGGAGGATTTTGTGATTCTCTCTGACTGTATCAGGGACCTTTTTTTTTTTTGCTAGGGTTTCTTCACACGTTCAGATCATGTTTGCCTGTGTGGGGATAACGTTGGGAATAACTTGTTAAAGGTCACTGGGGTGAGGCAGAAGGGAGCTTACAAGACCCACCATATGAGCACTGCATATCAGGAATGGGTGAGGAAAGAATGATCATTGGTTGTATACCAATAAAAATTACTTCTTTAACGATGGAAAATTGTATTCTTTTAGCCTGTATTAGACGACGATTATCTGGTCGGAACACCAGGAGACCCAGAGTTAAGGTTAGATAAGAATAAACACTCTAGCACTGAAGGGCATAACCGACATTCTTAGGGATTCCAAGTCAGCATTTATGTAAGAGTGAGAAGAGAACAAAATGCCTTCTTATGCTTCCTCCCTTCCTTTGTAATTCCTTCACTTGTTTCAACAAATATATATATATATATATATATATATATATATAAAATCTCCACCTCTGCTAGAATTTAAGTTCCATACATGCATTTTTCACTATGCCTAGAGTGTCTGCCTGTGTATAATTGGCATATTTGCTGAAACAAGTGAAGGAATTACATGGGAAGGAAGGAAGGAACCATAAGAAGGCATTTTGTCAGTTCAGATGCTGATCGATGCTATGAGGAAAGTACAAGTGACATGTTTGTGCGGGTTGGTTACGGAGCTAGATCACTTCAGTCACGGTGATCGTAGAAGAAATCTCTGCAGAGGTAACATTTGAGCTTGAGACATGAAGAACAAGAAGAACAAAGCAATTGTAGAATGGATGGAACGGGGTTTCACATAGAAAGAACAGACTCATAGAGGTAAAGAACTCAGATCACCACGAGTACTGGAAGGAGGCCCAAGTGCTAGTGGCCAAGGAGGCCAGGGTGGAGTGATGGCTGAGAAGAGACTGGAGAGAGGCACAGTGTCTTGTGATTTATAAGAGCGCTCTAGACAGCTCAAGTGGAATCGCTCTACTCGACGCCAAGGGAAGCCACTGAGGTCTAAAAGCGTGCATCGACAGGGTCTGCTTATGTTTTTAAATTGAAGAGGCACTAAAGGCTAAAAATAAGGGAATTGTCAAAAGTATACCAAACAAATGCCAATAGAAATTGGGAGCACCGTTTTAATATCACTTTAGTTTGAATTCAGGGCAAAAAAAAAGCATGAAATGAAGCCCAGTAAGCTGTACTAGTTTTCTAGGACTGCCATGCCAAAATGCCACCGGTAGGAGTGGCTTAAACAACAGAAACGTGTTGCCTCACTGTTCTGGAGGCTAGGAGCCCACGGTCAAGACTTTGGCAGGATTGTGTCCTTTGGGGTCTGGGCGGGAGAGTCTGACCCACGCCTCTCTGTTAGCAGCGGTTTGCTGGCAACCTGTGTTCCTTGGCTGATGGTTGTGTCACCCCAGGGTCTGCCTTGCTGTTCACACCTGCGTGCACACCTGTCTTTGTGTCCAAATTTCCCCCTTGCATAAGGTTACCAGTTACACTGGATTAGATCCCACCCTCATGACCCCATCTTAAATTGAACACATCTACAAAGAACTTTTTATCAAACAAGGTCACATTTTGAGGTACTGGGGATTAGGTCTTCAACATATTTTGGGGGTGGGGGGTACACAATTCAACACATAACCTTTGAAATGATAAATATAACAAACCACAACCAAGATGTAACATCATGCATATCACTGCACCAAAACTATCACCTTAAGATGTGCAAAACATTATAAAGTCATTTACATAAATAAAAAATAATTAAAATAAACGAATTAAGCGTCAAGCTCAAAAAGTTAAAAAGAAAACAGATTAAATCTAAGCAGAATACACTTTAAAAGATGAAGTCAGAGATTAATGAATTATAGTACAGCTGATTATTTTGAACAAACAGTGAGCCAAAGAAATCATCAGCTAACCTAAACAAGCAGATAAAGGAAAAAGTATAAATGTATTAAATAAGACATTCAAATGAGAACATGAGTACAGATAGAAAAGAAATCGAAAGATATATACGCAATGAAATTTGAAAACTTGGTGATCCCTTAAGGTAATATAAATTATCAAAACTATCTGTAACAAAAAGGAATGGAGAACAAACATCTGGAAAAAAATAAAGTTTTCAAAGACCTATAATCATTATCATCTTCCTCCTATGGGAGACCTTGATGATTTGAAGGTTCAGTTTATGAATCTCTCAGGGAGTGGATGTCTTTCAGGCTAATTAAACGGTTCTAGGACACAGGAAATAAAAGAAAGCATTAAATTTTCTTTTCACTGAAAGCTTGGAATCTATATTAAAATTTCCCAAAATGGAAAATTCTTAAAAATATACAGATTGATATCTTTAGTGCTTTGGGGGAGAATGCCTGGACAACCAACCAGTGTAAGAAGAAGAAGAAAACGAAGAAGATGGAAGATGGAAAAAAAAAAAAAGTGGAAAATAAGAAAGAGGAAAAAAAAATGAGGGAAAATAAGAGGAAGAGAAGTCCAACAGTCAAATGGAAAGAAAAATTCTCTTCCAAACAAAATGTTTTCTAGAGACACTTCTAGATTAGAACATGACAAGGTATTGATCATCTCTGTAGCATCTATGGGTTTGGTATTTTAGTGTTATCACTGGTATGTTTTTATACCAACTACCTGTGCAAGAAATTTTCTTTTGAATTTAGTTTCAAATGTGGACCTATTTCTCAGTAATTATTCTGCTTCACTTTGGGTTTTGGGGGGACGTTAATTGTATAACTGACTGTGTTTCTCTGTTGCTTTGTGGCTAGAAATTTTAAAACAAAAATTATAGCTTATTTTTATCAAGTGTGTCTATTTTTAGTCTCATTCTAGGCACCATTATATATTCACATTCTACTTTTCTGTCTTCTCTGACTTCTATTTTTTCAGGCAATCTAGCATTTTATGTCTTTATATTCTGTCTTAAATCCTTTCTGTAAATGGAAATGTAAATCTTGTCTGTGCATGTGTAATCCTCTCTGTAGATAAGTAAGGCCTTAGCAACAACTGTCATCAGCCTTTGTACAGAGAACAACTAAAATGAACAAATAAAGCATCACAATCCATTTGGAAATGAGAAAGATTGTTTGAAAAATGATGCCGGGAAATTGACTAAATAAAAACCTATTTCGAAGCTGACTGATCAGAGTTACCAGCTGCCAGATTGTCTCAAGGGAAAGTTTTAGATGAAAAAGAAAAAAAAAAAAAAAAAAAACTAACTAACAGTCATAGATTGGGTGTACTTCCAAGGAAGAAGTGCCGGGAACTTACCGGAGACTGATTCCACGAGAAGAGGTTGCGGAGCAAACGAGAAGGAGCAAGTCATGGGCAGGGATCAACCCCCAAGAGGTTTGGAGTCAATATGAAAGCTGCTTCCTTTCATACCGTCCAAAGTCCACCCCCAGCTGAGGGAAGAGAAGGCTGGGTGGGCCAGGAGTTTCTTGGGGGAAACCCCAAAATCGACATATTTTCCTCTTTGTAAGGAATTGCAGCAGAGAGAGCAAGTTCCAGACTCCAAGAGATAAGGAATTAATAAGCAATAGGCCTGTCACTCAGTCTTTCTTGTGAGACCTCCCCTTACAAAGGGATTTTTTTGGCATGGCAGTGGCTCAAACTGTGTCCTGTAGCTGGCGCCCCTCCCCACCCTCTACCATCTGCGGTGGCTGGGGACCAGAGCGCGGTTGGCCTTGGCCGTCTCCTGCACTTGGTGCTTTCTCTTGATGACAGACCCTGTCCTTGATCCTGCAGACTGGGGTGACAGCTCCTCCCGCATCGGCATGCCCACGGACCCCTTCTCCAGGCACGTGGTAATCAACCACTTCAAGGCCAGCAAGGGGCTGATCGAAGAGGGACACGGGGACCCGGTGGCAATGGTCCCCATCCTGGAGGCTGGCAGCCGTGGGAGGTTTCTCGGGGCCTGGTTTCTCAGGTCCCGTAAGGGCTGCGTTTGATGGTTGCCCGTCACTCTGTGCAAGCAGCGTGGCACTTTTCAAACTTCTCTCCTCAGTTCCCCTAGTCTGGGGGTCTGGCCAGCTCTTTGTTTCCTCCTTCTGTCTGTCATCAAGCGGGTGAATGTCCTGGACCACTGGATCTTTGGGCACAGAGCTCCTTTTCATCGCTGGGGCAGCTGTGATGAGCCGTCTTCCTGGGCTCGGGTTCATGCTATGTCCAGTCAGTTAGAAAATCACCCTGCCTAATTTTTCCAGTTTCTGGAGTTGAATTTAATTTATAAAAATGTTTCCTTAGAGCTTTTCTTTGACTATATCTCGCAAACTTTGACAAGTATCGCTCTTATTTTTATTAATGCCTACTCGATCTTTTAAGTTATTTGAATTTTAAACTTTGATTTCTTATTCGATTCATGATGTATTTAGAATGTTGTATGCTATCATTTTCCTTTGTGGGGAGAGCTTGGCAATAGAGTGGCTGTCCTTTCTGCTTTGATGGACATTTATGGTCCAAGAATGTCTCAGCTTTTATGATTTCTACCTTATGGAATTTATGGAGAAATTCTTCATTGCCTAATGTATGATCAATTTTTACTACTACTTAATGGGCTTTTGAAAAATTATGCCTTATCTGTTTTATATATGAGCAATGCTAATTATGTTGTATGTGTTTTCTATAGCCCTAATTATTTGCTGACTGATTGAAAGCAACATATCAAAAAGCTTAATTTATATTTTTTTTAGTTTTATTGATTTTTTTTGCATTTCCAACAGACTTGGAATGACATACTCCTATATAATATCAATTGGTGCACAAAGTTGCCTATTATAGTTTCTTGGCTGAGAGTACTTTTTACCAATATGACATATCCATTCTTTCACATTTAGTACTACTGTTTTTGCTGGAATATTTTAGAATACAATATTAGTGTGTCATATTGACTCTCCCGTTTTCCATTTTATTCATACTTGATTGGGATGTCTTTGCCCACCTCTCTTTCAACCTTTCTGTCTTATTTACTCTTAAGTATGTCTCTCTTAAGTATGTAAATGTCATGGAGCTGGAATGTTGTTCTTGTATTGATTTAAGAATACATTTATTTCTTAATATACTGGAAGAATTTAATCTTCTTCCTTTATGGTGATCTGTTTTACTGGTCTTTATAATATTTAGAGGTTGAGTTTGCTGGAAGTAGAATGTCTAGGTATCAGTTTCTTAAACGAACAAATGGGAGGTCTGTGAGTGTTCGAAGGGAGAACAGGCATTGGACATCCAGCCAGGAGCTCTGAGTTTCTTACCTCCCTGGAGAAGCAGAATTACATGATGATTGTGCATTTTGAGAGGTCTGGGTTAAAACTTTGGCTCCTCTACTTCGTATTTATGTAAGCTTGAGCAAGTTAATTTTTCTAAATTGGATTTCATTCACATACTATGAATACAAAGGAGATTATAACAACCCCAATTAGAGTGTTGTAGCGAGAATTATATCATAATGCATGTAAAGCACTCAGGGCGCTGTAAGCACTGACCATTGGATATCTATTTACATTTAAAATTTATTTTTTGCTACTTTATGTTTTTGTACCCTTTAATGTGGATAATTCTACTTTTAACAGCATATTATAGGCATTGCATTATGTGAATCAAATGCAAAACACACTCTCTACCTTATATTTCTGTGTGTATCTCTGCATGTTTTATGTATTTTCCTTTTGCGTGAGATCTTTCACACTATTTTCTTCCACGCCATCCCTCCTTCCTTCCTGAAATTGTTGAATTAATTTGAACATTCGGTTCCAGATTGGTATTGTGTGGGGGGAGGGAGGGGGAAGGCAGCATTATACGTTTGGTAAGCTTTCTCCTTAATATTTGCTTTAACCTTAAAAATTATATTAACCCTCAATATTGTAAGTTTCCTATGCACATTTTCTAATATAACATACTTCATCTTTCAGAATTTTTTCTTGTTTCTTTGGTACTTCCCATATTCATTTGTAAAAAGAGTATGAGTAGTATCTTTGAATGTCCAAAAATGTTTTTTCTTTGCTCTTACAAATAAATGACAATTTGTTTGAGTTTACAATTCCTTTTTTTTTTTGAGGACTAGGACATTGCTTTAATTTTCAAAATAATTTTAAAAATTAGTATTAATATAAATATATCCCAGCATATTTAGATGACCAGTTTTTATTTATTTATTTTTTAACTCAGGATACTATGAGGGTACAAACGTTTTGGTTACATATGATGCGTTTGCCTCACCCAAGCCAGGGCTACAAGCATGCCCTTCCCCCATATAGTACACTCTGCTTCCATTAGTTGTGGGTTTATACCCCCACCTGCCCACCTGACCAACACCCAGTGAGTATTACTACCATGTGAGCACCTTAGTGTCGATCAGTTAGTGCCAATTTGGTGGCGAGTACACGTGGTGCATGTTTTCCCATCCTTCTGATACCTCACTTCGAAGAATGGGCTCAAGCTCTATCCAGGATAATATAGGAGGTGCTAGATCACCATTACTTTTTTGTAGCTGAGTAGTATCTAGAGTTTAGAATTCTTGACTTACAATCATTAAAACAAAAATCTTTGTAAAAGCTGTTCCAATGTCTTTTACCACTTAAGGCTACGTGTTAGGAAGTAAGCTATCATCTAGTAGTTCCAAATTCAGATTCTTTCCTTTGCAAATATACCACTCTGGTCAGCTCGCTCATGGTGCTCATAGTTAGGCTCTGCCAGGGGTCCACCAGGAGACAGGAAGCCCAGAAGAAGGGAGGGAACTGTTCCTTCCGTGTTTTATATCTGCTCTTTACAGCCTCGCCGACTCAGTGAATTTGTAGTCAGTTGCAGTCCTTGGTTCCTGTTTCCATTTTTTTCCCAACACTGCCAGAACCAGGGTTCAGCATCTCCTCAGAGGTACCATTACCAGCCGTGCCGGGACCCTCCTCCTATCTTGGAATCACAACTGCAAAAGTTACCTCTTTTAAACCACTAAATTTGGGTCACTTCAACCTTTTTTTGTTGATCCCTCAAAAGCTTGCAGTTTTTAACTGTGTTACTCCCCATACTCCTTTCTTGCCTTTTTGAGCCTCCAATCCTACGTACTAGATTCTTTTCTTTTTGCCATCAACATGGACTTTATTTAAAAAATATAAGTTAAATTGATCACAGAAAGATGTTGATCACAGAAGAAGATCTACCTGTTATGAAAGGGAAGAATTATTGTTGCAGGAAAGTACTTTTTTTAAAAAAAATGTCAGAATACTACAGGGGTACAAACATTTAGGTTACATAAATTGCCTTTGCACTGCCTAGTCAGAGCTACAAGCATGCCCATCCCCCAGACAGTGCACACTGCACCCATTAGGTGTGAATATACCCACCCCTTAGATTCTTAAAATTAAATTCTCTCGTAAAATGGCTGATGTGATTTCTACCTTCCCTGCTGGATCCTAATTGATACAGATCAGAAATGAGAGTTACGAAGTCAGTCTTAGTCTCTTCAGCTTGTAAATAACCTATTATAACATATTTTCCAATGTAGAAGAATATAAAATATCTTTTCAATTTCTGAAATTTCACCATCATGTACCTGTATGTGTGTCCTCTCTCAACGTTTCCCATCTGGTGGCTCTTGTTGAACCTTTCCAATCTAGACTCAGGTCAGTTTTAAGTCCAGGAAAGTATTTCTTGCTATTTTCTTTAGCTAATAATTTTTTTTATTTTTTGTAAAAATGTCTGTTTTGTCATTCTTCACTGCACATTATAGTTGTATCTCTTGCATTTAACCTCCATGCCCTCTTGTATCATAATTTTTATCTCTGTTGTTTGCTTAGTGGTCTCTAAGAATTCCTTTATTCTATTTCACTTTCATCAACATCCATCCTGCTATTCAGGACCTCTATTGAGATTCTAATTTAATCAATCACATTCCCTCCAGCCCCAAGAACCCTCTCTTGCTTTCTGATTGTCGGCTGCATTTATTTTATCAGTGCAATGTCCAGTTCTCACCAGGAACTGTAATTGTAATTTTAAAAATGTGTAATCACATATTGTGCGTTAACTCTTTCATAGTAGGTCATTTCACGGATTTTCTCTGCCTGGTCCTTCTGTTTCCTTGCACTTTTCCTATAAAGGGCACTTTTCTGTCATCTGCCAATAGTCATAAATGGACATTTGGAGTATTCAGGGTGTCTGTTGTTAACTGCATCAGTTATCGCGTTCTAAAGACACCCACAGCTACCAGCTTACTCAACAGGGTTTTGAAAGTCCCACTGGGAAAATCAAAGCTGCAGGTTACTGTGTTTCCCCGTAAAGATAAACACCTGGGAATGCCGAGACCAGCAACTGCACAACAAGACTCTGTAAGTTCTCAGATCCTTCAGTTTCTTGTTCTCTGACTGTTTTCCAAGATGTTTCTGAGAAAAAAAAAAGTGTTGCCACTAGCCAAGATGTCCGTCCCCTGTGACTGCTGGGCCCCAGGTTTCTCCTCCAGGTTGCCCTGGCTGGCGGCCCCGTCTCCCACCCACACCAGCTCTTCCTGATTTTGCTCCTCCAAGCCAAGATAACTTCCACGTCCTCTCAGAATCCCTCTTGTCTCTTCCTGAGACATTCATTCCCTAAATAGCGTCCACATGCTGTTAGCTCCTGGTGCCTTCTTTGGGTTTAGTGTATTTTGCTGCCGGTTGCATAGTATTTGTGGATAATATTCCTTGGGCTTGTGGTATGTCGTTGGGATTATTCTTAGTTTCAGTAAAACTAAAATTGTCTTTATTTATTTATTTATGTTCATTTTTCCACGGTTGGGGGCTGTAAACGTATGGCATTCATGCCAACATCATCCCAGAAGTCGGTCAATACGATTCACACTTGAATCTCTTGTGGGATTTAGTATAAGGGAAAAAAAAAATACGCATAATGGAATGTAAAGAAAAGAAAAAAAGACTTCATGGAAACTATTAAGAATTATTAACATGCTGCTATTACATATATAATGTGCATATATGTATATTCACTCCCAACGTCTTTCCTGAGCTTCAGACCACATTTCTAACTGAATATCTGCACGAGACCTTCAAACTTAGTACTATCTCCATCAGCACTTAACCTAGATGTTGAAATGGAACTTACAGTAAGAGCGGGACCCCGGACTGCCTCTTACAAGTCAGTTGGAAGAAAATCAGTGGAAGCCGTTAGCCGCTTACTCAATTACTTGTAAATTTGGGCAAATTGGAAATGGAAGAGCAGTTTGGGCATAAGCTCTGCCACCACAGAGGTGGTAGTACGTTCCTCTCATCTCAGGCCTAAGGAAAGGGGCTGAAGAGAGGCGGTTCAGAAATCCGAATTTGCATCCCTTGGAATTTTGGGAGCACAGAGCTCAGATTTCAGGTTCGTTTGTTACAGGAGTCTGTTGGGCTAGCTGCTCTGCAGCAGATGAACGGCCACCCTGGATTTAGTCTGCCCTTCCAGTGATTGGGAGGGGCAAAAAATGCTTAAAAGGTTCTCCAGGCCAGATGTGGGTCACCTGGAAGAGCCTTCTTCAACCAGCTGAAGCTTCTGCAGAGGTCAGGGCTCCAGTGGAAAATAGGATTGTGAGGAGTATTGATAGAAGCGCTATAAGCACCCAGGGAGAGCCCAGGCTCCACCTACCAGGGGTCCTCAAACTTTTTAAACAGGGGGCCAGTTCACTGTCCCTCAGACCGTTGGAGGACCATTGGAGAGTGTGGAGTGTGGCAAACATTCCACACATGTGCACTGTGGGCCTGGGACGAGTCGGCTGCTAAGCAGGACAGGCAGCGACAGCAGAAACACCCTGCAGGCCGGATAAATGTCCTCGGCGGCCCGCATGTGGCCCACAGGCCATAGTTTGAGGACGCCTGAGTCCTAGACCAAGGGACCCACAGATGAGACATTTAGCAGTTAAACATCCTGAAGACTGTACATCTCTTCCCCTTCCCCTTGCATTTCTGATCCCCTTTGCTTTACTCCACTTTATTGTCCTAGTATTTAGTTTCTAACATACCATATGATTTACTATTAATTATCTTTATTTATTGTCTAGACTATGAGCTCCATGAAAGCAGGGATCTTTGTATACATTGTTCACTGATGAACAGTACAGTACTTGGGTCATGATAAGAACTAAAGAAATACCTGCTTAATTTGACAGTGAATTAATTCAATTGAGATCTCTAAAAAGCAATAAGACTCACCCATGAAAGTAGACATTAAACACCTTCCATACTCTGAGAGCGCCAGGGTCTAAGGCCAGTCAAGAGGGACAGTTCCTGCTCCGACCTCCCCTTTATGTTCACTCCCCCATACCTACCGACAATCCTGAAGATGCTAGAGGCAGCCTAGTCAGTGGGGAACTAGGAATAAAAATGCACAAAGGGTTAATATAGAAGAAACTGATACCTTTCTCAATACAAACGGCCTTACCCAAGCAACATCTGAGCCGGAAGAGAGTGAAGATTTAATTGTACATAAAATTCAGAGTTTTATCACTGGAACTGCAATGGGCAGGACATATTAAGAGACCAGATGGCTTGAAAACTGGAAGCAACTGGAGGAATGTTAAATTACCCAAAGTTGACCTAAAAAGTCATGCGGTCTTCAAAGATTTCATCCACACGCAACAGGATCTTTGAATGAACAGTTTTCTAATAACATTCCACAAGTTCCTCCTGTTTTACAGACCAGATGCGTTGGCCTCTTGAAAGCACTCATTTTCTTCTCACTTGTAGCACTTTCCCTGCTGTCAAAATTCAGATTGTTCTTAAGGGCAGTCATGTTCAGGACCGTTTCTTCTACAATATCTCGGGCAATCAAAGTCCAGGGTCCATTTCCATTACCCCTCGTTTTCTAGCATGTAATAAATCACGTAACACCTATTAAGCACTTAATAAATGTTTGACTCGTGAGTGAATGAATAAATGACAGGACATACTGAGATCATAAAGGTCTAGAATCAGCAAGAAGATCAAACTTCTTAGTCTGGTGGGTATAAGAGTTAAAATTAGGTAAATAAAACAGATGCATGTTCATTTACTGAATACTCAGTAAAGGTCAAATCAAGTTTTCTTGAATGAATGAATAAAGGCTAATACATCATTGTGTGAATAAATGGCTACTCATACATAGGCAAGGTAAAAACAGAAAACACTATTTTATTGGTTTATTTGTTCCATGTCATAAAATGGATTTGTACATTTGTCCCTGTTTTTTGTTTTTTTTTTTTTTGCTTTTAGGTGATCCTTGTCTTTGTCCTAAGCATTGGGTCTCTTATAATCTATTTCATCAACTCTAATGAGTGAGTACAATTCCCAGGCTCCTTTGTCTACAATGTCAGTAAGTTGCTCAGCTAATTTGGAATTATTTCCTCAGGGATAATGCTTCATGTACTTAATATACTTTCACACACACACATACACACACACACAGGCACATACATATGTGCATGCACACACACACACACACACACACAAACTCATTAAAAATGGTAAGTGTTTAGTTCCCCCTAATAAGCACTAAGACCAACTCTGCCAACATGCAAGAATTTCCCCTGCATCCTGACACCTGTGTTGCTACGGGCTGGGGATGGCACCTACACATCTACTCTGGGGTCTCTGGGGCTCCATGCCTCCAGGTGTCCTCTCCTGCCTTGGGCCACTTAGGAAGGCTTTGCACACCTTTGGATCCCTTAGGTGTTGACCCAGAAGTTCTTTCATAGTTTCAGGGTTTCTCACAGATTGCAAACAACTTTGGATAGTCCCGAGAAAGGAACATGGTAGAGCTCGAGTGTAGCAAAGAAGCTGTCCTCTGAAGGCATTCCCTTCTTACATCACAAAGTTAGGGCACCTTTTTTTGGACAAACCCCAATCTAATCTGAATTCCATGCCAGTCATCTGGGAATTATATTGAATTTCCAGCTGAAGCAAAATTGGGATTGTAGGGCCCCACACCAGGCAGGCAATGTTCGAGAACCTAGAGAAACTGGTAATCTTTGCTCTGTAAATTCCTAACAGATACTTTGGGACATTTTCTTTGAATTTGGTTCAGATCAGTCCATTTGACCTAGAGTATCTCTACGTTAGAAGGGAATAGAAGACAAAGGATTCCAACTGGATAGGGGGTCTTGCAAACCAAGAAGAGCCACACAATTTCTGTGGCTCTGAGTTCCCACTGATAAAATGGAAATAGAACCAATAAACCCGATGGAAGAAATGGTGAGTAATTTTCCTGTTATTTTCAGCTCCACGGGCAGACCAGTGGTTTTGTTCATGCATTCCTCTGCTCCCAAGAGAAAAGTAATTTCCTTGAGATCTGAACTTAGGTGTCTGGATTCATGGCGAATAAATAGAAAATTGCCTCCTCCTTCCCTTTATTTGGTCCAACATAGACACTGCTTTTAAAATGTTCATCTTTACAAACTGTCCTTCTTTCTTTTTCCAGCCCAGTTGGAAGCTGTTCATCGTATGAAGATAAAACCATTCCTATTGATTTGACTTTCAATGCTTTCTTTAGTTTCTATTTTGGGTTGAGAGTAAGTACCTAGTGAGAGTGGGGTCAACATACAAGCACAAGTGCCACCTAGGCAGACTTTAGCTCATTCTACAACCTGCCTACGTTTTCAGGCCCTAAAGATAGAGGGTCTGTGCCCTGAATTGCCAAATATATAATGAGACCTAAAAACTCTTGCTCCTGTACTTGAAATTTTAAACCAGGTCAAAAGCTCTAACACAAAATGAAAATATGCTTTTCTGTGTTAAATATCATCACGCTGCAGCAAAGACCTCCTTATTGGCTTCCCACCTACCACTGAGAAAGCTTTACTACTGTAATAATGGCAAGCTAGCAGAGCTTGGGGAACAAGTCTGTGGAGATGTCCTTAGTTCCACTGATGGCTTAAGTTCTATATGACTACATGGAATACCTTCGTAGCTTTGTTTCACTTCTTTTACACTAATTTATTAAATAGTTCTATCATTCCATAGGCATTTATTAAGTACCTATCCTAGATCTAGATTTCAATGTGTTTATTCACCCCATATTTGTGAGTAACTGTGTATACATACACACACACACACCTATCATATATACCCACACCTATATATATATATATACATGTTATAAAGGCTGGGCACAGTAGCTCACACCTGTAATCCCAGCACTTTGGGAGGCCAATGAGGGAGAATCGCTTGAAGCCAGAATTTTGAGAATAGCCTGGGCAACATAGAGAAACCCCATCTCTACAAAAAAAAAAAAAAAAAGAAAAAATAGCTTGGTGTGGTGGTGCACACCTGTAGTCTCAACTACTTGGGAGGCTGAAGCAGAAGGATTGCTTGAGACAAGGCGTTTGAAGTTGCAGTGAGCTATGACAACACTACTGCACTCTAGCCTGGGTGGCAGAATGATACCCTGTCTCAAAAGCAAAAATTATGCATATGTGTGATATGTATTTCTATGCCATTCCTTATAAACTTACTCTAACCACAATGATCATCAAAATCTTTTTGCAGTAGCAGTCTCTTTCTGGAAATGCTTGTTTTTTTAGCCTAAATAAGAACCCCATAAACATAGGACTTGGCCAGGCAAGTTTTTAGAGAACTGTACCTTTTCCACTGGAGACCATCCTAAATCATGTATCTTCATGGCTGTGTATATCAGAAAGCTCTAGAAGAGGCAAGAAGGGCAAAGTATCTACTCAGAAAGTGTGAAAGTTAAGTTCTGGTAAATAAAATGGGAGATATAATCTCTATATTTGTATAGATATATATGTATGTAAACATATATCTACATAAACATATGTATGTTTGTACATATGTAAAATATAATGAGATCAGATCAAGGCTTCAGTTGATAAATAAAATCTAGCTGAATAATGTCATCTCTTGTTCTCACTTTGAAATGCTTGAGGGTAACAGAACTTTGGGTTTTCTGTTTCCATTTCATAGTTTTTGGCAGCTAATGACAAGGTCAAATTCTGGTTGGAGATGAATTCAATTGTAGACATCTTTACCATCCCACCAACTTTCATTTCTTATTATTTGAAGAGTAATTGGCTAGGTGAGTTTACTATAGGAATCAGTAGAAATATATACAACGAAATGAAACAAAAACTCAGCATTCACTTATAAGGATCCATCCTTCATTTTTCTTTAATGCCTGCCTGTCATTTAAAAAAATTTCCCACCTTAATTATATGGTTTCATAATATATTTACAGAAACCATCATTGGACCTCAGCACCTAGCAAGGCACCTAGTCCACAGTAGGTGCTTAATAGTTGCTGACAGAATGGCTGTCTCCACAACCTGAGGGTCAAGACTCCAACATCTCCTTTCCTCTGGCACTTTTAGGCTGAGATTTCATGGAGACTTGGAGCATGAAAAGCCTCCCTTGGTCTTTACAAACTTTATCTCCATACATGCTATGACATGCTGGAGAAGTTTTTATTTAGTTGTTTTGTCTCCAAGGTGGATATGTTGGCAGTGCATCGACATAATGTACTTTCATCTGTTTTATGCAATTTTATATTATTATTCATTATCTATAAAATAAATACCTATTCTATTCCTTGCTATTGTTATCAAACTGCATAAAGGAAAACAGCATACAAACATCGAGGAGCAAGTGTATTTTAGAGATTGTATAGTTTACGTGATTTATGGAAAATTTTCTCTCAATTCTAAAGAGGAGTTAGAGTAAAATGAATAGTGCTTATTATATGTGAAGCATGCTTCTGCATTTTTTATTTCAATGCTACAACTCTATGAGGTTGATACTCTTATAAATCCCATTTTACAGATAAGGAACTAGAGGGGGTAAAACAATTGCCTTGGATTACAACAGCTATAAAGTGGCAAGCCTAGTATTTGGACTATAGCTCATGCTCTTAAATTATAACATTATAATATACTATATTTGAGAAAGAGAATGTAAGCAATCCCAATGATGTTCTAATCGAGGCTACTCCCTAGCGTGAACCTCTTCTTTTGGCAGCTTTCTCCTTTCCATTTCTTTGTAGGTTTACGGTTCCTAAGAGCATTACGGCTGCTAGAACTTCCTCAAATCTTGCAAATGCTACGAGTCTTCAAGAACAGGTAAACGCTAGCCCTGTTTGAGGTGTTGCTTACTTACCATCAATAGTTTGGATTAGGAAAGGAAAATATTAACTGAACCTTTAACTCAACTCATTTTCCATCAGAATTTCAGTGCAAAAATCATGAAATCCCTCAGCTCTCAAGATGATGTTTACTCACTTTCTCCCATTATATTATACCACACACTGGCTGAAAACTGTGATCATTTTAAAGAGTTTGCTTATTCTTTGTTCTTATTCTTTGTTTTGCTATGATGTGTAAGCTCATTTAAGTTTTAATTTGGGGTCCCTCGCCATGAAAAAGAAAAAAAAAGTCAAAGAAATTCAGAGACTTTGATTTTACATATTTGCTTTAATGAATCATGTCTCTCCTGGCTAGGTGGAAAAAAAAATTTTTTTTTCCTCAGGTTTTAGAATGTAAGACAATTCCTCCAAGCATAGGCATTACCAGGCAGCAGCAGTGAACTATTGCTTATAGAAATAATTACCTACATATCTCCAAGTGACAACAAAAATCCCAACTATCTTTGAGCAGTAATACTTCTAAAGCTTTAAGCAGTTTTGTCTGTTACCCACTGAAAACCTTTATGCCTCTACATTCTCACTAGAAGCATCAAATGCCAGGTGGATTTCCCTGCTAAGTGTTTATGCATTATGGAGAAGTCGGGGCAGGAAAGCCTGCTCTTGCGTGACAGGTGGCTCTTGCTGAAAACCACAGAGATTTCAGCTAAACTCTAAGGCTCTACTTAGGAGACAAGACCCCCTCTGATCCTCTTCCCTCAAATATCCTGTTACCGGTTCAGCAATACGAGTGACTCTCCATTTCTGTATTCTGCTCAAAACTTCATTTTATGAGCCTGCTCCCTGGATTGCTGGCATGCTACATTTTGTAGTATTACTCAGGCAATGTAACAATCTGTAAAATGTATCTCATGTTGAGCCACATAGAGTATATTTTTAAAAGTGATATAGTATCAGGCTAATGGATATCACAGCAACACTCAAACTTTCTGAACAAGTGCGTGTGACTGGTGAGTTTTAGAGCCGTGCATCTTAAGCTATAAAGTGTATGTGAAATAAACAGATCTTGGAACAACACAGCTTGGTGGAGCAGGGTGGGGCCTGGGGCTCTGCATTCTAATACACTCCCGGGTAACGCCACCCCGTCCATGAACCAGGTTCTGAGTAGCCAGGTCTTAGAGGATGAGGTGACTGTGTACCTCTGGAACCTGTCAGAGAGACCCAGCAGCTCTTTGTCTTTCTTCCTCTAGTAATTCGGTGAAGCTTTCCAAACTGCTGTCAATAGTTCTCAGTACCTGGTTCACTGCTGCAGGATTCATTCACTTGGTAAGCATCTCATCACAGACCCTAACGGTGTCTGCCAGCGTGAGCATCCTTTCTTTGAAAAAGGGAGGGGAGCCTGTTGAGCGCCTGTCTCCATCATTGGACCTCGGTGAGAAGTTCATCTTTTTACTGTCCCTTTTCAGGTTTTCTCCACCCTCCTATTATCGCAAATATGGTGTCACCTACAATTTATCTATGTATGTTTCTTCTTCCAACTCTCGAAATCTGTCCTTAGGGAAAGATTTATAACTTAATAAGCTCCAAACATATAAGCAACAGGTAAAATGTATCACTACATCTTCCTGGGGGTTCTGGGATTTTAGCATTTAAAGAAAAAGAAAATTAAAAAAAAAAAAAATGAAGCCAATCAGAGAATTACAGACAATAAATACTGGAGAGCTGTAGGGGAGGAGTTGCCGTTGCAAAAGACAGCCCTGGGACTTTCTTCATTCTCCTGAAATCAAAATCGTGTACCAGGCCAAGCGCGGTGGCTCACACCTTTAATCCCAGCACTCCGGGAGGCCAAGGCGGGTGGATCGCTCAAGGTCAGGAGTTCGAAACCAGCCTGAGAAAGACCAAGACCCCATCTCTACAAAAAATAGAAATAAATTAGCTGGACAACTAAAAATATATCGAAAAATTAGCTGGGCATGCTGGCACATGCCTGTAGTTCCAGCTACTCGGGAGACTGAGGCAGGAGGATCACTTGAGCCCAGGAGTTTGAGGTTGCTGTGAGCTAGGCTGATGCCATGGCACTCACTCTAGCCTGGGCAACAGAGTGAGACTCTGTCTAAAAAAACCCAAAAAACCGTATGCCTACCTATACCTAGCTACCCTCCTTTGCCTGTGGGAAAGTCCAGTTCTTACTTCCCATAAGGAGCAATATTAGTAAATGGATTTCAATCATAGGAAAGAAACTCCTCCTGGACCTTACTGAGTGAGGACATTTGAGAAGCAGTAATCAAAAAAGGCAGAAACTGAAGTGGGATGTTAAAAGGCCTTTCAGAAAAACAAAACAAAACAGAAAATGTCTATTTTACTTGAGTCCTCTCAAAATCAACACTAACAACTAAAAATACATTTAAAACTTGCTATGTACAATTCATTGAGAAAAACCATCAAATACCAGATGCAAATGATGATGCAAACCTTTGAGAAATCTAAAACCATTCACCTCCCTCTGTCACACTCAAGAGGGACAGAGACCTCCAGCAGGGATGCCTGCAGCCCAGTGGCTTGGGAATTAAAGGGCTCCACTTTGAGCCACACCCATTTCTAAAATACTAAAAACCTAGGAGAACTATATCCCGGAGCAAAGAAAATAGCAGATTTTGTTGAAAGGGTATTTGAAGTTACTATCCAAAATAAAAGCTATCATGTCCTCAACCCAGCCATGTTCCCATTCTCACACTACCCTTAGTTAGAAGTTGACACCATTCAAAGATGATATTATTAGCCAGAAAAGAATCAATATGGTGCTTATGATTAAGTTCTTTCAAAAATAATAAGGGACATAGATACATTGATTGTAGGCGACACATATTTGTGAGAATATGAAGGCAGAGAAAACCTATGGCAGAGACATCAGTATAACAGTAGTTACAGAACACAGCAGTTATAACAACAACAATTAAAAGATAATTTGCCCAAGGAAACAAAGGAAAAGTTAAGCAAAAGCCCTTCATTTAAAAAACATAAAGATTTAAAAAAAGCTGAAAGTAACTTTTTGTACAAGATTTACAAGGTTTTAACTAAAGGATTATTAAACAGTCACAGTTGAAAAGGGGGCTGAAAGGTACCAAGCAGAAAGAAGATGGAAAATAAAAGTTATTACAGAGCTGAAAACCATATTAGAGAGGACTAAAATGTAATAATGTGACGAAGAACACGTTCAGAAACATGGAGGATAGAATGGAAGCAACAATCCCGACATAAAAAGAACAAAGATACTTAAGTAATTGTAGAGAAGAAACATGAAAGATGGACTACATTGATTCAATATACTATCCATGTAATTGGTGCTTTAACAATAAAGCAACACATGGTGTCAGGAAAGTGTTTTACAATAAAGTCTTAGATCTGTAGATTAGAGGTTAGACTACTGTACACCTAGGGAAAATGGCTCTAAATTATTAATTCCAACCATATTTTGGAGCATTTACTGACCTTCAGGGATAAGGAGAGAATTCCAAGCAGAAACAAAGCAAGGTCTTTACAAGGGTGAAAAAAATGAAATTAGTGTCAGATTTCTTGGCAACATCAATCACTATTAGAAGATGATAAGGCAAGGTCTATGAAGTTTGTGTAAAAGAAAGTGTAACCAGCATTGTCACTTTTAGCATGCAAGAGAAAATAGCACTCATGAACCCCTATTATAAATGTATCCTTTGAAGGTCAAAATGTGTGTCTGTTAAAACACACACACACACACACAAAAGAAAATGAAAGATAAAATCCAGCCATTTAGGAAATTAATCAAAACCAAGAACTCAGGAATGGGGAAGCCATGTTAAAGAGTAGTGGTAAGTGATCACTGAAAGTAGAGCTAAGATATAACCCAGGTAATTATGGTAACAGACTAGAATGCACATGAGCAATGTAAGGATAATACTGTTACTATATTAATAAATGTGGATGGGCAGGTAAGAGGAGATGAGAGAGTGTCCTTATATCCTTCTCCTTCATAGCACATCTTATCTAAAGTTGAAATGCAAAGTTTAAAAACATAAAAATCCTATTTTGAAATCTGGAGTTAAAATAGATAATGATTCAGCATCTTAAAATGGGTCCATAATCCTTTATCTTAACCTTGACTCGCATCCTGTCTTGGACTGATGGGTTGACGCTGACGTGTTCAGGAGGAAAAAGCACAGTGAGCAAGTAGCCCAGCAGAAGCCCACCAGCTCCCCTCCCCCATAAACCAGAGAGATGCTGGGGAGGTGGGAAGGGGTTTGAAACACCAAATTAATACCCCCAAAGACAGTGAGTGAAACTTTAAAGAATTATTTAGGTTATTTTGAAGGATTTTTCCAGGTTGAAATAAATTTGGTTTTAGTTTGCCTAACGTGGTGTTCGGGGTTAATGTTGGATCCCTGAGTTAAAGATGTCGCATAAGGCACTATGGCTTAAAGGAAACTGTCCTAATCCATATATGAGTGATTTAAATCTGTAGGATTAAACCTGATTTTCTTATGACGTACTAGTCTTGGAAAATAGCGAAGACCCCAGAAGTCAGTGAAAGCAGGTTAGGAGACTTTGCAACACTATTCACCATCGGCCGTGGAAGTTAAGTATAGACATGCAATCTCTTTCTTCTTTTGGAGCGGGGTATTATAGGAGTCCACACTCACAGCCTACTCATTAAACTTAAGAATGAGCCAGCACTTGGCACACCACTTTTAAAAAGTGATCAGATACCTAAGCAAACTTGCGAGGTTTCTAATTTCCATTCCAGTTCCTAACAACAACAAAAGACCTACTTTCTTCAGCTAGACATCTGTAACATTTTATCATCTTTTGTGCTAAATAAAAATAGAAAATGTCTAGAAAAATACGTAAACTATGGATAAAAAATGGTCTAAAAGTGGAAAAGCAAGGAAAAATTATATATAAATATCCAATTATATCTAAATATCTAAATATATCTAAATATCTAAAATATCTAATTATATAAATTATATATAAGTATCTAATTATAAATTATATGTAAGTATAAATGTATAGATATGGCATTTAGTATATATTTTACATATTGTATATTTATAACAAATTTATATATAATATAAATATAAATACCTGTTATTTCACTTATTTAATATAAAAATGATAATCTGATAAATTTAGTTTCCTTAAAATGTGAAGAATCAGTGAAAAAAATCAAAGGAAAATATTTTCAGAGATTTTTGTAAAAACAAAATCATTGAAAAGATTTTTGTGTGAAGGGGGAAATAACTTGGAAAGTTCATTTGTTTATTTCTCCTCAGACACTAGCATTCATGTGATCAAGCTCACTGAGATGCTTAATGATCATCTTTAATGATAATCCTGATCTAGATTAAAAATGAGAATAAATAGTAATTGCTCAATCTGAGAGCCTTTGGCGTCCCCTGGCTCCAGGATGAGATGATGGGGCCACATGAAAAGAGCTCAACACAGGCATCTGTCCCCTGTGGAGCATTCCAAATGCTGGGCTCAAGCCACATGCCCCCTTAGATTTCAGCAGTAATCACAGCTAAGGAAATCAACATTCTACAGTCATTACCCACAATTCCCAAACCCTTCACAGCAGCCTGAGAACCATTTCGTATTTCATTGGGGTTAAGTGAAATTAATCTAATGTGCTGCCTATTCTTTAAAAACCTTCCCTTGGATTCCATTCAGAGACCTTTCCTGAGTCTTCTCTCTTTGGACAGGTGGAAAATTCTGGTGATCCCTGGCTCAAAGGTAGAAATTCACAGAATATATCCTATTTCGACTCCATCTACCTGGTCATGGCAACAATGACAACCGTTGGCTTTGGAGATGTGGTAGCCAAGACATCCTTAGGACGGACTTTCATCATATTCTTCACCCTGGGGAGCTTGGTGAAGACTGTTTTCAATGTCTTTTGAATATAGCTCCATAAAGCAGAATGCATTTGGTTAATGGTAATAAATAAAGCAATGCAGGGTTGAGAGTGAATGTTGCATTATTCAGAGCAGGTGTCAAGTGAAAATGAAAAGGTGCACGGGTCCTGTATTGTCCAAACTGCATCCCCTGCAGGACCTGATGCAATTGCTCGGTTGCCAGGGACCCAGGCAGCATGGTGGCCGGAGGGCAGACTTTCCTCATTAGGCTCTATGCTGATTGGAGCAGCTGTCTCTATCTTCCTTCATCTCTTCCTATCAGGTTAAGTCTTTCTTCTAAAGAGGAAGGGCATTGAGATTGGATCTGAAGAGATCACTTCCTTCTAGCCCAAGGAGTAGGCTCTCACCAAACCCGTATTAAACGTTAGAGGAGTGAAGTCTGTGCTTGGTTCAGAATTGTAGAAAAGGTAGAGGAAGCCGCCTTTTCTTCCACTGCAGGGAGTGGCCTTGCTGCCTGTCTTCGCTTTCATCCTTTCGAAACCCAGAAAAGAATTTTACTAAATCTTAACCAAACCCCGAGGCTGAAGTAAGGAAGAAAGATGGGGTCCCTTTGAACCTGCAGTTCACTCTCATGCCCCTCTAGAATGAAAGAAAGTTTTCCGTAGCTTCTTTCTCCTTACTAATCTCGGAATTTTGAAGTATTCGTCAAAATGATGAAACCTAAAGTTTTGTCTGCTGATCGTTTTAGGTACTATTTGCAAACTACATCCCTGAAATGGTGGAACTTTTTGCAAACAACAAGAAATACACCACTTCCTATGAAGTGTTCAAAGGGAAGAAGTAAGTAGCTTGTCAAGTGTGATTCCTTCACTTTGAGATATTCTGTTAGTCACATTATGTCATTCTAAACAGCTATTGCCTGGCCTAGCTACATAACCAAATGTGAGCAAGGTCCTTCATTCACCTAGAGCTGTGCTAAAATAAATACCATAAGAAGCTGTTATTTGCTACTTGATATAAATTACTATATAGATAGTAATTAGATGTTCATGAGACCAGTAAATCAGCTAAAATGATGGATAATGCCATAATTCCCTGTCAATAAGTATTACTAATTATGGTACTACTTTCATATTCCTTATCATTCCCTAGTCACTTATAGCCACCACTTATTGTCGTACTCATGCTCATCATGTGGTTAAAGCATGCCTAGCTTTCAACAATGGATCAAATCAAAGCCACAGTTCAAATTTATTAATTAATTAAAAATAAAATTAATTAAAAAATTAATTCATGGTTCAAATGAATTAATTTCATTCAGTTCTCTTTGCCAAAACTCCCCTCCTCCGAATCATGGGACTAATTGGTGGCCTGGGATTTGCTAGAGTGAGAAGCAAGTTCTATCCTGTCTTCTACAAGGCCTCCTAGATTATTGATGTTGCTTATACCACAGACACATGCTCCCTATTTCTCTGTGGATTCAGGTTACCTTAGTTTTCATTATGCTTTTCCGTATCTAAGGAGAAAAGAATGGATTGGCGATCTTAAACTCTCGATGTGATTCTTTTTAAATTCAGTCCCATCTGCTATAGATGAAAGAGACACAAAGGAGAGGAACTCCCACGGAGTGATCTCTTAACTGGAGAAAGACCATTCTTGACCCTAGGAGTGTGAAGAGGAAAAGGAAACATATAATGAAGTGAATGAAAAATAAATAATGAGAAGCAATGAAATTAACTAGATAAGCCAAAGTCTGGTCTCCTTCATCCCAGGAAAGGCACAGAGTAAATCATCCAATAATGCCCAGACAATTTAAGGCTAACTTAGGCTAAAATGATGTTTTCAGTATGCTTTAAATGACTAATGGGGGGGGGGGGAAATAGCTTCTTTAAACACATTAATCCTAAGAAAACTATTCACCACAAAAACTATGTGCATAGATTCCTGCACCTGTCCTAGATGTCTCTCAACTGGGATCACTTTTTTGGAACTACTAGGTAATTTTTAGATGTGGAAGATAAACTGAAACAACCTGGCATGTGGTGCCACCTCAGCCAGAGCACTTGGCAATGGAAAAATTGATGCACCACTTCAAGCCTCAGATCCTCAATGAAAAAAAAAAGGCTATACAAGGCAATCGGAAATCAACTGAAAAGTCATTTATAGGTTACAAATAAATATGAAAGCTCTAGCAATGATGATAGTTCTTGTCTTCCTAAAAAGCTAAGTTGTAATTCAAATTTTTGGGATCGTACCCTCCTTGAGATGAGACAGAAGACTGCAGACATCTGATGCCTCCTTTGTGCACTTGAGATGCAGCCCTTGTCGTGTTTCTGTGTTTAAAATCTGGGTGGTTGGAATACGAGATTTGTCTAAAACCAAGTTTAAGCTGATTTGTTCATCTCCAAGTCCTGGTGGGAAGATCATCTATTCCTCAGGTGATCCACTCGCGTGCTCTTGCCACCTAGGTTCATCGTGGTCTGTGGGAACATCACCGTGGACAGTGTCACTGCCTTCCTGAGGAATTTTCTCCGTCACAGGTCAGGGGAGATGAACACCGAGATTGTTTTCCTGGGAGAGTAAGTATATCTGTATGGCTCGTGGGTTCTAAGTGAATACCTGAGATGATACGCATTAATTTTTTTTGTTTCAAAATATTAAGGGGATGCAAATGTTTTTGTTACATGGATGTCTTTTGTAATGTTTAGGTTGGGGCATTTAGTGTGCCCATCATCCGAACAGTGTGCATTATACCCGTTGGGTAGGTTTTTACCCCTTCCCTCACCCTTCCGCCCAGCTAGATTTCCAATGACCTCTACATCTCATTATGCCCACGTGTGCCCATTTATTAGCTACCAATTTATTAGAGAGTGCATGTGGTGTTTGCTTTTCTATCCCTGAGATACTTCACTGAGAATAATGGTCTCCAATTCCATCCAAGTTGCTGCAAAAAACATTATTTCATTACCTTTTATGGCTGAGTAGTATTCCATGCTGTGTATATTGCATATATATACACACACATATATGCATATGTCTACATATATGCATATATATGTATATGTGTGTACATATATTTATGCATATATACCACGTTTTCTTAATCCACTCATGAATTGATGGGCACAGGTCGATTCCACATCTTTGCGATTGTGAATTGTGTTGCAATAAACATTTGGGTGTAGGTGTATTTTTAATAAAAAGACTTATTTATTTTAGGTAGCTCCCCAGTAGTGGGATTGCTAGGTGGAATGGTAAGTCCACATCTATTTGTTTGAGGAAACTCCATCCTGTTCTCCATAGAAGTTGTACTAATTTTCAGTCCCACCAATGGTGTGTAAGTGCTCCTTTCTCTCTGCATCCACACCAGAATCTATTGTTTTTTGACTTTTTAATAATGGCCATTCTGACACAGGGGTAAGGTAATTAATATCTCATTGGAGTTTAAATTGAATTTCCCTGATGATTAATGGTGTTGAGCATTTCTTAATATGTTTGTTGGCTATTTGTCTTATCTTCTTTTGGAAAACTTCTGTTCATATAATTTGCCATTTTCTAATGGGTTTATTTGTTGTCTTGCTTATTTGTTTGAGTTCTTTGTAGATTCTGGATATTAGCGCTTTATCAGGTATATAGTTTGCAAATATTTTCTCCCATTCTGTAGGTTGTCTATTTACTCGGTTGATTATTTTCTTTGCTATGCAGAAGCCTTTTAATTTAATCAAGTCCCATTTATTTATTTTTTGCTGTTGCTATGTTTGCATGAATATTTTTAAAGGATGGAAATTACCCTTGTAATATTTATAGAAAATTTAGGAAATAATGATGAACTAAGAGAAAGAGAAAAGCAATTTCATGACCAAATTTTACCTCTGCAGATATTTTAGAATATACTTTGCCAGATGTTTTTCTGCGTTAGTACTAATATTATTTCTGTGATTCTCTGTTATTTGGTATTTAGTTTACTCTACACTTACTATTATCATACATGGCCTTAATTTTGTGCACAAGTTTGGCCCATGTCATAATTGCTATTCTGTTAATTTTCAGAATTAGAAATGTGAAGTTCAAATAGATGCAGAAAGGATTGTTCTTAGTGGTGTATTTGTTCCATGCAGTTTACCTTTCTGCTAGCAGAATCCAAGTCAAGTATTCTGTTAAATACTGGTAAATACATTTTTAACGTAAAAAGATTTTTAAGTATAGTTTACATATACAAAATATTTTCTTATTGTTTTATTTTATAATTTTTAGTTTTAGTTCTTAGTGAGATTGAATAAATTTCTATTTCTCACTGTGCTTTTCTTTTTGAAATTCCTCTTTATTTCTTTTAGCTTCTTTCATTAGGAGGTTATCTGTTGCTTTATTGACTTTTAAGCACTCAATATATTTTGATATTAGCCCTTTTATGTTATGTATTATATATATTTTCTTCTTCTACTTTTAATTTTGTTTGTGCCTTTATTTTAATACAGAATTATTTGATTTGCATGTACCCTAAGCCACCAACTTGCTTTTCTGATATTCATAGGTGTTTGTGTTCTAGAATTCGGTGGATATTTTTCTAGCATTTTTGTGTTTTCATATTGAAAATTTTAATATTTAAGCTCCCTGGAATTTATTTTGGATCATGTGGAGAAAATTAGCTTCTTTCTATTTCTCAAGTAATTAATCAGTTATCTAAACATCATTCACTCAATAAGTCAGCCAGATTCAAAATGACATTTTCGTCTTACACATGATTGTATGTGGGATCCCCTCAACCTTCATGCACGTTGTACTTGAGCACTCTGTACTTTCACATTATGAGCTGTCCAATCCATCATAAACTTGGGCTCTTGTGTATGCAATAACCAATAGCACTTTGAACTACTTTATGATGCTATTGCTAGATAGCCAACAGTTCTCTTTCGGTATCATGCAGTCTTTTCAGCAATTTTTGCATTCTTTAAATCCTTTTTTAGAAAATGGTAAGCTAAAAAAAAAAGTTCTAAAACTAGTGATAAGAAGCTAATTATTATCATCCAATTGAGACAAATGGAATCTAATAAATTAGATTTATGGAAAGTGATATTTTATCTACTGTTACATTTTTATAAACTAATGTGGCTTATTGCATATACCTTGCTTCCCTGAAAACAAGACAGGGTCTTATATTTATTTTTAGAGGCTTATTTTCAGAGGATGTGTTATTTTTTTTTAAGTATGGTACAACAATCTACATTTACTCAAATACAGTTAAGTCGTCTTCTTCTGGAACATCATCATAACTCTCCAAACCCTGAATTCCATCCTGAATTTCTTGCGACTCTATTTCCTTTAGAACCATTGGCCCCAATCTCTCATGTCGAGCAATAGAGCTCTCCTGGGGCAGATGAGAAGGGCTGCTCATCTTCTTTACTGCTCCACAACGAAATGCATGGGTTGTGCAGATGCGCTGCGTAGCCACGCCCATCGCTAGGTCTTATTTTCGGGGTAGGGCTTCTATTGTGCTAATGCTTAGAAATCCTGCTAGGGCTTATTTTATGCGTAGGTCCTATTTTCAGGGAAACATGGTACTTGTCCAGGTAATGAATGAATTTTTTTTTTTTTAAATGGCACAAAATGTTGGAAATATCTCTCTAGAATTGTGGCAATTACACCTATAATCTAATGACTCCAACATTTACACCCTCCCCCAGACATTCTCTGTGGCTCCGCATTTACACAGCGCATTGCCTATTGGCTATTTCCACCCTAGTGTTACAAAGACAGCTTCACAAAGACACTTTTTCCCTCCTGAATTTCTATAAAGTTCACTTTACTGTTTTGTTTTGTTTTTTCTTTTTGCTCTTTTACTGTGTATTCATACTGCTGCTCTTGTGTCTTCTGCCTCTGGATCTGGGCTGGACTGTGACTTTATTTGATAAATAAAGCACAGAAGATGTGACACTTTGCTACGGCAGGCCTAGCCTTTAAGAAGACAGGCAGTTTCAACTTGGCCACGTGGCATCACGTAAAAAGTACCTTGCTGGGGAGATGGCCCAGGACAGCTCTCAGCCGTTAAAGCCACGTAGCCAAAACAACAATTGTGCCTGTGAAGCTGTTTGGGACATTCCAGCTCCCAGCCAAGCTCCCAGGTGAAAATACCCACAAGGATGGCCCCAGTCAACGCAATATAGAACAGGAGCATCACCTGGATGAGACTATCCAACCCACAAAATCATGAAAGTAATATTTTATTGCTGTTCTAGGTCAACAAATTCTGGAATGATTTGTTTCACAGAAATGGATAACTGATACAAAAACTGGTACTGGGAGTGGGGTCTTCTCACACCAGAAGCCAAAATGTGGCCTTTTTGCGTGGAACTGGTCATAGGCAGAGGCTGGAAGAGGTTGCATAGAGACTGCTGGTAAAGGCCAGAAAAGCAATCAGCAAATCGCTGTTGCGTAGTAGAGGGAGAGCAGCCCACGTTCCCATGGCGGAATTTTGTAAGGCCATCACCCACAGCAACACGGAAGACAGAAGATGCACCTACTGAAACTAGGAAGCTGGCTGAGGAAATTTCCCAAAGGAATATTGGGTGTCACTTATTTCAGTCATGTCTGCATGATGAAATATTATAGGAAAATGGAGCCAAAGAAGACATTCTTCAGTTTTCAAGCAGAACTTGGAAGAAACACAAAGGGCCCAGAACAGTCTCCCAAACAGGCCAAAAAGTTTCAAAGGGGAAAATGACCTCAAGGGGAAAAACCAAATCCAGGGTGCAACGCATAACACGTGATCTAAGAGTCCAGATGTAGTCAAGGGTGCAGCCGCGAAACCCTTTGTTACAAACTCGGGAAGATTTAACGTGAGGACTCGCAGACACTCTCGGTCAGGCGAACGGGCTTCAAAGAAGCTTAAAGGCATTCTTTGCAGAAAGAAGCCTGACATTCTCAAATGCAAAGAGAATCTGCCTCTAAGAAATCATGGAGATGACTTGCAGGGCATGACGTGAATCTCAGTATGATTTATAGAAAAAATTCTCAAGGCTTTAAAAAAAGTTTTGCTGGGAACAGTCCCGCTGGCTTGAAGTAAAAGGGACAGAGACAGTTAGTTCCAAATGAGAAGAAATAAATGGCTCTGAGCTCCCAACATAGCGGAGGAGGAGATCAAGGAGGGGAAGGCACTCAAGTACAAACAGAGCTTTTTTTTTTAGGGAAAGGGGAAGGATGATCACTCAGAGGGCTGGAGGGCAGAGACAAAAATCAAGAAGAACCGTGGATTAGTTTGAGAGGACAGAATGGGACCATAATCAAAAAAAACACTTTCTGCCCCTGCGGTGGGATAGATTTCAGAATTGCCAAGGACCAGTGACTTCTCTGCGCCTCCATTGCCACACCCACCCCTTTTGATTGAGGGTGTCGGTTGCAATTTTTCTGTCCCTGTTGGTGGCATGATGGGACGGTGGCTGTCAAGGTGAGGTCTTGAGTTCTCAGGTCTTTCAGATCAGAATGAGCTATGCCTGAGCCAGGTCCAGGTCTAGGCCTGATCCAGATGACAAGATCCAGGGCCATAAATTGATGCTTATAAAGAGATGAGACTTTGGGAGGAAAATGTGGGAGTATTTTGTACAAGGGGGGGGGGGGACGTGAATTCTCACGGCCAGGGGGCAGGCTGCGGTAGACTGTTTCCTCTTTATACAGATAGATGGTCCCAGATTGACCGAGCTTTGACTTAGATTTTTTTGACTTTACAATGATGCGAAAGCAATGTGCATTCAGTATGCACCATACTTCCAGGGCCAATACAACTGTTTAATTTTTCGCTTTCGGTATAGTGGTAAATAAATGACATGAGATATTCAATACATTATCATTAAATAGTCTCTGTGTGAGATGATTTTTTTCCAGCTGTTGGCTAATGTGAATGTTCAGAGCATGTTTGAAATAGGATAGGCTAAGCTCTGATGTTGGGTAGGTTGGGTGTTTTAAAGACATTTTTGACTTATCGTATTCTCAACTCATGATGTGTTTGACAAGATGTAACCTCATTACGAGTCAGGGAGCACCTGTATTCTGCTCCTCCCACCAAAAGTATTCTCCCTTCTGTTGGATCTATACTGGCCTTTTGACTCATCTTAACCAATAAAATATGCACAAGTGACAGTGCGCCCCTTATGACCAGCCCTTAAGAGGCCTAACAGCTTCTGCTTTCTAGTTTCTTAGAGCCCTGAAATATATAAATACAGACACACACACACACACACACACACACCCCTCAGCTACTCTGATAGAGAAAAAGGCCCATCTAGCTGCCAGCTGTTGCAGATGTTCACCTGAGACAGCACACACGTAAATGATGCTATCTTGGGTGTTCTTAGCCCACTGAAGCTCTCAGCCAAAGGCAGTCATCTGAGCTACTCCGACAAAACCACGTGAAGCAGAAGTGTCACCCAGCTGAGCCCAGCGAAACGACGGAATCCAGGAAATAATGACTTCTTGTTATTTTACATGTCACAAAGATCTTGTAAGATTTTATGCAAAAAATAGAAAAATGATGCAGAAATCATAATATTTCTTTCTTTCTTTGCTTGTTTATCACTCGCACAAAACAAGATTCAAGATACTGTGCTGTGAAATGTCACAAAAGTGAAATATTAACTTAAAAAAAAATCAGACAACTTAGTTGCACACAGCAAAAACTAGCTACGGCTAAATTAGGCAGAAAACATATGTAAGTAAATGTTGTACAGCTTCCAAAACCTCCAGTAGATCCAGATAACTAGCCTTGGAAATACACAACAATAATACACAGCAATCATAATGTGGTGCTTCTTCGCTTGAGTCATTTATATCCTTACCATGCATGAGTGGGCACGTAAATGTTGATTTTCTTAGCATTCTTTATCCCGACTGCATATGTCTTACATACTTTGTAAGTGTGATTTTTGCACAAAAAAATTTTAATGAGAACTTTCTCGAGTTGACAAAAGAAGTCAGTTTTCAGATGGGAAAGGTGCAATAATGTTGGTCATGATAAATGAAAATCACGTACACATACACTTACCTGAAACGTGAAAATCAAAGCATAGAGATAAAGAGAGACGTGCATGTGAATTTTGACATAATAGAGAAAGGACACCTAATTTGGCAATTGTTAGAGGACCAAGAAAATCAGAACTGGCACCCAGAAGAAGGCACTATTCAAGAGAGTAATACATGAACATAATTTATACATGAAAGAGCAAAATACTTATCATGAAATATTTATCCCTTCCTCCCTTTCCCCACTCCTACTGATCAGAGATAACTGCCCTTGGCTCTTTTAGATTTAATATTTATTCCAACTTTAAATCCAAATTTTACCACTTTTTTGATTCCTCAGTTGTAGATAGTATGTATTAACCACCGAATATTGCAAATGAGGATTGTTCAACATTCTACACTACTTCCCTTCCTTCCATTGTTCCAACATAGTTATCTTTGAATATGTACTTACAATAACAATCAGTGTTTATGCCATTATGGCTAATAAATATTGTTCCTTGAAGATTCAGGTAGTATATTATGCTAACAGTATATTTCCTAAAAATTATTTTTAATCCTTAATGATTGCCTCCTTTTATAATATGTTTATCATATATGATATATTCCATAAATACATAATGCATGGTAACAAATATTTTCTACTTTCCCCAATGGTAAATAATCCAATAGGAGCAAAAGTTCAGTAAGAAATTTCCAAGAGTTGTACGTGGGTCATTGGAGTACAGAAAAAAATATACTAGATCCTATATTTTTAAGATGTTAATAGCAAGGTAATAATTAAACACCATGTTTAAACCCGTTTTTGTCCCCAAACATAACTCAAAAGGAAAATTATAAGGAATTAAAATATGCACTAAGATGAATGATTATAAAGTGCACACCCATGTAACCACCGCTCAAATCAAGAAATACAGTAGTCCTCTCTTATGTGTGGTTTCCGTTTTCACATTTTCAGTTACCTGCAGTCAAACACAGGTGGAAAATTGGTAGGTACAGTACAAATATGGTATTTTAAAAGACAGAGAGACCACATTCACATAAATTTTATTACAGTATATTGTTATAACTTCTATTTTATTATGAGTTATTGTTGTTAATGTCTTATGGTGCCTAATTTATAAATTTAACTTTATCATAGGTATGCATGTATAGGAAAAAGCACAGTACTGTATGTATAGGGATTGCTACTATCAATGGTTTCAGGCATCTGGTGGGGGGCTTGGAGCACATCCTACCGGGGTGGGGGGGGGACTACTACGTTCCATTGCCATCACACCAACGTCACCCTCCCCCCACTACAACCTTATCTTTAGTCCCTAGAGGTCACTACAATTCTGACTTTGTATCTTACAATTTTCAATCGTTTTATCTCCTGTGTTTAAATATAATATTATTTAGCATTTTAAAAGCTTAAACCTATATAATGGGATATATATTTGTTAAACTCAATACTATGTATGGCAGATTCATCCATTTTTGCAGCTGGATACAGTGGCACTTATTTTCATTGCTGTGTGGTACGGCATTCCATTATATGAATACACTACAATTTTTCTTAATCCTATTCTACTTTTGATGGCATTTCCTCCCATATGTTGGCTATTATAAAGAATGGTGCTGTGCAAATTTCTTGTATACGTATCCTGACACACAGAAGTAAAATCGCTGGGTAATAATGTTTAAATATCTTCCTGTGAAAGAACTGTCAGTTCTCCAAAATGGTTTTACGGATCTGCAAGTACTTCACCAGCAACCCTGGGTTCCTCTCACCCCGCGGCCTTACTAACACATGGAAGAGTAACTCCGCCTCCTATCTAACACTTAGAAATATCAGTCTTTTTAATTTTAGCCATTCCTGTGGGTAATATTTTTATAGGATAGTAGTATCCCATTGGGGTTTCAATTCACATTTTTCTGCTTACTAATGAGACCAAGCATTCTTTCTCATTCATAAGCCATTTCGACTCTCTCTCATACAAAATAACTACTACATTATCTTGCCCATTTTTATGCTGTATCATTCATCTTTTCCTTATTTATTCAAGACAATGTGTGATATGAAATTTTCCCAGTTACATACGATTCTATTAATTTAATATTCAAAAATCCACCAACTTAAAGTTTTATGCCAGTTTTTATTAAATTTGCCCCCATTCAACCCTTTTTTCTAGTTCTCTTTTTGCATCTCTAATTATCACTCCCATTTCCACTATTTTCTTATTGCCAAAAGTAAAACTGTTAAATTTTCCTTAAATGCAGATCTGCCAGCGACCAATTATTATTACTTTTTAAATGTAGAGATGTCTTTATTTTCTCTTCATTCTTGAAAGGTAATTTCGTTGATACAGAGTTATTATATAAACTGGCGGTTGTTTACTTAGAAATGATGAAGGTATTAGTCCATCGACTTCTGACTTTGTCACTATTAAGTCTGTAAAAACTATCTTCTTAAAAGCTGTCTTAAAAGATATGTTTTACTTAATATTAAAGTAAGCTATACTTTTACTACGATGTATATAGATGTTAATTTCTATCAGCTTATCATGATTAAGATTTGTAAATCTTGTCAAGTCTCTGGATTGATGTCTTTCATCATTTCTGGAAGATTGTCAACTATCTCTTCAAATATTGCTTGTGTCACCATTTTTTCCCTCCTCTTCTGTAACTCCAATTACAGTATAAGTATTTTAGGCCTTTTTTCCGGACTGTTCCAATTAGATTTCTTACTCTCTCTTTCAGATTTACTTCCCCTTTTGTTATGTCTCTGTGCTGCATTCTGACCTAGCTTATGGGATCCTAGTTCTCTTTGTGTGATTAATCTACTTATAAACCCATCCATTGAGTCTTTACCTTCAGTTATCTTATGATTTAGTTCTAGAATTTATATTTGTTGTCTTATCAGATCTGCTCTATTTTTACAGTTCCTTGCATTTCCATGCTTACCTTTTTATTCATTTCAACCAAATAAGTATAATTATATTGCCTGTGTCCAATAATTCAATGTCTCAAGTCTCTGGTTTTGTTGTCTATTGCTTCTGGTAGATATTGCACACTGTCTTGTTTTGTTGTGTGCCTTATTGTTTTAGATTGTGTGCTGATTCTTGAATTGCTAAATTATTTGTAGAAACAATTTGTAACCCAGAAAGATAGTATCTTCTTTCAGAGAGCATATTTATTTGCATCTGTGAAGTACATGGGGCACTTCTGTCTCAAGACTATCTTAATCCAAGTTCAATGCTTGAAGTTTTCTGTATCACCCAGGTGACAAATTGAGAGGGTGAAAGTCGATTTAATACCTAGTCTATTTAATTTTGACCTTCATCTTTGCTTGTATTCCTTTGTCATGCCAGTTTAGAGTTTTAAGGGGTTATCAAACACTTCCTTTTATATGTCAGGGGAGCTAGATTTTATTTTTATCCCTTTGCTATATGAGACCACAAAAGTGCTAGCTCAGTTTGGTAACTGCTTCTTCTGAATTACTGAATGCCTCCAGGGAAAAGCAATTGGACTTAACCCCTGAGTTTATATATATATATATATATATATATATATATATATATATATTTCTTAGATTTTTAGCTTGGTAGTTTTCATTGTCTGGTTATATCTTTGAGGATTTCTTAGGAGATGTTTTTTATACTTCATGTAGCTTTTTCATATATCTTCAGTAGGAGATTGGCTGAAGTTACCTAATTTATTATTCCTGAAAGCAGGAGTCTTTAACTTTATTAATATGTTTTGTATGCAAATCTCTTCTCCATATATTCTGATGATCATGTGCACACTGAATGCAAATGTTTTAAGGGAAAAGGGGAAGTTTCACCCAAAAGGACTGATGATTTCAGAGTATTTCAATATATTTCTACGGATGGTGGGCCAGATAATAAAAGTGTCTTACAGGACATTAAAGGATTTGATCTTAAGGAAGATGATTTTCTCTAAGTCAGTTCTGAATTCTTATAGTATTTTGAGCAAAGGGATGACATGATCAGATTTTTAGTTTTCTTCTCTGGATGTTGGAAAACTAGAATTGGACTTATCATAATTTTTATAATTTCTTCTTTACCCAAGAGATTTTTAGTAGCCTATATTTTAAAATTTCTAAATATAAAAGTATTTTTAATTTTTCTTTTGATTATTAATTTTTAAGTTAATTGCATAGTGATTAATGAGAGTAATCTGTACAATAGGTATTTTTTGCAATGTGTTGAGGCTTTCTTTTCTTTTTTTTTTTTTTTTTTTTTTTTTGGAGCAGTCAGAATACACACATTTATTGATTAACATCACCATCTTTTATATGCATGGTTCATGGCACCCCCAAATAGTTACAATAGTTACATCAAATATCATGATCAGAGATCACCATAACAGATATAATAATAATGAAAAAATTGAAATATTGTGAGCATTATCAAAATGTGACACATAGATACCAACTGAGTTTTTAGAAACATGGTGCTGATGGACTTGCTTGATCCAGATTGCCACAAACCTTCAATTTGTAAAAAACACAATATCTGCAAAGTGCAATAACATGAGGCATGCTTGTGTATGATTCCAAAACCTAACCTTCCCTTTTGATGCTACAGTTGTAAAGAATCAGCGCATTGTCACCGTTGGCAATGGTTTCTGCAATTTTTCAAATTTTGAGCTTAGAGTTGTCCACAATTTTGAAAGTGAATACAGAGGGTAGAGGCTTTCTTTTCTTGATGGTCAAGTAAATTATCATTTTGATAAACACTTTTGTGCTCTTACAAAAATTGGATTCTTTAAATGTTTGCATAATTTATAAATATCAGGCTTGTATGTTCAAAATCCATAATATTTTTTTTCTTCTTGATCTATCAATAATTGAAATAGATGCATTAAAATTTCTTCTTGTAGTGGCAAATTTAATTTCTCCATCTGGTTTTGTCCATGTTAACATCATATACTTAGAACCTATTTTTAAAAAATTATAGTTGCTGTAAAATTCTATGCATTTTCAGTAATTTAATTGCTTTGATTATATAGTAAACGTCCTCGCCTTTAGTAAACCCTCTTTTAAAAATGGTATTAATTTGATTTGTATGTTTTCACATCAGTGCGAGGGGTTCTATTAAATGCACTGAATAAGTATAACAGTCTCTAAAGCCAGAGTCAACCATCTTTTTTACATCTTTGCCACTAAATTCTTTTGTCCAGGGTCCCTCCTTCTTTGGAATTGGAGACTATATTTAAGTGCTACTTGGCCTATACAACTTTTATTTGTGGGTCTGCAATGAAGTGGGAGGATCTGAGGCGAGTTGCGGTAAGATCTAGTTCTTTTTCTCCTGTTGGTTTTCCTAAGCTGCAACCATTGAGGTGATAAGGTTGCATTGCTCTTTGAAAACATATCATTTTAAATTCTCTAACTGGAGGGAAAATATGACTTCCTCAATCTTCAAAACTGACCACAAAGGAAGTGTAATCGTTGACTTCCAAATCTTCCTTGAAAAATATCAAGTAGACCTCACTGTTTACCTACATTTGTATTTAAATGATTTATTTCACTAAAGTCTCTATTTATCTAGATTGGTTTTATTTTATCAGTCTAAGGGACCTGAAAAAGTTAGGGGTAGCAAAAGTGTGCTTGATCTTACCACCCACACAGGATTCTTGCTGGAAGACAGATTTCTAAGAGTCCATAAGCTTAACCCAACTTCACCTCCTACACACACTCATATGCCTTCTGATGGGAGAAAGGAAAATAATGGGACATAAAGGAAAATGGCAGAAATTCTATCAAAGTTGTCACTAAAAATGATGAGCAGCATCCAACCCTCTAGACAGGTTTGATTTAAGATCAAAGCTGGCTCCCTGTCATGTTCTATGTCTTACAGATTCAACAAATCAAAGGGTTTCAGTTTAAAGCAAACATCTATAGAGTTAACGTAAAGAGTTGAAGCAGAATATGACAGACCCAGCCTAATTTTTCTCTTTCCTGAAACTTGGTACTGTAAGAGCCACTTCAATAATTTTCCAGAACTTTGAAATTCACAACCCACAAATATTGAATGACTGCTTACTTTGGGCCAAGTAGACCCCCTCAATTCCTCCATCCCTTGCTGTCCCGAAAGGCAAATACATATGTAGGCAGTTGCTTATAAAGGTCTTACGGTTCATTGCTAGGCATAAAATGATGGTGACGGATATAGTGGGAGAGATACAGCCTTGTACTTTACCGTTTTAAAGCAATCTTACATCTATGTCAGAGACCCTGTGCCCTGGTCCCTCAGCTGCAGCCCTCACGGCCCTTGCAACATTCTAGAACTATGATCCTGATTTAGAGACACGCCCCTCCACCCCCCTTATCAACTCCTTCCCGAGTGTGCTCTCTTCCTCGTTGGCAATTTTATGACGCATCCATAAGAAAACCCAAAAGGAAAACGCTGGAGCGTGCCCCGTGTAACTAACGAGATGGGTGCTGTTTCATCTGCAAGAGCAGGTGGAGCACGCGGAGGCCTGCCTGATCATAGCCAACCCTCTGTGCAGCGATTCTCACGCCGAGGACATTTCCAACATCATGAGGTAAGAAGCTGGCCCTGTGCCGTGTGTGCTCCAGTGCTCACCTTCTTCTGTTCTTTTAGAATAAGGCTTAGTGCGTAGGACTAGACAGGAGGACACGCCGTCTACTGCAGCACTAGGTTCATCGTAATCCAAGTTTCTGCCTATTGTTTTGTCCTCACCCCAAGGCTGCGGCTGGTCGCAAGAGGAAGTGAAAAGGGGGCGCCCCCAGTGTGTATGTGCTTCTCCGTTTGCTTCCCTGAAGTTTCACATGGGTGATCGCTATCTGAAATTAAAAAGCAAAATATCTGATTATTACTCAGATAGCACCACTATCACGAAGATACTCCCCTCCTCAAAAATAAAGATACAATTCGTGAACCCTATTAATACACTTTATTTATTGGGGGGGGAGGGTTTATCCAGTAATTCTGGTGAAAGATTGTGCACGATTCAGTATGATGTACTTGTGACCATTGGAAAGTGTTTTCAAGTTGGCTAGAGTTAGTTAGTGTTACCATCTTGAACTGCGAACTGTCGATGAGCAGGAACTTGATGTGTGGTAAGAAAGATTCAGCTATGATGGTGAAGACGATGGCATCATGCCTAACCCAGACGGACTTCTGGTCCTCAGAGCCAAATAAATACACGTAGCTGAATGTGACGCTATGTGTCGCAAGAAACAGCTGAGAACTTGGCCCATGCCTAATACAGTAAATATGAGATAGATCTTAATTTGTAAAATGAGAAAGTTGTATGAGTCTGTGAGCTACTTTAAGCTACAGGCAGCAATTAAATCTCTATTTTTTTTTCCTGCAATTATTATGTTTGGGTTTAATGGCTAAAGCATATGAAACCATTTCCTCTTCAAGAACTAGTCCCACAAGACCACGGTCTTCTAATCCCGAGAGATGACCTTTCCATAGATTTGGTTTACTAAAGTCACTAAAACAATAACACTCTTCCATGTATGCTAGTAGATACAACAGTTTTAGAAAACAGCGTAACGAGGGACTTTATTATATATGTCAAGTCTCTCTACATTTGCCTACACATCAATTTGACTCTGAATTGAATTATATTACAGGGGCATTTGCATAAGACATGCCACTGATGAGCCTGTTTGTGGTTTATGCAGGGTGCTCTCTCTCAAGAGCTACTACTCTAACACCAGAGTCATCATTCAGATACTGCAATCCCACAACAAGGTACCGTGATAACATTGCAGCACACTCAACCTCCTTCTCTTTTAGTCCATAGAGCTAGAGGAACCTTATTACTATCTAACACATCAATAAATGAAAAGTTTTGGCTGTTCTTAGATAAAATTTAGAGTCTCATCAAGATTGTTAGTCACTTAAGAATGTAAATTGGGGCAAGAATTAGAGACCTAAACCATTTGACCTGACTTTGCAATTCTAACCATTTATTTATTTATTTGATTTGGAGCAGTTGACTGCAAACCGTTTTCAAATACTGCATTTGTTCTTATCCCATCCATTGACCTGGGCACCACCTTTATGCCCAAGAGTAATGAATAAATAGTTTCAAGTAAATTAAAAGAAAGAAAGATATCCACCCAAAAGGGCTTTCTTGAGGTATGTTTATTCCTAATTCTTGACCTACTTTCTACCATGTAACAGGTTTATCTGCCAAAGATTCCCACCTGGAACTGGAGTAGTGGAGACAACATCATCTGCTTTGCTGAATTAAAGCTTGGATTCATCGCCCAAGGCTGTTTGGTTCCAGGCTTGTGCACCTTCCTGACGTCTCTGTTTGTTCAGCCAAACCGAAAGGTAGCTTTGGTTGAATCTTGGCTCTCTCCCCATATCTCACATATTAGGATTGGGATTAAGAAAAAAAAAGATTGAGAAAAGCAAGAGGGCCTGAAGAAATAGAATTTAACTTCTGTGTGAGCTGGGAAGGAACTGAGAGATCTAGATTAAGTCCCAGGTCCTGCATTGACCTTGAAGCTGTCATTCATCTTATTCTTGCCTAAGAGCATTTATCTCCGAAACAGAAATCATGACTCCACTTCCTACTTGCAGTTCAGGATGTTAGGAATATAAATATATTCATAAAGGTAGAAGGGTTTTGAGTTATCGAAAGTAGAAATATAAATAAAGGTTACATTATTAATGAAGTAACATATTTAATATAAATTAAACACAAAATAACAATTGACATAATAAAAATTTATATTGCTCAAATAGAAATAATGATATAAATAACAATTAAAATCTAATTTTCCAGGTTATTTTAGGGAAGTTGCGTGTAGTACTAATAATAGTGACCAATAGGTACTCAGGTATTGAGTATCTATTGTGTTGTGTTTCTCCTCAATGATATTTCCAGGCGGTATCCCAGCAATGGGTTGGTGAAGCCAACTAAACTTGATCGTACAGTATGTTAGTGAGCAGCAGAGCTAGAATTGTGGGGTCCCCAGTTTTGCCACTACATCCTATGCTCCTAGTGTTGGGTGTCTACTCACAGTCTCCCACATCAGGTTTTTCAATGCGTTTGTCTGAGACAAAATAAGAGGCCAAAAAGGGATCACTGGGACAAATTTCTATAGCACAAAATGTGGCCTTCCAAATACCATTCCCATGAAATGCCCCCAAGAAAGGTGTCCTAACCCATGGCTGGGGCTGCCATTCTTTGTCTAAAGCCTTTTCAGGGACAGGCTTTCATCTCCATTGAGTTCCAAGTCCACGTTCGCCTCTTCATACACTTGACTTCCTTTCTGGCCTCTCCTTGCACTTTATTTCTTCTGATCAATAGAAATGTTTGCAATCTTTACCTGTTCCATCTCTTCCCCTAATAAAGAAGAGCAAAAGAGGTGAAAAAATGCTCTCTGGTCAGCAAAAGGGTAGCTGGGACAAAGAGAATTCTTCTGCAATTCCACCTGTGAGAGCAAGGAGATACAGCATAGAGGTGAAGAGGAATGCCCAGCAGTCAGTAGGGAACGAACCTTGGTGCTGGTGCAGGGTACATGCTATTACCTTCATCTAGGGACAGGGAGGATGACCTAGGGAAAGGCCCATGAGGAAATTGTCTCTGCCTGCATCGAATGCCTAGAAAGCAGCAGAGAACTTTGATATCTGTTGTGATGACTATGATTTTAACCTCCATGGGTGGAGAAAATGAATGGAATGATAACTCTATATGAAGACATTGCCTCCTTCATGGATATATCCAAGGTGGAGATATAAAGTCATTCCTGTTACAGCTTTCTTAAATTTAGAGCTGTAGCCATTTCACGGAGGATGGTCACCTGACATTATCATCACAAGATGGCTTTTGGAATATAGAAATTGAGAGATATCCGTGGTCTCCATAATCTTGTTTTGTTTTTAATGAAGTTGGAAACCCACTTTTAGAAACCCTAAACTGAACAGCCTCAGGGAAAGATTTGTGAACCCTGTGCTCTCTGCTCTGCTGTTTTAGGTTCTGTAACAAACTGTTGACTTCATTGTATGTTTCATTTTTCTTGTATTAGACACTTACTTTCCCTGACTCTCAGTTTCCCCATTTGTAAAATGAGAGTTGTTCATCTCATCACCTGATTTTCCAAATATTATTGTTTGAAAAACCTCTGAGTACTCAGATTAAAAGGCCTTGAACCAATGCCATGGGTTTTAATTATATTGATTGTATTGTGAAAAATCATAGCTTGAAAAGCATTTCTGGTTGTTTCTAGGTTCAGAGCACTGCCATAAGCTTAAATTTAGATTAGCTCTCATCCAGCTGGCTTCTGTGAGCTTCCAGATTCTTCTATCCAAAGTCCACTTTGTGGACTCCTGGTTTCCTTCCTGATTTTTTAAGCCCTACCTCAGGAAGTCTTCTTCATATCTATGGTTATCACTTTCTACCCTCTTCCAAAAATTGAAGTATTTGGATTAGAAGCACTAAGCCAATTTCTTTAGTCATCGAGACTTAAACAGAGGTGTGAACTGCCCCATGAGGGGAAGCCTTCATTGTCAGAGGTATTTAAGCAAGTGGGAAGGGGCAAGAGATTCAGGTGAATCTTGTTGGTGGGGAAGGGAACTGATTTGCCTGAAGTAGGTGGCGCTTTTTCGCAAGGCAGAAAAAAACCTTTATTTGTTTGTTTTATTTATTTGTTTGTTTGTGTGTTTGTCTTTGTTTCGTTTTTTCCCCCAAACACATCATGGCCCTCGGAGGAGAATCTCTGAACCAGTCATAACCCTGCACAGCACCAGTGCTCCAGAAGGTTTAGAAATGCCATTCTTTCATCTGAGATTCTGGGCTGTGAGAAGCCCATCCTGCTATCGCAGAGCTGGGTGGTGGCGATTCTCACGGCAGCAGGTGGGGCAGGACGAGAGGAGGACCTCACACGTACACCTCAGCAATGAGTTTCCAACAGCCTCCCTGATGTGCTCAATTTAGCCTTTTATTTTTATTTTTATTTCGGCATATTATGGGGGTACAGATTTTAAGGTCTCAATAAATGCCCATTTCCCCCCCTCCCCCCACAAGTCTGAGTCTCCATCATGACCATCCCCCAGATGGTGCACATCTCACTCATCATGTATGTATATACTCGCCCCCCTCCCCCCTCCCCCCTGCCCAATACCCTATTACTGCAGTACCTATGTGACCACTTAGGTGCTGCTCAGTTAATACCAATTTGCTGGTGAGTACATGTGGTGCTTGTTTTTCCATTCTTGGGAAACTTCACTTAATAGTATGGGTTCCAGCTCTAACCAGGAAAATATAAGATGTGCTATGTCACCATTGTTTCTTAGAGCTGAATAGTACTCCATGGTATACATATACCACATTTTATTAATCCATTCTTGGATTGATGGACACTTGGGCTGTTTCCACAGCCTCGCAATTATGAATTGTGCTGCTATAAAATCAAGATGGTGGACGAGAAACACCGCCAGACAGAGTGTCTCTGCAGAAAATTTAGCCTTTTAAAAACACATCCTTCTCCTTTCACATCTCTGGTTTCCCTAGAAACCTGATGTTGCCCTTGATTGCTACATTGTCACTTCTGTTGATCAGGATAGCTCTTCAAGTTCTTTGACCCTATGAAGGGACTGGGCAGAAGCCATGGATGTTTTTTTCTTTCAGTGCAGACCAATTGGTCAGTGCTGACCAACCAGCAAGTGCTGGCCAATTAGTTCCAATTTAATGGAACTAATGAGTTAGTACATGCAGTGTTTGTTTTTCCATTCTTGTGACCCTTCACTTAGGAGAATAGTCTCCAGTATATGGTTAGTAGAAAACTAAAATGTTTTGAAAGCAATCTTCAATAGCGCTATCCAGAGAGAGACAACTTGGATTCCACATTATTCCTCCCATATTATTTTTTCTGTCTCAAAAAATGGCCCACTTTGATGAAATTGGGAGTGGACAATAGAGAAGAATCCTAATTTCCAGTAAGAAAACTTGGGATGCCATCTGGGATGAAACTAGGTCATGATGTGTTCACCTCATCCTCAACACTTTAGTGAAAATAGCTGAAATAATGTTAGAATTTTAGTTCTTACTTCAACATTCTTCCATTAGGCACCATAATAAATCTCCTTTTTTTTTTTACTTAAATGCAATGGAGACTAGTTAGCTGGTCAGTGTAATTCACACTGTGGATTATAGCACCCTGTACCCCATGTCATTGGGCTTCATGTGGCATAAACTGTGTATTCCAGATTTCTCCGAAACAGCCCTGGAAAAGACTTTTCTTGAATGGCATGAAGAACAAAATTTTCACTCAACGTCTCTCAGATGACTTTGCTGGAATGAATTTTCCTGAAGTTGCCAGGTAAGTTCAGAAAAATCCTTTCCTCATTCCTCAAGTAACAGCGTTCATCGAGGGCTCACTGCAGTCCAGGCTCCGTTACAAACACGGGAGCTATGAGAACGAATAAGTCGGAGCCCCTGCAACTTAGAAGTTTGCAGTCTGTGTGGGACACTTTCATCTCTGTCACAGCTGGCACCCTGGTCACCAGCCACTTCCGGTGGATTCACTTATGAAGTGAAAGTTCCGTATGCGGGAGTTCTTGCCTCTCCCAAGATGCTAGTTTTCTCCCAGGGTGCAAAGTGTCCGTCATATTCTTGCTGACTAGCACCCTGCTTTTCTTTCTTTCCTTACAACTGCTTGTCTTCCTTTCCAGGATCTGCTTTGTGAAGCTGCACATCATGCTGATAGCCATCGAACACAAGTCCCTCTTTCAGGGTGGTTGCCGGTACCAATGAGGCTTCCTATCTCTGCAGTTTTTTGTTTTGTTTTGTTTTGTTTTTTTAATTTCAGAATATTACAGAGGTCAAATGTTTTGGTTATGTAAATTACTTTTGTGCCATTTGAGTCAAAGTTATAAATGTGCCCATCCCCCAGAAAGTGTCCGATTTACCCATTAGGTGTGAATTTACCCATCCTCTCCCCCTCCCTCCCACCTGCATCATTTCCGACGAATGTTATTTCCACATGTGCATGTAAGTGCTGACCAATTCGTTCCAATTTAATGGAACTAATGAGTTAGTACATGCGGTGTTTGTTTTTCCATTCTTGTGATACTTCACTTAGAAGAATGGTCCCCAGTTCCATTCAGATGAATACAACATGTATTAGTTTTTTTTTATTAGAATCTTTGTGATTAAGTCTTTTTTTAGAGGTACAGCCATAACTAAGCTTTTTGCCACTAGCTGAGAGCCAGCCTCCAGACACCCAGGCTCCTGCGCTGCTGGGGTCACAGTGCTCACCCTAGTGTGACCCCACCCCAGTTCTCTCTTGGGAGCAGAGGAGAGAAGAAATGGTCACCATCTCAGACCTTTTCCTCTTAATGGTATTATCAGATCTTGTAAGTCTTGACAATGAAAGAATACTATGAAATAGAATTATTTGGGGGAAAAACATGTTCCCATGACCTCTAGCCTTAGAATGTAAGCTACCAAATGTGGAAAAATAGGACTTTGACCCACTGGACAAATTCTGCTGTTGATAGGATAGGTAAACAAAAGGTAACATCACTAGAACACTAGCATTTCCCGAGAACCCGTAAGTGGGTAATATGAAAAGTAAGAGAAGTCATCGTGTCATACAAAAAAAAAAAAAAAAAAATCCAAGACAAACAGAATGTACCAAAACATAAATGGGAGAAAAGTGGAAAAAAGAAAGAGAATCAGCTATTATACGGATAAAGTATGCTGAAAAATAAGAAAAAGTGGAGCTTAAATGGGATGGGAGGGGGCAAAAAAGGCTATTATGTTGCCTCATGTGTGATTTTTACTGGAAAATTAACTCACACTAATTTGGAATCAACAGACTAGATGCTGAACCTATGATTTGCTAGCCCTGTGGCCTTGAAGAAGAGTTTATTTGTAGAATGAGGAAGTCAAATTTATGCATTTATAAGACCCCTTCCAGTTCTATAATTGGCATTACCAAGAATCCTATAATTATAGGGAAACATTGAAAATTTAATAATTTTAAATTATGTCAGATGGACTATGAATGAATGATTTTATGATTTTATATGAAAGGTTAGAAAGAATAAAAGATCTGAGTTGAGAGAATCTAGAAGGCATCTGAGTAGAAAAAAACAGTGGGGTACTGTGAAAAGCAAATCTTTGAGGAAAAATAACAGATATTATTCCTTGGCTGGCTAAGTTCTATCTAACAATCTTGCCATGCCCAAGAAAATCTCAAAATCTAAACTTCTGCATGTAAGCATCTGCAAAAATGGACTTTCTACTGGACACAGGTCTGAGTTAAAAGGTAGCCTTAGAATCATAAGCCAGGTAGTTTGGGTTTCAAACTGGCCCCAAATCTGCTCAAGTTTTAGTAACAATTTTGGACTTCCACAACCTGGGCTACACATCAGAATTCTTTGCAAAATGTTAAAGACATATGGATTCCAAAACCCCATTTCTGACTTTTCAAAATCCAAATCTCCAATGGAGGGGCCTGAGAATGTTTTTAAAAGTCTTCATGATATAGTCAGTTTATTCACTGTCCCTTAGAAACTACAACCACATGCTCTTAAGATCTTTTCCAACTCTAATATCCTTTTCTGTAAACTTTATTAAGATGAGTGTTAGAACATCACAGACCAGAAACATGAATATTTACCAAGCAACTAATTTCACGTAGATTCAAAAGGTCCTAGTGTAACTTACCAGTACACACCTACTGCCATTGAAAGAGAGTCCCACTCCAACACAGATTTAACTTTGCCTTCTCACTGAAAAGTCAGGTGAGTCGATGGGATTAAATCCCAATTTATCAAAAACATTGATCATAGCAATCTCTTACATGATTGCTGCTTCATGACCAACACTGCTATTGGCACTGTGTGTACATTAACTCTTGAACCCTCGCAACAGCGCTGTGAGATGGGCACAATTATTAGTTCCATTTTACTGGGTGCTATTAGTCCCATTTCACAGAGGAGGAAAAGCGAGGCCCAGAAAAGTCAAACAATTTTCCCAGCTTCACACAATTCCCAAGTGGCAGAGGCAGGATCTGAACTCAGGCAGTCTTGTTACCGGGCGCTGTTCTTCTGATCACCATTCCGGGCTAAATCTACTGTAGCCACTATTGGTATAAGCAAGACTGGACATATTAATGGCTGGGCTTTAGGCGAGTGTATTTAAATTCTGGGGGAAAATCTATCTTTTCTCACCTTTTATTTCCTCTTCTAATTGATACACTTGAATAGACTCTAAGACTTGCAAAAGCCCTGGATAATCACGAGGGGATTTGTCTTAGGGAATAATTTGCCACCTGCTAAGAAAAGAAGCTGGATCTGACCTCAGTCAGATAATGTAATGAGTTTGTTCCAGTGACAAACATTCTCTGACAGAGCAATGGGCCATGATTCATGGAGAGAGGAAAAAGCAATAATGTCAGTTTGGGAAAAGCCTTAAAAGAAGCCTTCTCTCTCAAATACAATCAGATACATGTTTTATTGCAACTGTGTCTTTCATAGCTAGATACTTAACATGAGTTCAGAGGACCGTACTCCTTTAAAAAAAAAAAAAAGGAGCTATGTAAGACACAACTAAGCATGTATCTGCTAGTCAGTGAACATCAACCAATAGTATTAATATTTAGGGGGCCACACATTCATGTTCTTTTTCCTGTCCAAGTTAAAACCAATTATTCCACTCATTAATATAAGTCAGTAAACACTCAGAAAATATCATCCATTGTCTTTGGCAGTAACCTATCTGAACAGAGCTATTTAGTCTTGTTCTACTCTTAGCATAAAGCTGAAGAGCTTTTATTGTGGAAACACATTTAGTTTTTGTAAGGATTCTGCAAGTTAACTTTGGAGTGTCCCACCAAAAGAGTAAGCTGTGCCAGAATTAAGACTTGACCTCATTCCTATATGAATGTAAAGGGAGGGATGATTTTTAAAGGAGGAAGGGAGTACTTTCATCATGCGCAAAAGAAGTGAAGGGAGTTATCGAGTTAAAAGACCCCACCACACTGAGGGTTTGACATAAAGAAAATAAAGGCAGGAGATCCTGACAAATGGGGAAATGTGGGCAACTTAGAGTGACAGCAGAAAACTGTATCAAGTAATGTCATGGATAGAAATTTATAAGACAGCATTTTCAAACACACAAACCATAAGAGAGTAGAGAATCCAAATGTTCAAGCCATGTTAAGAATAATTCACATGGCTTCTGTTCCCAAAAATCTTGCAACCACAGCAGACAAAAATGAAGTCCAAAGAAATGTACAACCTCAAAAACTTCGTATGTAAAATAAAAGGAACATTTTAAGTTAGCTGGTTAATTAGAATGTAATTTAATTTTAAATATTAATAGCAAGTGGCCTAAGCACTAGCACCACTGGTATGACCATGAGCTTGGCAACAGTGTGATCTTGGCCTGTTTGTCGTAGGATAGCGTAAATTAGCTTTCTGAGTTAGTTGGAGCGTCTCAGATTCATGACACAATCCAAGGAGGATCTTCCCCTAGGCTTGGCTGTATGTGCTGTTCAGCAATCAAGTCGTTGCTTGGCTCTTCTCAGCATAATTAGCAGCAATCAAAGGATTAAATATAGCCCAATTCACATTTTCCACTATGTTTGGCAGTAAAAGAAGACTGAATCCTATTCACTCGGCAACTTAGAGAATCCACTGGTAATAGTGACAGGATGAAGCACCAAATATCGCCACCAAAAATCAAAGGGAAAAATTACCATACTTTTTATTTTCTCTTTCCAGTGGTCTGTTACTAAATCCACCTGTACAAGTTAGGCTGCATAAGAACTCATTAGGGTTCTTTATTGCTGAATCTCCAAGTGAAGTCAAAAGGTAATTTTTTTAAAAAAAATTACTCTTTGGGGGGAAATCACTAAAGCAAATACAACTTCGTGGGAGGAAGACTCGAGTCGGCACCGGGCCTCCTTGGTATTAAGCCTCACATAAGTCATTCTTGGTTTGCTTTCATTGCCCAGAGCCTCCTTTTACTGTTCCCTCTGTCACAGCGATGTGAGTGACCCTGACCTAATTGCAAGATGTAGCTGCAAAAGCAAGAGCCGACACGTCACAGGTAATTGCACTTTATGTCTGGCCACCCTTACTTAGCCCAGCTTCCAAATGTGGCCAAGGAAAGAGGAGAGGGTTCCCTCTCTTAGAAGACAGTACCAATTTGAACTTGGCCAACAAGGGGCAGACGTTTTCCCATCGGACATATAAGACTTTGAGAATCAGTCTCTTAGCTCCGGAAGAAAACTTACTAGTTATCGAGTTATCAATTCCCTCACAAGCCAGGCTGACTTCTAGCCATTGCCTTTAGCTATTGCATCCTTGTTTTCTAAACTTCAGCCTGAATCTGAATGCTTCACTGGCCATAAGAATGCCACCGCGTGACCGTTCCTTGGGGACTCTGTTTCCTTGATGGGAGCCTAGAGTTTACTCCTCTGACACAGTGATGAGAGAATGTAATGTCTCCATTCTCTCTAACGGAACTCAATGGCTTAGCAACAATGCTTTTGACTTAATGGCAGGAAGAGAAAAGTTAATCCCCTGCATTCATGGTAAACCAAAAATACCCCTCTGGTTTCAAAACCTAGTCTCTTCCAGGTGCACTCAGATTCTTTGGGTGACACCCCAGTGTTTCGCAGAATATAGACTTAGTTGTCCGAAATGTGCATTTCCTATCCACACTATTCTAATCTCTGAGATCCTTATTCTCTCCTCCTCTTCCGAATGCTGTTTAAATTTAGGAGTAACTTGCACAGCATCATGGTTATTCCTGTAGGGGACAGCGAGTTCTCATTGATTCTTCCTGAGACCCCTCATTCCCTTTGGTCTGTAATTGTCACCTTCTGTGGCCTCTGAGTCAACCACCAGGAAACTCTTTCCTCCGGGCTTTGGGTCATGTTCTACCATTAGTGCCTAAAATCCAATGCCCTAGTCTTGAGGTCTGCAAAACCCTATTCAGTACTACTACACCCTTCATTCCTTAGGTTATTTTTTTTTGTCTCTTATTTTTAGTTGACTCATAATAATTGTTCATATTTATAAGATACAGAGTGACATTTTGATGTGTGCACACAGTGTGTAATGACCAAATCATGGTGATTAGCGTATCCATCACCTCAAACTTTTATCATTTCTTTATGTTATGAACATTCAAAATCCTCTTTTCTAGTTCTTTGAAAATGTACAGTAAATTATAGTTAACCTTGTAAAACATCAGAACTCATTCCTCCCATCTAGCTATAATTTTGTATCTATTAACCCAACTCTCACTATCTTCCCCTCCCTCTTACCCTCCTCATCTTCTGAAAACCACGACTTGCCTCTCTGCTTCCATGAGCTCAATTTTTTAGTTCCCATACATGAGTGAGAACATGCAGCATTTATCCTTCTGTGCCTGACTTATTTCGCTTAATGTTGTGTCCTCCAGGCTCATCCACTTTGCTGCATATGACAGGACTGCATTCTTTTTAACAGTCAAATAGTATTCCGTCGTGCACATACCACATTTTCTTCATCTATTCAAGCAGTAATAGACACTTGGGTTGATTCCACATCTCGGCTATTGTGAATAGAGCTGCAATAAACATGGGAGCACAGCTAGCTCTTTGGATAACACCCCAGTGTTTCGCAGAATATAAACTTACTTGGTCCGAAATGTGAATTTCCTATCTACACTATTCTAAGTGAGATTCTGAGATTCTTATTCTCTCTTTATGTCAATATATATTGAAATATATATATATATATATATTTCAATATATATTGATTTCCTTTCTTTTAGATACATACCCAGTAGTGGAATTGCTGAATCATAGGGAAATGGTTCTATTTTTAGTATTTTAAGGAACCTCCATACTATTTTCCATAGTGGCTATACTAGTTTAAATTCCCACCAACAGTGTATGAGTTCTCTTGTCAGCATTTGTTATTTTTTGTCTTTTTTATTATAGCCATTCTAATTTGGGTGAGATGATATCTTATTGTGGTTTTAATTTACTTATTCCTGATGATTAGTGATGTTGAACATATTTCCATATACCTGTTAACCATTTGTATGTCTTCTTTTGAAAAATATCTATTCAGATCTTTTTTCCATTTTCTTATCATTCATATACATACCATATATATATATATATATATATATATATATATATATATATATATAAATGTATATTACTGTTGAGTTGAGTTCCTTGTATATTTTGGATATTAGTCCCTTGTTGGATGAATAGTTTGCAAATACTTTCTCCTGTTCTACAAGTTGTCTATTTATTCTGTTGGTTATTTATTTTGCTGTGTCGAAGCGTTTTCATTTAACATAGACCCATTTGTCTAATTTTTGTTTTTGTTGCCTGTGCTTTTGAAGTCTTAGCCATAAAATCTTTGCCTAGATTATGCCTAAGACTTCTAGTAATTTTATATAGTTTGGGATCTTACATTTAAGCCTTTAATCCATTTTCGAGTTGATTTTTGTATAGGGTGAGAGATGGGGGTCTAGTTTCAATCTTCTGTATATAGATACGCAGTTTTCCCAGCATCATATATTAAAGAGCATGTGCTTTCCCTAGTGTATTTTCTTGGCACCTTTGTGGACCTTATGTTATTTTGGTCCCTCTGCTCTTTGGGATTTTTTCAGTCTTCCCATGTGTGCATGTAAGTCAGGATGTGGGGCTGGGTGAATTCCCTCTCAGGAGTTCTTCATGCTTAAACACGTCTCCTCCTCTGTAGTCCCCTTGCATTGTCACTAGACACTCCATGGAGAACGCTCCACCACGAATCCATATGAAAAAGGAAGCACCTCTCCCATTTTCTCTCCTTGCACATTGTGAAACTATTGCATTTTTCCCTATCTAGTCACCCCTCATCAACCTGAAGCACCACATGTGTGTATGGCAGGGTGGAGGACTCAGTCCTTTCTCAGAGATCCAGGCTCTGTCATTTTTATAACAGCTTTATTGAGATATAATTCAAACACCATAAAATAAATCCCTTGTCCATTTAAAGTGTACAATTCAATAGGTTTTAATGTGTGACCAAAGTTGTGTAGTCATCACTACAATCAATTTGAGAACATTTTTCTCACCTCAAAAAGCTAAATATCTTCCCCAATAACAGCCATTGCTCATTCTCCCTTACCTGCACCCCTGGAAACCACTTGTCTACTTTCTGCCTCTATTTATTTGCCTATATTGGTCATTTCATAAAAAGGAAATCATACAGTAAGTATGGTCTTTTATGTCTGACACTTAGCATTCAGCCATGCTTAGCATGTATCAATACCTCATTTATTTTTATGTCTGGATAATATTTCATTGTATGGATATACTTCATTTTGTTATCCACTCATCTGTTGATGGAAATTTGAGCTATTTCCATCTTTTGAATATTGTGTGTAATGTTGCTATGAACGTGGGTGCACAAATGTCTGTTCAAGTTTCTGTTTTCAATTTTTGTGTGTGCACATACACAGAAGCAGAATCACTAAATCAAATGTTAATTCTGTGTTTAATTTTTTCAGAAACCACCATACTGTTTTCTGGCAGCTACATCATTTTGCATTCCCACTAGACATGCAGAAGGGTACCAATTTCTCTACAGTGTTATTTTTCATATTTTTAAATAGTAGGCACATCCATTGTAAACTGGTATCTCACTGTGGTTTTGATTTGAATTTCCCTAATGGATAATGCTATTGAAATTTTTTTTTTTTTTTGGTGAAGCTCTTATTATGTCTTCTTTAAAGAAATGTCTGTTTAGATTCTATTTTTTTTTAAATTCAGTTATTGTCTTTCTATTACTGAATTGTATAAGACCTTTATATATTCTAAATACATATCCTTTATCAGATATAAGATTGCTAAATGTTTTCTCCAATTCTGTGGTTTGTCTTTTAATTTTCTTTGTATACTCTGAAGCACAAAAAAATTAATTTTGATGAAATCCAGTGATATATTTTTTCTTTTGTCACTTGTGCTTTTGTGTAATATCTAAGAAGGTTTTCACCAACCTAAGATTACAAAGATTTGCTCCAGTATTTTCTTCTAAGAATTCGGTATTTTTGGTTCTTAACATTTAGATGTATGATCAGTTTTGAGTTCTTTTGTGCGTAGTGTAAGGAAGGGATCCAACTTCACTCTTTTCAATGCAGATATCCAGTTGTCCCAGAACCATTTGTTCCAAAGATTATTCTTTTATCATTGAAATTCTCTTGGCACCCTTATCAAAAAAAAAAAATTGACTATAAATGTCTGAGTTTATTTCTGGAGTCTTAATTGTATTCTCTTAATCTATGTGTCTAGCCTTATGCCAATAACACACTGTCTTGATTATAGTTTTGTAATAAGTTTTGACATTGGGAAATATGAGTCCTCCAACTTTGTTATTCTTTTCCAAGACCATTTTTTTATTATTCTGGGTTCCTGCATTTCCATATAAGTTTTAGGATTGGCATGCCAATTTCTGCAAGGAAGCTAGCCAGGATTTTGACCATAATTGTTTTGAATCTATAGGTCAATTTTGGAAATACTGCTATCTTAAGACTTCTGATCTATGAACATATGATGTATTTACATCCATTTAGGTCTTTAATTTCTTCCAATAATGTTTTATGGTTTTCTGATCATAGGTTTTATAGTACTTTTGTTAAATTGATTAATAAGTATTTTATTTTTAATCCTATCATAAATGAAATTGTTTTCTTAGTTTTATTTTCAGATGGTTCATTGTTAGTGTATAGAAATACAATTGATTTTTATATATTGACCTTCTTTCTTGTAACCTTGCTAAATGTGTTTATTCTAATAGTTTTTTTGATTGCCTTCTATTTTATCTCTTGCCTAATTGCCCAGGCAGAACCTTCAGTACAATGCTGAATAGAAGTGGTGAGAGTTTACACCTTTACTTTGTTCCTGACCTTGGAAAAGTGTTCAGTCTTTCATCATTAGGTGTGATATTAGCTGTGAATGTTTTACAGATGCCCTTTATCTGGTTGTGGAAGTCCTGTTGATTCCTAAAATTGCTGATATTGTTTAACGTTCCCTTGAAGAGATTTTACTTTTGTCAATATTTTTTTCTTGTTGAGATAATAGTGTGCTTTTTGTCTTTTATTCTATTGGTATGATGTGTATTACATTAATTGATTTCACGTTCTAAACAAACCTTGTGTTCCTGAGATAAATCCTACTTGGACATAGTATAAAATCCTTTTTAAACATTATTGAGTTTGATTTTCTAGCATTTTGTTGAGGAGTTTTGCATCTATATTCAATAGAAATGATGATCTGTAGTTTCCTTTTCTTATGATGTCTTTGTCTGCTTTTGCCATTGGGGTAAAACTGCCCCATACAATACATTGGAGAGAGTCCCCTCCTACTTGTTGGATGAGTCTATGAAGGGTTAGCATTAATTCTTTTTAAATATCTGGTAGAATTTTACCTGTGAAGAAATCTGGGCATAACTTTACTCTTTTGTTTACTAATCAACCTTTTTACTTGTTATAGGTTGGTTATTAAGATTTTCTATTTCTTCTTGAGGCAATTTTGATAGTTTTGTCTTTCTAGGAATTTGTGCATTTGATTTACATTATCAAATGTGTAGACTTATATACATGTACTTGTATGTACTTATTGTACACATATATGCAATATATATATACATTTTGTACATGTGTATATCTACATATTATACATAAAAGTATTGCCTTATATTTATTTTAATTTTTTTTCAAGTAGTAAAAATTCCTCTTTTATTTCTGATTTTAGTAACATGAGGGTTCCCATTTTTTTTGTAGCCAGACTTGCTAAAATGCTTGTCAGTTTTGTTCATATTTTAAAAAATATAACTTTAATAGATTTTTTCTATTTTTTTTATAGTTTTTGATTAATTTATTTTCATTCTAATTTTTATTATTTTTTCTTTCCTTCTTAATTTGGGTTAACTTACATTCTTTTTCTCAGTGTCTTAAAAAGGTTAGATCATTTATTTCAGATCTTTTTTGTTTTCTTTTTTAGAAAATATAGGCATTTATATCTAAAAATTTTTTGTGAGCACCTTTAGGGTCATATCATATTTTTAATATGTTGTATTTTCATTTTCATTCATCTAAAAGTATTTTATAATTTCTCTTGTGATTTGTTTTGAAGCATCTATTATTTAGAAGTGTGTTATTTTATTTCCACATATTTGTGAATTTCCCTAATTTCCTCTGTTATTCTCTTCTCATTTAATTCCTTTATGGTTGGAAAGCATACTTTATATGAATTAATTTTTATAAGTTTATTGAGACTTGTTCTATAGTCTAATACATAGTCTATTCTGGAGAATATTAAATGTACACTTGTGAAGACCAAGTATTCTTCTATTGTTGGGTGAAGTGTTCAATAGATGCCTGTTAAGTATAGTTGGTTTATGGGGTTATTCAGGTCTTCTGTTTCCTTGCTGATTTACTCTCTAGTTGTTCTCTCTATCATTGAAAGCAGGGTAGTGACATTGTTAATTATTATTGTTGAATTCTCTTTTTCTCCCTTCAAATGTGTCAGTTTTGCTTCATGTATTTTGGATTTCTACTTCTACATACATATGTAGATGTTTATATTTGCTATATCTTGGTGGATTGACCTTTTTATCATTAAAAATCTTGTTGTCTTTATAACATGTTTTGTCTTAAAGTCTATTTTGAGTGAAATTAGTATAACTATGCCAGCTCTCTTTTGGTTACCATTGCAGGGAACATCTTTTGTCACCCTTTTTCTTACAACAACCTATTAATGTCACTGAGTCTAAAGTGTGTATCTTGTATATAGCATAGAGTGTGTCATGGTTTTCCCCTCCATTCTGCCAATCTCTGCCTCTTGATTGCAGAGTTTAATCTATTTACATTTAATGTAATTACTGTTAAGTTAGTATTTGTGTCTTCCATTTGCTATTTGTTCTCTATATGTCATATCTTTTTATTTCTAAAATCTTTTATTCTTGCCTCATTTTGTATGAGATAGATATTTTCTAGTTCACCATTTGAATTCCTTTGTCATTAAAATTTTTTATTTCAATAGATTCAGGGGAAACAAGTTGAATTCTATTACACGTATATATTATATTGTAGTGAAGTTGGGGCTTTTAGTATACTCATCACCCAGATAATGTGCATTGTAACAAATAAATAATTTTTTTATTCCTTATCCCCATTGCCATTTTTTAGTATATATTTTGAATTATATTCTTGGTGGTTGGCTTACATTTTACCATTGACATCATAATGTATAACAATCTAGTTTGAGTTAATATCAAATTAATTTTGATAACATACAAAAACTTTTCTAATATGGCTCTGTTTCCCCTTTTAATTTGTTACTGTCATGAATTATATCTTTATATATATGTACCCATTAACATAAATCTATAATTACTGCTTTATATATTCATCTTTTAAATTAGAAAAAAAGAAGTTAAATATATATGTATTCTCTCTTATATTTACCTATGTAAATATACCTTTAATCTTGCTCTTTAATTTTTCATGTGGACTTGAGTTTCTGCCTAATGTCCTTTCATTTCAACCTCAAGGACTCCCATTAATATTTATTGTAAGGCTTGACTGCTAGCAACAAACTCACTAAGTTTTATTTTTAATTTTAAAATATCTTAATTTATCTTTCCTTTTTGAATGATAGCTTTACTAGCTATAAAATTCTTTGTTGGCAGTTTTTTTTTTTTTCATTTAGTACTTTACATATTTCATCCCACTTTATTCTGACCTCCAATGTTGCTGATGAGAAATCGGTTTCTAATCTTATGGGACATCGTTTTTGCATGATGAGTCAGTTCTTTCTTGCTGCTTTGAAGATTATTTCTTTGTCTTTGAATTTCAGATGTTTGATTATCATGTATCTAAGTGTGTGGATATCTTGAATTTATCCTACTTAGAGTTTGGCCACTGAGTCTTCTATTAGTTTAGTGGGAAGCTTATAATAAGACCAAGATTTTGTCAAACACCTGCAGCCAATAAGTCTCTCAGTCTTTGTCAAAGGATCCTGTTTCTGTGTTGGAGAACCACCAGACAAGTCAAATAATGACTCTTCTCTATAAATGAGACTTTAAGAGAAATGCTGTATTACCTCTGGAACCAAGAATATGGGGTACTAAATTACCAAGGCTACTGATGAGCTGGAGAGCTGGAGATGGGACTGATATAAATGAAAACACCATAAATCTTACTGTTTTTACTGAGATGTTTTTATTTCAATTGCTTGATATTCCCTTGATTGTTGCTACTTAGGTTTCAGAGTTCTGGATAAAAAAAGAGACTGACAGTTTTTACCAGTGTATTCTGTTTTTATGGAGGGCAACCTTTCTCAGGCCCTTGCTCCACCATTTTATTCTAGTGTCTTGTCTTTCATTTCTTAAAGACAGTTTTGCTGTATTTATGATTCTTGGTTGACAGTTTACTTCAGCACTTTGTAGATGTCATCTCGCTGCCTTCTGGCCTTCATTATTTCCCATAAGTATCAGCTGTTTCACTTGTAAATCACATTTTGTTTTTCTCTTGCAGCTTTCAGAGATTTTGGGGGGGCACAATTCAGTTTATAGCAGTCACATAGTGAGGTTCTGGGTAGATATGAATTTGAGGGGAGGATATTCAATCTATTAATTCATCTAATAAATAACCAACTTCAGTTAATATACTTTTCAACTACAGAATTTCCATTTGGTTCTTTTAAAATTTTTCATCTCTTTATTGATAGTGCTTTTTTAAGAAAACACTGTCATCTTGCCTCTCTTTACTTTGTTTGTTTGTTTGTTTAAGGAACTTTTTGTTTATTTGTTCTGAGATGAGATCTCATGTTGTTCAGCCTGATTTCAAACTCCTAGGTTCAAACAGTCCTCCTATCTCACCCTACTAAGTAGCTGGGATTACAGGGACACCGTACCTGGGTCTTTGGTTTTTTAATTATGATTTTCTTTAATTCTTTGAACATATTTGTACTATCTCCTTTGTCTACTAAGTCTGACATCTGTACCCTTGCACAGGAAGTTTATTTTGCCTGCTTTTTTTTTTTTTTTTTTTTGCCCTGTGTATGGGTAATGCTTTCTTGTTACATTGCATGCCTCATTTTGTTGCTGTTGCTGTTATTGAAAAAGGAACATTTTAGATAATGTATTGTAGCAGCTGTAGACATCAGGGTGTATTGTTGTCATTGCTTGTTTGATTGGTTGGCTAGTGACTTGTCTGAATTATTTCATTAAAATCTATTTCCTCTACAGTGTGAAGACTTTAATGTTGCTCATCAAAGAGTGTAGCTTTTGGCTGCAGTATTTAATAACCTCTGGGCTGAAAGCAGTTTTAGCAGGGCTCTTTTTAACTGTCTCTTTCCCTGGTATCTTTGGTAAGCTCTCTGCCTCTGTTGTTATCACAGTCATCTCTTAGGCTACAGGAGTAGACTGCTGATTACTCTTATTATTTTTGACAATGCCTAAGGCATATATTTCTCCACAGTATTATCCAATTAAATTTGGGCCCCTTTGCAAGAATAGTTTTTGAGACTGGTCTTTGAGGGTAGTTCTTACTCTAGGAGAGCACTTATTAGCTGTCTGTTTCCCTGGTTCACTATGGCAAACTCTGGCCTATGGTTTATATTGTTCTCATGGAGCTACCAGCCTCCACTTAGCTGATCACCACCAAAAATGCCCATTGTTGTCATGTGTACCCTTGGGCTTGAACTTCTCCACAGTCTGCTCCAAGTCAAGTGGGTTCCCTTGGGCAGCACTTCAGAGCTCTTTGTTCCTATGGCCTGCCCCTCCCCCTGGGCAAACTCTCTGAGCCACTGGCTCTAAGGTTGGGGACAGGGTTTGGACTAGTGGTCCACTTCTCTTGAAGTGTCTTGCTTCAAGACAGTAGGGTGCTGGCAGTGGTGGTAACCTCTGTCCTTCTTCGTTTGCTCCTCCCACTGTGAAAACTTAGCTGGGTTGAGGGAGATCAGTGCTTTATTGTTTTCACACCATGATGCCTGGGCAGGTACCTTCACCTGTGGGTAAGAGTTTTGTGGCATGGTAAGCCTCTGTCCTCGAGGCTGCACTCACCTGGAATTTAGCCTCTGCAACGGGGAGTTTGAGGGGAGAATAGGGGAGAAGTGCTGATGTCCCGCCCCTCACAGGGAGGTAGCTTAATCCCTGACTGAGAGTTGGAGGGAAGGGGAGCCCTGTGTTCTTGAGCACAATTGTCGGGAATGGAGCTTTGTTCACACCTAGTTGGAATTTAAGGAAAAGAAGCAGCTTGTGGCTCAAGTGCCACAGACTCTTCCTGTCCTTACTAAGAATTTGTATATTTTCTGGAAGAAGTGTTTCTTTATTTGCTATATGCCCACAGGACAATTTCCAGAGAATTTAATTGGCTTTGTGTGTGCGTGTGTCTGTGTGCCTATGTGTGTGTTGATAATTTTTACTGTTAATAGTTATGTTTCTCCTGCTGCCCATCCCCCACACAAAACCAAAGGCTCTGTATCTTCATTTTCTCTGAAGATATTTTCAATCTCATCTTGAACGTCTAAGACAATTTCAGGCATGGCAAGAAACTGCTCCTAAGTAATTTCCTGAAATCCCTATTGTCTATAGGGTTTTTCAACTGAATTCTTGAGTCTGAAGAATATTGTTTCTTATATAGGCTTGAAGATGCTATTTTCATATTCAGAAGTTATATGTTGACTTGTTTTAGATGCTATGAAAATCTGAATCTTTCTTGAGGCAATGGGTTAGTCCGTCTAAATATGAGGAAAGTCCCATTAAAGGAGATTTCAATAAGAAAGAACAAAATAATACATTAAAATGCATAATCTTGCTACCCTTATCATTACACTATGTGAAAATTCAGTGTGGTTTTATGCAGTAGATAGGCATACCTGTAAACACAGCGTACAAACTAAACGTATTGCAAATAAATTATGCACATACACATACATGCATATACTTCTGTCATCTTGCAAAACAAAAATGGTTTATAAAAATAATCATCCTGGCCGGGCGCTGTGGCTCACGCCTGTAATCCTAGCTCTTGGGAGGCCGAGGCGGGCGGATTGCTCAAGGTCAGGAGTTCAAAACCAGCCTGAGCAAGAGCGAGACCCCGTCTCTACTATAAATAGAAAGAAATTAATTGGCCAACTGATATATATATATAAAAAAAAAATTAGCTGGGCATGGTGGCGCATGCCTGTAGTCCCAGCTACCCGGGAGGCTGAGGCAGAAGGATCACTCGAGCCCAGGAGTTTGAGGTTGCTGTGAGCTAGGCTGACGCCACGGCACTCACTCTAGCCTGGGCAACAAAGCGAGACTCTGTCTCAAAAAAAAAAAAAATAAATAATAATCATCCGCTTATTCAGCCAACTTTTAAGTGTGATTTTATTAATAAATATTTTAAAGCAGGAAGTTGCTCTAGTATAAATATGAGTCTATTTTGTAAAAAAACAAAGGCACTGCCTTCATTTCTGTAGATATGTTGAATTTTATCCTCTTCTATGGCATGTGTTTTATAGTAACCTAGGGAACAAGTTAGTGGGACTTTCAATTTACAATCTCATTTTTTAGCTTCAGTGTAGTCATCATCCTCTTCCTAATATTTCATTCCTCTCATAAGAGAATCATTTTATCTTCCTGCCTTTTCCTCAATAACCACTGCTACCAAGCCTATACTGATCCTCAGTCACCACTACTTAACCAAGACTAACTACCCAACTCCACCCAGGAGGACTCTATTCATCTGATACCCAGATTGTTAAATAGCAAGCAATGAGTCAGCTGTTGCTGACTTCAATTTGCCAGGCGGTGGCAGCAGAGTACCGTGAAATGCTCACAAGTCAGGCAGCCAGGGAACGGACTGGTGTGTGAGTTTAAATCTGGAGAGCGGTTCTAGACAAAATGTGGCCCCCAAAGGACCTTATTTTAGAAGAGAGCTGCTTTGGCACTTATAAGTTTAAAAGTCATGGTAATATCTTGGGGTTTGCCCAGAGAATTATCTTTCTAAAAGGGCTTTGCAATTTATCAATAAATGACAAAATAGAAAACATACTGACTTTGGATTAGTACAAATTTCAGGTTCAATGTTTATGGTTTGGGGACCGGATAAAGGTATATCAAGTCCACTCCTTTCGAGTCATTATCTCTTCATTGAGTTTAATAAATTTTCTTGGTCCCCTCAATTTCTCCCTCCTAATTTGCGGATGTAGTAAGAATCCGGAAGACTTGGATCGTGATCACAGCTATTCCATTGATCAGCTGTGGTTTAGGAAAGACATGTCACCTCTTGGGGTCTCAGTGTAATCATCTCCAAATAGAGAATCCCTCGTAATCCGCATGGCCCTTTTAAAATCCGATGTTCTATGACTTCTGCTCCTTCTTCCTTTGATTACTGACATTTTTCTAAACTAGAACCAACTAGAGGTTCTCCGCCTAAGTTCATGACCTAACATTTTACAGAGGCAGCATGATGTGGTCGTTAGCGACATGGATTCTGAATGGGTCACTTCTTGACGGTGGTGACTTGGAGCAAACTATTGAATTTCCCAGAGAGCTTCAGATTTCTTTGAAATGTTGTTAATAATGTTACATATCACAGAGGGTGAAATGATGGTATTAGTGCATAAAGAGTATACAAATTGATCCTATTGATATAAAAGGCATTAAGACTAGTGCCTGCTCAATAGGAAGTTTTACATATATGTTAATTATTATATTACCCATGAGAAAATAAACTCAAGAACAATCTTACTATTTCCTTTTCTATCGATGAAATACAGGTAAAATAGGAATTGGAGGAGTAGTCCTAGTAGATTATACTTATTTTAACCCATGACGTTTTTGGCTTCAGAGCATAAACACCAGTAGGGCTAGCCTTCAGAGTAGGAAGGGTAATGGTCTTTCTGCTCTTCAGCTTACTGGAATTAGATAAGTTATTGGGCAAAAACTCTACCAGCCCAAGCTATGCATTCCACTGCCGGCTATTTCACCACTGAAGTTTCTAGCATCTAAAATTTAAGAGTAGTGGTCCCCAACCAAGTCAGGGAGGAGCGCATAATAATATTTGCATATGATGAAGTAGTGGAAGTAAACAATTTGAAAATGGCCCTTAGGAAAGTTGTGCCCAAATTCTCCTAATCCCCATCCCCATCCCCAAGAACTATTTTAAGAGTCATTAAAAGGCTAATATTCTGCAGTGGGGTCACACCTAGAGGAAAGTGGAATTATGGAAAAGAAATTGGAAAGAGAGTGTGAACAAAGTTAGAGACAGAAAAAAAATTGATAAATAGTTTAAGTAGGTGGTCCGAACATGAATGTGTCCTTCTTCACAGTTTTCTTTAGGTTTGGTCCTGGGTCACTTTTTTCATAAACACCCCAGGCTATTAATTGACCTTTTTTGAGAAAGGAATCACCCTAGCCAACGTTCCCTAGAGAGAACTCCAAACCCAGAGGTTGAGATATAGCTACCCTAACGAATCTACCAGCTCATCTTCCCAGCTTGACTTACCTAAACAGCGATGACGTCCAGTCCAAGCCTTCCCCTTGTCCTGGTGGCCTTACATAGGAGAGCAAATAGAAGATGTCCCTGCATGACTCGTTTTCTTCTCTAAAGCAGGGTTCAGTGACTGCATGTCCACTGAATTCTAAATAAAAAGTCAGGCAACGTGGGTAACAAGTCCACAAAGACCATACACAATTATCTTGTGCTGTATTTAAGACAGCTGCAATTATTCTTATAATCCTATGGTTGACTGTGGCTTTCTGTTATTTCCCGTGCTTGGTGACAGCTCTGCTTCAGCTCAGGCCTTCCTTCTCATCCCAGTGGCTGCAATAGCTTCCCACTTGCTTTCCCTGGCTCTGGTCTGTTTTCACACCAACCCGAGTCATTTCTCATAGCCATAATAATTTTTGTGATGTTCAGGTCGTGAAAGGATATATAAGTAGATAGCAAGTAAGTGGATGGCTGTTACTCCCACTTCTGCAAGATGGAGGCATGGGCTTGACCTGTCACCCTGATGCTTCCCCAGCTCCTAGGAGGAGTGGTTCTTCTCCAGGGCATGTGACAGCACTTTTTAGGTGTGTCACAATGAATGGCAAACTACTAAATTTCGTAACTAATTGCAGCAGTTTAGCTATTTAGCAAATTATTTTCACTCATTTAAACCATGATAAGATTTCTCGAGGTAGATAGGAAAAAAAGTGGAATTATTGCTATCCATATAGAAATCATACGTGATGCATTGCCTTAACGTGTCGTCCTATCATGTATGCCAGGAAAGAAAATGTTTGCCTGTTGCTGTTAAGGAAATCACTTCTTGAAGGAGACAGAAAAATAACCAAAATGTTTGCAATGTATGGAAAGTCTTTCATTTTTTTTCAGTCATTCACAGGTGTCAGATGCCACATCTTTTTTGGTGTCTGATGCTTTATCCGGATATCTTCTTTCGGGTGTCCACCGGGAAGTCATAGTAAGCCATGACAAGACATTAGCAGTTTAGCTAGAGTGTTAAGCAAAAATCCATTCCTAATTTGCATGCCTAAAATATGAAAAAAATAACCACGAGCACACTGTCAGCCAAGGGCAGATAGATAGAAATATAAATAAATAAAATGAACAAACTGTCTTCAAAGGAAATCAGAGAAACTTCACTTGCTTATTCGCCACCTTCAGGAAAGGGATTTTGTTTTCCTATGTATTCCTTTTTTTTTCCCCAAAAATATTGGCAGCAGCATTAAAATTGGGGGCAAAGGCAACGGTAGATTGTCGAGAAACTTCATTTGTCCTGTCTTGCAACCTAGTAGAGAAAACACCTTTAGGCGTCCTTTTCGAAGGCCATTAGAATTGTAGAATTTGGAGGTGAAAGGAATGGAAAGAAACTGACTTGGGTCTATTCATCCTTGACCTACAGGCACTGGACACCCAGCCAGACACTTCACCAACCCCCACACAGGCTGCCCTTTCCAACCCTCACACACATGCACATGCTCCCACAATTATGAAAGATTCCAGAATTGTAACAATCACTCATGTGCCTTCAGAGGAGGTTTTAAGAATGGCTCAAGGGAAGAGTGAAAGCCTTAGCAACAATTTTGAAAGATGCACGCACAGCACTCACCTCACCCACTTCTCCGCCCAGAACACACACCGTTTGAAATAGCTGACAAATGTTGGCTGGTGGGTTAGGCTTTGAGAAACAGCAAAGACTTCCCCAAAGTGCCATTGTTCCTAAGCCAGTTTGGGCATGTTGTCTTTTACATTCCATAACTCGGCTTCTCTCACGTGTCCTAAACCGGTTAGCCTTTGGAGAGTGACGGTTGGAAGCACAACTAGTCCTCTCAGATCTTACTTCAGGTGTTCTGTTCCCTTCTCAAGTCATACCCCCCAGGGCAAAAGGGGGGCATGACAAAATAAGGAAGCATCAGTCAACCTGAAAACCCCTGTCAAGCCCCCGTATGTAAGTGAAGGCTTCTGAGGATTACGGGTCGGGAGCAATCTTATTCCGAACCCAGTTCTTAGCACACCTGGGTGATGCAATTACTGCTGATTTAAGCTGACAAATGACATCTCGAAAGGATTTCCTTTTTCTTCCAGAAGTGTGTTTTGACTCTGTTGGTGTTTTTCTATGGATTAGAATGATTCAGAAAGAATTACATCAAAAGAAAGAAGGATATCAAGACGTTCTTGTGGCCTTTTCTGTCTGCCATTGGTCAAAATGAGGTGATATGTGGGTTTAAACGCTTGTCCCACATGAACTTCCCATTCTGGCTAGTCTAAGTGCAGAGATGATGCATCCATTGAGACCCTGGGAAAAGGTCATGTCTCTTTTCTCCGCTTGGGTGGGCAGGGGAAGAAGGGTAGCAGTGACGACCACCCTTTGACTTTGTCCATCTCCTTGCTAACTTCTGCTCAATCTTCCCACCTCTGATCACCCAGCAATCAGATTCAGGCAAGCAGATTATGTAGGATCTTTGAAGACAGAAGAGAAGCATTTAAATTCCAAAGCATTGTTTTATAATGTGATCTTTTATCACAATACCATGTGCCAATTCTTATTGCCTGACAGCAGCTTCGCCGTATGGGTACAGGAAGAAGTAATGGCCTGTGCTTCACTTTGTTCCATCTTCAAGCTGCGCCTTGTTGCTCATTTAATCTATTAATTTCAAACATTCTTGCATTTATCCGCATTATCACCCTTCGAAGTCATGATACTGTCCCCATTTTGCAGAAGAGAATACTATCTACTTTTGTGTGTTATTTCCAGATTTGGAACTCCACAAAAGTTTTGAGACATACCCCCTGTAAGATCAAGATTATTCAAAAGTCATAATAATAATGGGTAGTAAGTAATAATAGATAGTAAGTAATAATAATGGATGCTTCGAAGGAAAAGTTAAGTATAAAAGAAGGTAATGTCTAAGGAGAATGAGTTGTAGCCCGAGCAGTATCACGGAAAGGAGACAAAACTTGTACACTGGTACTTTCTTAGATCCTTAAGGTGGCTCTAGACCCTGCTTTAGCAAAAAGGCTCCCCATGTGCTGTGCTCTCAGGTGAGATGGGAGGGATGAGGATTAGACAGATGCAGCAGCCACTCAGCAGGTACTTACTTTAAGCATGTCACATGGAATTGGAATCCTCACACATCCTGTAAGTCTGTAGAAGGAAATCAAAGAGTTTGCTGCAACTCGTCCTCTTAGAACTAGTCTGTGTCTAGTTGATCTGCAGCATTTCCCTAGCCAAGGGCCTAGAAATGCCTCACCCAAGGGGAACGGTCCAAAATCCCTTGCGAAGAGACGTCATACCAACTCACTAAGATCACTATGCTCTTGCAGGGTTAAAGATGATAAAATGCTCCCTGAAGGAATTACTCTCTGGCGTGGAGCACCGGGAATCTCTTCCACAACTACGGGCAACTTCACCTTCCATCTCAACCTTAGGCACCAGGTAAGAGCTTTAGAGAACCTCGGTTTGCTATAGTTTCCTGAGAATTAGTGAGCAATAAAACTTTGATTTAAAGCAGAATATGTGCTTTATCAGCTCCTCACCAAAATGAATTTGTCTCCACTTTTCCCATCTCATTAAGCTAAGCAAATATACCTCCTCCCACCAGTACTATACCCATAATAACCAAAAGTTATATACCCAGTTTTCATTTGGGTCACATTTAAGGCACTCTGGAAATGTAGGTTAGAGCCAAATTTCAGCTAGTCACAAATGCCTTTCTTATTATTAATCTGGCAAATTGATGAGATTGCCTTAGTATTCATATCTGCAAAACAGGGCCAATGAATCCTTCCTTCTGTGCTCTTTTCCTTACAGGTCTTCAGGGCATTAAAACCTCTGTTAACCAGAGAGCAGGGTAGGAGGTGGAGGGTGATCTGCTTAGTTAGTTTTAAATAGTTAATCCAAAAGTTCTATCATTCCAAACTTCAATGAAAATATTTCTGTAATATGTTGGCAACATTTCAGTTTAGTAGGTATAATATACCAGGAAGGTCTTTAATGATTGAGAATTGCAATTATCTAAGGGTAACTATATTGCCAATACAGCATGGCCATTATGCTCTGGCACTAGTAATGTCATGAATACTTTGTAGATTTTTTGTAAAGACTGTATGAGATTAGGTGCTTAAATCACTTTGCTGGTATAGCCATTATGGAATACAGTATGGAGGTTCTGCAAAAAATAAAAATAGAACTACTATGAGATCCAGCAATCCCACTTGTGGGTATTTATCCAAAGGAAATGAAATAAGCATCTCGAAGATATTTCTGCATGCCTGTGTTCATTGTAGCTTTATTCACAATAGCCAAGATATGGAAACAACCTAAGCGTCAGTCAAAAGATGAATGGACAAAGAAAATATGATAGACACACACACACACACACACACACACACACACACACACACGCACACCATGGAATATTATTCACTCTTAAAAAGAAGGAAATCCTGCTATTTGCAGCAACATGGATGAACCTAAAAGACATTATGCTAAGGGAAGTAAGCTAAACACAGAAATTCTGCTTACAAATTCTGCATGATCTTGTTTATTGTGGACTCTAAAATAGTCAAACTCATAGAAATACAGAGTAGAATGGCAGTTTCCAGAGATTGGGGAGTGAGGGAAATGGGGAGATGTTGGTGAAAGGGTATTTTTTTTAAAAAAAAAAAGCACTTTTCTTGATTCCTGGCTGCTAGTAAGTACTTATGAAGTGTTTCTTATTATTGTAATTATCAATTCTTATATCCAAGAAGGTGTATAAAATCAGGTTGAACATGTAATAAGTGCAGAGACTTCCAAAGATGTGTGTTTTGAAATAAATCCTTTGCGTAAATTTGTTTTTTTACATATAATTCACCTCTTTCTTTTACTGCATGGAGAATCATGCTTATGTTTACCCAAGGGTTTTGGGTTGCTGGATCTGGTTAACGGAGATGTCACTGTACACTTCCTCGCAGGTGGGACAGGCCTCAAGTGTCTGAGCCATCACATGTGCCATCACCTCGGGTCTGAACTTTCTAAAAGAAATATAAAAGTCCTGGGAATTACAGTTCCTGGCCTTCCTGACCTTTCTTTCCAGGATTTTATGAAACTAGGGGAGATAACTGTGGGAAAGCATGATGGACCAGTGGGAGGAAAGGTAGTCAGGAATTTCAGAGATTCATGTTTTGCCGCACTGCTTCCAATAACAAAAGAGCTACTACAGACTAGCACTGAGGTTTGCAGATGTTTTTCTTTGGAAATGGTTGGTAAATAGGTGTTCATGGAGTATCCTCTATTCACTAAGTAGGCACTGTGCTTGTTGCTTTTGTAAATATGGAAATTATGTTCCAACCCCCACGGAATCTAGTTCAATAAACAGGAATAACTCATGTAAAATAAATCAGAGGCCGAAGAAGGAATAAGTTCTAGTGTTCAATATAGCACAGTTGGGTGACTATAGTTAGCAGTAATATATTGTATATTTCAAAATAGCTATAAGAGAAGACTTGAAATGCTCTCAACACAAAGAAAAGATAAATGTTAGAGGAGACAGATATTCTAAATACTCTGACTTTATTATTACACATTTTATACATGTATCAATATATCACATGTATCCCATAGATATGTACAAATATTATGTATTAGCAAAAATACAGGAAAAAGAAGTTGATTTTCTCCCCTGGAACTATAGGGGAGAGAAGTTTGAAAATTTCACAATAAAAAGTCTTTGAAAGTAAAAAAAAAAAAAAAAAAAATCAATCAATCCAATAGTGGTCAAATGGTTCTGGTAGAAGGTCAGAGGGGGGAGCAGTCAATGAGTGCTGGATAGATTGTTCCGGAAAGCGTCTTGTGGGAGGTGCATTTGGAAAGGTGGGAGCCATTGGGAATCTCGGGTCCTATGTACAGTGCAATGTGGACCAGGGAGGGGAAAATGAGGCACCTTGCACACAGCAGCTCAGCCTGACTAGAGGTGGGAATGCATGGTGGAGTGTTGGGGAGAAATAACATCTCAAATTTCTCAAGAACACATTCTTGGCTTTTGGTATTGCATATGCACGTGTGTGTCTGTGTGTGCGTGCATTGTGTTTATGTTAATGCAAAGTTGTTACAAAAACATAATTCGAATTTGAAAATTGTTTTGAGGAAAGGAAGACAACATATGTGGTGACACAAAGTGCTCCAATCCTGTTTGTGCTTTCATTTATTCTTTCTCGAGTCTTCTCTGTGATGATAAAGGGTTGGCAAGCCATGGATAATCAAAGCCACAGAAAATGATCAAGTGTAATTTTAGCCATTCAGTTTCACTGGCTTTTCCTATTATTCTTGAGCGCAGCTGTAGAAACAAAGTCATTTGAGTTATTGGTATTTTTCCCATTGGCTTAATTCCCCTACTGTATATGTTAAACAAGGAAATGGTTTAAAGCAGGCATATAAAGGGAGAATTAATCCAGACGACCTGGCCCACCTGCAAACCCATTCCCTCAGTCCTATGTCTGGTTTGGGAGTCCCTGAATTTGCTTTTGTCCCAGAGAGGGCCAGAGATAGTGATAGCAACTCATTGAGATCATCACTAAAGCTGATGCTTAATTTACTTGCATTTACTTCAAAAGCAAGGTATGTTCACATGAACTATAAAGCCTAAAAAAAAACCCCAATCAGGGCCAATCTCTTAGATGGTGGTATACATTTGGAGAGGTAAGTGTCATTTGAGGGTGAATTTCTGTGATATTTCATCAATGGAGTTTGTTAGCTCAGTTGATTCAAATGCAATGTTTAATGAATCAATGGCAGATCTTGCTCCCACTTAGTATTAAAGAATAAGGTTTTGTTTGTTTGTTTATCTTGTGTGTGTTAGTTTTACAGGGCAAAGATAGTTCCAGCTAGGAAATTAGCCAACATACTTCTTCTGTAACAATAAACAGTGATATAGACTGGATGGCTTAATAGAGACTAGTAGGTATTACTGGGGAAAATATAGTGTGTGGTATGTGCTATTTGTGATTCATTTTCGATGTGTTAATAGTATTTCATTCACATACCAAAAGCAGCATAATATTATTTATAGCTTTGCTGACAATGAGCTTGATGCTTTTAAAGATGCAGTCTTCAGGCCACCAGAAGGCTTTCCGGTAAGTTCAGAAACTTCTGTCTTCTATTCTTAGTACTTAAAGCACTCCAGACAGCCCTAACTTATACAGAAGTTATGGTCCAATATTTCATTGTATCCCTGGTATCGTTCCTTTCTCATAGAATAAGCAGTGTTATAAATAGTGGTTAGTCTGTCAGACTAGCACACAAAAGACTATTTAATAGATGGTAGTTAAATATATATTTGTTGGATGAATAAATAAACAAACATTAGCTCTATTCACTTGAGTTCTGTGTCCTTAAATCAAGGGATCATGTGATATAAGAAAGAGAAGGTATGTATTTCTTCTTCTTTTTCAGGGAGATAGACCTGTGCAATATTTTATGATGAATGAAAAGGCAGCTCATCCACTCTCGGAGACTTTTTGCCCTAGCCTTCAATCTCTTTATTATTGCCACTTCACTTTGGGTGAGCTTAGGAGAGTTCTGCTCGTTTTGCTTGTTCCACAATTATTTACTATTCTCTGCCTCTTCTCTGTCAAAACTCACTTCTTCAGTAAAACCGTTGTAATTAGATATTAGGAAGGACAGACTTAGATACAAATAATCCATATTATGTTGTGACTGACCAATAACACCATAACCACACCCAATCATTAAGTCTTTTAAAAAGTAGGTGTTTTAAACTCAAGTAGATATTGAAAGTTGTCTGTTCAGTGAAACAAGGAAAGGCAGAAACTTCTAAGCATCATGTAATAGACTTGGGTCAGGAGAGGAAACTATTGTCAATAGAAGGGTTTGTCTTCTTTGGGCATATCAGCTTCTCCAGGGACATCCTCCCCTTGGGTCTGCCTAGGTCAACTCTTACAGACCATGTTGAAATCTAACTGCGTTCCCACATGACTTCCCTCCCCACTTATCTTATTAACACCAATGAATGAGATCATAGTCATGATATCAACTTTATCTTCATATTCCCCATGTTCTTCTTGAGATACCAAAAATCATAAATGTTAGTTTTTCTTTCTTTTCCAACATCCAGCCCCTTTAAAGAACTTTGGTTCTTTAAAGACCAAGTGGTCCACTTAGTCTGTCACTGTTTCTAAGTAAAACCCTATTCAAGAACTAGGGAAATGATTTGTATAGTTTCTAAGGAAAAAAAATATGTGAAGTAGGCAGATGCCACAGTATTTTCATACAGAATTCTTCGCCCTGCGTGTGACATCTCACTGCCGTCTTTATCAGGGGATCGGGCGCCCTGCTACTTACTATCCCCATCAAAATATCGTATCTGAACCTTCATTACAAAAGCAGAAGTGTAAAATATTAACCCTTGCAGGGGCAGCTCTTCTTTCATCATGAGTCAGGGATTCAGCTAGGGAAGAAAATCCTAACCAAGGGAATTTTAGCCATCAACCTTAAGGGGAAGTTATGATTTTACGTGATCTCCAGCCAGGTCCTTCTGTATACATCTAAAACCACACCTCAAAGCCTACTGTATGCTATGGCATGTTAGTTTTTAGGTTTCAGAAAGAGTGATCCAGGAGAAGGCCACCCGTCCCTATCTATGGCTTTGGAGGGGGCTCCGGAAGTGGACTGTTGAGGGTCTGATCTCGGCTCTGTGATTTCCAGGCTGTGTGACCATGAGGAGGTCACTTACTGTCCTGGGGCTCAGATCCTTCATCTATTAAATACATAGTGCCAGCCTCACAGAGCTGATGAGAAGATGTGGTATAAGACTTTTAGAGAAGTTCCTGGCACAGAGTAAGCCCTCAATAAATGTTAGCAACTATCACTGCATGGGAGACAGGATTGTCCCACAAACGTGTCTACAGAGTTACCTCCTCAAAGCAACTTCCTGCTAAAATTGTGTTAACAGTTGCATTTGTGCTGACACCAATAGCATGAGTAGAAAAGATAGAGGACTTAGAGATAAAGGTCACTTCAACTTAACATCTGGTGGTTGGCAAAGGTGCAACAAAGCTAACCTTTCATAATGAGAGAGGCAAACATTCTCCCATTCTCCCCAAGAAGCAATGTGGTCCTTGCCTGCTAGGAACGGTTTCTTTTTCTTAGCCCTTTCTCTAAGAATCCCCAGCCTATGTTAGACCCGGGCTTGGCTCCTAAAGACCACACTGGCTTTGATGGTGAAAGTTACGGTTAGGATCACAATTATCTTCTCAGCATCATCTATAAAGGCTGTTTATGCAACACGGTTATAGTTGTGGCTTTCATGCAATTGTTTATAACATTTTTTGTGAACTTATCAGGAAAAAGTGAGTTCTGAGTCTATACCAGTCCCCAAATAATTGGGTAAATCTTTCTTGCCAAGAGAGGGTTAAGAAAAGGTATCTTTAACCAACCCCTCTCCCCTCACCTCCTTTTCTCTCTCTGTTCCTTGTTCCACAGCGGGCCAATGACTCCAAACACTAGGCAGGCAAAACTTCAGGGTTGCTAGGTAGCCTTACAACTTAGCAGCTGTCCTCAGCACATGTGCAACTGTCAGGACAATAAAATATTGTTCATTGCTTCTACCCCACAACCAATTAGGTCAGCTGTAAATATTGGAATTGCTTGGTAAACATGCTGGAAGATTGTGCTGACTTGTTAATATAAGTGAAAATGTAATTAGATTTATAACACTTTTTTCCCAAACCATAATTTACAACAACAACAACAGGAGGAAAAAAATTCTCTTGCAACCTGCTGAAATATCATTATTAAAATGCACATGAAAAGTCAATTATGCCAGAGGGAGGTATTTAAGAGAAGTGAGTTTCCATACCCTGGGATTACACCGTGGGGATTACATATTTCTTATTTATTTTTTTTCCCTGAGATCTTTGCTGCTGCCAAATGAAAAGGAACAGATATTTTACTTATTTCGCTCTGAAATATTGCCGCAGATGATGCTAAGAAGTAAACTAAATAACCTGGCTCCCTGGAAACCTACTCTGTTCTCCTCAAAAGCCCCAGGAAAACCTGAATAGTCACCATTCTTTTTTATTTATAAGCCTGTCTCTCTTTAAGCAATACTCATATTCCTTAAAAGATGTGGAAATCAAATATATTTTGTAAATGCTATTCTGTCTTACTCTTTAAAAGAGCGGGTTATGATGTGGAATTCTGTGGGGGCCATCCTTATGGAAAGATAAGAAATAACCCCTCATTTTCATGTAAAATCTGAAGTTTCCTCTACTCCCAGAATCACAGTGGGAGTTCAGAGCTCTACCCTCAGACAAGGATGCATAGACTGACAGGACATTCAAATGTTTTAGAGGCTCAGGTCCCACCACGTGCCCTCCCTGGGCAGGAGATCTCGGTGTCTGCACTTGCTGGGCTGGGCTGGGCTGGGCGTGGCTTCATCCCATGCAGGGGCCTCTGGGTGTTGGATGAGGCTCCGCCCCTCTTTCAAAGGCAGAGTCTCTAATCCCAGTTCCATTCTTAACCCAGCCAGGTTGCTGCCTCTCTGCATTCTGCTTTCCTCATAATAAACATAGGTATTATTGTATCTCATCTGCATTTAAGATACCGACGGGGAAAATCTAGTTAAAAAAATCATAAAGCAACTTATGAATATGAGGGAAGCTGACATTTTCTCTCTTGAACTTCTTCTTCTAAGATGTTCAGTTTGGAGGTAATGGAAATCCATATTTTTTTAAATTAATTTATTTTTGTTTATTTTTCTTTTTAAAAAATTTTCAGAATATTATGGGGGTACAAATGTTTTGGTTACCTGGATTGCTTTAGTAGTGCTTGAGTCAAAGTTTTAAGTGTGCCCATCACCCAGTTAGTGTTCATTGTACCCATTAGGTGTGATTTTATCCGTCCCCTCCTTGCCCCCTCACACCTGCAAGATTTCTGTTGAGTTTTACTTCCATCTGTGCACAAGACTGCCGATCAGTGAGTTCCAATTTAATAGTGAGTACATGTGGTGTTTGTTTTTCCATTCTTGCAATACTTCACTTAGGAGGATGGTCTCCAGTTCCACCCAGATTGTTGAAAAAGGTATTAACTCATTTGTTATGCCTGAGCAGTACTTCGTGGTGTACATATACCACATTATATTAATCTGCTCATGAATTGATAGGCATTTGGGTTGATGCCACATCTTCGTAATTGTGAATTATGCTGCAGTAGACATTCTAGTACAAATGTATTTTTGATAAAATGACTTTTAGTTCTTTGAGAAATCTCCATACTATCTTCCATAGAGGTTGTGCTAGTTTGCAGTCCTACCAACAGTGTATAAGTGCTGCTTTCTCTTCCCATCCATACCAGCCATCTATGGTTTTGAGACTCTTTGATACAAGCTTTTCTCACTGGGATTTGGTGATATCTCATTGCGGTTTTGATTTGCATTTCTTTGATGATTAGTGACACTGAGAATTTTTTCGTGTTTATTGGCCATTAATATATCTTCTTTTGAAAAGCTTCTGTTCATGTCTTTTCCCCTCTTTTCAATGGGGTTGTTTGATTTTTTTTCTTGCTGATTTCCTTGAGTTCTTTGTAGATTCTAGTGATTAGCTCTTTATCAAATGTATACTATGCAGATCATGTAAACAAAGGGAAAAACATATCATGCTCATGGATCACCAAAATCAACACTGTTAAAATTTACATACTACCAAAAGTGATTTACAGATTCAGTGCAATGCCCATCAAAATACCATCATTTTTCACATCTCTAGAAAAAAATAATTATATGCTTTGTTTGGAATCATAAAAGAGCCCAAATAGCCAAAGTGATCTTAAGCAAAAGGAACAAATTTGGAAGCATCACTTTATCAGACTTCAAGTTATACTACAAGGCTTTAGGAACCAAAACAGCATTGTACTAGCACAAAAATGGAAACACAGATTAATGGAACAGAACACAGAACCAAAATATAAGACCATCCACATATTGCCATCTCATCTTTGACAAAGTAGGCAGAAATATACACTGGCAAAAAGAATCCGTATTCAATAAATGGTGCAAGACATGGTGGTGTGCACCTGTAGTCCCAGCCACTAAGGAGGCGGAAGCAGGAGGATCACTTGAAACTAGGCGTTTGAGGCTGTAGTGAGCTATGATGATGCCACTGCACTCTAGCCCAGGCAATAGAGTGAGATCCTGTCTCAAAAGATAAAAATAAAAAAAGAAGATTCTCAATCTGTAGGATTATTCGGGACCAGGAAGAAAGGCCCAGAAGAAGCATGTTTTTACAACTACACAAGCAGAACGTGTCTATCAAGCCTAATCATATCCCTCCTTCCAAGTGTATTTCAAGGTCAACCTTCCCAGCTAGAACTGGCTTCTTTTCTTGGGGGAGGGTGGGGCAAAGGAAACTCATCCCTAACAGGCACCCTCCCACTATTGCACCAGATTTTCTCATCTCAGCCTCCAGATCTATGGAGCTGCCTCAGGCAAGTTCCTTCCTCTTCCTTTACTCTCCTTCCCTTTACTATTGCAGCTACTGAACCAGGTCACAGTGATTTTCCAACCCAAGCAATAAGAGAAGGGTAGAGAAGGGAGGGGGTGTGTGTAGGTGTGGCTGCACAAATTCCAGGCACAGGAGGCTTCTTCAAATCCCTGTCTAGTACACCCCCCGGACTGGCTTGTTTTCACACTGAGAGTCATGGAACACAAGGCCAGATGCTGACAATGGGATCCCTGAAGCGGACAGGAAGTGAGGAGGGAAGAGCAGAAATGGAGAGGCAGGAAGGGTAAGCAGATTCTGGAACAATGCCACTGTACCAAATTACCGAATACAATTATAAAATTAAAACTTCCCCCCACATACCTGACTTCCCATCTAACCCAGCCCCATTAACTCCACTCAGAAACACTCTCTAAGGTAATAATAATAATAATAAAGGCAAAATAAAACAATCAATGAAATAATCAGGGAACTTAGCAGCTTCTGTGAATTGCTGACACCTGGCCTAGCAGTCTGGGGAAGGTTTAAAAGAATCAAGTGAGGAAGCCATGAGAGTGAGAGGGCTTTCTCTCCCGAATTCAGTTTCCTCTGCTTTGCTCCTAAGAATCTCTCAAATCTCTTTACTTCAGTGTTAATCCCAGTTCCAAACTGCCTTCTTCAGTTCCTGTACAGACCGGAAATGGCCTCTGTCCTGGTCTCCCCACACCTATCCTTGCCCTTTCCTATCCATTTCTGTGTTACAGTTAGATGGATGTATCAGAAATGGAAATGTGACAGTATTGCTTCCCTTGAATAGTTTTCCGGTGCCCTTAGGAATGAGATCGAAGTCCTTAACAATGCCCTTGTGCTAAAGGCCCCGCCTCTAATAAAAGTTCCCTGAACTCAAACAGGATTCTCTCACTTCTCCAAATATGCATTATACTTCTTTTCCTGCCCTGGGACTCTGTGTTTACCTAGAATGTGCCTCCCCCTTTCTAAAATGTACTTTGCCTAGTAAATTCTTACTATGTTCCAAGGGTACTCAAAAACTCAATCTAAATACTCTAGATTACCAACATAAAAAGGACTTGATATTTTATTAACACCTCAAAAATATCCAACTTTTTCTCATTATAAGGAATGAATTCCTTTCAAACAAAAATATATCTCCCGTGTTGTCTTTTTCTTATAAAATATAAATATTTGATTAATGCCCAAGTAGCTGAAAGTAAGAGAAATCCTTTTAAAATACATACAGGAAATTTCTTTTTTATAAATTCTTTTATTTTTTTGAATTTTTTCTTTTTTTGAAACAGAATCTCACTCTGTCACTCAAACTGGAGTGTAATGGTGTCATCATAGGTCACTGCAACCTCCAATTTTTGGGCTCAAGTGATCCTCCCACCTCAGCCTCCCAAGTAGCTGGGACTACAGACATGCACCACCATATCTGGGTAATTTTAATTATTTTTGTAGAGGTGGGGGGTCTCACTATTGCGCAGGCTGATCTTGAACTCCTGGCCTCAAGCATTCCTTCCACCTCCGCCTCCCAGAGTGTTATCATTACAGGCATGAGCAGCTCTGCCTGGCTGAAAATTTCTAATGAGGAATTACACATCAGAAAAACTATAAGGTAGAAAGTGAGACTCCTCCTTCAGGTGAGGCTGAAACCAGGAATTGGAGATCTGTGTGCCCTGCCCGAAGGCGGTGGCCACTCTCTTGCTGCACTCTGCCACCGGGCCGTGTGAGCTGTGGTGCAGGCTTTGCTGTATGCACAAAGGCTCTCTTTACCTCTGTGCAGCAGCGGATGGCTGTGACTGTCCCAAACTCATATCCCTGCTCGCAAACTAGGTGACTAGGTGATTAGCTTCGCAATATCTCAGTTTCTTGTTACAGGAAGAAAGAGTGTCTGATTGGCTCAGCTCAAGTCAGGCAAACCTAATCCAGAAGGTAGAGTCAGCAGGAACAAACTTGACCACTGAGTAGGGGACGAGGTGGTTCTCAAAGAGGTAAAGAAGTGCAAATATGGGGGCTTGGTAGACATCTCAAAAGGTTTACTCCAAATAGACTAACAAGAACCATAATCATAATAAATAAGCACTCTTGAATATTATGTCAATTACAATATTTAGATAGATAGAGGTTGCTCTTACAGGATACACGGCACTATAGTGAACGCTTGTGGTGCCCATTAATTGGTAAATCCAACCTCAAGGAGCAGGCATCTGATATGCAAGAACAATGAGCCCCCCATTAATTGTAGACTGGGTGGAATAAATTAATGCAGTGCATACTTCCATCTGATACTTGGTGAGTGCCTTTGATGTGTATCGCACTTTCATGAATTCATTAATTAGAAAGTCGTGTTGAGGGAGGGGTCGGGTATTGTGCTAGAGATCAGAAAATTAGTGAAATCAATAAGGAAGGCTTCCTGCAGGAGGCAGGTCTTGAGCTGCATTTGAAAGGCCAAGTGCTCCAACAGCTGGCATTCTGTGATCTGCAGGAATAATAAAAAATTAATACAAAGCGAAGCAAAACTGATGGAAGGAAAATGCAGATTGGCTTTCCCGCAGATGAAATTTACTTGGCAACTGGCAAATCATCAGGACTTTGCTCAAGTCACTTTCTCAGTCCTCCTGGAAGGCCTACCTAGTGTGGGCACTGTAAAGATTGGTTTATGGCTGGGATATTTGTTACATTTTAATAAGGCTTGGAAACTTAGATGTTATTCACTGTGGCCGCCAATCAAGTACCCGTGTAAAAGCAAGACAAACATAACAATAAATGCTAAGCACTCCAGTGTTCAGTGCTCTGGCAGGATGCACTGCCGGCTTTATGAATGCGTGAGAGTGAATATACAGAAGCCTGGGAAAAGGTCATTGGTATTTTTGGAGCAATAAATCAAGTAGGGAAAGATTTGCATTTTGGCTGTATAACATGCAGGACTGGATTAGAGGGAGAGAATACTTTGAAGTAATATTTCTCCGCTGACTTGTTTTATTAGCTTCCTTTAAACATGTTACATTATTGCTTATAGAATTTCATTTACTCGGATTGGCAGCTTGATAAATACGTCTATTGGCGATGATCTGGATTGCTCTGGGCATTAATATTATTAAAACCTGTCACAAGGAAATGTCTGAAAGATGACTTACTGTAAAGATTGCAGCACGAAATAAATCATCCAGTGGTATTTGTTACCATTTATGGCCTCTTGGAGCTGAGTCAATCCCTTTTTATGTTGCATTATTTTTCAAGTTTTTATAGTCTTACATTATATATCGCTGTCAGAAATGAACAGATGGGGTGTCAAACACGCGTTTTCTGAATAATTCCCACCCTCCAGTTATTGGGATGAAGGACAAGTGCAAAACTGTATGTTCTTGAGCAAAAAGGAGAGAGAAAGAGGTGGAGAAGCTGCTGTGATGAAAGGGATCCCTTTGTCGGATTGTTCAGGCCAATTCCACCAGCTGCTTGGAATCCCTGACTGGCAGTCACCCTGTTTGGGTTTCAAGCAAGGGATGATCCAACAAATGCGGTTTTCAAATGCACTTTCTCAGAGTGCTTCCTGGTGAGACACCTCTGCATTTGGAGGGGAATGTGTCATACTACTTTCTTCCTAAAAAGCTGAGAAATTTATGGTTTTGATTTGCATTTCCCTGCTGATTAGAGATATTGAGCATTTTTTTTTCATATGTTTCTTTGCCCATTAGTCTATCTTCCTTTGAAAAGTTTCTGTTCATGTCCTTGGCCCACTTTTTAATGGGGTTGTTTGATTTTTTTTTCTTGCTGATTTTCCTGAGTTCTGTATAGATTCTAACTATCAGCACTTTCTCAGATGTATAGCATGCAAATATCTTCTCCCATTCTGTAGGTTGTCTGTTCACTTTAGTGATAGTTTCTTTGGTTGTGCAGAAGTTTTTAATTTGATTGGGTCCCATTTGTTTATTTTTGTTGTTGCTATAATTGCTCTTTGGGTCTTCTTCATAAATTCTTTGCCTAGACCGATGTCTATAAGAGTTTTCCAACATTTTCTTCTAGAATTCTTATGGTTTTATGCCTTAGGTTTAAGTCTGTTGTCCATTGTGAGTTGATTTTTGTGAGCAGTGAGAGGTGTGAATCCTGTTTCAGTCTTCTGCATGTGGCTATCCAATTTTACCAGCAGCATTTATAGAATAACGATTCTTTTCCCCAGTGTATGTTTTTGTCTGCTTTGTCAAAAATCAGGTCACTATATGAGGATGGTTTTATATCTGGGTTTTCAATTCTGTTCCATTGGTCTATGTCTCTGTTCTTGTGCCAGTACCATGCTGTTTTGGTTACTACAGTCTTGTAGTATGCTTGGAGTATGGTAAATTGATGTCTTCCAATTTGTTCATTTTGCTTAAGGTTGCTTTAGCTAACATTTGAACCAGCAACCCCACTATTAGGTATCTATCCAAAGGAAAACAGACATTCTATATATAAAATAAAAAAGACATCTGCACTTGAATGTTTATAGCAGCACCATTCACAATTGCAAAGATGTGGAAACAACCCAAGTGCCCATCAATACATGAGTGGATTAATAAAATGGAGTATATGTACATGATGGATTACTACTCAGCCATAAAAAAATGGTGAGCTACCTATTGTATTAACCTGGATGCAGCTGGAGCCCATTCTTCTAAGTGAAATATCACAAGAATGGAAAAATAAACACCAGATGTACTCACCGTTAAATTGGTATTAATTTATCAATATTTGTGCACATATGGGAAGTTACATTCATAGGGTGTCGGGCTGGTGGGAATGGGGAGGAGGATATGGGTAAATACACACCTAATGGATGCAGTGCATGCTGTCTCAGGGATACATACACTAGTTGGGTGGTGCAAAGGCCATTTATGTAACCAAAACATTTGTAATACTCTGAAATAAAAAACAAAAGTAAAACATAAAAAAAAAGCTGAGAAATTTGAAAAACAAAACCAACCAGTAAAAAAGCCCAGTAGAGCAAGAAGAAAGATGCATAGAAAGGATTTAGTATTCTCTGAGTGAGTAACTAATGTGAGAGCACCCTGATGAAAGGGGGCACAAAGGATTCTGAGCAATGTGAATTGTTCTGCAGGACCCTTGGGCTCAATGTAAAGAGAATAAAAGGGGCCCCCTTGGAGGGTCCCAGCACCTCACAGAGGAGGGAGGAGCACAGCTCTGCCAGGCCTGTTCCTACTGATGTGCAGTGCACCTTGGGAGTCTTTTGCTGTCTTGCTGTGGCAGGGCCAGGCGGCTGCCAATTGTAGCAGGAGACCTCTGCCAAGTCCTCATTGGAGGAAGAGAGAAAATCACCCTACTAAAAGCCAGCCAACTTTTGAAAAAGGAGGAGGAAACCTGTGTACACTTTACTCATTTACCTCCCCAACCTGCTCCTACAAAACCATTCTGAGTAGTTCTACAAAGTACCAGCCTATGGTAGAAGAACACACAGCATAGATGCAAAACCTGGGTGTCTGCAAACCAGATTCATTGATTACCATCTCAGGACTGTGAGTGAGTCGCTTAATTTCTCCTCCTCATAAAATGTGGGCAAGAAGAAGAATATTTTTGCCTGATTACCTCATGGTGTTGCTGTAGAAGGTCACATCACACCACGTGTGTGCACACACACATACACACAGAAGTTTAACGGCCCCTGCATTTGTCAAAGATGGGTGATTGCATCACCGTTGCAGCCAAATTCTTGCCTTCCCTCCTATAAAGCTCTGCATTTGCATGAGTTTATCAATCTCTATTATCAATGAGTTTATCAATCTCAGATCCTCGTCCCCAGATCAATGTGGAGCACTTTCTCCATTCATCTCTTAAAGTCATTTTCCTAGTTGGAGTGACTTGTGGACAGTCATCTGAGCCTCAGCAGGCCTCTCTCCAAAACCAGACCCATAACCTTGTCTCGATTCCTTCTTCCTTTATGTCATCTGCACAAAGTCCTTCTATATGTTTGTAACAATAGTTTCTATTTGTCACATTTGTGGAGGATTAAGCCCTTATGAGTGTTGATATTCACCAGTCACAGCTGAAATAGGCAGGGCTGCAGAGGACTGTTTCTAGGCCAAGTTCACAGATTTCTGGCCTTTCATTTGAGGTCTCACTGTCTAGTAGCACAGAAAGTATTCTGTTCTTAACTCAGGGTAAGGGTATAAAAGGGTAAATTTCGTATAGTCCATGAGTTGATAAAGGCAGTCGATTAGTTATGTATGTAGAGCTACAATTTCTGTATTCCTGTGAGAAAAACCTCTCCCCACCTTCTCTGGCTTTTTTTCCCCATTTCCCTTCCAAAGGATTATTTGCATAAGCCCCACCCCTCTGCAGCCAAATTGGCAATGCTGAAACCCCATTGGCTGACTAGTTCATAAACCTATAACTCTTAAATGTCTCATCAATCTATATAATATGCATTTCTTTTTTTTCTTCCTTTCTTCCTCCTTTCCTCCATCCTTCTATCCTTCTTTCTTCCTTCCTTATCTGTTACATTTTATTTACTTTTGCTTATCCAGAGATATATTGATTAAGTTATCAAAGTTCTTAGCTTCTTCTAATCAAGCATCAGGATGTCTGTGTTTCCACATAATAGTTCTCCTGACCCATGTGAGGCTGAGATTCACTGAGTTAAGCAATCAGCAAATTACCTTTTCTGTCCTCTGGACACTTAGTGTGGGCTTGCCTTTGATGTTCCCTCATAAGTCTCATTCTGAGAAAGCTCTGATGCACACCCATCTCCCCATCAGTCTGCAATAAGAGCCTATCACATCTTAAAGAAGAGACACGTGGCCCTGGACTTGAAGCCTGACTCTCTTAGTAACCACCAGCAATGCACTTTCTCTAGGCTAAATCCTGTAATTGTAAATTTAGAGAGGAGATGTCATCTAAAGCTCCTTCGAGCTCTAAGTCATCACTTGCTCCTGTTCCACATCCTGCAACAACTTCAGAGTAATTCATTTCTCCTTGCGGCACTTCATTTTTGCTGGAGAGAAAGGACTCTGCTGATGATAATCACCAAATCTCTCTCCAACCAGTTCCAACATAATACCTCATGCAGAGTTTATAAATCTTCCTCCCACTCCTTGTTTTAGCGCTCACTTAAAAAGTTACCATAAATTCATTTAAACCATTAAACCATGCATTAAACTATGTTAAAGGTAAGGGTGCTTGTGTGGTGCGTGGGGTCAGGAGGAGAAGCAAGTTTGACCCAGAGTGACCTGACATTATAAAGTTTCACAGTCATGTCTAATTACTGCTACCCACCTCTTTATTATTAATTCCACAATTCCAGCACATAAAATAACTTAATCATTTTCAGAATTTGCATGACTAATGGAGTGAGTTCTGATAGAATAAGGATAAGTTTCATAATTAGGTTTTGCCGGGAACTTGCGCAAACCAGTCTATTTATAATTTGGTCAGCTACTGATTTTTAATGAGGGCACTGAGAGGGACTGAAGCCTCTGGCAGCATTCACTTCATATTTTAATTACCCACAGTAATTCTGACAATTACACACATGTCATAAATCACATCATAATGACCCGTGAAGAAAGTGTATTTAATTACCAAAGGGGGAGTTCTCAGGTTAAACGAGTAGATGGGATGTACCGAGATGTGAACCACATTTGAAAACTGAGCTGCCTGTTTCTATGGTGCAGAAGAACCAGTCTCTGAAAATTGTAGGATGGTGAATAAGGAAAGCTGTTGCCAAGCTTTCAGTCTTAACCCCAGTATGTAAAGACCTTCCAAAGTCATCACTCCTATCCTTGCAACAAGAGAATACTGAAGGAACTGAAAAGTAAAGACTTTTCTTGGCCCATCAGTGACTGAGGTTGCAGAGCAAATCATCACCTGGAAATCTAAGGAATCACAGCTGAGATCTAGCAGTATGTATGTGTATGTGTGTGTGTGTGTGTGGGGGGGTATTTTGGGGAGAACCATTGAAGCTCCAAACCAGTAGGAACATTGAAATGATGATTTTGATGAATTACTGGAGGCTGAGTGTAGACTAAAGAATGAGAAACTCCTGGGGGCTTCAGGATTGGAGCCACCTGCCTTTTTGAGGGGTTTGTCTCAAGCAATCCCACCAGGTTCTCACAGTGAGGAGCTGAGAAAAATCCCCTCTGAGATGCTGTCAGGGTTAGGGAAGAGTAACCACTGTGAGATACACTCAGAACATTCTCCAACATAATGGCCTCCTCTCAAGAAGAAAAGACTTCCCCAGTGCCTTGTCTCACCTGAGGAAATGCAGGTCTTCTACTCTAGCTCCCCTCTATCCTTCTGTCTCACTTGAGGTATGGGGGAGGAACAGGTAGAGTTAAGGTACACAGTGGATGTCATGGACCTAAGGAATAGGCCCCATGAAAACCTGAGATTTAATCATAAAATTATAGTCTTCCCCTCTGCTTACACATTACCACCACACCAATAGGGATCTAGGACAACAAAAGTGAATTCTACTTGAAAGAGCTGCAAGGCGCAGACTATTCAAAAAGGAGTTCTTAAGGAAACCAAAGACAATAAAGAAGACAAAACCAATGATACTAAAGGAAATTGGAAACTACAGCTACAACAAACACAGGACAATTCCTAGCCAGATAAACACAAAACATCACATTAACACCTATTTACCTCAGTTTCTTTATTCAATATACCATATCCCATTATAAAACAAAATTGCAGAGCATGCTAAAGGACAAAAAAAAAAAAAAAAAAAAAAAAAACCACTAAAAAAACACCATTGAAAAGACAAAACAAGTATCAGAAACATAATCAGACATGATACTAATTTGGAATTTGAAAGGAGTATGATTAATATGTTGAAGGAAGCTCTAACAGAAAAAGACAACATGGATGAACAAATGGACAATGTAAGATGGGGGGTGTAAGCTAAGAAAGAAATTAAACTAGAAATCAATAACAGAAAGAAAGCTGTAAAACTCTCTAAAAATGTGGAAATTAAACAACACACTTCTAAATAACAGTTGGGTCAAAGAAATCTAAAGAGAAATTAGAGAAAAAAAAAACCCCACCTGTAACTAATAGGTGATTATAGCAAAGTTTTACAATACAATGTTAGTATATGAAAGTCAATTACTTTCCTACTAGACATCACAAATAACTGGAATTTGAAATTTTAAATATGCCATTTACAATGGCATGAACATATAATTTATATAAGTATGTATAGCATCTACAAAGTTCTGATAAAAACTTTGTTCTAAACAAATGCAAAGATGTTTCATACTCATGGGTTGGAAACTCAATTTTGCTAAGATGTGAATTTTTCCCAAACACAGCCTCAATCGAAATTCCAATGACCTATTTAGTAAGTATTGAAAAACTTGTTTTCAGTTCTCTTGAAAATATTCCCAGGAGTAGAATTGTTGTGTCATATGGTAACTCTATGCATAGCATTTTGAGGAACTTCCAGACCATTTCCCAAAGTTCACACCAGCAATGCATGAGAGTTTTGATTTATCTGCATCCTCTCTAATATATTTTATTATCTATCTTCTTGATTCTAATCATCCTATTGTGTGTGAATGGCATCTCATTATGCTTTTGATTTGGATTTCCCTGATAGCTAATAATGTTGAGGATATTTTATGTGGTTATTGGTCATTCGTATGTCTTCTTTGGAGAAATGTCTATTCAAGTCCTTTATGCATTTTTCAACTGAATTAATCTTTTTTGTTGTTGAGTTGTAAAAGTTGTTCATATATTCCTGATTAAATTCCTTTCTCAGATATAGTATTGGAAAATATTTTCTCATACTTTATGGGTTGCCTTTTCACTTTCTTCATGGAGTCCTTTGAACTACAACAGTTTTTAATTTTGATGACATTCAAATTGTGCACATTTTTCTTTTATTGCCTATAACTTTAGATGTTATATTTTTTAAAAAACTATTATATAATCCAAGATTTTGAAGATTTACACCTATCTTTTCTCCCAAGAGATACTTTCATTTCTCACATTTAAATTTTTGATCCAGTTTAGTTCATTTTGACATGGGGTATGAGATAAGGCTGGAACTTTATTCTTTTGCATATGAATATCCAGTTTTCCCAGCATTTGTTGAAAATACCATTAATTTTCTCTTTGTATTGTGTTAGCACCCTATTGAAAGCGAATTTATCATAAATGTAAGAGTTCATATCTGGACTCTCAATTGTATTCCATTAATCTATAGACATAGATTCTTATGCCAGTAACTCATTGCCTCAATTAATGTAATCTGTAGTAAGTTTTAAAATCAGGAACTTTTTTGTTCTTTGTCAAGATTGTTTTTGTTATTCTCTGTTATTTCAATGTCCATATGAATTTTAAGATCACTACAATACAGCTACTAAGTTTTTGATAGAGATTGAGTGGTAGCTTCAGATCAATTTGGAGAGTATTACCATCTTATCAATATTTAGTTTTTCAATTCATGAACATGGAGTATCTTTCCATTTATTTAGATATTATTTAAATTTCATTCAATATAGTTTTATAGTGTTCACTGTACAAATCTTCCAAAACTTTTGTTAAATTTATTCCTAAGCATTTACTTTTTTTGATATAAATGGATTTTTTTTAACTTTATTTCAGACTTTTTGTTGCTAGTGTATACAAATTCTATTCATTTTTGAATATTGGTTTTGTGTGCTTCAACCTTGCTGAAGGTTTCTATTAATTCTATTCTATAAAATATTGTGTCATAGGCAAAAAGAGTGACTTTTACTTATTTGAATTCCTTTTATGTGTGTGTGCCTAACTGCTCCAACTAGAACCTCCTGTGCAAGGGTAAATAGAAGCAGTGAGAGTTGACTTCCTTGTCTTGTATTTAATTATAGTAAGAAAGCTTTCAATATTTCACCATTAAATATGAGGTTAGCTCTGAGATTTTCACAGATGTCCTTTATCAGGTTGAGGAAGTTACTTTCTTTATCTAGTTTGGTTGGTGATTTTGGTCATGAAAGGGTATTGTATTTTTTCAAGTGCTTATTTTTGCATATATTGAGATGATCATGTGGGTTTTCTTCTTTATCCTATACATTAAGTGTGTTACATTGATAATTTTTCTATGTTGAGCCAACCTTGCATTCCTGAGATAAATCTCACTTGTTCATGGTATATAATTATATAATATATAATTGTATATATTTCTGGATTCAGTTTCCTACTATATTCTTGAACATTTTTGCCTTGATATTTATAAGATACATTAGCTTTTAGGTATCTTGTCTTATGAGGTCTCTGTCTTGTTTTGGTATGAGATAAAGGTGGCCTTAAAAAAGAGTTAGAAAATATTCCCTCTGATTTTTATAAGAGTTTGTAAAGGATCGATATTAATTATTTTACATTTATTAGAATTCAATAGTGAAACTATCTGGGCTCTTTTGTGTGAAAAGCTTTTTGATTATTAATTCAATATCTTTACTTGCTATAATTTACTATAGGTCTATTCAAATTCTATATTTTCTCTTGAATCAGTTTTAATAGTTTGTGTCTCAAATTTCCTTCTGTTATTGATTTCTAGTTTCATTCCATTGTGGTCAAAGAACATATTTTGAATGATTTTAATCATTTAAAATTTAATGAGACATATTTTGTGGTCTCATAGTTTAATCTGAAGAATGTTCTATGGGCACGTGAGAAGTATATTCTGCTGTTTGTTGGGAAAGTGTTCTAAAGATGTCTGTCAGACCTCGTTGGCTTATCACATTGCTGGAGTCTTCTATTTTCTCATCTCAATTTTACATAATTATACTATTCATTATTATAATTGTAGTTTTGACATCTCCAACTATTATTGTTACATTGCCTATTTTTCCTTCAGTTTTGTTACATTTGATGACCTGTGTTTGGGGGCTCTCTTGTTAGGTTTGGCATGTATATGTTCCAATTTTTATGTCTCCTTGGTAGAGTGACCATTTTATCATCATAAAATATCATTCTTGTCTTTAGAAAAACAGTTTTTTTTGGAGTCTATCTTGTGTGTTGTTGGTATTGCCACTGTAGCTCTCCTTTAGTTGCTGTTTGCATAGTATATTATTTCGTATCCTTTACTTTTAACCTATTTGTGCTTTGATTCTGAACTCTGTCTCTTGAAAACTGACTATATATTTCATGACTATCCTTATAATCTCTGCCTTTTTATTAGTGTAATTCATTTATATCTAAATTAATTATGGATAATGAAGGATTTAATTCTGCCATTTTGCTATTTGTTCTGTATTGTTTCTTATCATTTTTTATATCTCTTCCTCCATTATGTCCTTCTTTTATTATTAAATAGATACTTTTTTACTGTACCATTTTAATTCTCTTTGTATTTCCTTTAAAATATTTTTCTTATTTTATTAGCGATTGCCCTGGAGATTACAATTAGCATAATTTTCAGTAATGCATAACTACTTTACTTCTATATAGCTCCATCCACTCACCCTACCTTTGTGTTATTATTGTTATACAAATTATGTCTTTATACATTATAAACCCATCAGCATAGTTTTATAATTGCTTTGCACACTTGAATTTTAAGTCATATAGGGAAAACTTTATGTGTGTGTGTATATTATATATATATATATGCTCTCTTTAATATTTATATTTAATTACTTTTGCTGATACTCTATTTCTCTACATGGATTCAAATTAATGTCTGTTTTTCTTTCATTTCAGCCTGAAGGACTCTCTTTAGTGTTTCTTACACTACTAGTCTGCTAACAATTCTGGAAAATTTTCTTTATCTAGAAATATCTTAATTCCTTCATCATTTTCAAAGAATACTTTGCTAGATACAGAATACATGACTGGTAGTCTTTTTTTTCCCCCAGAAACTTTGTATATGTCCTCCCACTGCCTTCTGGCTTTAATGGTTTCTGATGAGATATTAGCTATTAAATTTATTAAGGATCCCTTGTAGATGATGAGTTGCTCTTGCTTGCTGCCTTCACAGTTTTCTATTTTTCTTTGGCCTACAAAAGTTTAATTATGATGTATCCAGCTATGAATCCCTTTGAGAATACTTAAAGATTGTTGAGCTTCTTAGACATGTAGATTAAAGTTTTTGTCAAATTTAGGTTTTTTTGTCATTATTAATTTAATATTCTTTCTTCCTCTCTCTCTTTCTCGCTCCTCTCCTTCTAGAACTTTATATGTATTTGGAATATTTGATGATGTCCCACAGTTTTCTGATACTCTGTTCATATTTCTTCAATATGTTTTTCTTTTTGTTCCTCAGACTGGATAATCTCAATTGACCTATATTCCAATTCATTGATTCTTTTCTCTGTCAACTCAGATCTGTTGTTAAGCCCCTCTATTAAAATTTTCTTTTTAGCTATCATACTATTAATATTTAACTCCAGAATTTTCACTTGGTTCTTTCTTATATTCTATCTCTTCATTGATATTCTGTATTTGGTGAAATATTATTCTCATAGTTTTCTATAGTTCTTTAAGTATAGTTTCCTTAAGTTTTAAAATATATTTATAATAGCTGCTTTAAAACATTTGCCTATTAAGTCCAATGCCTGTGCTTCCTCAGGGACAATGCCTGCTGATTGCCATTTTTCCTGTGTATGGCTCATACTTTCTTTGTCTTTGTGTCTCATAATTTCTTGTGGAAAGCTAGATGTTTTTAACAATATAATGTGGCAAGTCTGGAAATTGTTTTCCTCTTTCACCTCTGAGTTTGCTGTTGCTATGTTGTCCCTGCCATTTGTTTATTTAGTAACTTTTCCAAAAGAATTCTCTGAAATCCATATTCTTCGTTGTGTGTTGACACTTAAATTTCCACTCACTCAGTTTTATGGTCACCTAATGATTGCACTGAGATTTCCTTAAGTGCCTTGAACCAGTAAGTCTCCTTGGCTTTGCCAAGAAGCTCTGTGTACACGTTGGGGAATTCCTTCAACACTCCGGTAGTTTACATCTCTGCCTTAGCCTTCAGTTCCTATTTGAAATGAGAGCACTATTTCCTCATAAATTTTCAGTGGATTCATTTTCTAATCTCAGTTCAAGTAGCATCTTTTGGACCTGGATGCAAGTACAAAATAAATTTTTATATTTCAAAGATTATTTAACTATTCAATTAAAAAGTGTCTACCTAAACCTCCATTGCAAGTGATTAATCTGCAATATAAGGACATGCTAAAAGGCAAATATCAATAGAAGGATCTAACTGAGTTCTATAAATGTCTTTGAGATGATAAATATGCCCAATTAGAATTGTATGCTCATGGAGCACTCTCAGTACTTGGCAGTACCTATCTGTGTGAAAAGACATTTTCAAAGATGAAATATGTGAAATCTTATCACAGGTCAGCATTAACATATGAACATTTGCAATTGATTTTGATGATAGAGAATACTATGAATGCCAATTAAAAAATACCTTTAAAATTCCTTTCTTTTACCTAGTAGAACCATCATTTTAAAAATGTACTAAGCTATTATTATTATTATATTTTGAATATTATCAGTAAAATTTGTGAAAATTTATTTCTATCTTATTATATGACTACATATATAATATAAATTCAGCCTCTTGGTCTGCAAAACATAAAATATTTACTATCCAGGTCTTCAATGAAGAAAAACGTTGTTTGCCCTGTTCTAGATAGTTAAGTTGATCAGTATCACATTGTATGTTTGGAAATAATAAAGTTACCTTTATGATAATTTGACAAAGACAATAATCTCCATCCCAAATTACTATTAAAAGTTTTGAATTTAGATTAAAAGGTTGAAGAGCTGTGAAAAGTCAATAAGGGATACTTTATAAAGAGCAATTAACTCAATTATATAATCTCAAGTTTCCACTGAAACCAAAAAATAATAAATTATAGAAGTAAAGGAATCAAAGATTAGAATAAGATGATCATTATGACACCTGAAATTTGCTATAGTTATTGTTAGACTTTTGCCACAGATTCCTAAATGAAATGGGGTCAGTTCACCTGAGACAGTCAAATGGAAGAGGTCGGAAAAAGACCTCACAGGACCTGCAGTTTCTTTACTCTCACACAGACCAACAAGAGCTCAGACACAACTGGGAGTCTATTTCCATGGAGATTTTGATATGGAAAAGTAAAAGATGATAGGAAAGCATTTTTCTTGCCAAATAGTCAATCGCCAGAAAAGGCAATATTATTTTTATTTGTATTAAGATAGTTTTATACAGATACCAATTTATTCTGTTCTGTAAAAGCCAGGACGCTTAACCCGAAAACCTTGACAATGTATAATTTTGAATCTTCCATTTGGTCCACAAGGGCAGTAAAGAAGGGAGGCGCATGCACTTCTGTAGAACCATGGGGTGATCTTGTCCCTGCTGTGAGACAACAGCAAGAAATATCCCAATTAAAATTCACTTATCAGCGTGTTGCAATGGACCCATGGTGCAGACGTTTAAGTTAAACGTAAGAAGGAGTTTCATTGCCCAGAGTTGCATGTGTGTATGTTTTGGGGGAGGGGGTGATTTTTAAATGGTAGGAAAATTCCCACAAAGTTTATAGAATCATTCATATTCATATTCTCTCTCTCTCTCTCTCTCCCCTCCTCACCCCCAAATGGCTGCAACTAAGCAAACATTGAAAAGGAAAAATAAAAGACTCCCAAAATTTCCCTTTGTAGGGATAAGATGTTTCCCTTTTAGGATAAGATGTTTCTTGATGCAACAGGCCTCAGCTTCAAGGAATTCAGAAGTGAGCGTCACCCATAGAGTCGTACGCAAGGAAAGCCAAGGACTTAATGAGTTTCAGTAACCTAATTTCAAATTAGAGGCGAACAGAACAGAATTTGTTCTCCTTCGCCTTTAATGTAAAGAACTAAAACACAGACGGACAGCGTCCATGTGAGGGTGCCCTTTTCTTGCCAAGGCCGCCTCACCCTTGGTTTCCTCCTCCTCCTCCATTTCCAACTAAACAAACCCTGACTCTTACCTTTCGTGCCAGTAACAGCTGCAGTCTAGCCAGGCTTTTTTGTTAAAGAACACAATCCGCACAACCTTTTCCCTCCCACTGGAGGCCCCTAATTCTAACTTTTCATCTTTAATCAAGGCCTGCCACTTTTTAGAAACAGCCGTCATGTAACACCGGGCAGGAGGGCTCCGTGTCACGGGTGATCCCAAACGGCCCCCTCCGTCCCCATTATCTCCATTGCTTCTTGACAGGTCGCCCGGTGCGAAGTAAAGCGCTGTAGCACTCAGGATGCCCTTATTTATTCCACAGGCTTCCCTCAGTGATGACTTCCAGATGTGAGGAAATTTTAAAAACCTGTGGCCCTCAGCACATCATTAGGTCCTTCCCATGTTTCCAAAAATCCATAATCACCAGCACACTGTGTTGTCTCCATTCCAACATTCGGCCATAGGGATTTCAGATAAACTAAGCAATGTGGAGAAGATGACTTCCTATGGAAATACCTTCCTATTTCTAGGGGGGGGGGGGGACAACACACAGTATCTATATACCTTTACTCCATAGTTATTTTAATTTTTTCTGTAGAGTGTGTATGTTCAATTTGATGCCCACCCTTCTTCTGTATCTCTCTCTCACACACATATGCAAGCACATGCGCACACTTGCACCAGCAACATTCTCATGGATAATGTTGTTTCCATTCCTAATTTATTTTGGAGGATATATTCTTAGTAATTTTTCCAGGCCAAGCCTCTTATCCCATTGCATAAGGAAAGCATTTAAGTCATTTTAATCTCCAACCTGGGCTCAATCCATTGGAAAATGGAATATGCAGTAAAAAAAGAGGAGGCAGTTACCAGATTATTTCATTTTCCTACTCCCCACGTCCACACTCCACCAAAAAAGCAATAGAAAAAAAAAAAAAAAGTCTTTTGCCTGACATTTGCATTTGTTTCAGAAATGTACTGTAGGATTGAAAAGTATCAGAGTTAGTGACTTGACTGTTCAGTTCTGAGTCCCTTGAACAAAGAAAACTGTATCCCAAAGCTATCTATGGAGGAAAATAATTTCCATGTATATCAATATGTTTTCTGTGCCATTGGATATTCAGAAAGTGTTAGGGAGTGTGGGAAAGAACACCTAAAAATATAACCTTATGCTGAAAAGATTGGCTGGGGAAATTGTTCTCAAGCGAGAAGAGACTTGCCCTGAGTTCCAACTTCTTCGGTCCAGGGCACAGAGTCTGGCCTTCATTAAAGGTACCTGCTGCTCTGGGTCATGTCTCATTTGTCCTCACATTGTGGAAAATCCCAAATGCAATATCCATAAAATATAAAGGGTTTTAAATGAAGGTCTGTCTGCGGAATGAGTGAGAAAGAGAGAAACTGTCTTTTTATCTTTCTCCTTGATCTTCCGTCTGGTAACAATTTATGTTCTGAGATGCCTACACATGTGTTTTCACAGAAAAGGCTCTGCAGAAAAGCTGTCAGTTTTTACTCATCAGAAACAGAGCAAAGCTCAACAGAAAGATGCTCAAACGTGGACTCAGACGTGGGTTGATCTAAGAGAAACACCATCCTCTTTCTTGCCTTCACCTGGGCTGGGGGCCACTCTGACCCTGGATCTATCTTCTAAGCAAGGAAATAGAAAAAAATATCTTTGTGGGGATTTCAGATTGTAAACATTAAAAACAGAGGCCATGAATTTGATAGAACCCATCTGTAAAGCAGTATTTAAAGGCAAACATAGCATTCCATTCACAGCTGATTGGTTTACCTTAAAGCACAGTTTATATTCCCTATGTATACTGAAATAAGATTATACTGAATACAGTGACATCCTGACTTATCATACCCCTCCTTTTTAAAATACCATTTACAGATAGTTTTTCATCATACCTTCAGTCTTTACCATTAAAGTGTATAGTTGCACAATGACTTCATGAAGACTTCGCCTAGGCAAAGAATCAGGAGAAACCAGGGAGGTTGGGAAATACATTCACTAGAACCTGGTTGCCTTAAAATATTCAGGACTGTGGCCACCCAGCTGTCTTCTCTTCCATTAAACATCAGCAAAACTCGTTTATAAACACAGAGACATGTGGAAAGTTTTCTGCACACTGTGGAAGGTTTTCTGGGCATAGTGTTTCAAGTGTTTTATTCTTTTTTTCCCCCCCTTCCTCCCTTCCTGGGAGTTTTTTCAAATTAGCAGGGAGAAGTAACCCCATTTGGGCAATAGAGTGATGAGTTTTAACTCTGAGAGTCTCATTTCCTCTGAAGCCCCAGTCCCAAGCAAACCAGAACAGCCCATCATCCCTCACTGGTAGACACCAGATTTATTTCCCTCTTCCCAGTTTCCTAACTTTTTTTCCAGATGGCTCCCACGGGGGCCTGGTGCTTTGAAGGCAACCAGGCTGCTGTCAATGTATGTCATATCCCGTGAGATTTCCTGCCAGGTTTCCTCTCAGTTTACCCAGTGAAAGAGTACAAGCATGGATCACTGGCCAAGCTACATACAAGACACGGAGCCTGGATCATGCTTTCCGCTCCCTGTGGGAAAGGAAGGGCCACAGAGACCTTTCTCGCAGGGCAGTGGGGTGGCCCTCGGCCTTCCTGAGACTCTTCCCCAGTTTCTTGGTCCTGGAAGTTTCTCGAAGCTCCCAGGATCCCTATCAGCTTGTTCATGCACCAGTTCCCGGGGAAATGAACTGCTCAAAAGTATTCGTATTTTTAAACTTTAAACTTCCTTCCAAGATAAATGTAATGCCTTCTAATGGAATGAAATCATCATGTGGCCATAATAGATTAGGCTCAGATTTTGATATTTGACTGTAGTACGTGTGTAGGTGTGTAGGGGGGAGGGCCAGGAGGGATCTTGGAGTCGGATAGACGGGAAAGCACTGATTATACACCTGGCCCTTACATTCCCCAAATGGTGACTTTTTTCCCCCATAACACAAAAGGGATGGTCAGAATTGACAATAGATGAATATTCCCAAGTCAGGTGTGAACTACATAGTCTTGTCACTACATACAACGTCATTGGAGAGAAGGTAGTTGTAGCTTTCAAGATACAAAAATTTCAGCACCATCAGAAACATCCTGGGACCAAGGTTTTGCTTCTCTATGTTTTGTGGGAACTCAACTATTACTGTCAAGAGATAGTTCCAATGGATTTTTCAAAGACTGAACCAAGAAGGTCATTGAAACTCTTAGACACACAGACACATTCCTTCTCTTCTTCCAACACTCCGTCATGGAACTGGTCCTCCTCCCTATGCTGAAACTTCATAAGACTTGTTATTCTTGCATAGCTCAGGTTTTGAGCAAAATATATATTGCTTTGCATTCAGCCTAGAAAATGCTCTCCTAAGAATTTACAAGCCACCTGTGGAGTTTTAAGGAGATTTCAAATGAAATGATTATAAGCCAGGATTTCCTGACACAGCTGAAAATTAGGCCTATAAAAGAATGAAAGGAACTGTAGGGGCTTTTTGAAATTTCTACCAGATATCGTGAGCAGTGGAAGATCACATCCATTGGCAGATCATCTTCGAGAATAATCTGAGTCAATTCTGCAAGTTGGGGAAAATAATGAAAACTGATTTACATTCTTGGAAACCATGCTTCCTAACTTGGCACTGTGAAACCTAATTTACCACGTTAAAAGTGGTTTCCCTATAATGGTTTGATCTCTTTGTCTTCAGGTGCCAACCACTGGTAACCAGAGGTACATGATCGTTTATTTATATTTTCCTTTAAGTGATAGGATTCCTACGAGATAAGTTGCTCTGAACATGGGAGAATAAGTGCTCTGTTCAGAATCGTTCTGGGAAGCAGGGACGGAAGAGCCTGACTTCCAGAGCTGGGACACGGTCGAGCATGCACTCACAGGACAGTGGCTTCACGCGTACCAACGCAGCTCAAAGAAGGGCAATCATCGCCAAGGAAAGCCGGAGCTTCCTTCACGTGTTGCTCCACACAGCTACATGCGGACTAGCTGCAGAAGCCATTTTCACTCTCACACTTGACCTATGGATTTCCAAAGGTGGAAGCCACAGACCTGACTCTGCGGACATTTCAAGGTCCAGGACCTCCTGGAAGCTCCCAGGGCGGTGGCACTCCCTGGGCAGTACGAAGCATGTTGTGTGACCAGGGAACCAACCTCACTCTCATCCCAAACATGCCCTGCGGGAGGCCGTCCCAGACAACTCCCGCCATATTTCTTGCCAGCCTCTCCACTACACCACAGCCCCCTCACCTACGGGGCCCCTAGCTTGGTCAGTGAGTGACATGTCTGTTTTGACCTGGATGCTGTCCCCACGGCTACCTTTTCCTCCCATGGCACCTCCTTTATGTTCTATTTCTTATTTCCAAGTTCTAAGACTGCTAGTGCTGAGCTTTCTTGGAGATGATTTATTAGTCTCTTTAGAAGGTATATTTCTGCAAGGATCATGTCATTTGCAAAGCATATGGCAGAAGGGAACTTTAGTTAAGGGATGGTGATCTAAATCACATTAGGTTCTGCTTTGGCAAGGACACCAGATGGATGCCTTTATGATGAAGTGGGTGTCCTCCAGCCTTTTCCTTTATGCGGGTCTCCAACAGGTGTTTCCTCTAAGGCGTATCTGTTTTCCATAACATCGGAATGAAGAAAGATGTTGTCTGTGACAGCTTGTGTACATAGATCATGCTTTTATTATGATAGAAATGTGCAGTGATTGATTTGCTATTCTGAGTCAAGTTAAAATGTGCTTGGGAGAAGATCATCTTCCTTTTGCCAAAAGGGCGTTTTATTACCAGACCAAGGACTCTTCATCCATCATGGGTGTGGAGGAGGAAGGGAAGTGGGGGGAAGCTGACGAAAGTGACCAGAGGAGAATAGTAGCAGTAGCCATAGACTTGAGTGCCGAGAGCAGAGAGCAGGAAGCCACCTCTCCAAAGGTAAGATAGCCATTTCTAAATTGTTTTCAAAGTGTCCCTGAGAGATAGTCTCCACCAGCTTGGGTACTTTATGTAAATATGTTTTGAGAAATCAAAGGGACAGTGTCCAGAAAGCTACTCATGGAGAGAAAGAAGGTTCTGTAAATGAGTACTATAACCGGTTCTCCAAATCCTGATAAAAATTGAAACCAGACTCAGGTAGTAAGTATGCTCCCTGGTGAGTCCCTTTAACAAGCTTGACATATAGCCAGCACCATGGTCCTGTCTGGTCCCGTTAAGAGAGCCGTGGGGATCTTGGAATTTGGTGTTGGGGCTCATGACTTATGGATATTTAAATTATGAAAAGCTGTGCCAATTTGAATGAACAAGGTAACCCGTTTCGGTCAAGCTGACCTTGCAGCTTACAGTACAACATCTTCTCAAGTGCAGGAGATAAATGATTGCATCAAGGCCATGGCCAATATCACTAGGAACTACCTTCTCCACCTTCCCAAACCCTTCTCCAGTGCCCCTTCCCCACCCCAGCTTCCCTGCCTAGGTCCTCTCCCTATCCCATTTCTGTAGGTCTGACACTTCAGTCCAAGTTTGAGTAAGTCCTTTTGCCTGAAAAATTATGACATAAGGTGTTGAATAATGAGCTGCATTAATTCACAGGGAAAACCCTTAACCCTTCAGCACAGAGAGCAATAGGTTGTATTTCTCCCAGGATGTAGAGTGAAATGGCACGGGAGAGAGTGTTGTCATGAGCTACCTATTGCCAGGTGTGACAAAGTACAGTGTGTCCCCACCGAGTGTTTCAGGGGATAGTGACAGGTATTTTGAAATAAGTAAATAAATAAAATAAATAAGTATGTAAGTAAATAGTGAAAGTCTATGTGGTCAGGTAAGTATGTGAAACACTGGATTGCACAGTTTTTAAATGGCTTCCTTATTGCAGAAATTTTATATGCTGTTTTCAGAACGTTTCATATGCTATTTTCTCAAACTTTATTTAAACACAGAAAACCTTTTCTTGGGACTTTTCCCATTACTAATATGCCATGCAACATGCTTTTTGGGAAAGGTGTTAGTGTTAGGATAGGTTGAATTTAATGCTGTGGCAACAACTATGGAATCTCAGTGGCTCAGCAACATGACGGTTTATTTCTTGTTCATGGGGACATATCCAACATGGGTCATGTGCTACATGGGTAATGTCCAACATAGGACATATCCAACACAGGTCATATCCAACACAGGACATATCGAACATGGGTCATGTGCTACATGGGTCATATCCAACATAGTACATATCCAACATGGGTCATGTTTAACACAGGACATATCCAACATGGGCCATGTGCTACATGGGTCATGTCCAACACAGGACATATCCAACATGGGTCATGTGCTACATGGGTCATGTCCAACACAGGACATACCCAACATGGGTCATGTCCAACACAGGACATGTCCAACATGAGTCATGTGCTACATGGGTCATATCCAACATAGGACATATCCAACACAGGTCATGTGCTACATGGGTCATATCCAACATAGGACATATCCAACATGGGTCATGTCCAACACAGGACATATCCAACATAGGTCATATGCTACATGGGTCATATCCAACATAGGACATATCCAACATGGGTCATATCCAACACAGGACATATCCAACATGGGTCAGGCAGGAAGGGCCCACCCTGCTGTCCATAACCGCTTGTGGACCCAGGCTGGTCCTCTCTAGAGCTGGTTAGGAGATAGTCGGAAGACCCAAAAGGGGGCGGGGTTAGGGGACTTCTCGAGTTTCACTGGACAGAGCTAGTCACATGGCCCCACCTACCTGTCCCTACGCTGCAGAAGGAACCAAGAGCCAATGATGTTGACACTTGTCACCTCAACCTCAGCAACATATTCAAGTGCCAGCTTTACAGTTTCTTAGATCTTTGACTTTTACCCGTAAAATAAGGGAGGGTAGTCGGGAACGTCTCCAGCAGAGACGGAAATGCTCACCAGATATTTCAGTTTCTTCCCATATTCTCCGGGCCCCCTTAAAGTTAGCAAGAGACACGTGACTAGTTCTGGCCAAGGGTATGTGAGGAGAAATGACACGTGTGCCACTTTGGGCCAAGGCAGTTCCTCTCTCTTCCTCTGCCTGACAACCAAGGATCCGTGTTCCAGGTGTTGCGGCCATAAGATGGTGGAGTCTCTGACCCTCTGAGGCCCCGAGTGGCCGAGGGAGGCAGGAGCACCTTTTCCCCCGAGTGAACCACATAGCCTGGGTGAGAAAATAGCCTGTGTGGGATCAGGCCTCTGGGATTTGGGGCTCTGCAGTCTGAGGCTAGATTCTCCTGACTTGCACCAGTCTTTCTATAACCCTAAACTTTTTGTGATTCTATCATCGAAAGGTTGCCTCTGTTCAATAACAAGCAAACATGCATTCTGTAGGATGTGAGTGGGATTTTCCAAAAGCTCATCTAGCCCTTTCAGTGATTGAGTATATTACAAACGGAGCGTTATGCCCGAGTGCAGTGTGGGGTGATCACGCGGAGGGCTTTGCCAAGACTTAGATGAAGATCAGAGCAAGGTCTGGGAAAATGCACGTCAGTGGTAGAAGCTGTAAAGAATGCAGAATGTATTTGATTAATAAGAATGTTTCCACAGGGACCCATGAGGAAAAGGATATGTAAAGGAGAAAGGAGAAAAATAGGCTAAAGAGAGAGATTCCGCCCATGATTAAATCTCTCACAGCCTTTTAAAGTCTATATTTGGGTGCCCTAAACACTGCTTGTGATTTCTGCCAAGCCATAATAGCATCATGATAACAGCAAAATTAAAAGCAGAAATAACCACCTTCAAGGTGCATATAATCTAAGGTAAAGAAGACATCCTGATGTGGTTTTTGCCCAAAGTGCTTAGTGTGTTTCGGCTGTGATAGATATAGTCTGGTCATCCAGCCCTTGGCACTCTTCAGACATGGACATTTATTCTGCAGTTTCACAGACCTGAGATCATTCTCATTATGTTATTATCCACTTTAGGCTCAAGGCTATAATGAGTTTTATACCTTGGCTTTGTTACCGTGGAGCCCCAAATGTTCTCAGACTAACTCTCCTTTCTCCCTATTTAGGACTTTTCTCTATGAGCAAGACACTGACAGTCTCGATAGCAGTGGCATGTTTCACTGGTGCAAATCGACCCCTTTGGAAAAGATAGTTCTGGTAGGTGATCTTGCATGAAATCTCAAATAAGATAAGGCATCTCTTAGGGTAAATGCTGTTCTTCTGTCAGTCATAAGCACCTGTCTCTTCTCGTTGTAAACTGTGAATTTAGGAAAAACAGAAAACCAAAAAACCACATACCTCCCCAGCTATGTGAATAGCAGAGTAACACATGTGGCATTGGCAAAGTGTGTGTGAGTAATATGCTGGGATTTAAAACACTTATGTCTTCAGTTATTCCCTCCCTCCTTTAACAATACAGCTGACTCAGTTATTCAGAAAAAATGTTCTCCTGAAGATTTGCTGTTTTGCTACTAAATCTAATTAATTTAAATGCACCAGGGAAGCCTCCTGTTTACAAGGACTCTGCAGTTTTTGCTTTGTTCCAAAGAAAATAAGCATTTTCCTAATTTATTGGTTTTGAAATTTGGATTTTCTACAGTAGTTCCTCTTAAAGGTGGTCATACTTACATTTAACACATTAGCCACAAATGCGCCCCCTAAATGTCCTCCTCCCCCAGCCCGTACGACCTTGGTGAATCCTTGTAGATGTTGCAGTCCTTGTCTCTGTGTGCCATCTCGAAAAGACAAACTAACTTGGCTCACAGAAATGCCAGCAACCAAGATATAAAAAGCCCCACATCCTAATCCAGGCTCTGCCACCTGCTTTCTGGATCTACATTTACTCTTATTTCCAGGAGTTGGAAACCCAATTATAATCTCATGGGTTTGCCTTACAAGCAGTAGCTGATAAATTTAACTAATAAAAATGATTGCTTGCATGCTATGTGAGCCCTATATAATTTTTCATCTATTACTAATTGATAATCATATATATCTTGTCTTGCTTTCCGAAAGTAGTTTAGTTCATTTTTTTTCTGCTAGACACAGGCATACACACACACACACGCACACATACAACATCCCTGTGGCCCAGTGCCAGTGTCCTGACAGAATATGTTCCAATTTTTTGCAAAAAGCATGATCAATCATTTGATCAGAAGCACAAAACTGTCAGAGCTATCATAACAACTGAAGACTATAAGGGTTGCTGAAACTCACCATTTTAGCAATTATGTCTGCTTCTAAACTATGCAAAATAAACATCCGTTGAGCAGGAAGCCAAACATGTTTTCAGTGGGAGGCAGATCTTTAGAAAGGTTGGGAATTTGGTGGCAAAGTGAGACATCCACCATCAAGGAATGGAAATAGCAGATGTTTTACTCGATCGCATTTAGACATTTTCCTTATGATACTTGATATGGAATATAGTACAGACTACCCACGGAGTCTTTTGTTAAGTTTAGAATGTCTTCTAGTTTTAGAAAAGCTAAGGATTTTGAAATGTGTGTCCCTAGGAGAGAAACATCCAGGTTGCAATATTGGTTTTGTGAAAACTTGAAAACTTGGTTTCATTTGCAGGAGGGTTAAGTGGAAGCGGTCAGTTTAATTACTTTGAACAAATGGCACATGCTCCCCTTGCCCCAGTAGCCGCCATCTTTCTTAATTGGGAGGCAGTTCTGTGCCACCGTTTCTTGGAGAAATTCCCTCCCTGGCTGTGCCCATTAATGCACTCTGCCATGTATCTTGTTTCTAATTGTTTAGTTCTACTCAGAAAAGCAATTGTTGGACTTCAGGCTTGTTCCATTAAATACCGTTAGAGGCTTCATTACTCAAGTTTAAACTAATCGGATTAGCAAGAGACAATTATTTAACAGATTTGGTTAAGATTCATATCCCT